>NC_064568.1:58158295-58826895 GCF_937001465.1 Orcinus orca | reverse complement strand
GAGCCCGCGGCTCTGTAAATCCCAATGAGGACAATAAAGTTTCACTCGCAGCCTTACTTTCAAAAGGGACCACACAGAGCATTCACCCTGCTGTGTCTTTCTCTAGTTTGTACTCCCAAGGTGCGTTAGAAGGGAGATACTCGAGTTGTTTCACTTACCACATGCTAGATGTTTAGCAAAAGAAGGCCTTTACTGCCCTTCTTTTGGCATATGGTTGTCCTCAGCCGAACAGTTCTCTCAGCTCCTAGAAGCGACGGGCGGTCCCTTGTGTACATCTTGGATCCCAGTGCAGACCTGTTAGTCCTAAGACACCAGAAATGCTTCCTACACGTAAAGCACCGCTTTGACAAACGCTGCCTGGAACCTGTTGCCTGCCTATCTATCTGTGTGACGAACAAAACAGTAACTTAGCTTGGAGCCAGTCCTCCTATATTTTTGGCTTACTCACCGACGATTGCTGAGGGATGAGCACTTAGCAGGGACTGAAAGGCCACGTTTGCCTCACGGGGGGCGGGGATATGACTTGTCCTCACAAGGCAATTGTGCAATGAAGAAAAGATAGGCCACTACACTGTTCATCAGGTAACCTTGAGGCCGCGTGTCGTCATTCCAGTGTGCCAAATAAACTTCCCATCACGGTTCAGTTTCCAAGGCGAGGGCACAGCGTCTTATGCTGCAGTTTCTGACTCCCTACTGGACGTTCAGCTGACCACCTAGACCCTTTCGTGAGTCAACTTTGTGATACACTTTGTGATACGGGGTCGTGATTGTGGTGAAAGGATTAGCAAGTCATGGGTTAGTGAGGCCGGTGTGTACACTGTATCTCCAGAGTACCTGGCTTTCAAGGGAGAGCCTGAAATTTTTCAGGCTACACTGAAAGTCCAGTGGCCGCCTGGGGTAAATTGCATCACGTGCGAGTGCCCTGAAGGCGGGGTCGAATCACTGTACGTTTTGTGTGCTCTGGGTTCGGCAGAAAAGCAGACACGTTTTGCATGAAGGAATGAACAGGACGCTGATAGCTGGCTGTTTCTAAGCTATGCCAACCTAGGTGTTTCTCTGACGAAGCCCTTCGCTGCCCATGATTCGGCATCTAGCTGCTGCCAGCGGTGCATTGCTCACAACTCCCTGAAGACACAGGAGGCCCTTTTAGTCCGTTTCGGATCCTAGTACAGCCCCGCGACTCAAGAGAGGACCTGATATGCTTCCTAGGGTTCGAGAAAGCCAGGGACTAAGGCTGCATGGGGTCTGTCGCATGCCTACCTGGTTCATGAGAGAACCTGAACATTAGCTTAAGGCCAGAGGCCCCGTGTGGTTCTCCCCTTCCCTGAGGACAACTGAAGTAGGAGCACTTACCGAGGAACGGCAACATCCAATCTCCTTCCAGGAAACTCACTTGTCATCACAAAGGCAACTGTGCAACAACAATTGTTTCCCAGGGAGAACTGAGCCCGCCGCTCTCTAAATCCCAATGAGGAAAATAAAGTTTCCCTTCAAGCCTTAGTTTCAAAATGGACCGCAGAGCATTCACCCTGTTGTATCCGTCACTCCATGGCACGTCCAAGGTGCGCATAGCACGGAGATACTACATTCGTTTCAACTTGCCGCATCCTAGCATTTTAACACAAGACGCCCTTCACAGCCCTTCTTTCAGCCTATAGTTGCCCTCAACTGAGCTTCGCTCACAAGGCCCAGAAAGGACGGGCAGTCCGTCGTTTACATCTTGGATCCTAGTGCAGACCCCCGTGTCCTAAGACACCAGAAACGCTTCCTAGATTTAAAGCACCGCTTTGACTAACGCTGCCGTGAGCCTGTGGCCCGCCTATGTCTGTGACGAGAGAAGTAAGTAGAACGTTGGACTGAGGCGAGTCGTCCAGGGTTGTGGGCGTACTCACGAACAATTATGGAGGGATGAGGACGTGGCAGGAATTGAAAGCCAAGTGCTCTTTCGTGGAAGCTAACTAGTCCTCCCAAAGACGACTGTGCAGCAAAGAGAAGATGGGCAACAACAGTGTTTACCAGGTAACCCTGAGGCCGCAAACTCTCTACTTTGCAATGAGGAAAATCAACTTCCCAGGAAGACTCAATTCCCAGCAGGACAAAGCAGCATATTACCAAGTCGCATCGGACTCTCTCTTGTACCTCCCGCGGACACAGTGGCTCGTGACACCAGTCACCGTTGCCATGCTGGGAGTCCTTACTGTGGTGTAAGGATATCAAGGGGAGGGCTTAGTTAGGCCTAGGTGACGGTACTTCTCTAGACTATCTACCAGTTCTGGAAAACCCCTGTAGGTTTTGAAGCCGGACTTAAAGTGTAGTTGCCGCTTGAGGTAGACAGACGTCGTGGAGCAGCTCCCAGGAGCAGTGGTAGGCTAATTGTATTTTCTACTGCAGCTCAGGGTTCCTCCAGAGCGCAGACACCCTTTGCATGAAGGAAGGCATGGAACGTTGATAACTGGGTTGCTTTCAAGCTATCGCAATCCAGGTGTCTAAACAACGAAGCCCTTCACTTGCCCATCAGTTGGCATCTAGCTGTTCCCGACGGTAGATGGCTCAAGGCTCCCCGAAGACACAGGCAGTCCTTTCTCAGTACGTTTTGGAACCTAGCGCTGACAAGTGAGTCCAAAAGAGAGCTGATAGGCTTCCTAGAGTTCAAGAACCACAGGGACTAAGGCTCTATGCAATCGGTTGTTTCGCTAAGTCTGTCATGAGAACACCTGGACGTTAGCTTGAGGCTAGGGGCCCCATGTGGTGGGCCCATTCCCTGAAGACTACTGAAGGATGACCACCTACCAAGGGATGGCAACCTCCAAGTTTCCTGCCTAGAAACTCACGCCATCACCAGGGCAATTGTGTTACGAAGAGAAGCTGTGCAGCAACAGTGTTTCTTGGGGAGAATTGAGCCCGCGGCTCTGTAAATCCCAATGAGGACAATAAAGTTTCACTCGCAGCCTTACTTTCAAAAGGGACCACACAGAGCATTCACCCTGCTGTGTCTTTCTCTAGTTTGTACTCCCAAGGTGCGTTAGAAGGGAGATACTCGAGTTGTTTCACTTACCACATGCTAGATGTTTAGCAAAAGAAGGCCTTTACTGCCCTTCTTTTGGCATATGGTTGTCCTCAGCCGAACAGTTCTCTCAGCTCCTAGAAGCGACGGGCGGTCCCTTGTGTACATCTTGGATCCCAGTGCAGACCTGTTAGTCCTAAGACACCAGAAATGCTTCCTACACGTAAAGCACCGCTTTGACAAACGCTGCCTGGAACCTGTTGCCTGCCTATCTATCTGTGTGACGAACAAAACAGTAACTTAGCTTGGAGCCAGTCCTCCTATATTTTTGGCTTACTCACCGACGATTGCTGAGGGATGAGCACTTAGCAGGGACTGAAAGGCCACGTTTGCCTCACGGGGGGCGGGGATATGACTTGTCCTCACAAGGCAATTGTGCAATGAAGAAAAGATAGGCCACTACACTGTTCATCAGGTAACCTTGAGGCCGCGTGTCGTCATTCCAGTGTGCCAAATAAACTTCCCATCACGGTTCAGTTTCCAAGGCGAGGGCACAGCGTCTTATGCTGCAGTTTCTGACTCCCTACTGGACGTTCAGCTGACCACCTAGACCCTTTCGTGAGTCAACTTTGTGATACACTTTGTGATACGGGGTCGTGATTGTGGTGAAAGGATTAGCAAGTCATGGGTTAGTGAGGCCGGTGTGTACACTGTATCTCCAGAGTACCTGGCTTTCAAGGGAGAGCCTGAAATTTTTCAGGCTACACTGAAAGTCCAGTGGCCGCCTGGGGTAAATTGCATCACGTGCGAGTGCCCTGAAGGCGGGGTCGAATCACTGTATGTTTTGTGTGCTCTGGGTTCGGCAGAAAAGCAGACACGTTTTGCATGAAGGAATGAACAGAACGCTGATAGCTGGCTGTTTCTAAGCTATGCCAACCTAGGTGTTTCTCTGACGAAGCCCTTCGCTGCCCATGATTCGGCATCTAGCTGCTGCCAGCGGTGCATTGCTCACAACTCCCTGAAGACACAGGAGGCCCTTTTAGTCCGTTTCGGATCCTAGTACAGCCCCGCGACTCAAGAGAGGACCTGATATGCTTCCTAGGGTTCGAGAAAGCCAGGGACTAAGGCTGCATGGGGTCTGTCGCATGCCTACCTGGTTCATGAGAGAACCTGAACATTAGCTTAAGGCCAGAGGCCCCGTGTGGTTCTCCCCTTCCCTGAGGACAACTGAAGTAGGAGCACTTACCGAGGAACGGCAACATCCAATCTCCTTCCAGGAAACTCACTTGTCATCACAAAGGCAACTGTGCAACAACAATTGTTTCCCAGGGAGAACTGAGCCCGCCGCTCTCTAAATCCCAATGAGGAAAATAAAGTTTCCCTTCAAGCCTTAGTTTCAAAATGGACCGCAGAGCATTCACCCTGTTGTATCCGTCACTCCATGGCACGTCCAAGGTGCGCATAGCACGGAGATACTACATTCGTTTCAACTTGCCGCATCCTAGCATTTTAACACAAGACGCCCTTCACAGCCCTTCTTTCAGCCTATAGTTGCCCTCAACTGAGCTTCGCTCACAAGGCCCAGAAAGGACGGGCAGTCCGTCGTTTACATCTTGGATCCTAGTGCAGACCCCCGTGTCCTAAGACACCAGAAACGCTTCCTAGATTTAAAGCACCGCTTTGACTAACGCTGCCGTGAGCCTGTGGCCCGCCTATGTCTGTGACGAGAGAAGTAAGTAGAACGTTGGACTGAGGCGAGTCGTCCAGGGTTGTGGGCGTACTCACGAACAATTATGGAGGGATGAGGACGTGGCAGGAATTGAAAGCCAAGTGCTCTTTCGTGGAAGCTAACTAGTCCTCCCAAAGACGACTGTGCAGCAAAGAGAAGATGGGCAACAACAGTGTTTACCAGGTAACCCTGAGGCCGCAAACTCTCTACTTTGCAATGAGGAAAATCAACTTCCCAGGAAGACTCAATTCCCAGCAGGACAAAGCAGCATATTACCAAGTCGCATCGGACTCTCTCTTGTACCTCCCGCGGACACAGTGGCTCGTGACACCAGTCACCGTTGCCATGCTGGGAGTCCTTACTGTGGTGTAAGGATATCAAGGGGAGGGCTTAGTTAGGCCTAGGTGACGGTACTTCTCTAGACTATCTACCAGTTCTGGAAAACCCCTGTAGGTTTTGAAGCCGGACTTAAAGTGTAGTTGCCGCTTGAGGTAGACAGACGTCGTGGAGCAGCTCCCAGGAGCAGTGGTAGGCTAATTGTATTTTCTACTGCAGCTCAGGGTTCCTCCAGAGCGCAGACACCCTTTGCATGAAGGAAGGCATGGAACGTTGATAACTGGGTTGCTTTCAAGCTATCGCAATCCAGGTGTCTAAACAACGAAGCCCTTCACTTGCCCATCAGTTGGCATCTAGCTGTTCCCGACGGTAGATGGCTCAAGGCTCCCCGAAGACACAGGCAGTCCTTTCTCAGTACGTTTTGGAACCTAGCGCTGACAAGTGAGTCCAAAAGAGAGCTGATAGGCTTCCTAGAGTTCAAGAACCACAGGGACTAAGGCTCTATGCAATCGGTTGTTTCGCTAAGTCTGTCATGAGAACACCTGGACGTTAGCTTGAGGCTAGGGGCCCCATGTGGTGGGCCCATTCCCTGAAGACTACTGAAGGATGACCACCTACCAAGGGATGGCAACCTCCAAGTTTCCTGCCTAGAAACTCACGCCATCACCAGGGCAATTGTGTTACGAAGAGAAGCTGTGCAGCAACAGTGTTTCTTGGGGAGAATTGAGCCCGCGGCTCTGTAAATCCCAATGAGGACAATAAAGTTTCACTCGCAGCCTTACTTTCAAAAGGGACCACACAGAGCATTCACCCTGCTGTGTCTTTCTCTAGTTTGTACTCCCAAGGTGCGTTAGAAGGGAGATACTCGAGTTGTTTCACTTACCACATGCTAGATGTTTAGCAAAAGAAGGCCTTTACTGCCCTTCTTTTGGCATATGGTTGTCCTCAGCCGAACAGTTCTCTCAGCTCCTAGAAGCGACGGGCGGTCCCTTGTGTACATCTTGGATCCCAGTGCAGACCTGTTAGTCCTAAGACACCAGAAATGCTTCCTACACGTAAAGCACCGCTTTGACAAACGCTGCCTGGAACCTGTTGCCTGCCTATCTATCTGTGTGACGAACAAAACAGTAACTTAGCTTGGAGCCAGTCCTCCTATATTTTTGGCTTACTCACCGACGATTGCTGAGGGATGAGCACTTAGCAGGGACTGAAAGGCCACGTTTGCCTCACGGGGGGCGGGGATATGACTTGTCCTCACAAGGCAATTGTGCAATGAAGAAAAGATAGGCCACTACACTGTTCATCAGGTAACCTTGAGGCCGCGTGTCGTCATTCCAGTGTGCCAAATAAACTTCCCATCACGGTTCAGTTTCCAAGGCGAGGGCACAGCGTCTTATGCTGCAGTTTCTGACTCCCTACTGGACGTTCAGCTGACCACCTAGACCCTTTCGTGAGTCAACTTTGTGATACACTTTGTGATACGGGGTCGTGATTGTGGTGAAAGGATTAGCAAGTCATGGGTTAGTGAGGCCGGTGTGTACACTGTATCTCCAGAGTACCTGGCTTTCAAGGGAGAGCCTGAAATTTTTCAGGCTACACTGAAAGTCCAGTGGCCGCCTGGGGTAAATTGCATCACGTGCGAGTGCCCTGAAGGCGGGGTCGAATCACTGTATGTTTTGTGTGCTCTGGGTTCGGCAGAAAAGCAGACACGTTTTGCATGAAGGAATGAACAGAACGCTGATAGCTGGCTGTTTCTAAGCTATGCCAACCTAGGTGTTTCTCTGACGAAGCCCTTCGCTGCCCATGATTCGGCATCTAGCTGCTGCCAGCGGTGCATTGCTCACAACTCCCTGAAGACACAGGAGGCCCTTTTAGTCCGTTTCGGATCCTAGTACAGCCCCGCGACTCAAGAGAGGACCTGATATGCTTCCTAGGGTTCGAGAAAGCCAGGGACTAAGGCTGCATGGGGTCTGTCGCATGCCTACCTGGTTCATGAGAGAACCTGAACATTAGCTTAAGGCCAGAGGCCCCGTGTGGTTCTCCCCTTCCCTGAGGACAACTGAAGTAGGAGCACTTACCGAGGAACGGCAACATCCAATCTCCTTCCAGGAAACTCACTTGTCATCACAAAGGCAACTGTGCAACAACAATTGTTTCCCAGGGAGAACTGAGCCCGCCGCTCTCTAAATCCCAATGAGGAAAATAAAGTTTCCCTTCAAGCCTTAGTTTCAAAATGGACCGCAGAGCATTCACCCTGTTGTATCCGTCACTCCATGGCACGTCCAAGGTGCGCATAGCACGGAGATACTACATTCGTTTCAACTTGCCGCATCCTAGCATTTTAACACAAGACGCCCTTCACAGCCCTTCTTTCAGCCTATAGTTGCCCTCAACTGAGCTTCGCTCACAAGGCCCAGAAAGGACGGGCAGTCCGTCGTTTACATCTTGGATCCTAGTGCAGACCCCCGTGTCCTAAGACACCAGAAACGCTTCCTAGATTTAAAGCACCGCTTTGACTAACGCTGCCGTGAGCCTGTGGCCCGCCTATGTCTGTGACGAGAGAAGTAAGTAGAACGTTGGACTGAGGCGAGTCGTCCAGGGTTGTGGGCGTACTCACGAACAATTATGGAGGGATGAGGACGTGGCAGGAATTGAAAGCCAAGTGCTCTTTCGTGGAAGCTAACTAGTCCTCCCAAAGACGACTGTGCAGCAAAGAGAAGATGGGCAACAACAGTGTTTACCAGGTAACCCTGAGGCCGCAAACTCTCTACTTTGCAATGAGGAAAATCAACTTCCCAGGAAGACTCAATTCCCAGCAGGACAAAGCAGCATATTACCAAGTCGCATCGGACTCTCTCTTGTACCTCCCGCGGACACAGTGGCTCGTGACACCAGTCACCGTTGCCATGCTGGGAGTCCTTACTGTGGTGTAAGGATATCAAGGGGAGGGCTTAGTTAGGCCTAGGTGACGGTACTTCTCTAGACTATCTACCAGTTCTGGAAAACCCCTGTAGGTTTTGAAGCCGGACTTAAAGTGTAGTTGCCGCTTGAGGTAGACAGACGTCGTGGAGCAGCTCCCAGGAGCAGTGGTAGGCTAATTGTATTTTCTACTGCAGCTCAGGGTTCCTCCAGAGCGCAGACACCCTTTGCATGAAGGAAGGCATGGAACGTTGATAACTGGGTTGCTTTCAAGCTATCGCAATCCAGGTGTCTAAACAACGAAGCCCTTCACTTGCCCATCAGTTGGCATCTAGCTGTTCCCGACGGTAGATGGCTCAAGGCTCCCCGAAGACACAGGCAGTCCTTTCTCAGTACGTTTTGGAACCTAGCGCTGACAAGTGAGTCCAAAAGAGAGCTGATAGGCTTCCTAGAGTTCAAGAACCACAGGGACTAAGGCTCTATGCAATCGGTTGTTTCGCTAAGTCTGTCATGAGAACACCTGGACGTTAGCTTGAGGCTAGGGGCCCCATGTGGTGGGCCCATTCCCTGAAGACTACTGAAGGATGACCACCTACCAAGGGATGGCAACCTCCAAGTTTCCTGCCTAGAAACTCACGCCATCACCAGGGCAATTGTGTTACGAAGAGAAGCTGTGCAGCAACAGTGTTTCTTGGGGAGAATTGAGCCCGCGGCTCTGTAAATCCCAATGAGGACAATAAAGTTTCACTCGCAGCCTTACTTTCAAAAGGGACCACACAGAGCATTCACCCTGCTGTGTCTTTCTCTAGTTTGTACTCCCAAGGTGCGTTAGAAGGGAGATACTCGAGTTGTTTCACTTACCACATGCTAGATGTTTAGCAAAAGAAGGCCTTTACTGCCCTTCTTTTGGCATATGGTTGTCCTCAGCCGAACAGTTCTCTCAGCTCCTAGAAGCGACGGGCGGTCCCTTGTGTACATCTTGGATCCCAGTGCAGACCTGTTAGTCCTAAGACACCAGAAATGCTTCCTACACGTAAAGCACCGCTTTGACAAACGCTGCCTGGAACCTGTTGCCTGCCTATCTATCTGTGTGACGAACAAAACAGTAACTTAGCTTGGAGCCAGTCCTCCTATATTTTTGGCTTACTCACCGACGATTGCTGAGGGATGAGCACTTAGCAGGGACTGAAAGGCCACGTTTGCCTCACGGGGGGCGGGGATATGACTTGTCCTCACAAGGCAATTGTGCAATGAAGAAAAGATAGGCCACTACACTGTTCATCAGGTAACCTTGAGGCCGCGTGTCGTCATTCCAGTGTGCCAAATAAACTTCCCATCACGGTTCAGTTTCCAAGGCGAGGGCACAGCGTCTTATGCTGCAGTTTCTGACTCCCTACTGGACGTTCAGCTGACCACCTAGACCCTTTCGTGAGTCAACTTTGTGATACACTTTGTGATACGGGGTCGTGATTGTGGTGAAAGGATTAGCAAGTCATGGGTTAGTGAGGCCGGTGTGTACACTGTATCTCCAGAGTACCTGGCTTTCAAGGGAGAGCCTGAAATTTTTCAGGCTACACTGAAAGTCCAGTGGCCGCCTGGGGTAAATTGCATCACGTGCGAGTGCCCTGAAGGCGGGGTCGAATCACTGTATGTTTTGTGTGCTCTGGGTTCGGCAGAAAAGCAGACACGTTTTGCATGAAGGAATGAACAGAACGCTGATAGCTGGCTGTTTCTAAGCTATGCCAACCTAGGTGTTTCTCTGACGAAGCCCTTCGCTGCCCATGATTCGGCATCTAGCTGCTGCCAGCGGTGCATTGCTCACAACTCCCTGAAGACACAGGAGGCCCTTTTAGTCCGTTTCGGATCCTAGTACAGCCCCGCGACTCAAGAGAGGACCTGATATGCTTCCTAGGGTTCGAGAAAGCCAGGGACTAAGGCTGCATGGGGTCTGTCGCATGCCTACCTGGTTCATGAGAGAACCTGAACATTAGCTTAAGGCCAGAGGCCCCGTGTGGTTCTCCCCTTCCCTGAGGACAACTGAAGTAGGAGCACTTACCGAGGAACGGCAACATCCAATCTCCTTCCAGGAAACTCACTTGTCATCACAAAGGCAACTGTGCAACAACAATTGTTTCCCAGGGAGAACTGAGCCCGCCGCTCTCTAAATCCCAATGAGGAAAATAAAGTTTCCCTTCAAGCCTTAGTTTCAAAATGGACCGCAGAGCATTCACCCTGTTGTATCCGTCACTCCATGGCACGTCCAAGGTGCGCATAGCACGGAGATACTACATTCGTTTCAACTTGCCGCATCCTAGCATTTTAACACAAGACGCCCTTCACAGCCCTTCTTTCAGCCTATAGTTGCCCTCAACTGAGCTTCGCTCACAAGGCCCAGAAAGGACGGGCAGTCCGTCGTTTACATCTTGGATCCTAGTGCAGACCCCCGTGTCCTAAGACACCAGAAACGCTTCCTAGATTTAAAGCACCGCTTTGACTAACGCTGCCGTGAGCCTGTGGCCCGCCTATGTCTGTGACGAGAGAAGTAAGTAGAACGTTGGACTGAGGCGAGTCGTCCAGGGTTGTGGGCGTACTCACGAACAATTATGGAGGGATGAGGACGTGGCAGGAATTGAAAGCCAAGTGCTCTTTCGTGGAAGCTAACTAGTCCTCCCAAAGACGACTGTGCAGCAAAGAGAAGATGGGCAACAACAGTGTTTACCAGGTAACCCTGAGGCCGCAAACTCTCTACTTTGCAATGAGGAAAATCAACTTCCCAGGAAGACTCAATTCCCAGCAGGACAAAGCAGCATATTACCAAGTCGCATCGGACTCTCTCTTGTACCTCCCGCGGACACAGTGGCTCGTGACACCAGTCACCGTTGCCATGCTGGGAGTCCTTACTGTGGTGTAAGGATATCAAGGGGAGGGCTTAGTTAGGCCTAGGTGACGGTACTTCTCTAGACTATCTACCAGTTCTGGAAAACCCCTGTAGGTTTTGAAGCCGGACTTAAAGTGTAGTTGCCGCTTGAGGTAGACAGACGTCGTGGAGCAGCTCCCAGGAGCAGTGGTAGGCTAATTGTATTTTCTACTGCAGCTCAGGGTTCCTCCAGAGCGCAGACACCCTTTGCATGAAGGAAGGCATGGAACGTTGATAACTGGGTTGCTTTCAAGCTATCGCAATCCAGGTGTCTAAACAACGAAGCCCTTCACTTGCCCATCAGTTGGCATCTAGCTGTTCCCGACGGTAGATGGCTCAAGGCTCCCCGAAGACACAGGCAGTCCTTTCTCAGTACGTTTTGGAACCTAGCGCTGACAAGTGAGTCCAAAAGAGAGCTGATAGGCTTCCTAGAGTTCAAGAACCACAGGGACTAAGGCTCTATGCAATCGGTTGTTTCGCTAAGTCTGTCATGAGAACACCTGGACGTTAGCTTGAGGCTAGGGGCCCCATGTGGTGGGCCCATTCCCTGAAGACTACTGAAGGATGACCACCTACCAAGGGATGGCAACCTCCAAGTTTCCTGCCTAGAAACTCACGCCATCACCAGGGCAATTGTGTTACGAAGAGAAGCTGTGCAGCAACAGTGTTTCTTGGGGAGAATTGAGCCCGCGGCTCTGTAAATCCCAATGAGGACAATAAAGTTTCACTCGCAGCCTTACTTTCAAAAGGGACCACACAGAGCATTCACCCTGCTGTGTCTTTCTCTAGTTTGTACTCCCAAGGTGCGTTAGAAGGGAGATACTCGAGTTGTTTCACTTACCACATGCTAGATGTTTAGCAAAAGAAGGCCTTTACTGCCCTTCTTTTGGCATATGGTTGTCCTCAGCCGAACAGTTCTCTCAGCTCCTAGAAGCGACGGGCGGTCCCTTGTGTACATCTTGGATCCCAGTGCAGACCTGTTAGTCCTAAGACACCAGAAATGCTTCCTACACGTAAAGCACCGCTTTGACAAACGCTGCCTGGAACCTGTTGCCTGCCTATCTATCTGTGTGACGAACAAAACAGTAACTTAGCTTGGAGCCAGTCCTCCTATATTTTTGGCTTACTCACCGACGATTGCTGAGGGATGAGCACTTAGCAGGGACTGAAAGGCCACGTTTGCCTCACGGGGGGCGGGGATATGACTTGTCCTCACAAGGCAATTGTGCAATGAAGAAAAGATAGGCCACTACACTGTTCATCAGGTAACCTTGAGGCCGCGTGTCGTCATTCCAGTGTGCCAAATAAACTTCCCATCACGGTTCAGTTTCCAAGGCGAGGGCACAGCGTCTTATGCTGCAGTTTCTGACTCCCTACTGGACGTTCAGCTGACCACCTAGACCCTTTCGTGAGTCAACTTTGTGATACACTTTGTGATACGGGGTCGTGATTGTGGTGAAAGGATTAGCAAGTCATGGGTTAGTGAGGCCGGTGTGTACACTGTATCTCCAGAGTACCTGGCTTTCAAGGGAGAGCCTGAAATTTTTCAGGCTACACTGAAAGTCCAGTGGCCGCCTGGGGTAAATTGCATCACGTGCGAGTGCCCTGAAGGCGGGGTCGAATCACTGTATGTTTTGTGTGCTCTGGGTTCGGCAGAAAAGCAGACACGTTTTGCATGAAGGAATGAACAGAACGCTGATAGCTGGCTGTTTCTAAGCTATGCCAACCTAGGTGTTTCTCTGACGAAGCCCTTCGCTGCCCATGATTCGGCATCTAGCTGCTGCCAGCGGTGCATTGCTCACAACTCCCTGAAGACACAGGAGGCCCTTTTAGTCCGTTTCGGATCCTAGTACAGCCCCGCGACTCAAGAGAGGACCTGATATGCTTCCTAGGGTTCGAGAAAGCCAGGGACTAAGGCTGCATGGGGTCTGTCGCATGCCTACCTGGTTCATGAGAGAACCTGAACATTAGCTTAAGGCCAGAGGCCCCGTGTGGTTCTCCCCTTCCCTGAGGACAACTGAAGTAGGAGCACTTACCGAGGAACGGCAACATCCAATCTCCTTCCAGGAAACTCACTTGTCATCACAAAGGCAACTGTGCAACAACAATTGTTTCCCAGGGAGAACTGAGCCCGCCGCTCTCTAAATCCCAATGAGGAAAATAAAGTTTCCCTTCAAGCCTTAGTTTCAAAATGGACCGCAGAGCATTCACCCTGTTGTATCCGTCACTCCATGGCACGTCCAAGGTGCGCATAGCACGGAGATACTACATTCGTTTCAACTTGCCGCATCCTAGCATTTTAACACAAGACGCCCTTCACAGCCCTTCTTTCAGCCTATAGTTGCCCTCAACTGAGCTTCGCTCACAAGGCCCAGAAAGGACGGGCAGTCCGTCGTTTACATCTTGGATCCTAGTGCAGACCCCCGTGTCCTAAGACACCAGAAACGCTTCCTAGATTTAAAGCACCGCTTTGACTAACGCTGCCGTGAGCCTGTGGCCCGCCTATGTCTGTGACGAGAGAAGTAAGTAGAACGTTGGACTGAGGCGAGTCGTCCAGGGTTGTGGGCGTACTCACGAACAATTATGGAGGGATGAGGACGTGGCAGGAATTGAAAGCCAAGTGCTCTTTCGTGGAAGCTAACTAGTCCTCCCAAAGACGACTGTGCAGCAAAGAGAAGATGGGCAACAACAGTGTTTACCAGGTAACCCTGAGGCCGCAAACTCTCTACTTTGCAATGAGGAAAATCAACTTCCCAGGAAGACTCAATTCCCAGCAGGACAAAGCAGCATATTACCAAGTCGCATCGGACTCTCTCTTGTACCTCCCGCGGACACAGTGGCTCGTGACACCAGTCACCGTTGCCATGCTGGGAGTCCTTACTGTGGTGTAAGGATATCAAGGGGAGGGCTTAGTTAGGCCTAGGTGACGGTACTTCTCTAGACTATCTACCAGTTCTGGAAAACCCCTGTAGGTTTTGAAGCCGGACTTAAAGTGTAGTTGCCGCTTGAGGTAGACAGACGTCGTGGAGCAGCTCCCAGGAGCAGTGGTAGGCTAATTGTATTTTCTACTGCAGCTCAGGGTTCCTCCAGAGCGCAGACACCCTTTGCATGAAGGAAGGCATGGAACGTTGATAACTGGGTTGCTTTCAAGCTATCGCAATCCAGGTGTCTAAACAACGAAGCCCTTCACTTGCCCATCAGTTGGCATCTAGCTGTTCCCGACGGTAGATGGCTCAAGGCTCCCCGAAGACACAGGCAGTCCTTTCTCAGTACGTTTTGGAACCTAGCGCTGACAAGTGAGTCCAAAAGAGAGCTGATAGGCTTCCTAGAGTTCAAGAACCACAGGGACTAAGGCTCTATGCAATCGGTTGTTTCGCTAAGTCTGTCATGAGAACACCTGGACGTTAGCTTGAGGCTAGGGGCCCCATGTGGTGGGCCCATTCCCTGAAGACTACTGAAGGATGACCACCTACCAAGGGATGGCAACCTCCAAGTTTCCTGCCTAGAAACTCACGCCATCACCAGGGCAATTGTGTTACGAAGAGAAGCTGTGCAGCAACAGTGTTTCTTGGGGAGAATTGAGCCCGCGGCTCTGTAAATCCCAATGAGGACAATAAAGTTTCACTCGCAGCCTTACTTTCAAAAGGGACCACACAGAGCATTCACCCTGCTGTGTCTTTCTCTAGTTTGTACTCCCAAGGTGCGTTAGAAGGGAGATACTCGAGTTGTTTCACTTACCACATGCTAGATGTTTAGCAAAAGAAGGCCTTTACTGCCCTTCTTTTGGCATATGGTTGTCCTCAGCCGAACAGTTCTCTCAGCTCCTAGAAGCGACGGGCGGTCCCTTGTGTACATCTTGGATCCCAGTGCAGACCTGTTAGTCCTAAGACACCAGAAATGCTTCCTACACGTAAAGCACCGCTTTGACAAACGCTGCCTGGAACCTGTTGCCTGCCTATCTATCTGTGTGACGAACAAAACAGTAACTTAGCTTGGAGCCAGTCCTCCTATATTTTTGGCTTACTCACCGACGATTGCTGAGGGATGAGCACTTAGCAGGGACTGAAAGGCCACGTTTGCCTCACGGGGGGCGGGGATATGACTTGTCCTCACAAGGCAATTGTGCAATGAAGAAAAGATAGGCCACTACACTGTTCATCAGGTAACCTTGAGGCCGCGTGTCGTCATTCCAGTGTGCCAAATAAACTTCCCATCACGGTTCAGTTTCCAAGGCGAGGGCACAGCGTCTTATGCTGCAGTTTCTGACTCCCTACTGGACGTTCAGCTGACCACCTAGACCCTTTCGTGAGTCAACTTTGTGATACACTTTGTGATACGGGGTCGTGATTGTGGTGAAAGGATTAGCAAGTCATGGGTTAGTGAGGCCGGTGTGTACACTGTATCTCCAGAGTACCTGGCTTTCAAGGGAGAGCCTGAAATTTTTCAGGCTACACTGAAAGTCCAGTGGCCGCCTGGGGTAAATTGCATCACGTGCGAGTGCCCTGAAGGCGGGGTCGAATCACTGTATGTTTTGTGTGCTCTGGGTTCGGCAGAAAAGCAGACACGTTTTGCATGAAGGAATGAACAGAACGCTGATAGCTGGCTGTTTCTAAGCTATGCCAACCTAGGTGTTTCTCTGACGAAGCCCTTCGCTGCCCATGATTCGGCATCTAGCTGCTGCCAGCGGTGCATTGCTCACAACTCCCTGAAGACACAGGAGGCCCTTTTAGTCCGTTTCGGATCCTAGTACAGCCCCGCGACTCAAGAGAGGACCTGATATGCTTCCTAGGGTTCGAGAAAGCCAGGGACTAAGGCTGCATGGGGTCTGTCGCATGCCTACCTGGTTCATGAGAGAACCTGAACATTAGCTTAAGGCCAGAGGCCCCGTGTGGTTCTCCCCTTCCCTGAGGACAACTGAAGTAGGAGCACTTACCGAGGAACGGCAACATCCAATCTCCTTCCAGGAAACTCACTTGTCATCACAAAGGCAACTGTGCAACAACAATTGTTTCCCAGGGAGAACTGAGCCCGCCGCTCTCTAAATCCCAATGAGGAAAATAAAGTTTCCCTTCAAGCCTTAGTTTCAAAATGGACCGCAGAGCATTCACCCTGTTGTATCCGTCACTCCATGGCACGTCCAAGGTGCGCATAGCACGGAGATACTACATTCGTTTCAACTTGCCGCATCCTAGCATTTTAACACAAGACGCCCTTCACAGCCCTTCTTTCAGCCTATAGTTGCCCTCAACTGAGCTTCGCTCACAAGGCCCAGAAAGGACGGGCAGTCCGTCGTTTACATCTTGGATCCTAGTGCAGACCCCCGTGTCCTAAGACACCAGAAACGCTTCCTAGATTTAAAGCACCGCTTTGACTAACGCTGCCGTGAGCCTGTGGCCCGCCTATGTCTGTGACGAGAGAAGTAAGTAGAACGTTGGACTGAGGCGAGTCGTCCAGGGTTGTGGGCGTACTCACGAACAATTATGGAGGGATGAGGACGTGGCAGGAATTGAAAGCCAAGTGCTCTTTCGTGGAAGCTAACTAGTCCTCCCAAAGACGACTGTGCAGCAAAGAGAAGATGGGCAACAACAGTGTTTACCAGGTAACCCTGAGGCCGCAAACTCTCTACTTTGCAATGAGGAAAATCAACTTCCCAGGAAGACTCAATTCCCAGCAGGACAAAGCAGCATATTACCAAGTCGCATCGGACTCTCTCTTGTACCTCCCGCGGACACAGTGGCTCGTGACACCAGTCACCGTTGCCATGCTGGGAGTCCTTACTGTGGTGTAAGGATATCAAGGGGAGGGCTTAGTTAGGCCTAGGTGACGGTACTTCTCTAGACTATCTACCAGTTCTGGAAAACCCCTGTAGGTTTTGAAGCCGGACTTAAAGTGTAGTTGCCGCTTGAGGTAGACAGACGTCGTGGAGCAGCTCCCAGGAGCAGTGGTAGGCTAATTGTATTTTCTACTGCAGCTCAGGGTTCCTCCAGAGCGCAGACACCCTTTGCATGAAGGAAGGCATGGAACGTTGATAACTGGGTTGCTTTCAAGCTATCGCAATCCAGGTGTCTAAACAACGAAGCCCTTCACTTGCCCATCAGTTGGCATCTAGCTGTTCCCGACGGTAGATGGCTCAAGGCTCCCCGAAGACACAGGCAGTCCTTTCTCAGTACGTTTTGGAACCTAGCGCTGACAAGTGAGTCCAAAAGAGAGCTGATAGGCTTCCTAGAGTTCAAGAACCACAGGGACTAAGGCTCTATGCAATCGGTTGTTTCGCTAAGTCTGTCATGAGAACACCTGGACGTTAGCTTGAGGCTAGGGGCCCCATGTGGTGGGCCCATTCCCTGAAGACTACTGAAGGATGACCACCTACCAAGGGATGGCAACCTCCAAGTTTCCTGCCTAGAAACTCACGCCATCACCAGGGCAATTGTGTTACGAAGAGAAGCTGTGCAGCAACAGTGTTTCTTGGGGAGAATTGAGCCCGCGGCTCTGTAAATCCCAATGAGGACAATAAAGTTTCACTCGCAGCCTTACTTTCAAAAGGGACCACACAGAGCATTCACCCTGCTGTGTCTTTCTCTAGTTTGTACTCCCAAGGTGCGTTAGAAGGGAGATACTCGAGTTGTTTCACTTACCACATGCTAGATGTTTAGCAAAAGAAGGCCTTTACTGCCCTTCTTTTGGCATATGGTTGTCCTCAGCCGAACAGTTCTCTCAGCTCCTAGAAGCGACGGGCGGTCCCTTGTGTACATCTTGGATCCCAGTGCAGACCTGTTAGTCCTAAGACACCAGAAATGCTTCCTACACGTAAAGCACCGCTTTGACAAACGCTGCCTGGAACCTGTTGCCTGCCTATCTATCTGTGTGACGAACAAAACAGTAACTTAGCTTGGAGCCAGTCCTCCTATATTTTTGGCTTACTCACCGACGATTGCTGAGGGATGAGCACTTAGCAGGGACTGAAAGGCCACGTTTGCCTCACGGGGGGCGGGGATATGACTTGTCCTCACAAGGCAATTGTGCAATGAAGAAAAGATAGGCCACTACACTGTTCATCAGGTAACCTTGAGGCCGCGTGTCGTCATTCCAGTGTGCCAAATAAACTTCCCATCACGGTTCAGTTTCCAAGGCGAGGGCACAGCGTCTTATGCTGCAGTTTCTGACTCCCTACTGGACGTTCAGCTGACCACCTAGACCCTTTCGTGAGTCAACTTTGTGATACACTTTGTGATACGGGGTCGTGATTGTGGTGAAAGGATTAGCAAGTCATGGGTTAGTGAGGCCGGTGTGTACACTGTATCTCCAGAGTACCTGGCTTTCAAGGGAGAGCCTGAAATTTTTCAGGCTACACTGAAAGTCCAGTGGCCGCCTGGGGTAAATTGCATCACGTGCGAGTGCCCTGAAGGCGGGGTCGAATCACTGTATGTTTTGTGTGCTCTGGGTTCGGCAGAAAAGCAGACACGTTTTGCATGAAGGAATGAACAGAACGCTGATAGCTGGCTGTTTCTAAGCTATCCCAACCTAGGTGTTTCTCTGACGAAGCCCTTCGCTGCCCATGATTCGGCATCTAGCTGCTGCCAGCGGTGCATTGCTCACAACTCCCTGAAGACACAGGAGGCCCTTTTAGTCCGTTTCGGATCCTAGTACAGCCCCGCGACTCAAGAGAGGACCTGATATGCTTCCTAGGGTTCGAGAAAGCCAGGGACTAAGGCTGCATGGGGTCTGTCGCATGCCTACCTGGTTCATGAGAGAACCTGAACATTAGCTTAAGGCCAGAGGCCCCGTGTGGTTCTCCCCTTCCCTGAGGACAACTGAAGTAGGAGCACTTACCGAGGAACGGCAACATCCAATCTCCTTCCAGGAAACTCACTTGTCATCACAAAGGCAACTGTGCAACAACAATTGTTTCCCAGGGAGAACTGAGCCCGCCGCTCTCTAAATCCCAATGAGGAAAATAAAGTTTCCCTTCAAGCCTTAGTTTCAAAATGGACCGCAGAGCATTCACCCTGTTGTATCCGTCACTCCATGGCACGTCCAAGGTGCGCATAGCACGGAGATACTACATTCGTTTCAACTTGCCGCATCCTAGCATTTTAACACAAGACGCCCTTCACAGCCCTTCTTTCAGCCTATAGTTGCCCTCAACTGAGCTTCGCTCACAAGGCCCAGAAAGGACGGGCAGTCCGTCGTTTACATCTTGGATCCTAGTGCAGACCCCCGTGTCCTAAGACACCAGAAACGCTTCCTAGATTTAAAGCACCGCTTTGACTAACGCTGCCGTGAGCCTGTGGCCCGCCTATGTCTGTGACGAGAGAAGTAAGTAGAACGTTGGACTGAGGCGAGTCGTCCAGGGTTGTGGGCGTACTCACGAACAATTATGGAGGGATGAGGACGTGGCAGGAATTGAAAGCCAAGTGCTCTTTCGTGGAAGCTAACTAGTCCTCCCAAAGACGACTGTGCAGCAAAGAGAAGATGGGCAACAACAGTGTTTACCAGGTAACCCTGAGGCCGCAAACTCTCTACTTTGCAATGAGGAAAATCAACTTCCCAGGAAGACTCAATTCCCAGCAGGACAAAGCAGCATATTACCAAGTCGCATCGGACTCTCTCTTGTACCTCCCGCGGACACAGTGGCTCGTGACACCAGTCACCGTTGCCATGCTGGGAGTCCTTACTGTGGTGTAAGGATATCAAGGGGAGGGCTTAGTTAGGCCTAGGTGACGGTACTTCTCTAGACTATCTACCAGTTCTGGAAAACCCCTGTAGGTTTTGAAGCCGGACTTAAAGTGTAGTTGCCGCTTGAGGTAGACAGACGTCGTGGAGCAGCTCCCAGGAGCAGTGGTAGGCTAATTGTATTTTCTACTGCAGCTCAGGGTTCCTCCAGAGCGCAGACACCCTTTGCATGAAGGAAGGCATGGAACGTTGATAACTGGGTTGCTTTCAAGCTATCGCAATCCAGGTGTCTAAACAACGAAGCCCTTCACTTGCCCATCAGTTGGCATCTAGCTGTTCCCGACGGTAGATGGCTCAAGGCTCCCCGAAGACACAGGCAGTCCTTTCTCAGTACGTTTTGGAACCTAGCGCTGACAAGTGAGTCCAAAAGAGAGCTGATAGGCTTCCTAGAGTTCAAGAACCACAGGGACTAAGGCTCTATGCAATCGGTTGTTTCGCTAAGTCTGTCATGAGAACACCTGGACGTTAGCTTGAGGCTAGGGGCCCCATGTGGTGGGCCCATTCCCTGAAGACTACTGAAGGATGACCACCTACCAAGGGATGGCAACCTCCAAGTTTCCTGCCTAGAAACTCACGCCATCACCAGGGCAATTGTGTTACGAAGAGAAGCTGTGCAGCAACAGTGTTTCTTGGGGAGAATTGAGCCCGCGGCTCTGTAAATCCCAATGAGGACAATAAAGTTTCACTCGCAGCCTTACTTTCAAAAGGGACCACACAGAGCATTCACCCTGCTGTGTCTTTCTCTAGTTTGTACTCCCAAGGTGCGTTAGAAGGGAGATACTCGAGTTGTTTCACTTACCACATGCTAGATGTTTAGCAAAAGAAGGCCTTTACTGCCCTTCTTTTGGCATATGGTTGTCCTCAGCCGAACAGTTCTCTCAGCTCCTAGAAGCGACGGGCGGTCCCTTGTGTACATCTTGGATCCCAGTGCAGACCTGTTAGTCCTAAGACACCAGAAATGCTTCCTACACGTAAAGCACCGCTTTGACAAACGCTGCCTGGAACCTGTTGCCTGCCTATCTATCTGTGTGACGAACAAAACAGTAACTTAGCTTGGAGCCAGTCCTCCTATATTTTTGGCTTACTCACCGACGATTGCTGAGGGATGAGCACTTAGCAGGGACTGAAAGGCCACGTTTGCCTCACGGGGGGCGGGGATATGACTTGTCCTCACAAGGCAATTGTGCAATGAAGAAAAGATAGGCCACTACACTGTTCATCAGGTAACCTTGAGGCCGCGTGTCGTCATTCCAGTGTGCCAAATAAACTTCCCATCACGGTTCAGTTTCCAAGGCGAGGGCACAGCGTCTTATGCTGCAGTTTCTGACTCCCTACTGGACGTTCAGCTGACCACCTAGACCCTTTCGTGAGTCAACTTTGTGATACACTTTGTGATACGGGGTCGTGATTGTGGTGAAAGGATTAGCAAGTCATGGGTTAGTGAGGCCGGTGTGTACACTGTATCTCCAGAGTACCTGGCTTTCAAGGGAGAGCCTGAAATTTTTCAGGCTACACTGAAAGTCCAGTGGCCGCCTGGGGTAAATTGCATCACGTGCGAGTGCCCTGAAGGCGGGGTCGAATCACTGTATGTTTTGTGTGCTCTGGGTTCGGCAGAAAAGCAGACACGTTTTGCATGAAGGAATGAACAGGACGCTGATAGCTGGCTGTTTCTAAGCTATGCCAACCTAGGTGTTTCTCTGACGAAGCCCTTCGCTGCCCATGATTCGGCATCTAGCTGCTGCCAGCGGTGCATTGCTCACAACTCCCTGAAGACACAGGAGGCCCTTTTAGTCCGTTTCGGATCCTAGTACAGCCCCGCGACTCAAGAGAGGACCTGATATGCTTCCTAGGGTTCGAGAAAGCCAGGGACTAAGGCTGCATGGGGTCTGTCGCATGCCTACCTGGTTCATGAGAGAACCTGAACATTAGCTTAAGGCCAGAGGCCCCGTGTGGTTCTCCCCTTCCCTGAGGACAACTGAAGTAGGAGCACTTACCGAGGAACGGCAACATCCAATCTCCTTCCAGGAAACTCACTTGTCATCACAAAGGCAACTGTGCAACAACAATTGTTTCCCAGGGAGAACTGAGCCCGCCGCTCTCTAAATCCCAATGAGGAAAATAAAGTTTCCCTTCAAGCCTTAGTTTCAAAATGGACCGCAGAGCATTCACCCTGTTGTATCCGTCACTCCATGGCACGTCCAAGGTGCGCATAGCACGGAGATACTACATTCGTTTCAACTTGCCGCATCCTAGCATTTTAACACAAGACGCCCTTCACAGCCCTTCTTTCAGCCTATAGTTGCCCTCAACTGAGCTTCGCTCACAAGGCCCAGAAAGGACGGGCAGTCCGTCGTTTACATCTTGGATCCTAGTGCAGACCCCCGTGTCCTAAGACACCAGAAACGCTTCCTAGATTTAAAGCACCGCTTTGACTAACGCTGCCGTGAGCCTGTGGCCCGCCTATGTCTGTGACGAGAGAAGTAAGTAGAACGTTGGACTGAGGCGAGTCGTCCAGGGTTGTGGGCGTACTCACGAACAATTATGGAGGGATGAGGACGTGGCAGGAATTGAAAGCCAAGTGCTCTTTCGTGGAAGCTAACTAGTCCTCCCAAAGACGACTGTGCAGCAAAGAGAAGATGGGCAACAACAGTGTTTACCAGGTAACCCTGAGGCCGCAAACTCTCTACTTTGCAATGAGGAAAATCAACTTCCCAGGAAGACTCAATTCCCAGCAGGACAAAGCAGCATATTACCAAGTCGCATCGGACTCTCTCTTGTACATCCCGCGGACACAGTGGCTCGTGACACCAGTCACCGTTGCCATGCTGGGAGTCCTTACTGTGGTGTAAGGATATCAAGGGGAGGGCTTAGTTAGGCCTAGGTGACGGTACTTCTCTAGACTATCTACCAGTTCTGGAAAACCCCTGTAGGTTTTGAAGCCGGACTTAAAGTGTAGTTGCCGCTTGAGGTAGACAGACGTCGTGGAGCAGCTCCCAGGAGCAGTGGTAGGCTAATTGTATTTTCTACTGCAGCTCAGGGTTCCTCCAGAGCGCAGACACCCTTTGCATGAAGGAAGGCATGGAACGTTGATAACTGGGTTGCTTTCAAGCTATCGCAATCCAGGTGTCTAAACAACGAAGCCCTTCACTTGCCCATCAGTTGGCATCTAGCTGTTCCCGACGGTAGATGGCTCAAGGCTCCCCGAAGACACAGGCAGTCCTTTCTCAGTACGTTTTGGAACCTAGCGCTGACAAGTGAGTCCAAAAGAGAGCTGATAGGCTTCCTAGAGTTCAAGAACCACAGGGACTAAGGCTCTATGCAATCGGTTGTTTCGCTAAGTCTGTCATGAGAACACCTGGACGTTAGCTTGAGGCTAGGGGCCCCATGTGGTGGGCCCATTCCCTGAAGACTACTGAAGGATGACCACCTACCAAGGGATGGCAACCTCCAAGTTTCCTGCCTAGAAACTCACGCCATCACCAGGGCAATTGTGTTACGAAGAGAAGCTGTGCAGCAACAGTGTTTCTTGGGGAGAATTGAGCCCGCGGCTCTGTAAATCCCAATGAGGACAATAAAGTTTCACTCGCAGCCTTACTTTCAAAAGGGACCACACAGAGCATTCACCCTGCTGTGTCTTTCTCTAGTTTGTACTCCCAAGGTGCGTTAGAAGGGAGATACTCGAGTTGTTTCACTTACCACATGCTAGATGTTTAGCAAAAGAAGGCCTTTACTGCCCTTCTTTTGGCATATGGTTGTCCTCAGCCGAACAGTTCTCTCAGCTCCTAGAAGCGACGGGCGGTCCCTTGTGTACATCTTGGATCCCAGTGCAGACCTGTTAGTCCTAAGACACCAGAAATGCTTCCTACACGTAAAGCACCGCTTTGACAAACGCTGCCTGGAACCTGTTGCCTGCCTATCTATCTGTGTGATGAACAAAACAGTAACTTAGCTTGGAGCCAGTCCTCCTATATTTTTGGCTTACTCACCGACGATTGCTGAGGGATGAGCACTTAGCAGGGACTGAAAGGCCACGTTTGCCTCACGGGGGGCGGGGATATGACTTGTCCTCACAAGGCAATTGTGCAATGAAGAAAAGATAGGCCACTACACTGTTCATCAGGTAACCTTGAGGCCGCGTGTCGTCATTCCAGTGTGCCAAATAAACTTCCCATCACGGTTCAGTTTCCAAGGCGAGGGCACAGCGTCTTATGCTGCAGTTTCTGACTCCCTACTGGACGTTCAGCTGACCACCTAGACCCTTTCGTGAGTCAACTTTGTGATACACTTTGTGATACGGGGTCGTGATTGTGGTGAAAGGATTAGCAAGTCATGGGTTAGTGAGGCCGGTGTGTACACTGTATCTCCAGAGTACCTGGCTTTCAAGGGAGAGCCTGAAATTTTTCAGGCTACACTGAAAGTCCAGTGGCCGCCTGGGGTAAATTGCATCACGTGCGAGTGCCCTGAAGGCGGGGTCGAATCACTGTATGTTTTGTGTGCTCTGGGTTCGGCAGAAAAGCAGACACGTTTTGCATGAAGGAATGAACAGAACGCTGATAGCTGGCTGTTTCTAAGCTATGCCAACCTAGGTGTTTCTCTGACGAAGCCCTTCGCTGCCCATGATTCGGCATCTAGCTGCTGCCAGCGGTGCATTGCTCACAACTCCCTGAAGACACAGGAGGCCCTTTTAGTCCGTTTCGGATCCTAGTACAGCCCCGCGACTCAAGAGAGGACCTGATATGCTTCCTAGGGTTCGAGAAAGCCAGGGACTAAGGCTGCATGGGGTCTGTCGCATGCCTACCTGGTTCATGAGAGAACCTGAACATTAGCTTAAGGCCAGAGGCCCCGTGTGGTTCTCCCCTTCCCTGAGGACAACTGAAGTAGGAGCACTTACCGAGGAACGGCAACATCCAATCTCCTTCCAGGAAACTCACTTGTCATCACAAAGGCAACTGTGCAACAACAATTGTTTCCCAGGGAGAACTGAGCCCGCCGCTCTCTAAATCCCAATGAGGAAAATAAAGTTTCCCTTCAAGCCTTAGTTTCAAAATGGACCGCAGAGCATTCACCCTGTTGTATCCGTCACTCCATGGCACGTCCAAGGTGCGCATAGCACGGAGATACTACATTCGTTTCAACTTGCCGCATCCTAGCATTTTAACACAAGACGCCCTTCACAGCCCTTCTTTCAGCCTATAGTTGCCCTCAACTGAGCTTCGCTCACAAGGCCCAGAAAGGACGGGCAGTCCGTCGTTTACATCTTGGATCCTAGTGCAGACCCCCGTGTCCTAAGACACCAGAAACGCTTCCTAGATTTAAAGCACCGCTTTGACTAACGCTGCCGTGAGCCTGTGGCCCGCCTATGTCTGTGACGAGAGAAGTAAGTAGAACGTTGGACTGAGGCGAGTCGTCCAGGGTTGTGGGCGTACTCACGAACAATTATGGAGGGATGAGGACGTGGCAGGAATTGAAAGCCAAGTGCTCTTTCGTGGAAGCTAACTAGTCCTCCCAAAGACGACTGTGCAGCAAAGAGAAGATGGGCAACAACAGTGTTTACCAGGTAACCCTGAGGCCGCAAACTCTCTACTTTGCAATGAGGAAAATCAACTTCCCAGGAAGACTCAATTCCCAGCAGGACAAAGCAGCATATTACCAAGTCGCATCGGACTCTCTCTTGTACATCCCGCGGACACAGTGGCTCGTGACACCAGTCACCGTTGCCATGCTGGGAGTCCTTACTGTGGTGTAAGGATATCAAGGGGAGGGCTTAGTTAGGCCTAGGTGACGGTACTTCTCTAGACTATCTACCAGTTCTGGAAAACCCCTGTAGGTTTTGAAGCCGGACTTAAAGTGTAGTTGCCGCTTGAGGTAGACAGACGTCGTGGAGCAGCTCCCAGGAGCAGTGGTAGGCTAATTGTATTTTCTACTGCAGCTCAGGGTTCCTCCAGAGCGCAGACACCCTTTGCATGAAGGAAGGCATGGAACGTTGATAACTGGGTTGCTTTCAAGCTATCGCAATCCAGGTGTCTAAACAACGAAGCCCTTCACTTGCCCATCAGTTGGCATCTAGCTGTTCCCGACGGTAGATGGCTCAAGGCTCCCCGAAGACACAGGCAGTCCTTTCTCAGTACGTTTTGGAACCTAGCGCTGACAAGTGAGTCCAAAAGAGAGCTGATAGGCTTCCTAGAGTTCAAGAACCACAGGGACTAAGGCTCTATGCAATCGGTTGTTTCGCTAAGTCTGTCATGAGAACACCTGGACGTTAGCTTGAGGCTAGGGGCCCCATGTGGTGGGCCCATTCCCTGAAGACTACTGAAGGATGACCACCTACCAAGGGATGGCAACCTCCAAGTTTCCTGCCTAGAAACTCACGCCATCACCAGGGCAATTGTGTTACGAAGAGAAGCTGTGCAGCAACAGTGTTTCTTGGGGAGAATTGAGCCCGCGGCTCTGTAAATCCCAATGAGGACAATAAAGTTTCACTCGCAGCCTTACTTTCAAAAGGGACCACACAGAGCATTCACCCTGCTGTGTCTTTCTCTAGTTTGTACTCCCAAGGTGCGTTAGAAGGGAGATACTCGAGTTGTTTCACTTACCACATGCTAGATGTTTAGCAAAAGAAGGCCTTTACTGCCCTTCTTTTGGCATATGGTTGTCCTCAGCCGAACAGTTCTCTCAGCTCCTAGAAGCGACGGGCGGTCCCTTGTGTACATCTTGGATCCCAGTGCAGACCTGTTAGTCCTAAGACACCAGAAATGCTTCCTACACGTAAAGCACCGCTTTGACAAACGCTGCCTGGAACCTGTTGCCTGCCTATCTATCTGTGTGACGAACAAAACAGTAACTTAGCTTGGAGCCAGTCCTCCTATATTTTTGGCTTACTCACCGACGATTGCTGAGGGATGAGCACTTAGCAGGGACTGAAAGGCCACGTTTGCCTCACGGGGGGCGGGGATATGACTTGTCCTCACAAGGCAATTGTGCAATGAAGAAAAGATAGGCCACTACACTGTTCATCAGGTAACCTTGAGGCCGCGTGTCGTCATTCCAGTGTGCCAAATAAACTTCCCATCACGGTTCAGTTTCCAAGGCGAGGGCACAGCGTCTTATGCTGCAGTTTCTGACTCCCTACTGGACGTTCAGCTGACCACCTAGACCCTTTCGTGAGTCAACTTTGTGATACACTTTGTGATACGGGGTCGTGATTGTGGTGAAAGGATTAGCAAGTCATGGGTTAGTGAGGCCGGTGTGTACACTGTATCTCCAGAGTACCTGGCTTTCAAGGGAGAGCCTGAAATTTTTCAGGCTACACTGAAAGTCCAGTGGCCGCCTGGGGTAAATTGCATCACGTGCGAGTGCCCTGAAGGCGGGGTCGAATCACTGTATGTTTTGTGTGCTCTGGGTTCGGCAGAAAAGCAGACACGTTTTGCATGAAGGAATGAACAGAACGCTGATAGCTGGCTGTTTCTAAGCTATGCCAACCTAGGTGTTTCTCTGACGAAGCCCTTCGCTGCCCATGATTCGGCATCTAGCTGCTGCCAGCGGTGCATTGCTCACAACTCCCTGAAGACACAGGAGGCCCTTTTAGTCCGTTTCGGATCCTAGTACAGCCCCGCGACTCAAGAGAGGACCTGATATGCTTCCTAGGGTTCGAGAAAGCCAGGGACTAAGGCTGCATGGGGTCTGTCGCATGCCTACCTGGTTCATGAGAGAACCTGAACATTAGCTTAAGGCCAGAGGCCCCGTGTGGTTCTCCCCTTCCCTGAGGACAACTGAAGTAGGAGCACTTACCGAGGAACGGCAACATCCAATCTCCTTCCAGGAAACTCACTTGTCATCACAAAGGCAACTGTGCAACAACAATTGTTTCCCAGGGAGAACTGAGCCCGCCGCTCTCTAAATCCCAATGAGGAAAATAAAGTTTCCCTTCAAGCCTTAGTTTCAAAATGGACCGCAGAGCATTCACCCTGTTGTATCCGTCACTCCATGGCACGTCCAAGGTGCGCATAGCACGGAGATACTACATTCGTTTCAACTTGCCGCATCCTAGCATTTTAACAGAAGACGCCCTTCACAGCCCTTCTTTCAGCCTATAGTTGCCCTCAACTGAGCTTCGCTCACAAGGCCCAGAAAGGACGGGCAGTCCGTCGTTTACATCTTGGATCCTAGTGCAGACCCCCGTGTCCTAAGACACCAGAAACGCTTCCTAGATTTAAAGCACCGCTTTGACTAACGCTGCCGTGAGCCTGTGGCCCGCCTATGTCTGTGACGAGAGAAGTAAGTAGAACGTTGGACTGAGGCGAGTCGTCCAGGGTTGTGGGCGTACTCACGAACAATTATGGAGGGATGAGGACGTGGCAGGAATTGAAAGCCAAGTGCTCTTTCGTGGAAGCTAACTAGTCCTCCCAAAGACGACTGTGCAGCAAAGAGAAGATGGGCAACAACAGTGTTTACCAGGTAACCCTGAGGCCGCAAACTCTCTACTTTGCAATGAGGAAAATCAACTTCCCAGGAAGACTCAATTCCCAGCAGGACAAAGCAGCATATTACCAAGTCGCATCGGACTCTCTCTTGTACATCCCGCGGACACAGTGGCTCGTGACACCAGTCACCGTTGCCATGCTGGGAGTCCTTACTGTGGTGTAAGGATATCAAGGGGAGGGCTTAGTTAGGCCTAGGTGACGGTACTTCTCTAGACTATCTACCAGTTCTGGAAAACCCCTGTAGGTTTTGAAGCCGGACTTAAAGTGTAGTTGCCGCTTGAGGTAGACAGACGTCGTGGAGCAGCTCCCAGGAGCAGTGGTAGGCTAATTGTATTTTCTACTGCAGCTCAGGGTTCCTCCAGAGCGCAGACACCCTTTGCATGAAGGAAGGCATGGAACGTTGATAACTGGGTTGCTTTCAAGCTATCGCAATCCAGGTGTCTAAACAACGAAGCCCTTCACTTGCCCATCAGTTGGCATCTAGCTGTTCCCGACGGTAGATGGCTCAAGGCTCCCCGAAGACACAGGCAGTCCTTTCTCAGTACGTTTTGGAACCTAGCGCTGACAAGTGAGTCCAAAAGAGAGCTGATAGGCTTCCTAGAGTTCAAGAACCACAGGGACTAAGGCTCTATGCAATCGGTTGTTTCGCTAAGTCTGTCATGAGAACACCTGGACGTTAGCTTGAGGCTAGAGGCCCCATGTGGTGGGCCCATTCCCTGAAGACTACTGAAGGATGACCACCTACCAAGGGATGGCAACCTCCAAGTTTCTTGCCTAGAAACTCACGTCATCACCAGGGCAATTGTGTTACGAAGAGAAGCTGTGCAGCAACAGTGTTTCTTGGGGGGAATTGAGCCCGCGGCTCTGTAAATCCCAATGAGGACAATAAAGTTTCACTCGCAGCCTTACTTTCAAAAGGGACCACACAGAGCATTCACCCTGCTGTGTCTTTCTCTAGTTTGTACTCCCAAGGTGCGTTAGAAGGGAGATACTCGAGTTGTTTCACTTACCACATGCTAGATGTTTAGCAAAAGAAGGCCTTTACTGCCCTTCTTTTGGCATATGGTTGTCCTCAGCCGAACAGTTCTCTCAGCTCCTAGAAGCGACGGGCGGTCCCTTGTGTACATCTTGGATCCCAGTGCAGACCTGTTAGTCCTAAGACACCAGAAATGCTTCCTACACGTAAAGCACCGCTTTGACAAACGCTGCCTGGAACCTGTTGCCTGCCTATCTATCTGTGTGACGAACAAAACAGTAACTTAGCTTGGAGCCAGTCCTCCTATATTTTTGGCTTACTCACCGACGATTGCTGAGGGATGAGCACTTAGCAGGGACTGAAAGGCCACGTTTGCCTCACGGGGGGCGGGGATATGACTTGTCCTCACAAGGCAATTGTGCAATGAAGAAAAGATAGGCCACTACACTGTTCATCAGGTAACCTTGAGGCCGCGTGTCGTCATTCCAGTGTGCCAAATAAACTTCCCATCACGGTTCAGTTTCCAAGGCGAGGGCACAGCGTCTTATGCTGCAGTTTCTGACTCCCTACTGGACGTTCAGCTGACCACCTAGACCCTTTCGTGAGTAAACTTTGTGATACACTTTGTGATACGGGGTCGTGATTGTGGTGAAAGGATTAGCAAGTCATGGGTTAGTGAGGCCGGTGTGTACACTGTATCTCCAGAGTACCTGGCTTTCAAGGGAGAG
The DNA here is from genome assembly GCF_937001465.1 of Orcinus orca. Classification (NCBI taxonomy): domain Eukaryota; kingdom Metazoa; phylum Chordata; class Mammalia; order Artiodactyla; family Delphinidae; genus Orcinus; species Orcinus orca. The sequence continues at coordinate 58,797,073 of NC_064568.1, read as the reverse complement.
CCTGAAATTTTTCAGGCTACACTGAAAGTCCAGTGGCCGCCTGGGGTAAATTGCATCACGTGCGAGTGCCCTGAAGGCGGGGTCGAATCACTGTATGTTTTGTGTGCTCTGGGTTCGGCAGAAAAGCAGACACGTTTTGCATGAAGGAATGAACAGAACGCTGATAGCTGGCTGTTTCTAAGCTATGCCAACCTAGGTGTTTCTCTGACGAAGCCCTTCGCTGCCCATGATTCGGCATCTAGCTGCTGCCAGCGGTGCATTGCTCACAACTCCCTGAAGACACAGGAGGCCCTTTTAGTCCGTTTCGGATCCTAGTACAGCCCCGCGACTCAAGAGAGGACCTGATATGCTTCCTAGGGTTCGAGAAAGCCAGGGACTAAGGCTGCATGGGGTCTGTCGCATGCCTACCTGGTTCATGAGAGAACCTGAACATTAGCTTAAGGCCAGAGGCCCCGTGTGGTTCTCCCCTTCCCTGAGGACAACTGAAGTAGGAGCACTTACCGAGGAACGGCAACATCCAATCTCCTTCCAGGAAACTCACTTGTCATCACAAAGGCAACTGTGCAACAACAATTGTTTCCCAGGGAGAACTGAGCCCGCCGCTCTCTAAATCCCAATGAGGAAAATAAAGTTTCCCTTCAAGCCTTAGTTTCAAAATGGACCGCAGAGCATTCACCCTGTTGTATCCGTCACTCCATGGCACGTCCAAGGTGCGCATAGCACGGAGATACTACATTCGTTTCAACTTGCCGCATCCTAGCATTTTAACAAAAGACGCCCTTCACAGCCCTTCTTTCAGCCTATAGTTGCCCTCAACTGAGCTTCGCTCACAAGGCCCAGAAAGGACGGGCAGTCCGTCGTTTACATCTTGGATCCTAGTGCAGACCCCCGTGTCCTAAGACACCAGAAACGCTTCCTAGATTTAAAGCACCGCTTTGACTAACGCTGCCGTGAGCCTGTGGCCCGCCTATGTCTGTGACGAGAGAAGTAAGTAGAACGTTGGACTGAGGCGAGTCGTCCAGGGTTGTGGGCGTACTCACGAACAATTATGGAGGGATGAGGACGTGGCAGGAATTGAAAGCCAAGTGCTCTTTCGTGGAAGCTAACTAGTCCTCCCAAAGACGACTGTGCAGCAAAGAGAAGATGGGCAACAACAGTGTTTACCAGGTAACCCTGAGGCCGCAAACTCTCTACTTTGCAATGAGGAAAATCAACTTCCCAGGAAGACTCAATTCCCAGCAGGACAAAGCAGCATATTACCAAGTCGCATCGGACTCTCTCTTGTACATCCCGCGGACACAGTGGCTCGTGACACCAGTCACCGTTGCCATGCTGGGAGTCCTTACTGTGGTGTAAGGATATCAAGGGGAGGGCTTAGTTAGGCCTAGGTGACGGTACTTCTCTAGACTATCTACCAGTTCTGGAAAACCCCTGTAGGTTTTGAAGCCGGACTTAAAGTGTAGTTGCCGCTTGAGGTAGACAGACGTCGTGGAGCAGCTCCCAGGAGCAGTGGTAGGCTAATTGTATTTTCTACTGCAGCTCAGGGTTCCTCCAGAGCGCAGACACCCTTTGCATGAAGGAAGGCATGGAACGTTGATAACTGGGTTGCTTTCAAGCTATCGCAATCCAGGTGTCTAAACAACGAAGCCCTTCACTTGCCCATCAGTTGGCATCTAGCTGTTCCCGACGGTAGATGGCTCAAGGCTCCCCGAAGACACAGGCAGTCCTTTCTCAGTACGTTTTGGAACCTAGCGCTGACAAGTGAGTCCAAAAGAGAGCTGATAGGCTTCCTAGAGTTCAAGAACCACAGGGACTAAGGCTCTATGCAATCGGTTGTTTCGCTAAGTCTGTCATGAGAACACCTGGACGTTAGCTTGAGGCTAGGGGCCCCATGTGGTGGGCCCATTCCCTGAAGACTACTGAAGGATGACCACCAACAAGGGATGGCAACCTCCAAGTTTCCTGCCTAGAAACTCACGCCATCACCAGGGCAATTGTGTTACGAAGAGAAGCTGTGCAGCAACAGTGTTTCTTGGGGAGAATTGAGCCCGCGGCTCTGTAAATCCCAATGAGGACAATAAAGTTTCACTCGCAGCCTTACTTTCAAAAGGGACCACACAGAGCATTCACCCTGCTGTGTCTTTCTCTAGTTTGTACTCCCAAGGTGCGTTAGAAGGGAGATACTCGAGTTGTTTCACTTACCACATGCTAGATGTTTAGCAAAAGAAGGCCTTTACTGCCCTTCTTTTGGCATATGGTTGTCCTCAGCCGAACAGTTCTCTCAGCTCCTAGAAGCGACGGGCGGTCCCTTGTGTACATCTTGGATCCCAGTGCAGACCTGTTAGTCCTAAGACACCAGAAATGCTTCCTACACGTAAAGCACCGCTTTGACAAACGCTGCCTGGAACCTGTTGCCTGCCTATCTATCTGTGTGACGAACAAAACAGTAACTTAGCTTGGAGCCAGTCCTCCTATATTTTTGGCTTACTCACCGACGATTGCTGAGGGATGAGCACTTAGCAGGGACTGAAAGGCCACGTTTGCCTCACGGGGGGCGGGGATATGACTTGTCCTCACAAGGCAATTGTGCAATGAAGAAAAGATAGGCCACTACACTGTTCATCAGGTAACCTTGAGGCCGCGTGTCGTCATTCCAGTGTGCCAAATAAACTTCCCATCACGGTTCAGTTTCCAAGGCGAGGGCACAGCGTCTTATGCTGCAGTTTCTGACTCCCTACTGGACGTTCAGCTGACCACCTAGACCCTTTCGTGAGTCAACTTTGTGATACACTTTGTGATACGGGGTCGTGATTGTGGTGAAAGGATTAGCAAGTCATGGGTTAGTGAGGCCGGTGTGTACACTGTATCTCCAGAGTACCTGGCTTTCAAGGGAGAGCCTGAAATTTTTCAGGCTACACTGAAAGTCCAGTGGCCGCCTGGGGTAAATTGCATCACGTGCGAGTGCCCTGAAGGCGGGGTCGAATCACTGTACGTTTTGTGTGCTCTGGGTTCGGCAGAAAAGCAGACACGTTTTGCATGAAGGAATGAACAGGACGCTGATAGCTGGCTGTTTCTAAGCTATGCCAACCTAGGTGTTTCTCTGACGAAGCCCTTCGCTGCCCATGATTCGGCATCTAGCTGCTGCCAGCGGTGCATTGCTCACAACTCCCTGAAGACACAGGAGGCCCTTTTAGTCCGTTTCGGATCCTAGTACAGCCCCGCGACTCAAGAGAGGACCTGATATGCTTCCTAGGGTTCGAGAAAGCCAGGGACTAAGGCTGCATGGGCTCTGTCGCATGCCTACCTGGTTCATGAGAGAACCTGAACATTAGCTTAAGGCCAGAGGCCCCGTGTGGTTCTCCCCTTCCCTGAGGACAACTGAAGTAGGAGCACTTACCGAGGAACGGCAACATCCAATCTCCTTCCAGGAAACTCACTTGTCATCACAAAGGCAACTGTGCAACAACAATTGTTTCCCAGGGAGAACTGAGCCCGCCGCTCTCTAAATCCCAATGAGGAAAATAAAGTTTCCCTTCAAGCCTTAGTTTCAAAATGGACCGCAGAGCATTCACCCTGTTGTATCCGTCACTCCATGGCACGTCCAAGGTGCGCATAGCACGGAGATACTACATTCGTTTCAACTTGCCGCATCCTAGCATTTTAACACAAGACGCCCTTCACAGCCCTTCTTTCAGCCTATAGTTGCCCTCAACTGAGCTTCGCTCACAAGGCCCAGAAAGGACGGGCAGTCCGTCGTTTACATCTTGGATCCTAGTGCAGACCCCCGTGTCCTAAGACACCAGAAACGCTTCCTAGATTTAAAGCACCGCTTTGACTAACGCTGCCGTGAGCCTGTGGCCCGCCTATGTCTGTGACGAGAGAAGTAAGTAGAACGTTGGACTGAGGCGAGTCGTCCAGGGTTGTGGGCGTACTCACGAACAATTATGGAGGGATGAGGACGTGGCAGGAATTGAAAGCCAAGTGCTCTTTCGTGGAAGCTAACTAGTCCTCCCAAAGACGACTGTGCAGCAAAGAGAAGATGGGCAACAACAGTGTTTACCAGGTAACCCTGAGGCCGCAAACTCTCTACTTTGCAATGAGGAAAATCAACTTCCCAGGAAGACTCAATTCCCAGCAGGACAAAGCAGCATATTACCAAGTCGCATCGGACTCTCTCTTGTACATCCCGCGGACACAGTGGCTCGTGACACCAGTCACCGTTGCCATGCTGGGAGTCCTTACTGTGGTGTAAGGATATCAAGGGGAGGGCTTAGTTAGGCCTAGGTGACGGTACTTCTCTAGACTATCTACCAGTTCTGGAAAACCCCTGTAGGTTTTGAAGCCGGACTTAAAGTGTAGTTGCCGCTTGAGGTAGACAGACGTCGTGGAGCAGCTCCCAGGAGCAGTGGTAGGCTAATTGTATTTTCTACTGCAGCTCAGGGTTCCTCCAGAGCGCAGACACCCTTTGCATGAAGGAAGGCATGGAACGTTGATAACTGGGTTGCTTTCAAGCTATCGCAATCCAGGTGTCTAAACAACGAAGCCCTTCACTTGCCCATCAGTTGGCATCTAGCTGTTCCCGACGGTAGATGGCTCAAGGCTCCCCGAAGACACAGGCAGTCCTTTCTCAGTACGTTTTGGAACCTAGCGCTGACAAGTGAGTCCAAAAGAGAGCTGATAGGCTTCCTAGAGTTCAAGAACCACAGGGACTAAGGCTCTATGCAATCGGTTGTTTCGCTAAGTCTGTCATGAGAACACCTGGACGTTAGCTTGAGGCTAGAGGCCCCATGTGGTGGGCCCATTCCCTGAAGACTACTGAAGGATGACCACCTACCAAGGGATGGCAACCTCCAAGTTTCCTGCCTAGAAACTCACGTCATCACCAGGGCAATTGTGTTACGAAGAGAAGCTGTGCAGCAACAGTGTTTCTTGGGGAGAATTGAGCCCGCGGCTCTGTAAATCCCAATGAGGACAATAAAGTTTCACTCGCAGCCTTACTTTCAAAAGGGACCACACAGAGCATTCACCCTGCTGTGTCTTTCTCTAGTTTGTACTCCCAAGGTGCGTTAGAAGGGAGATACTCGAGTTGTTTCACTTACCACATGCTAGATGTTTAGCAAAAGAAGGCCTTTACTGCCCTTCTTTTGGCATATGGTTGTCCTCAGCCGAACAGTTCTCTCAGCTCCTAGAAGCGACGGGCGGTCCCTTGTGTACATCTTGGATCCCAGTGCAGACCTGTTAGTCCTAAGACACCAGAAATGCTTCCTACACGTAAAGCACCGCTTTGACAAACGCTGCCTGGAACCTGTTGCCTGCCTATCTATCTGTGTGACGAACAAAACAGTAACTTAGCTTGGAGCCAGTCCTCCTATATTTTTGGCTTACTCACCGACGATTGCTGAGGGATGAGCACTTAGCAGGGACTGAAAGGCCACGTTTGCCTCACGGGGGGCGGGGATATGACTTGTCCTCACAAGGCAATTGTGCAATGAAGAAAAGATAGGCCACTACACTGTTCATCAGGTAACCTTGAGGCCGCGTGTCGTCATTCCAGTGTGCCAAATAAACTTCCCATCACGGTTCAGTTTCCAAGGCGAGGGCACAGCGTCTTATGCTGCAGTTTCTGACTCCCTACTGGACGTTCAGCTGACCACCTAGACCCTTTCGTGAGTCAACTTTGTGATACACTTTGTGATACGGGGTCGTGATTGTGGTGAAAGGATTAGCAAGTCATGGGTTAGTGAGGCCGGTGTGTACACTGTATCTCCAGAGTACCTGGCTTTCAAGGGAGAGCCTGAAATTTTTCAGGCTACACTGAAAGTCCAGTGGCCGCCTGGGGTAAATTGCATCACGTGCGATTGCCCTGAAGGCGGGGTCGAATCACTGTATGTTTTGTGTGCTCTGGGTTCGGCAGAAAAGCAGACACGTTTTGCATGAAGGAATGAACAGGACGCTGATAGCTGGCTGTTTCTAAGCTATGCCAACCTAGGTGTTTCTCTGACGAAGCCCTTCGCTGCCCATGATTCGGCATCTAGCTGCTGCCAGCGGTGCATTGCTCACAACTCCCTGAAGACACAGGAGGCCCTTTTAGTCCGTTTCGGATCCTAGTACAGCCCCGCGACTCAAGAGAGGACCTGATATGCTTCCTAGGGTTCGAGAAAGCCAGGGACTAAGGCTGCATGGGCTCTGTCGCATGCCTACCTGGTTCATGAGAGAACCTGAACATTAGCTTAAGGCCAGAGGCCCCGTGTGGTTCTCCCCTTCCCTGAGGACAACTGAAGTAGGAGCACTTACCGAGGAACGGCAACATCCAATCTCCTTCCAGGAAACTCACTTGTCATCACAAAGGCAACTGTGCAACAACAATTGTTTCCCAGGGAGAACTGAGCCCGCCGCTCTCTAAATCCCAATGAGGAAAATAAAGTTTCCCTTCAAGCCTTAGTTTCAAAATGGACCGCAGAGCATTCACCCTGTTGTATCCGTCACTCCATGGCACGTCCAAGGTGCGCATAGCACGGAGATACTACATTCGTTTCAACTTGCCGCATCCTAGCATTTTAACACAAGACGCCCTTCACAGCCCTTCTTTCAGCCTATAGTTGCCCTCAACTGAGCTTCGCTCACAAGGCCCAGAAAGGACGGGCAGTCCGTCGTTTACATCTTGGATCCTAGTGCAGACCCCCGTGTCCTAAGACACCAGAAACGCTTCCTAGATTTAAAGCACCGCTTTGACTAACGCTGCCGTGAGCCTGTGGCCCGCCTATGTCTGTGACGAGAGAAGTAAGTAGAACGTTGGACTGAGGCGAGTCGTCCAGGGTTGTGGGCGTACTCACGAACAATTATGGAGGGATGAGGACGTGGCAGGAATTGAAAGCCAAGTGCTCTTTCGTGGAAGCTAACTAGTCCTCCCAAAGACGACTGTGCAGCAAAGAGAAGATGGGCAACAACAGTGTTTACCAGGTAACCCTGAGGCCGCAAACTCTCTACTTTGCAATGAGGAAAATCAACTTCCCAGGAAGACTCAATTCCCAGCAGGACAAAGCAGCATATTACCAAGTCGCATCGGACTCTCTCTTGTACATCCCGCGGACACAGTGGCTCGTGACACCAGTCACCGTTGCCATGCTGGGAGTCCTTACTGTGGTGTAAGGATATCAAGGGGAGGGCTTAGTTAGGCCTAGGTGACGGTACTTCTCTAGACTATCTACCAGTTCTGGAAAACCCCTGTAGGTTTTGAAGCCGGACTTAAAGTGTAGTTGCCGCTTGAGGTAGACAGACGTCGTGGAGCAGCTCCCAGGAGCAGTGGTAGGCTAATTGTATTTTCTACTGCAGCTCAGGGTTCCTCCAGAGCGCAGACACCCTTTGCATGAAGGAAGGCATGGAACGTTGATAACTGGGTTGCTTTCAAGCTATCGCAATCCAGGTGTCTAAACAACGAAGCCCTTCACTTGCCCATCAGTTGGCATCTAGCTGTTCCCGACGGTAGATGGCTCAAGGCTCCCCGAAGACACAGGCAGTCCTTTCTCAGTACGTTTTGGAACCTAGCGCTGACAAGTGAGTCCAAAAGAGAGCTGATAGGCTTCCTAGAGTTCAAGAACCACAGGGACTAAGGCTCTATGCAATCGGTTGTTTCGCTAAGTCTGTCATGAGAACACCTGGACGTTAGCTTGAGGCTAGAGGCCCCATGTGGTGGGCCCATTCCCTGAAGACTACTGAAGGATGACCACCTACCAAGGGATGGCAACCTCCAAGTTTCCTGCCTAGAAACTCACGTCATCACCAGGGCAATTGTGTTACGAAGAGAAGCTGTGCAGCAACAGTGTTTCTTGGGGAGAATTGAGCCCGCGGCTCTGTAAATCCCAATGAGGACAATAAAGTTTCACTCGCAGCCTTACTTTCAAAAGGGACCACACAGAGCATTCACCCTGCTGTGTCTTTCTCTAGTTTGTACTCCCAAGGTGCGTTAGAAGGGAGATACTCGAGTTGTTTCACTTACCACATGCTAGATGTTTAGCAAAAGAAGGCCTTTACTGCCCTTCTTTTGGCATATGGTTGTCCTCAGCCGAACAGTTCTCTCAGCTCCTAGAAGCGACGGGCGGTCCCTTGTGTACATCTTGGATCCCAGTGCAGACCTGTTAGTCCTAAGACACCAGAAATGCTTCCTACACGTAAAGCACCGCTTTGACAAACGCTGCCTGGAACCTGTTGCCTGCCTATCTATCTGTGTGACGAACAAAACAGTAACTTAGCTTGGAGCCAGTCCTCCTATATTTTTGGCTTACTCACCGACGATTGCTGAGGGATGAGCACTTAGCAGGGACTGAAAGGCCACGTTTGCCTCACGGGGGGCGGGGATATGACTTGTCCTCACAAGGCAATTGTGCAATGAAGAAAAGATAGGCCACTACACTGTTCATCAGGTAACCTTGAGGCCGCGTGTCGTCATTCCAGTGTGCCAAATAAACTTCCCATCACGGTTCAGTTTCCAAGGCGAGGGCACAGCGTCTTATGCTGCAGTTTCTGACTCCCTACTGGACGTTCAGCTGACCACCTAGACCCTTTCGTGAGTAAACTTTGTGATACACTTTGTGATACGGGGTCGTGATTGTGGTGAAAGGATTAGCAAGTCATGGGTTAGTGAGGCCGGTGTGTACACTGTATCTCCAGAGTACCTGGCTTTCAAGGGAGAGCCTGAAATTTTTCAGGCTACACTGAAAGTCCAGTGGCCGCCTGGGGTAAATTGCATCACGTGCGAGTGCCCTGAAGGCGGGGTCGAATCACTGTATGTTTTGTGTGCTCTGGGTTCGGCAGAAAAGCAGACACGTTTTGCATGAAGGAATGAACAGGACGCTGATGGCTGGCTGTTTCTAAGCTATGCCAACCTAGGTGTTTCTCTGACGAAGCCCTTCGCTGCCCATGATTCGGCATCTAGCTGCTGCCAGCGGTGCATTGCTCACAACTCCCTGAAGACACAGGAGGCCCTTTTAGTCCGTTTCGGATCCTAGTACAGCCCCGCGACTCAAGAGAGGACCTGATATGCTTCCTAGGGTTCGAGAAAGCCAGGGACTAAGGCTGCATGGGCTCTGTCGCATGCCTACCTGGTTCATGAGAGAACCTGAACATTAGCTTAAGGCCAGAGGCCCCGTGTGGTTCTCCCCTTCCCTGAGGACAACTGAAGTAGGAGCACTTACCGAGGAACGGCAACATCCAATCTCCTTCCAGGAAACTCACTTGTCATCACAAAGGCAACTGTGCAACAACAATTGTTTCCCAGGGAGAACTGAGCCCGCCGCTCTCTAAATCCCAATGAGGAAAATAAAGTTTCCCTTCAAGCCTTAGTTTCAAAATGGACCGCAGAGCATTCACCCTGTTGTATCCGTCACTCCATGGCACGTCCAAGGTGCGCATAGCACGGAGATACTACATTCGTTTCAACTTGCCGCATCCTAGCATTTTAACACAAGACGCCCTTCACAGCCCTTCTTTCAGCCTATAGTTGCCCTCAACTGAGCTTCGCTCACAAGGCCCAGAAAGGACGGGCAGTCCGTCGTTTACATCTTGGATCCTAGTGCAGACCCCCGTGTCCTAAGACACCAGAAACGCTTCCTAGATTTAAAGCACCGCTTTGACTAACGCTGCCGTGAGCCTGTGGCCCGCCTATGTCTGTGACGAGAGAAGTAAGTAGAACGTTGGACTGAGGCGAGTCGTCCAGGGTTGTGGGCGTACTCACGAACAATTATGGAGGGATGAGGACGTGGCAGGAATTGAAAGCCAAGTGCTCTTTCGTGGAAGCTAACTAGTCCTCCCAAAGACGACTGTGCAGCAAAGAGAAGATGGGCAACAACAGTGTTTACCAGGTAACCCTGAGGCCGCAAACTCTCTACTTTGCAATGAGGAAAATCAACTTCCCAGGAAGACTCAATTCCCAGCAGGACAAAGCAGCATATTACCAAGTCGCATCGGACTCTCTCTTGTACATCCCGCGGACACAGTGGCTCGTGACACCAGTCACCGTTGCCATGCTGGGAGTCCTTACTGTGGTGTAAGGATATCAAGGGGAGGGCTTAGTTAGGCCTAGGTGACGGTACTTCTCTAGACTATCTACCAGTTCTGGAAAACCCCTGTAGGTTTTGAAGCCGGACTTAAAGTGTAGTTGCCGCTTGAGGTAGACAGACGTCGTGGAGCAGCTCCCAGGAGCAGTGGTAGGCTAATTGTATTTTCTACTGCAGCTCAGGGTTCCTCCAGAGCGCAGACACCCTTTGCATGAAGGAAGGCATGGAACGTTGATAACTGGGTTGCTTTCAAGCTATCGCAATCCAGGTGTCTAAACAACGAAGCCCTTCACTTGCCCATCAGTTGGCATCTAGCTGTTCCCGACGGTAGATGGCTCAAGGCTCCCCGAAGACACAGGCAGTCCTTTCTCAGTACGTTTTGGAACCTAGCGCTGACAAGTGAGTCCAAAAGAGAGCTGATAGGCTTCCTAGAGTTCAAGAACCACAGGGACTAAGGCTCTATGCAATCGGTTGTTTCGCTAAGTCTGTCATGAGAACACCTGGACGTTAGCTTGAGGCTAGGGGCCCCATGTGGTGGGCCCATTCCCTGAAGACTACTGAAGGATGACCACCTACCAAGGGATGGCAACCTCCAAGTTTCCTGCCTAGAAACTCACGCCATCACCAGGGCAATTGTGTTACGAAGAGAAGCTGTGCAGCAACAGTGTTTCTTGGGGAGAATTGAGCCCGCGGCTCTGTAAATCCCAATGAGGACAATAAAGTTTCACTCGCAGCCTTACTTTCAAAAGGGACCACACAGAGCATTCACCCTGCTGTGTCTTTCTCTAGTTTGTACTCCCAAGGTGCGTTAGAAGGGAGATACTCGAGTTGTTTCACTTACCACATGCTAGATGTTTAGCAAAAGAAGGCCTTTACTGCCCTTCTTTTGGCATATGGTTGTCCTCAGCCGAACAGTTCTCTCAGCTCCTAGAAGCGACGGGCGGTCCCTTGTGTACATCTTGGATCCCAGTGCAGACCTGTTAGTCCTAAGACACCAGAAATGCTTCCTACACGTAAAGCACCGCTTTGACAAACGCTGCCTGGAACCTGTTGCCTGCCTATCTATCTGTGTGACGAACAAAACAGTAACTTAGCTTGGAGCCAGTCCTCCTATATTTTTGGCTTACTCACCGACGATTGCTGAGGGATGAGCACTTAGCAGGGACTGAAAGGCCACGTTTGCCTCACGGGGGGCGGGGATATGACTTGTCCTCACAAGGCAATTGTGCAATGAAGAAAAGATAGGCCACTACACTGTTCATCAGGTAACCTTGAGGCCGCGTGTCGTCATTCCAGTGTGCCAAATAAACTTCCCATCACGGTTCAGTTTCCAAGGCGAGGGCACAGCGTCTTATGCTGCAGTTTCTGACTCCCTACTGGACGTTCAGCTGACCACCTAGACCCTTTCGTGAGTCAACTTTGTGATACACTTTGTGATACGGGGTCGTGATTGTGGTGAAAGGATTAGCAAGTCATGGGTTAGTGAGGCCGGTGTGTACACTGTATCTCCAGAGTACCTGGCTTTCAAGGGAGAGCCTGAAATTTTTCAGGCTACACTGAAAGTCCAGTGGCCGCCTGGGGTAAATTGCATCACGTGCGAGTGCCCTGAAGGCGGGGTCGAATCACTGTATGTTTTGTGTGCTCTGGGTTCGGCAGAAAAGCAGACACGTTTTGCATGAAGGAATGAACAGGACGCTGATAGCTGGCTGTTTCTAAGCTATGCCAACCTAGGTGTTTCTCTGACGAAGCCCTTCGCTGCCCATGATTCGGCATCTAGCTGCTGCCAGCGGTGCATTGCTCACAACTCCCTGAAGACACAGGAGGCCCTTTTAGTCCGTTTCGGATCCTAGTACGGCCCCGCGACTCAAGAGAGGACCTGATATGCTTCCTAGGGTTCGAGAAAGCCAGGGACTAAGGCTGCATGGGGTCTGTCGCATGCCTACCTGGTTCATGAGAGAACCTGAACATTAGCTTAAGGCCAGAGGCCCCGTGTGGTTCTCCCCTTCCCTGAGGACAACTGAAGTAGGAGCACTTACCGAGGAACGGCAACATCCAATCTCCTTCCAGGAAACTCACTTGTCATCACAAAGGCAACTGTGCAACAACAATTGTTTCCCAGGGAGAACTGAGCCCGCCGCTCTCTAAATCCCAATGAGGAAAATAAAGTTTCCCTTCAAGCCTTAGTTTCAAAATGGACCGCAGAGCATTCACCCTGTTGTATCCGTCACTCCATGGCACGTCCAAGGTGCGCATAGCACGGAGATACTACATTCGTTTCAACTTGCCGCATCCTAGCATTTTAACACAAGACGCCCTTCACAGCCCTTCTTTCAGCCTATAGTTGCCCTCAACTGAGCTTCGCTCACAAGGCCCAGAAAGGACGGGCAGTCCGTCGTTTACATCTTGGATCCTAGTGCAGACCCCCGTGTCCTAAGACACCAGAAACGCTTCCTAGATTTAAAGCACCGCTTTGACTAACGCTGCCGTGAGCCTGTGGCCCGCCTATGTCTGTGACGAGAGAAGTAAGTAGAACGTTGGACTGAGGCGAGTCGTCCAGGGTTGTGGGCGTACTCACGAACAATTATGGAGGGATGAGGACGTGGCAGGAATTGAAAGCCAAGTGCTCTTTCGTGGAAGCTAACTAGTCCTCCCAAAGACGACTGTGCAGCAAAGAGAAGATGGGCAACAACAGTGTTTACCAGGTAACCCTGAGGCCGCAAACTCTCTACTTTGCAATGAGGAAAATCAACTTCCCAGGAAGACTCAATTCCCAGCAGGACAAAGCAGCATATTACCAAGTCGCATCGGACTCTCTCTTGTACATCCCGCGGACACAGTGGCTCGTGACACCAGTCACCGTTGCCATGCTGGGAGTCCTTACTGTGGTGTAAGGATATCAAGGGGAGGGCTTAGTTAGGCCTAGGTGACGGTACTTCTCTAGACTATCTACCAGTTCTGGAAAACCCCTGTAGGTTTTGAAGCCGGACTTAAAGTGTAGTTGCCGCTTGAGGTAGACAGACGTCGTGGAGCAGCTCCCAGGAGCAGTGGTAGGCTAATTGTATTTTCTACTGCAGCTCAGGGTTCCTCCAGAGCGCAGACACCCTTTGCATGAAGGAAGGCATGGAACGTTGATAACTGGGTTGCTTTCAAGCTATCGCAATCCAGGTGTCTAAACAACGAAGCCCTTCACTTGCCCATCAGTTGGCATCTAGCTGTTCCCGACGGTAGATGGCTCAAGGCTCCCCGAAGACACAGGCAGTCCTTTCTCAGTACGTTTTGGAACCTAGCGCTGACAAGTGAGTCCAAAAGAGAGCTGATAGGCTTCCTAGAGTTCAAGAACCACAGGGACTAAGGCTCTATGCAATCGGTTGTTTCGCTAAGTCTGTCATGAGAACACCTGGACGTTAGCTTGAGGCTAGGGGCCCCATGTGGTGGGCCCATTCCCTGAAGACTACTGAAGGATGACCACCTACCAAGGGATGGCAACCTCCAAGTTTCCTGCCTAGAAACTCACGCCATCACCAGGGCAATTGTGTTACGAAGAGAAGCTGTGCAGCAACAGTGTTTCTTGGGGAGAATTGAGCCCGCGGCTCTGTAAATCCCAATGAGGACAATAAAGTTTCACTCGCAGCCTTACTTTCAAAAGGGACCACACAGAGCATTCACCCTGCTGTGTCTTTCTCTAGTTTGTACTCCCAAGGTGCGTTAGAAGGGAGATACTCGAGTTGTTTCACTTACCACATGCTAGATGTTTAGCAAAAGAAGGCCTTTACTGCCCTTCTTTTGGCATATGGTTGTCCTCAGCCGAACAGTTCTCTCAGCTCCTAGAAGCGACGGGCGGTCCCTTGTGTACATCTTGGATCCCAGTGCAGACCTGTTAGTCCTAAGACACCAGAAATGCTTCCTACACGTAAAGCACCGCTTTGACAAACGCTGCCTGGAACCTGTTGCCTGCCTATCTATCTGTGTGACGAACAAAACAGTAACTTAGCTTGGAGCCAGTCCTCCTATATTTTTGGCTTACTCACCGACGATTGCTGAGGGATGAGCACTTAGCAGGGACTGAAAGGCCACGTTTGCCTCACGGGGGGCGGGGATATGACTTGTCCTCACAAGGCAATTGTGCAATGAAGAAAAGATAGGCCACTACACTGTTCATCAGGTAACCTTGAGGCCGCGTGTCGTCATTCCAGTGTGCCAAATAAACTTCCCATCACGGTTCAGTTTCCAAGGCGAGGGCACAGCGTCTTATGCTGCAGTTTCTGACTCCCTACTGGACGTTCAGCTGACCACCTAGACCCTTTCGTGAGTAAACTTTGTGATACACTTTGTGATACGGGGTCGTGATTGTGGTGAAAGGATTAGCAAGTCATGGGTTAGTGAGGCCGGTGTGTACACTGTATCTCCAGAGTACCTGGCTTTCAAGGGAGAGCCTGAAATTTTTCAGGCTACACTGAAAGTCCAGTGGCCGCCTGGGGTAAATTGCATCACGTGCGAGTGCCCTGAAGGCGGGGTCGAATCACTGTATGTTTTGTGTGCTCTGGGTTCGGCAGAAAAGCAGACACGTTTTGCATGAAGGAATGAACAGGACGCTGATAGCTGGCTGTTTCTAAGCTATGCCAACCTAGGTGTTTCTCTGACGAAGCCCTTCGCTGCCCATGATTCGGCATCTAGCTGCTGCCAGCGGTGCATTGCTCACAACTCCCTGAAGACACAGGAGGCCCTTTTAGTCCGTTTCGGATCCTAGTACAGCCCCGCGACTCAAGAGAGGACCTGATATGCTTCCTAGGGTTCGAGAAAGCCAGGGACTAAGGCTGCATGGGGTCTGTCGCATGCCTACCTGGTTCATGAGAGAACCTGAACATTAGCTTAAGGCCAGAGGCCCCGTGTGGTTCTCCCCTTCCCTGAGGACAACTGAAGTAGGAGCACTTACCGAGGAACGGCAACATCCAATCTCCTTCCAGGAAACTCACTTGTCATCACAAAGGCAACTGTGCAACAACAATTGTTTCCCAGGGAGAACTGAGCCCGCCGCTCTCTAAATCCCAATGAGGAAAATAAAGTTTCCCTTCAAGCCTTAGTTTCAAAATGGACCGCAGAGCATTCACCCTGTTGTATCCGTCACTCCATGGCACGTCCAAGGTGCGCATAGCACGGAGATACTACATTCGTTTCAACTTGCCGCATCCTAGCATTTTAACACAAGACGCCCTTCACAGCCCTTCTTTCAGCCTATAGTTGCCCTCAACTGAGCTTCGCTCACAAGGCCCAGAAAGGACGGGCAGTCCGTCGTTTACATCTTGGATCCTAGTGCAGACCCCCGTGTCCTAAGACACCAGAAACGCTTCCTAGATTTAAAGCACCGCTTTGACTAACGCTGCCGTGAGCCTGTGGCCCGCCTATGTCTGTGACGAGAGAAGTAAGTAGAACGTTGGACTGAGGCGAGTCGTCCAGGGTTGTGGGCGTACTCACGAACAATTATGGAGGGATGAGGACGTGGCAGGAATTGAAAGCCAAGTGCTCTTTCGTGGAAGCTAACTAGTCCTCCCAAAGACGACTGTGCAGCAAAGAGAAGATGGGCAACAACAGTGTTTACCAGGTAACCCTGAGGCCGCAAACTCTCTACTTTGCAATGAGGAAAATCAACTTCCCAGGAAGACTCAATTCCCAGCAGGACAAAGCAGCATATTACCAAGTCGCATCGGACTCTCTCTTGTACATCCCGCGGACACAGTGGCTCGTGACACCAGTCACCGTTGCCATGCTGGGAGTCCTTACTGTGGTGTAAGGATATCAAGGGGAGGGCTTAGTTAGGCCTAGGTGACGGTACTTCTCTAGACTATCTACCAGTTCTGGAAAACCCCTGTAGGTTTTGAAGCCGGACTTAAAGTGTAGTTGCCGCTTGAGGTAGACAGACGTCGTGGAGCAGCTCCCAGGAGCAGTGGTAGGCTAATTGTATTTTCTACTGCAGCTCAGGGTTCCTCCAGAGCGCAGACACCCTTTGCATGAAGGAAGGCATGGAACGTTGATAACTGGGTTGCTTTCAAGCTATCGCAATCCAGGTGTCTAAACAACGAAGCCCTTCACTTGCCCATCAGTTGGCATCTAGCTGTTCCCGACGGTAGATGGCTCAAGGCTCCCCGAAGACACAGGCAGTCCTTTCTCAGTACGTTTTGGAACCTAGCGCTGACAAGTGAGTCCAAAAGAGAGCTGATAGGCTTCCTAGAGTTCAAGAACCACAGGGACTAAGGCTCTATGCAATCGGTTGTTTCGCTAAGTCTGTCATGAGAACACCTGGACGTTAGCTTGAGGCTAGGGGCCCCATGTGGTGGGCCCATTCCCTGAAGACTACTGAAGGATGACCACCTACCAAGGGATGGCAACCTCCAAGTTTCCTGCCTAGAAACTCACGCCATCACCAGGGCAATTGTGTTACGAAGAGAAGCTGTGCAGCAACAGTGTTTCTTGGGGAGAATTGAGCCCGCGGCTCTGTAAATCCCAATGAGGACAATAAAGTTTCACTCGCAGCCTTACTTTCAAAAGGGACCACACAGAGCATTCACCCTGCTGTGTCTTTCTCTAGTTTGTACTCCCAAGGTGCGTTAGAAGGGAGATACTCGAGTTGTTTCACTTACCACATGCTAGATGTTTAGCAAAAGAAGGCCTTTACTGCCCTTCTTTTGGCATATGGTTGTCCTCAGCCGAACAGTTCTCTCAGCTCCTAGAAGCGACGGGCGGTCCCTTGTGTACATCTTGGATCCCAGTGCAGACCTGTTAGTCCTAAGACACCAGAAATGCTTCCTACACGTAAAGCACCGCTTTGACAAACGCTGCCTGGAACCTGTTGCCTGCCTATCTATCTGTGTGACGAACAAAACAGTAACTTAGCTTGGAGCCAGTCCTCCTATATTTTTGGCTTACTCACCGACGATTGCTGAGGGATGAGCACTTAGCAGGGACTGAAAGGCCACGTTTGCCTCACGGGGGGCGGGGATATGACTTGTCCTCACAAGGCAATTGTGCAATGAAGAAAAGATAGGCCACTACACTGTTCATCAGGTAACCTTGAGGCCGCGTGTCGTCATTCCAGTGTGCCAAATAAACTTCCCATCACGGTTCAGTTTCCAAGGCGAGGGCACAGCGTCTTATGCTGCAGTTTCTGACTCCCTACTGGACGTTCAGCTGACCACCTAGACCCTTTCGTGAGTCAACTTTGTGATACACTTTGTGATACGGGGTCGTGATTGTGGTGAAAGGATTAGCAAGTCATGGGTTAGTGAGGCCGGTGTGTACACTGTATCTCCAGAGTACCTGGCTTTCAAGGGAGAGCCTGAAATTTTTCAGGCTACACTGAAAGTCCAGTGGCCGCCTGGGGTAAATTGCATCACGTGCGAGTGCCCTGAAGGCGGGGTCGAATCACTGTACGTTTTGTGTGCTCTGGGTTCGGCAGAAAAGCAGACACGTTTTGCATGAAGGAATGAACAGGACGCTGATAGCTGGCTGTTTCTAAGCTATGCCAACCTAGGTGTTTCTCTGACGAAGCCCTTCGCTGCCCATGATTCGGCATCTAGCTGCTGCCAGCGGTGCATTGCTCACAACTCCCTGAAGACACAGGAGGCCCTTTTAGTCCGTTTCGGATCCTAGTACAGCCCCGCGACTCAAGAGAGGACCTGATATGCTTCCTAGGGTTCGAGAAAGCCAGGGACTAAGGCTGCATGGGGTCTGTCGCATGCCTACCTGGTTCATGAGAGAACCTGAACATTAGCTTAAGGCCAGAGGCCCCGTGTGGTTCTCCCCTTCCCTGAGGACAACTGAAGTAGGAGCACTTACCGAGGAACGGCAACATCCAATCTCCTTCCAGGAAACTCACTTGTCATCACAAAGGCAACTGTGCAACAACAATTGTTTCCCAGGGAGAACTGAGCCCGCCGCTCTCTAAATCCCAATGAGGAAAATAAAGTTTCCCTTCAAGCCTTAGTTTCAAAATGGACCGCAGAGCATTCACCCTGTTGTATCCGTCACTCCATGGCACGTCCAAGGTGCGCATAGCACGGAGATACTACATTCGTTTCAACTTGCCGCATCCTAGCATTTTAACACAAGACGCCCTTCACAGCCCTTCTTTCAGCCTATAGTTGCCCTCAACTGAGCTTCGCTCACAAGGCCCAGAAAGGACGGGCAGTCCGTCGTTTACATCTTGGATCCTAGTGCAGACCCCCGTGTCCTAAGACACCAGAAACGCTTCCTAGATTTAAAGCACCGCTTTGACTAACGCTGCCGTGAGCCTGTGGCCCGCCTATGTCTGTGACGAGAGAAGTAAGTAGAACGTTGGACTGAGGCGAGTCGTCCAGGGTTGTGGGCGTACTCACGAACAATTATGGAGGGATGAGGACGTGGCAGGAATTGAAAGCCAAGTGCTCTTTCGTGGAAGCTAACTAGTCCTCCCAAAGACGACTGTGCAGCAAAGAGAAGATGGGCAACAACAGTGTTTACCAGGTAACCCTGAGGCCGCAAACTCTCTACTTTGCAATGAGGAAAATCAACTTCCCAGGAAGACTCAATTCCCAGCAGGACAAAGCAGCATATTACCAAGTCGCATCGGACTCTCTCTTGTACCTCCCGCGGACACAGTGGCTCGTGACACCAGTCACCGTTGCCATGCTGGGAGTCCTTACTGTGGTGTAAGGATATCAAGGGGAGGGCTTAGTTAGGCCTAGGTGACGGTACTTCTCTAGACTATCTACCAGTTCTGGAAAACCCCTGTAGGTTTTGAAGCCGGACTTAAAGTGTAGTTGCCGCTTGAGGTAGACAGACGTCGTGGAGCAGCTCCCAGGAGCAGTGGTAGGCTAATTGTATTTTCTACTGCAGCTCAGGGTTCCTCCAGAGCGCAGACACCCTTTGCATGAAGGAAGGCATGGAACGTTGATAACTGGGTTGCTTTCAAGCTATCGCAATCCAGGTGTCTAAACAACGAAGCCCTTCACTTGCCCATCAGTTGGCATCTAGCTGTTCCCGACGGTAGATGGCTCAAGGCTCCCCGAAGACACAGGCAGTCCTTTCTCAGTACGTTTTGGAACCTAGCGCTGACAAGTGAGTCCAAAAGAGAGCTGATAGGCTTCCTAGAGTTCAAGAACCACAGGGACTAAGGCTCTATGCAATCGGTTGTTTCGCTAAGTCTGTCATGAGAACACCTGGACGTTAGCTTGAGGCTAGGGGCCCCATGTGGTGGGCCCATTCCCTGAAGACTACTGAAGGATGACCACCTACCAAGGGATGGCAACCTCCAAGTTTCCTGCCTAGAAACTCACGCCATCACCAGGGCAATTGTGTTACGAAGAGAAGCTGTGCAGCAACAGTGTTTCTTGGGGAGAATTGAGCCCGCGGCTCTGTAAATCCCAATGAGGACAATAAAGTTTCACTCGCAGCCTTACTTTCAAAAGGGACCACACAGAGCATTCACCCTGCTGTGTCTTTCTCTAGTTTGTACTCCCAAGGTGCGTTAGAAGGGAGATACTCGAGTTGTTTCACTTACCACATGCTAGATGTTTAGCAAAAGAAGGCCTTTACTGCCCTTCTTTTGGCATATGGTTGTCCTCAGCCGAACAGTTCTCTCAGCTCCTAGAAGCGACGGGCGGTCCCTTGTGTACATCTTGGATCCCAGTGCAGACCTGTTAGTCCTAAGACACCAGAAATGCTTCCTACACGTAAAGCACCGCTTTGACAAACGCTGCCTGGAACCTGTTGCCTGCCTATCTATCTGTGTGACGAACAAAACAGTAACTTAGCTTGGAGCCAGTCCTCCTATATTTTTGGCTTACTCACCGACGATTGCTGAGGGATGAGCACTTAGCAGGGACTGAAAGGCCACGTTTGCCTCACGGGGGGCGGGGATATGACTTGTCCTCACAAGGCAATTGTGCAATGAAGAAAAGATAGGCCACTACACTGTTCATCAGGTAACCTTGAGGCCGCGTGTCGTCATTCCAGTGTGCCAAATAAACTTCCCATCACGGTTCAGTTTCCAAGGCGAGGGCACAGCGTCTTATGCTGCAGTTTCTGACTCCCTACTGGACGTTCAGCTGACCACCTAGACCCTTTCGTGAGTCAACTTTGTGATACACTTTGTGATACGGGGTCGTGATTGTGGTGAAAGGATTAGCAAGTCATGGGTTAGTGAGGCCGGTGTGTACACTGTATCTCCAGAGTACCTGGCTTTCAAGGGAGAGCCTGAAATTTTTCAGGCTACACTGAAAGTCCAGTGGCCGCCTGGGGTAAATTGCATCACGTGCGAGTGCCCTGAAGGCGGGGTCGAATCACTGTATGTTTTGTGTGCTCTGGGTTCGGCAGAAAAGCAGACACGTTTTGCATGAAGGAATGAACAGAACGCTGATAGCTGGCTGTTTCTAAGCTATGCCAACCTAGGTGTTTCTCTGACGAAGCCCTTCGCTGCCCATGATTCGGCATCTAGCTGCTGCCAGCGGTGCATTGCTCACAACTCCCTGAAGACACAGGAGGCCCTTTTAGTCCGTTTCGGATCCTAGTACAGCCCCGCGACTCAAGAGAGGACCTGATATGCTTCCTAGGGTTCGAGAAAGCCAGGGACTAAGGCTGCATGGGGTCTGTCGCATGCCTACCTGGTTCATGAGAGAACCTGAACATTAGCTTAAGGCCAGAGGCCCCGTGTGGTTCTCCCCTTCCCTGAGGACAACTGAAGTAGGAGCACTTACCGAGGAACGGCAACATCCAATCTCCTTCCAGGAAACTCACTTGTCATCACAAAGGCAACTGTGCAACAACAATTGTTTCCCAGGGAGAACTGAGCCCGCCGCTCTCTAAATCCCAATGAGGAAAATAAAGTTTCCCTTCAAGCCTTAGTTTCAAAATGGACCGCAGAGCATTCACCCTGTTGTATCCGTCACTCCATGGCACGTCCAAGGTGCGCATAGCACGGAGATACTACATTCGTTTCAACTTGCCGCATCCTAGCATTTTAACACAAGACGCCCTTCACAGCCCTTCTTTCAGCCTATAGTTGCCCTCAACTGAGCTTCGCTCACAAGGCCCAGAAAGGACGGGCAGTCCGTCGTTTACATCTTGGATCCTAGTGCAGACCCCCGTGTCCTAAGACACCAGAAACGCTTCCTAGATTTAAAGCACCGCTTTGACTAACGCTGCCGTGAGCCTGTGGCCCGCCTATGTCTGTGACGAGAGAAGTAAGTAGAACGTTGGACTGAGGCGAGTCGTCCAGGGTTGTGGGCGTACTCACGAACAATTATGGAGGGATGAGGACGTGGCAGGAATTGAAAGCCAAGTGCTCTTTCGTGGAAGCTAACTAGTCCTCCCAAAGACGACTGTGCAGCAAAGAGAAGATGGGCAACAACAGTGTTTACCAGGTAACCCTGAGGCCGCAAACTCTCTACTTTGCAATGAGGAAAATCAACTTCCCAGGAAGACTCAATTCCCAGCAGGACAAAGCAGCATATTACCAAGTCGCATCGGACTCTCTCTTGTACCTCCCGCGGACACAGTGGCTCGTGACACCAGTCACCGTTGCCATGCTGGGAGTCCTTACTGTGGTGTAAGGATATCAAGGGGAGGGCTTAGTTAGGCCTAGGTGACGGTACTTCTCTAGACTATCTACCAGTTCTGGAAAACCCCTGTAGGTTTTGAAGCCGGACTTAAAGTGTAGTTGCCGCTTGAGGTAGACAGACGTCGTGGAGCAGCTCCCAGGAGCAGTGGTAGGCTAATTGTATTTTCTACTGCAGCTCAGGGTTCCTCCAGAGCGCAGACACCCTTTGCATGAAGGAAGGCATGGAACGTTGATAACTGGGTTGCTTTCAAGCTATCGCAATCCAGGTGTCTAAACAACGAAGCCCTTCACTTGCCCATCAGTTGGCATCTAGCTGTTCCCGACGGTAGATGGCTCAAGGCTCCCCGAAGACACAGGCAGTCCTTTCTCAGTACGTTTTGGAACCTAGCGCTGACAAGTGAGTCCAAAAGAGAGCTGATAGGCTTCCTAGAGTTCAAGAACCACAGGGACTAAGGCTCTATGCAATCGGTTGTTTCGCTAAGTCTGTCATGAGAACACCTGGACGTTAGCTTGAGGCTAGGGGCCCCATGTGGTGGGCCCATTCCCTGAAGACTACTGAAGGATGACCACCTACCAAGGGATGGCAACCTCCAAGTTTCCTGCCTAGAAACTCACGCCATCACCAGGGCAATTGTGTTACGAAGAGAAGCTGTGCAGCAACAGTGTTTCTTGGGGAGAATTGAGCCCGCGGCTCTGTAAATCCCAATGAGGACAATAAAGTTTCACTCGCAGCCTTACTTTCAAAAGGGACCACACAGAGCATTCACCCTGCTGTGTCTTTCTCTAGTTTGTACTCCCAAGGTGCGTTAGAAGGGAGATACTCGAGTTGTTTCACTTACCACATGCTAGATGTTTAGCAAAAGAAGGCCTTTACTGCCCTTCTTTTGGCATATGGTTGTCCTCAGCCGAACAGTTCTCTCAGCTCCTAGAAGCGACGGGCGGTCCCTTGTGTACATCTTGGATCCCAGTGCAGACCTGTTAGTCCTAAGACACCAGAAATGCTTCCTACACGTAAAGCACCGCTTTGACAAACGCTGCCTGGAACCTGTTGCCTGCCTATCTATCTGTGTGACGAACAAAACAGTAACTTAGCTTGGAGCCAGTCCTCCTATATTTTTGGCTTACTCACCGACGATTGCTGAGGGATGAGCACTTAGCAGGGACTGAAAGGCCACGTTTGCCTCACGGGGGGCGGGGATATGACTTGTCCTCACAAGGCAATTGTGCAATGAAGAAAAGATAGGCCACTACACTGTTCATCAGGTAACCTTGAGGCCGCGTGTCGTCATTCCAGTGTGCCAAATAAACTTCCCATCACGGTTCAGTTTCCAAGGCGAGGGCACAGCGTCTTATGCTGCAGTTTCTGACTCCCTACTGGACGTTCAGCTGACCACCTAGACCCTTTCGTGAGTCAACTTTGTGATACACTTTGTGATACGGGGTCGTGATTGTGGTGAAAGGATTAGCAAGTCATGGGTTAGTGAGGCCGGTGTGTACACTGTATCTCCAGAGTACCTGGCTTTCAAGGGAGAGCCTGAAATTTTTCAGGCTACACTGAAAGTCCAGTGGCCGCCTGGGGTAAATTGCATCACGTGCGAGTGCCCTGAAGGCGGGGTCGAATCACTGTATGTTTTGTGTGCTCTGGGTTCGGCAGAAAAGCAGACACGTTTTGCATGAAGGAATGAACAGAACGCTGATAGCTGGCTGTTTCTAAGCTATGCCAACCTAGGTGTTTCTCTGACGAAGCCCTTCGCTGCCCATGATTCGGCATCTAGCTGCTGCCAGCGGTGCATTGCTCACAACTCCCTGAAGACACAGGAGGCCCTTTTAGTCCGTTTCGGATCCTAGTACAGCCCCGCGACTCAAGAGAGGACCTGATATGCTTCCTAGGGTTCGAGAAAGCCAGGGACTAAGGCTGCATGGGGTCTGTCGCATGCCTACCTGGTTCATGAGAGAACCTGAACATTAGCTTAAGGCCAGAGGCCCCGTGTGGTTCTCCCCTTCCCTGAGGACAACTGAAGTAGGAGCACTTACCGAGGAACGGCAACATCCAATCTCCTTCCAGGAAACTCACTTGTCATCACAAAGGCAACTGTGCAACAACAATTGTTTCCCAGGGAGAACTGAGCCCGCCGCTCTCTAAATCCCAATGAGGAAAATAAAGTTTCCCTTCAAGCCTTAGTTTCAAAATGGACCGCAGAGCATTCACCCTGTTGTATCCGTCACTCCATGGCACGTCCAAGGTGCGCATAGCACGGAGATACTACATTCGTTTCAACTTGCCGCATCCTAGCATTTTAACACAAGACGCCCTTCACAGCCCTTCTTTCAGCCTATAGTTGCCCTCAACTGAGCTTCGCTCACAAGGCCCAGAAAGGACGGGCAGTCCGTCGTTTACATCTTGGATCCTAGTGCAGACCCCCGTGTCCTAAGACACCAGAAACGCTTCCTAGATTTAAAGCACCGCTTTGACTAACGCTGCCGTGAGCCTGTGGCCCGCCTATGTCTGTGACGAGAGAAGTAAGTAGAACGTTGGACTGAGGCGAGTCGTCCAGGGTTGTGGGCGTACTCACGAACAATTATGGAGGGATGAGGACGTGGCAGGAATTGAAAGCCAAGTGCTCTTTCGTGGAAGCTAACTAGTCCTCCCAAAGACGACTGTGCAGCAAAGAGAAGATGGGCAACAACAGTGTTTACCAGGTAACCCTGAGGCCGCAAACTCTCTACTTTGCAATGAGGAAAATCAACTTCCCAGGAAGACTCAATTCCCAGCAGGACAAAGCAGCATATTACCAAGTCGCATCGGACTCTCTCTTGTACCTCCCGCGGACACAGTGGCTCGTGACACCAGTCACCGTTGCCATGCTGGGAGTCCTTACTGTGGTGTAAGGATATCAAGGGGAGGGCTTAGTTAGGCCTAGGTGACGGTACTTCTCTAGACTATCTACCAGTTCTGGAAAACCCCTGTAGGTTTTGAAGCCGGACTTAAAGTGTAGTTGCCGCTTGAGGTAGACAGACGTCGTGGAGCAGCTCCCAGGAGCAGTGGTAGGCTAATTGTATTTTCTACTGCAGCTCAGGGTTCCTCCAGAGCGCAGACACCCTTTGCATGAAGGAAGGCATGGAACGTTGATAACTGGGTTGCTTTCAAGCTATCGCAATCCAGGTGTCTAAACAACGAAGCCCTTCACTTGCCCATCAGTTGGCATCTAGCTGTTCCCGACGGTAGATGGCTCAAGGCTCCCCGAAGACACAGGCAGTCCTTTCTCAGTACGTTTTGGAACCTAGCGCTGACAAGTGAGTCCAAAAGAGAGCTGATAGGCTTCCTAGAGTTCAAGAACCACAGGGACTAAGGCTCTATGCAATCGGTTGTTTCGCTAAGTCTGTCATGAGAACACCTGGACGTTAGCTTGAGGCTAGGGGCCCCATGTGGTGGGCCCATTCCCTGAAGACTACTGAAGGATGACCACCTACCAAGGGATGGCAACCTCCAAGTTTCCTGCCTAGAAACTCACGCCATCACCAGGGCAATTGTGTTACGAAGAGAAGCTGTGCAGCAACAGTGTTTCTTGGGGAGAATTGAGCCCGCGGCTCTGTAAATCCCAATGAGGACAATAAAGTTTCACTCGCAGCCTTACTTTCAAAAGGGACCACACAGAGCATTCACCCTGCTGTGTCTTTCTCTAGTTTGTACTCCCAAGGTGCGTTAGAAGGGAGATACTCGAGTTGTTTCACTTACCACATGCTAGATGTTTAGCAAAAGAAGGCCTTTACTGCCCTTCTTTTGGCATATGGTTGTCCTCAGCCGAACAGTTCTCTCAGCTCCTAGAAGCGACGGGCGGTCCCTTGTGTACATCTTGGATCCCAGTGCAGACCTGTTAGTCCTAAGACACCAGAAATGCTTCCTACACGTAAAGCACCGCTTTGACAAACGCTGCCTGGAACCTGTTGCCTGCCTATCTATCTGTGTGACGAACAAAACAGTAACTTAGCTTGGAGCCAGTCCTCCTATATTTTTGGCTTACTCACCGACGATTGCTGAGGGATGAGCACTTAGCAGGGACTGAAAGGCCACGTTTGCCTCACGGGGGGCGGGGATATGACTTGTCCTCACAAGGCAATTGTGCAATGAAGAAAAGATAGGCCACTACACTGTTCATCAGGTAACCTTGAGGCCGCGTGTCGTCATTCCAGTGTGCCAAATAAACTTCCCATCACGGTTCAGTTTCCAAGGCGAGGGCACAGCGTCTTATGCTGCAGTTTCTGACTCCCTACTGGACGTTCAGCTGACCACCTAGACCCTTTCGTGAGTCAACTTTGTGATACACTTTGTGATACGGGGTCGTGATTGTGGTGAAAGGATTAGCAAGTCATGGGTTAGTGAGGCCGGTGTGTACACTGTATCTCCAGAGTACCTGGCTTTCAAGGGAGAGCCTGAAATTTTTCAGGCTACACTGAAAGTCCAGTGGCCGCCTGGGGTAAATTGCATCACGTGCGAGTGCCCTGAAGGCGGGGTCGAATCACTGTATGTTTTGTGTGCTCTGGGTTCGGCAGAAAAGCAGACACGTTTTGCATGAAGGAATGAACAGAACGCTGATAGCTGGCTGTTTCTAAGCTATGCCAACCTAGGTGTTTCTCTGACGAAGCCCTTCGCTGCCCATGATTCGGCATCTAGCTGCTGCCAGCGGTGCATTGCTCACAACTCCCTGAAGACACAGGAGGCCCTTTTAGTCCGTTTCGGATCCTAGTACAGCCCCGCGACTCAAGAGAGGACCTGATATGCTTCCTAGGGTTCGAGAAAGCCAGGGACTAAGGCTGCATGGGGTCTGTCGCATGCCTACCTGGTTCATGAGAGAACCTGAACATTAGCTTAAGGCCAGAGGCCCCGTGTGGTTCTCCCCTTCCCTGAGGACAACTGAAGTAGGAGCACTTACCGAGGAACGGCAACATCCAATCTCCTTCCAGGAAACTCACTTGTCATCACAAAGGCAACTGTGCAACAACAATTGTTTCCCAGGGAGAACTGAGCCCGCCGCTCTCTAAATCCCAATGAGGAAAATAAAGTTTCCCTTCAAGCCTTAGTTTCAAAATGGACCGCAGAGCATTCACCCTGTTGTATCCGTCACTCCATGGCACGTCCAAGGTGCGCATAGCACGGAGATACTACATTCGTTTCAACTTGCCGCATCCTAGCATTTTAACACAAGACGCCCTTCACAGCCCTTCTTTCAGCCTATAGTTGCCCTCAACTGAGCTTCGCTCACAAGGCCCAGAAAGGACGGGCAGTCCGTCGTTTACATCTTGGATCCTAGTGCAGACCCCCGTGTCCTAAGACACCAGAAACGCTTCCTAGATTTAAAGCACCGCTTTGACTAACGCTGCCGTGAGCCTGTGGCCCGCCTATGTCTGTGACGAGAGAAGTAAGTAGAACGTTGGACTGAGGCGAGTCGTCCAGGGTTGTGGGCGTACTCACGAACAATTATGGAGGGATGAGGACGTGGCAGGAATTGAAAGCCAAGTGCTCTTTCGTGGAAGCTAACTAGTCCTCCCAAAGACGACTGTGCAGCAAAGAGAAGATGGGCAACAACAGTGTTTACCAGGTAACCCTGAGGCCGCAAACTCTCTACTTTGCAATGAGGAAAATCAACTTCCCAGGAAGACTCAATTCCCAGCAGGACAAAGCAGCATATTACCAAGTCGCATCGGACTCTCTCTTGTACCTCCCGCGGACACAGTGGCTCGTGACACCAGTCACCGTTGCCATGCTGGGAGTCCTTACTGTGGTGTAAGGATATCAAGGGGAGGGCTTAGTTAGGCCTAGGTGACGGTACTTCTCTAGACTATCTACCAGTTCTGGAAAACCCCTGTAGGTTTTGAAGCCGGACTTAAAGTGTAGTTGCCGCTTGAGGTAGACAGACGTCGTGGAGCAGCTCCCAGGAGCAGTGGTAGGCTAATTGTATTTTCTACTGCAGCTCAGGGTTCCTCCAGAGCGCAGACACCCTTTGCATGAAGGAAGGCATGGAACGTTGATAACTGGGTTGCTTTCAAGCTATCGCAATCCAGGTGTCTAAACAACGAAGCCCTTCACTTGCCCATCAGTTGGCATCTAGCTGTTCCCGACGGTAGATGGCTCAAGGCTCCCCGAAGACACAGGCAGTCCTTTCTCAGTACGTTTTGGAACCTAGCGCTGACAAGTGAGTCCAAAAGAGAGCTGATAGGCTTCCTAGAGTTCAAGAACCACAGGGACTAAGGCTCTATGCAATCGGTTGTTTCGCTAAGTCTGTCATGAGAACACCTGGACGTTAGCTTGAGGCTAGGGGCCCCATGTGGTGGGCCCATTCCCTGAAGACTACTGAAGGATGACCACCTACCAAGGGATGGCAACCTCCAAGTTTCCTGCCTAGAAACTCACGCCATCACCAGGGCAATTGTGTTACGAAGAGAAGCTGTGCAGCAACAGTGTTTCTTGGGGAGAATTGAGCCCGCGGCTCTGTAAATCCCAATGAGGACAATAAAGTTTCACTCGCAGCCTTACTTTCAAAAGGGACCACACAGAGCATTCACCCTGCTGTGTCTTTCTCTAGTTTGTACTCCCAAGGTGCGTTAGAAGGGAGATACTCGAGTTGTTTCACTTACCACATGCTAGATGTTTAGCAAAAGAAGGCCTTTACTGCCCTTCTTTTGGCATATGGTTGTCCTCAGCCGAACAGTTCTCTCAGCTCCTAGAAGCGACGGGCGGTCCCTTGTGTACATCTTGGATCCCAGTGCAGACCTGTTAGTCCTAAGACACCAGAAATGCTTCCTACACGTAAAGCACCGCTTTGACAAACGCTGCCTGGAACCTGTTGCCTGCCTATCTATCTGTGTGACGAACAAAACAGTAACTTAGCTTGGAGCCAGTCCTCCTATATTTTTGGCTTACTCACCGACGATTGCTGAGGGATGAGCACTTAGCAGGGACTGAAAGGCCACGTTTGCCTCACGGGGGGCGGGGATATGACTTGTCCTCACAAGGCAATTGTGCAATGAAGAAAAGATAGGCCACTACACTGTTCATCAGGTAACCTTGAGGCCGCGTGTCGTCATTCCAGTGTGCCAAATAAACTTCCCATCACGGTTCAGTTTCCAAGGCGAGGGCACAGCGTCTTATGCTGCAGTTTCTGACTCCCTACTGGACGTTCAGCTGACCACCTAGACCCTTTCGTGAGTCAACTTTGTGATACACTTTGTGATACGGGGTCGTGATTGTGGTGAAAGGATTAGCAAGTCATGGGTTAGTGAGGCCGGTGTGTACACTGTATCTCCAGAGTACCTGGCTTTCAAGGGAGAGCCTGAAATTTTTCAGGCTACACTGAAAGTCCAGTGGCCGCCTGGGGTAAATTGCATCACGTGCGAGTGCCCTGAAGGCGGGGTCGAATCACTGTATGTTTTGTGTGCTCTGGGTTCGGCAGAAAAGCAGACACGTTTTGCATGAAGGAATGAACAGAACGCTGATAGCTGGCTGTTTCTAAGCTATGCCAACCTAGGTGTTTCTCTGACGAAGCCCTTCGCTGCCCATGATTCGGCATCTAGCTGCTGCCAGCGGTGCATTGCTCACAACTCCCTGAAGACACAGGAGGCCCTTTTAGTCCGTTTCGGATCCTAGTACAGCCCCGCGACTCAAGAGAGGACCTGATATGCTTCCTAGGGTTCGAGAAAGCCAGGGACTAAGGCTGCATGGGGTCTGTCGCATGCCTACCTGGTTCATGAGAGAACCTGAACATTAGCTTAAGGCCAGAGGCCCCGTGTGGTTCTCCCCTTCCCTGAGGACAACTGAAGTAGGAGCACTTACCGAGGAACGGCAACATCCAATCTCCTTCCAGGAAACTCACTTGTCATCACAAAGGCAACTGTGCAACAACAATTGTTTCCCAGGGAGAACTGAGCCCGCCGCTCTCTAAATCCCAATGAGGAAAATAAAGTTTCCCTTCAAGCCTTAGTTTCAAAATGGACCGCAGAGCATTCACCCTGTTGTATCCGTCACTCCATGGCACGTCCAAGGTGCGCATAGCACGGAGATACTACATTCGTTTCAACTTGCCGCATCCTAGCATTTTAACACAAGACGCCCTTCACAGCCCTTCTTTCAGCCTATAGTTGCCCTCAACTGAGCTTCGCTCACAAGGCCCAGAAAGGACGGGCAGTCCGTCGTTTACATCTTGGATCCTAGTGCAGACCCCCGTGTCCTAAGACACCAGAAACGCTTCCTAGATTTAAAGCACCGCTTTGACTAACGCTGCCGTGAGCCTGTGGCCCGCCTATGTCTGTGACGAGAGAAGTAAGTAGAACGTTGGACTGAGGCGAGTCGTCCAGGGTTGTGGGCGTACTCACGAACAATTATGGAGGGATGAGGACGTGGCAGGAATTGAAAGCCAAGTGCTCTTTCGTGGAAGCTAACTAGTCCTCCCAAAGACGACTGTGCAGCAAAGAGAAGATGGGCAACAACAGTGTTTACCAGGTAACCCTGAGGCCGCAAACTCTCTACTTTGCAATGAGGAAAATCAACTTCCCAGGAAGACTCAATTCCCAGCAGGACAAAGCAGCATATTACCAAGTCGCATCGGACTCTCTCTTGTACCTCCCGCGGACACAGTGGCTCGTGACACCAGTCACCGTTGCCATGCTGGGAGTCCTTACTGTGGTGTAAGGATATCAAGGGGAGGGCTTAGTTAGGCCTAGGTGACGGTACTTCTCTAGACTATCTACCAGTTCTGGAAAACCCCTGTAGGTTTTGAAGCCGGACTTAAAGTGTAGTTGCCGCTTGAGGTAGACAGACGTCGTGGAGCAGCTCCCAGGAGCAGTGGTAGGCTAATTGTATTTTCTACTGCAGCTCAGGGTTCCTCCAGAGCGCAGACACCCTTTGCATGAAGGAAGGCATGGAACGTTGATAACTGGGTTGCTTTCAAGCTATCGCAATCCAGGTGTCTAAACAACGAAGCCCTTCACTTGCCCATCAGTTGGCATCTAGCTGTTCCCGACGGTAGATGGCTCAAGGCTCCCCGAAGACACAGGCAGTCCTTTCTCAGTACGTTTTGGAACCTAGCGCTGACAAGTGAGTCCAAAAGAGAGCTGATAGGCTTCCTAGAGTTCAAGAACCACAGGGACTAAGGCTCTATGCAATCGGTTGTTTCGCTAAGTCTGTCATGAGAACACCTGGACGTTAGCTTGAGGCTAGGGGCCCCATGTGGTGGGCCCATTCCCTGAAGACTACTGAAGGATGACCACCTACCAAGGGATGGCAACCTCCAAGTTTCCTGCCTAGAAACTCACGCCATCACCAGGGCAATTGTGTTACGAAGAGAAGCTGTGCAGCAACAGTGTTTCTTGGGGAGAATTGAGCCCGCGGCTCTGTAAATCCCAATGAGGACAATAAAGTTTCACTCGCAGCCTTACTTTCAAAAGGGACCACACAGAGCATTCACCCTGCTGTGTCTTTCTCTAGTTTGTACTCCCAAGGTGCGTTAGAAGGGAGATACTCGAGTTGTTTCACTTACCACATGCTAGATGTTTAGCAAAAGAAGGCCTTTACTGCCCTTCTTTTGGCATATGGTTGTCCTCAGCCGAACAGTTCTCTCAGCTCCTAGAAGCGACGGGCGGTCCCTTGTGTACATCTTGGATCCCAGTGCAGACCTGTTAGTCCTAAGACACCAGAAATGCTTCCTACACGTAAAGCACCGCTTTGACAAACGCTGCCTGGAACCTGTTGCCTGCCTATCTATCTGTGTGACGAACAAAACAGTAACTTAGCTTGGAGCCAGTCCTCCTATATTTTTGGCTTACTCACCGACGATTGCTGAGGGATGAGCACTTAGCAGGGACTGAAAGGCCACGTTTGCCTCACGGGGGGCGGGGATATGACTTGTCCTCACAAGGCAATTGTGCAATGAAGAAAAGATAGGCCACTACACTGTTCATCAGGTAACCTTGAGGCCGCGTGTCGTCATTCCAGTGTGCCAAATAAACTTCCCATCACGGTTCAGTTTCCAAGGCGAGGGCACAGCGTCTTATGCTGCAGTTTCTGACTCCCTACTGGACGTTCAGCTGACCACCTAGACCCTTTCGTGAGTCAACTTTGTGATACACTTTGTGATACGGGGTCGTGATTGTGGTGAAAGGATTAGCAAGTCATGGGTTAGTGAGGCCGGTGTGTACACTGTATCTCCAGAGTACCTGGCTTTCAAGGGAGAGCCTGAAATTTTTCAGGCTACACTGAAAGTCCAGTGGCCGCCTGGGGTAAATTGCATCACGTGCGAGTGCCCTGAAGGCGGGGTCGAATCACTGTATGTTTTGTGTGCTCTGGGTTCGGCAGAAAAGCAGACACGTTTTGCATGAAGGAATGAACAGAACGCTGATAGCTGGCTGTTTCTAAGCTATGCCAACCTAGGTGTTTCTCTGACGAAGCCCTTCGCTGCCCATGATTCGGCATCTAGCTGCTGCCAGCGGTGCATTGCTCACAACTCCCTGAAGACACAGGAGGCCCTTTTAGTCCGTTTCGGATCCTAGTACAGCCCCGCGACTCAAGAGAGGACCTGATATGCTTCCTAGGGTTCGAGAAAGCCAGGGACTAAGGCTGCATGGGGTCTGTCGCATGCCTACCTGGTTCATGAGAGAACCTGAACATTAGCTTAAGGCCAGAGGCCCCGTGTGGTTCTCCCCTTCCCTGAGGACAACTGAAGTAGGAGCACTTACCGAGGAACGGCAACATCCAATCTCCTTCCAGGAAACTCACTTGTCATCACAAAGGCAACTGTGCAACAACAATTGTTTCCCAGGGAGAACTGAGCCCGCCGCTCTCTAAATCCCAATGAGGAAAATAAAGTTTCCCTTCAAGCCTTAGTTTCAAAATGGACCGCAGAGCATTCACCCTGTTGTATCCGTCACTCCATGGCACGTCCAAGGTGCGCATAGCACGGAGATACTACATTCGTTTCAACTTGCCGCATCCTAGCATTTTAACACAAGACGCCCTTCACAGCCCTTCTTTCAGCCTATAGTTGCCCTCAACTGAGCTTCGCTCACAAGGCCCAGAAAGGACGGGCAGTCCGTCGTTTACATCTTGGATCCTAGTGCAGACCCCCGTGTCCTAAGACACCAGAAACGCTTCCTAGATTTAAAGCACCGCTTTGACTAACGCTGCCGTGAGCCTGTGGCCCGCCTATGTCTGTGACGAGAGAAGTAAGTAGAACGTTGGACTGAGGCGAGTCGTCCAGGGTTGTGGGCGTACTCACGAACAATTATGGAGGGATGAGGACGTGGCAGGAATTGAAAGCCAAGTGCTCTTTCGTGGAAGCTAACTAGTCCTCCCAAAGACGACTGTGCAGCAAAGAGAAGATGGGCAACAACAGTGTTTACCAGGTAACCCTGAGGCCGCAAACTCTCTACTTTGCAATGAGGAAAATCAACTTCCCAGGAAGACTCAATTCCCAGCAGGACAAAGCAGCATATTACCAAGTCGCATCGGACTCTCTCTTGTACCTCCCGCGGACACAGTGGCTCGTGACACCAGTCACCGTTGCCATGCTGGGAGTCCTTACTGTGGTGTAAGGATATCAAGGGGAGGGCTTAGTTAGGCCTAGGTGACGGTACTTCTCTAGACTATCTACCAGTTCTGGAAAACCCCTGTAGGTTTTGAAGCCGGACTTAAAGTGTAGTTGCCGCTTGAGGTAGACAGACGTCGTGGAGCAGCTCCCAGGAGCAGTGGTAGGCTAATTGTATTTTCTACTGCAGCTCAGGGTTCCTCCAGAGCGCAGACACCCTTTGCATGAAGGAAGGCATGGAACGTTGATAACTGGGTTGCTTTCAAGCTATCGCAATCCAGGTGTCTAAACAACGAAGCCCTTCACTTGCCCATCAGTTGGCATCTAGCTGTTCCCGACGGTAGATGGCTCAAGGCTCCCCGAAGACACAGGCAGTCCTTTCTCAGTACGTTTTGGAACCTAGCGCTGACAAGTGAGTCCAAAAGAGAGCTGATAGGCTTCCTAGAGTTCAAGAACCACAGGGACTAAGGCTCTATGCAATCGGTTGTTTCGCTAAGTCTGTCATGAGAACACCTGGACGTTAGCTTGAGGCTAGGGGCCCCATGTGGTGGGCCCATTCCCTGAAGACTACTGAAGGATGACCACCTACCAAGGGATGGCAACCTCCAAGTTTCCTGCCTAGAAACTCACGCCATCACCAGGGCAATTGTGTTACGAAGAGAAGCTGTGCAGCAACAGTGTTTCTTGGGGAGAATTGAGCCCGCGGCTCTGTAAATCCCAATGAGGACAATAAAGTTTCACTCGCAGCCTTACTTTCAAAAGGGACCACACAGAGCATTCACCCTGCTGTGTCTTTCTCTAGTTTGTACTCCCAAGGTGCGTTAGAAGGGAGATACTCGAGTTGTTTCACTTACCACATGCTAGATGTTTAGCAAAAGAAGGCCTTTACTGCCCTTCTTTTGGCATATGGTTGTCCTCAGCCGAACAGTTCTCTCAGCTCCTAGAAGCGACGGGCGGTCCCTTGTGTACATCTTGGATCCCAGTGCAGACCTGTTAGTCCTAAGACACCAGAAATGCTTCCTACACGTAAAGCACCGCTTTGACAAACGCTGCCTGGAACCTGTTGCCTGCCTATCTATCTGTGTGACGAACAAAACAGTAACTTAGCTTGGAGCCAGTCCTCCTATATTTTTGGCTTACTCACCGACGATTGCTGAGGGATGAGCACTTAGCAGGGACTGAAAGGCCACGTTTGCCTCACGGGGGGCGGGGATATGACTTGTCCTCACAAGGCAATTGTGCAATGAAGAAAAGATAGGCCACTACACTGTTCATCAGGTAACCTTGAGGCCGCGTGTCGTCATTCCAGTGTGCCAAATAAACTTCCCATCACGGTTCAGTTTCCAAGGCGAGGGCACAGCGTCTTATGCTGCAGTTTCTGACTCCCTACTGGACGTTCAGCTGACCACCTAGACCCTTTCGTGAGTCAACTTTGTGATACACTTTGTGATACGGGGTCGTGATTGTGGTGAAAGGATTAGCAAGTCATGGGTTAGTGAGGCCGGTGTGTACACTGTATCTCCAGAGTACCTGGCTTTCAAGGGAGAGCCTGAAATTTTTCAGGCTACACTGAAAGTCCAGTGGCCGCCTGGGGTAAATTGCATCACGTGCGAGTGCCCTGAAGGCGGGGTCGAATCACTGTATGTTTTGTGTGCTCTGGGTTCGGCAGAAAAGCAGACACGTTTTGCATGAAGGAATGAACAGAACGCTGATAGCTGGCTGTTTCTAAGCTATCCCAACCTAGGTGTTTCTCTGACGAAGCCCTTCGCTGCCCATGATTCGGCATCTAGCTGCTGCCAGCGGTGCATTGCTCACAACTCCCTGAAGACACAGGAGGCCCTTTTAGTCCGTTTCGGATCCTAGTACAGCCCCGCGACTCAAGAGAGGACCTGATATGCTTCCTAGGGTTCGAGAAAGCCAGGGACTAAGGCTGCATGGGGTCTGTCGCATGCCTACCTGGTTCATGAGAGAACCTGAACATTAGCTTAAGGCCAGAGGCCCCGTGTGGTTCTCCCCTTCCCTGAGGACAACTGAAGTAGGAGCACTTACCGAGGAACGGCAACATCCAATCTCCTTCCAGGAAACTCACTTGTCATCACAAAGGCAACTGTGCAACAACAATTGTTTCCCAGGGAGAACTGAGCCCGCCGCTCTCTAAATCCCAATGAGGAAAATAAAGTTTCCCTTCAAGCCTTAGTTTCAAAATGGACCGCAGAGCATTCACCCTGTTGTATCCGTCACTCCATGGCACGTCCAAGGTGCGCATAGCACGGAGATACTACATTCGTTTCAACTTGCCGCATCCTAGCATTTTAACACAAGACGCCCTTCACAGCCCTTCTTTCAGCCTATAGTTGCCCTCAACTGAGCTTCGCTCACAAGGCCCAGAAAGGACGGGCAGTCCGTCGTTTACATCTTGGATCCTAGTGCAGACCCCCGTGTCCTAAGACACCAGAAACGCTTCCTAGATTTAAAGCACCGCTTTGACTAACGCTGCCGTGAGCCTGTGGCCCGCCTATGTCTGTGACGAGAGAAGTAAGTAGAACGTTGGACTGAGGCGAGTCGTCCAGGGTTGTGGGCGTACTCACGAACAATTATGGAGGGATGAGGACGTGGCAGGAATTGAAAGCCAAGTGCTCTTTCGTGGAAGCTAACTAGTCCTCCCAAAGACGACTGTGCAGCAAAGAGAAGATGGGCAACAACAGTGTTTACCAGGTAACCCTGAGGCCGCAAACTCTCTACTTTGCAATGAGGAAAATCAACTTCCCAGGAAGACTCAATTCCCAGCAGGACAAAGCAGCATATTACCAAGTCGCATCGGACTCTCTCTTGTACCTCCCGCGGACACAGTGGCTCGTGACACCAGTCACCGTTGCCATGCTGGGAGTCCTTACTGTGGTGTAAGGATATCAAGGGGAGGGCTTAGTTAGGCCTAGGTGACGGTACTTCTCTAGACTATCTACCAGTTCTGGAAAACCCCTGTAGGTTTTGAAGCCGGACTTAAAGTGTAGTTGCCGCTTGAGGTAGACAGACGTCGTGGAGCAGCTCCCAGGAGCAGTGGTAGGCTAATTGTATTTTCTACTGCAGCTCAGGGTTCCTCCAGAGCGCAGACACCCTTTGCATGAAGGAAGGCATGGAACGTTGATAACTGGGTTGCTTTCAAGCTATCGCAATCCAGGTGTCTAAACAACGAAGCCCTTCACTTGCCCATCAGTTGGCATCTAGCTGTTCCCGACGGTAGATGGCTCAAGGCTCCCCGAAGACACAGGCAGTCCTTTCTCAGTACGTTTTGGAACCTAGCGCTGACAAGTGAGTCCAAAAGAGAGCTGATAGGCTTCCTAGAGTTCAAGAACCACAGGGACTAAGGCTCTATGCAATCGGTTGTTTCGCTAAGTCTGTCATGAGAACACCTGGACGTTAGCTTGAGGCTAGGGGCCCCATGTGGTGGGCCCATTCCCTGAAGACTACTGAAGGATGACCACCTACCAAGGGATGGCAACCTCCAAGTTTCCTGCCTAGAAACTCACGCCATCACCAGGGCAATTGTGTTACGAAGAGAAGCTGTGCAGCAACAGTGTTTCTTGGGGAGAATTGAGCCCGCGGCTCTGTAAATCCCAATGAGGACAATAAAGTTTCACTCGCAGCCTTACTTTCAAAAGGGACCACACAGAGCATTCACCCTGCTGTGTCTTTCTCTAGTTTGTACTCCCAAGGTGTGTTAGAAGGGAGATACTCGAGTTGTTTCACTTACCACATGCTAGATGTTTAGCAAAAGAAGGCCTTTACTGCCCTTCTTTTGGCATATGGTTGTCCTCAGCCGAACAGTTCTCTCAGCTCCTAGAAGCGACGGGCGGTCCCTTGTGTACATCTTGGATCCCAGTGCAGACCTGTTAGTCCTAAGACACCAGAAATGCTTCCTACACGTAAAGCACCGCTTTGACAAACGCTGCCTGGAACCTGTTGCCTGCCTATCTATCTGTGTGACGAACAAAACAGTAACTTAGCTTGGAGCCAGTCCTCCTATATTTTTGGCTTACTCACCGACGATTGCTGAGGGATGAGCACTTAGCAGGGACTGAAAGGCCACGTTTGCCTCACGGGGGGCGGGGATATGACTTGTCCTCACAAGGCAATTGTGCAATGAAGAAAAGATAGGCCACTACACTGTTCATCAGGTAACCTTGAGGCCGCGTGTCGTCATTCCAGTGTGCCAAATAAACTTCCCATCACGGTTCAGTTTCCAAGGCGAGGGCACAGCGTCTTATGCTGCAGTTTCTGACTCCCTACTGGACGTTCAGCTGACCACCTAGACCCTTTCGTGAGTCAACTTTGTGATACACTTTGTGATACGGGGTCGTGATTGTGGTGAAAGGATTAGCAAGTCATGGGTTAGTGAGGCCGGTGTGTACACTGTATCTCCAGAGTACCTGGCTTTCAAGGGAGAGCCTGAAATTTTTCAGGCTACACTGAAAGTCCAGTGGCCGCCTGGGGTAAATTGCATCACGTGCGAGTGCCCTGAAGGCGGGGTCGAATCACTGTATGTTTTGTGTGCTCTGGGTTCGGCAGAAAAGCAGACACGTTTTGCATGAAGGAATGAACAGGACGCTGATAGCTGGCTGTTTCTAAGCTATGCCAACCTAGGTGTTTCTCTGACGAAGCCCTTCGCTGCCCATGATTCGGCATCTAGCTGCTGCCAGCGGTGCATTGCTCACAACTCCCTGAAGACACAGGAGGCCCTTTTAGTCCGTTTCGGATCCTAGTACAGCCCCGCGACTCAAGAGAGGACCTGATATGCTTCCTAGGGTTCGAGAAAGCCAGGGACTAAGGCTGCATGGGGTCTGTCGCATGCCTACCTGGTTCATGAGAGAACCTGAACATTAGCTTAAGGCCAGAGGCCCCGTGTGGTTCTCCCCTTCCCTGAGGACAACTGAAGTAGGAGCACTTACCGAGGAACGGCAACATCCAATCTCCTTCCAGGAAACTCACTTGTCATCACAAAGGCAACTGTGCAACAACAATTGTTTCCCAGGGAGAACTGAGCCCGCCGCTCTCTAAATCCCAATGAGGAAAATAAAGTTTCCCTTCAAGCCTTAGTTTCAAAATGGACCGCAGAGCATTCACCCTGTTGTATCCGTCACTCCATGGCACGTCCAAGGTGCGCATAGCACGGAGATACTACATTCGTTTCAACTTGCCGCATCCTAGCATTTTAACACAAGACGCCCTTCACAGCCCTTCTTTCAGCCTATAGTTGCCCTCAACTGAGCTTCGCTCACAAGGCCCAGAAAGGACGGGCAGTCCGTCGTTTACATCTTGGATCCTAGTGCAGACCCCCGTGTCCTAAGACACCAGAAACGCTTCCTAGATTTAAAGCACCGCTTTGACTAACGCTGCCGTGAGCCTGTGGCCCGCCTATGTCTGTGACGAGAGAAGTAAGTAGAACGTTGGACTGAGGCGAGTCGTCCAGGGTTGTGGGCGTACTCACGAACAATTATGGAGGGATGAGGACGTGGCAGGAATTGAAAGCCAAGTGCTCTTTCGTGGAAGCTAACTAGTCCTCCCAAAGACGACTGTGCAGCAAAGAGAAGATGGGCAACAACAGTGTTTACCAGGTAACCCTGAGGCCGCAAACTCTCTACTTTGCAATGAGGAAAATCAACTTCCCAGGAAGACTCAATTCCCAGCAGGACAAAGCAGCATATTACCAAGTCGCATCGGACTCTCTCTTGTACATCCCGCGGACACAGTGGCTCGTGACACCAGTCACCGTTGCCATGCTGGGAGTCCTTACTGTGGTGTAAGGATATCAAGGGGAGGGCTTAGTTAGGCCTAGGTGACGGTACTTCTCTAGACTATCTACCAGTTCTGGAAAACCCCTGTAGGTTTTGAAGCCGGACTTAAAGTGTAGTTGCCGCTTGAGGTAGACAGACGTCGTGGAGCAGCTCCCAGGAGCAGTGGTAGGCTAATTGTATTTTCTACTGCAGCTCAGGGTTCCTCCAGAGCGCAGACACCCTTTGCATGAAGGAAGGCATGGAACGTTGATAACTGGGTTGCTTTCAAGCTATCGCAATCCAGGTGTCTAAACAACGAAGCCCTTCACTTGCCCATCAGTTGGCATCTAGCTGTTCCCGACGGTAGATGGCTCAAGGCTCCCCGAAGACACAGGCAGTCCTTTCTCAGTACGTTTTGGAACCTAGCGCTGACAAGTGAGTCCAAAAGAGAGCTGATAGGCTTCCTAGAGTTCAAGAACCACAGGGACTAAGGCTCTATGCAATCGGTTGTTTCGCTAAGTCTGTCATGAGAACACCTGGACGTTAGCTTGAGGCTAGGGGCCCCATGTGGTGGGCCCATTCCCTGAAGACTACTGAAGGATGACCACCTACCAAGGGATGGCAACCTCCAAGTTTCCTGCCTAGAAACTCACGCCATCACCAGGGCAATTGTGTTACGAAGAGAAGCTGTGCAGCAACAGTGTTTCTTGGGGAGAATTGAGCCCGCGGCTCTGTAAATCCCAATGAGGACAATAAAGTTTCACTCGCAGCCTTACTTTCAAAAGGGACCACACAGAGCATTCACCCTGCTGTGTCTTTCTCTAGTTTGTACTCCCAAGGTGCGTTAGAAGGGAGATACTCGAGTTGTTTCACTTACCACATGCTAGATGTTTAGCAAAAGAAGGCCTTTACTGCCCTTCTTTTGGCATATGGTTGTCCTCAGCCGAACAGTTCTCTCAGCTCCTAGAAGCGACGGGCGGTCCCTTGTGTACATCTTGGATCCCAG
Source organism: Orcinus orca (assembly GCF_937001465.1). NCBI lineage: Eukaryota > Metazoa > Chordata > Mammalia > Artiodactyla > Delphinidae > Orcinus > Orcinus orca. Next base: position 58,757,081 of record NC_064568.1, on the reverse strand, counting down.
TGCAGACCTGTTAGTCCTAAGACACCAGAAATGCTTCCTACACGTAAAGCACCGCTTTGACAAACGCTGCCTGGAACCTGTTGCCTGCCTATCTATCTGTGTGACGAACAAAACAGTAACTTAGCTTGGAGCCAGTCCTCCTATATTTTTGGCTTACTCACCGACGATTGCTGAGGGATGAGCACTTAGCAGGGACTGAAAGGCCACGTTTGCCTCACGGGGGGCGGGGATATGACTTGTCCTCACAAGGCAATTGTGCAATGAAGAAAAGATAGGCCACTACACTGTTCATCAGGTAACCTTGAGGCCGCGTGTCGTCATTCCAGTGTGCCAAATAAACTTCCCATCACGGTTCAGTTTCCAAGGCGAGGGCACAGCGTCTTATGCTGCAGTTTCTGACTCCCTACTGGACGTTCAGCTGACCACCTAGACCCTTTCGTGAGTCAACTTTGTGATACACTTTGTGATACGGGGTCGTGATTGTGGTGAAAGGATTAGCAAGTCATGGGTTAGTGAGGCCGGTGTGTACACTGTATCTCCAGAGTACCTGGCTTTCAAGGGAGAGCCTGAAATTTTTCAGGCTACACTGAAAGTCCAGTGGCCGCCTGGGGTAAATTGCATCACGTGCGAGTGCCCTGAAGGCGGGGTCGAATCACTGTATGTTTTGTGTGCTCTGGGTTCGGCAGAAAAGCAGACACGTTTTGCATGAAGGAATGAACAGAACGCTGATAGCTGGCTGTTTCTAAGCTATGCCAACCTAGGTGTTTCTCTGACGAAGCCCTTCGCTGCCCATGATTCGGCATCTAGCTGCTGCCAGCGGTGCATTGCTCACAACTCCCTGAAGACACAGGAGGCCCTTTTAGTCCGTTTCGGATCCTAGTACAGCCCCGCGACTCAAGAGAGGACCTGATATGCTTCCTAGGGTTCGAGAAAGCCAGGGACTAAGGCTGCATGGGGTCTGTCGCATGCCTACCTGGTTCATGAGAGAACCTGAACATTAGCTTAAGGCCAGAGGCCCCGTGTGGTTCTCCCCTTCCCTGAGGACAACTGAAGTAGGAGCACTTACCGAGGAACGGCAACATCCAATCTCCTTCCAGGAAACTCACTTGTCATCACAAAGGCAACTGTGCAACAACAATTGTTTCCCAGGGAGAACTGAGCCCGCCGCTCTCTAAATCCCAATGAGGAAAATAAAGTTTCCCTTCAAGCCTTAGTTTCAAAATGGACCGCAGAGCATTCACCCTGTTGTATCCGTCACTCCATGGCACGTCCAAGGTGCGCATAGCACGGAGATACTACATTCGTTTCAACTTGCCGCATCCTAGCATTTTAACACAAGACGCCCTTCACAGCCCTTCTTTCAGCCTATAGTTGCCCTCAACTGAGCTTCGCTCACAAGGCCCAGAAAGGACGGGCAGTCCGTCGTTTACATCTTGGATCCTAGTGCAGACCCCCGTGTCCTAAGACACCAGAAACGCTTCCTAGATTTAAAGCACCGCTTTGACTAACGCTGCCGTGAGCCTGTGGCCCGCCTATGTCTGTGACGAGAGAAGTAAGTAGAACGTTGGACTGAGGCGAGTCGTCCAGGGTTGTGGGCGTACTCACGAACAATTATGGAGGGATGAGGACGTGGCAGGAATTGAAAGCCAAGTGCTCTTTCGTGGAAGCTAACTAGTCCTCCCAAAGACGACTGTGCAGCAAAGAGAAGATGGGCAACAACAGTGTTTACCAGGTAACCCTGAGGCCGCAAACTCTCTACTTTGCAATGAGGAAAATCAACTTCCCAGGAAGACTCAATTCCCAGCAGGACAAAGCAGCATATTACCAAGTCGCATCGGACTCTCTCTTGTACATCCCGCGGACACAGTGGCTCGTGACACCAGTCACCGTTGCCATGCTGGGAGTCCTTACTGTGGTGTAAGGATATCAAGGGGAGGGCTTAGTTAGGCCTAGGTGACGGTACTTCTCTAGACTATCTACCAGTTCTGGAAAACCCCTGTAGGTTTTGAAGCCGGACTTAAAGTGTAGTTGCCGCTTGAGGTAGACAGACGTCGTGGAGCAGCTCCCAGGAGCAGTGGTAGGCTAATTGTATTTTCTACTGCAGCTCAGGGTTCCTCCAGAGCGCAGACACCCTTTGCATGAAGGAAGGCATGGAACGTTGATAACTGGGTTGCTTTCAAGCTATCGCAATCCAGGTGTCTAAACAACGAAGCCCTTCACTTGCCCATCAGTTGGCATCTAGCTGTTCCCGACGGTAGATGGCTCAAGGCTCCCCGAAGACACAGGCAGTCCTTTCTCAGTACGTTTTGGAACCTAGCGCTGACAAGTGAGTCCAAAAGAGAGCTGATAGGCTTCCTAGAGTTCAAGAACCACAGGGACTAAGGCTCTATGCAATCGGTTGTTTCGCTAAGTCTGTCATGAGAACACCTGGACGTTAGCTTGAGGCTAGGGGCCCCATGTGGTGGGCCCATTCCCTGAAGACTACTGAAGGATGACCACCTACCAAGGGATGGCAACCTCCAAGTTTCCTGCCTAGAAACTCACGCCATCACCAGGGCAATTGTGTTACGAAGAGAAGCTGTGCAGCAACAGTGTTTCTTGGGGAGAATTGAGCCCGCGGCTCTGTAAATCCCAATGAGGACAATAAAGTTTCACTCGCAGCCTTACTTTCAAAAGGGACCACACAGAGCATTCACCCTGCTGTGTCTTTCTCTAGTTTGTACTCCCAAGGTGCGTTAGAAGGGAGATACTCGAGTTGTTTCACTTACCACATGCTAGATGTTTAGCAAAAGAAGGCCTTTACTGCCCTTCTTTTGGCATATGGTTGTCCTCAGCCGAACAGTTCTCTCAGCTCCTAGAAGCGACGGGCGGTCCCTTGTGTACATCTTGGATCCCAGTGCAGACCTGTTAGTCCTAAGACACCAGAAATGCTTCCTACACGTAAAGCACCGCTTTGACAAACGCTGCCTGGAACCTGTTGCCTGCCTATCTATCTGTGTGACGAACAAAACAGTAACTTAGCTTGGAGCCAGTCCTCCTATATTTTTGGCTTACTCACCGACGATTGCTGAGGGATGAGCACTTAGCAGGGACTGAAAGGCCACGTTTGCCTCACGGGGGGCGGGGATATGACTTGTCCTCACAAGGCAATTGTGCAATGAAGAAAAGATAGGCCACTACACTGTTCATCAGGTAACCTTGAGGCCGCGTGTCGTCATTCCAGTGTGCCAAATAAACTTCCCATCACGGTTCAGTTTCCAAGGCGAGGGCACAGCGTCTTATGCTGCAGTTTCTGACTCCCTACTGGACGTTCAGCTGACCACCTAGACCCTTTCGTGAGTCAACTTTGTGATACACTTTGTGATACGGGGTCGTGATTGTGGTGAAAGGATTAGCAAGTCATGGGTTAGTGAGGCCGGTGTGTACACTGTATCTCCAGAGTACCTGGCTTTCAAGGGAGAGCCTGAAATTTTTCAGGCTACACTGAAAGTCCAGTGGCCGCCTGGGGTAAATTGCATCACGTGCGAGTGCCCTGAAGGCGGGGTCGAATCACTGTATGTTTTGTGTGCTCTGGGTTCGGCAGAAAAGCAGACACGTTTTGCATGAAGGAATGAACAGAACGCTGATAGCTGGCTGTTTCTAAGCTATGCCAACCTAGGTGTTTCTCTGACGAAGCCCTTCGCTGCCCATGATTCGGCATCTAGCTGCTGCCAGCGGTGCATTGCTCACAACTCCCTGAAGACACAGGAGGCCCTTTTAGTCCGTTTCGGATCCTAGTACAGCCCCGCGACTCAAGAGAGGACCTGATATGCTTCCTAGGGTTCGAGAAAGCCAGGGACTAAGGCTGCATGGGGTCTGTCGCATGCCTACCTGGTTCATGAGAGAACCTGAACATTAGCTTAAGGCCAGAGGCCCCGTGTGGTTCTCCCCTTCCCTGAGGACAACTGAAGTAGGAGCACTTACCGAGGAACGGCAACATCCAATCTCCTTCCAGGAAACTCACTTGTCATCACAAAGGCAACTGTGCAACAACAATTGTTTCCCAGGGAGAACTGAGCCCGCCGCTCTCTAAATCCCAATGAGGAAAATAAAGTTTCCCTTCAAGCCTTAGTTTCAAAATGGACCGCAGAGCATTCACCCTGTTGTATCCGTCACTCCATGGCACGTCCAAGGTGCGCATAGCACGGAGATACTACATTCGTTTCAACTTGCCGCATCCTAGCATTTTAACAGAAGACGCCCTTCACAGCCCTTCTTTCAGCCTATAGTTGCCCTCAACTGAGCTTCGCTCACAAGGCCCAGAAAGGACGGGCAGTCCGTCGTTTACATCTTGGATCCTAGTGCAGACCCCCGTGTCCTAAGACACCAGAAACGCTTCCTAGATTTAAAGCACCGCTTTGACTAACGCTGCCGTGAGCCTGTGGCCCGCCTATGTCTGTGACGAGAGAAGTAAGTAGAACGTTGGACTGAGGCGAGTCGTCCAGGGTTGTGGGCGTACTCACGAACAATTATGGAGGGATGAGGACGTGGCAGGAATTGAAAGCCAAGTGCTCTTTCGTGGAAGCTAACTAGTCCTCCCAAAGACGACTGTGCAGCAAAGAGAAGATGGGCAACAACAGTGTTTACCAGGTAACCCTGAGGCCGCAAACTCTCTACTTTGCAATGAGGAAAATCAACTTCCCAGGAAGACTCAATTCCCAGCAGGACAAAGCAGCATATTACCAAGTCGCATCGGACTCTCTCTTGTACATCCCGCGGACACAGTGGCTCGTGACACCAGTCACCGTTGCCATGCTGGGAGTCCTTACTGTGGTGTAAGGATATCAAGGGGAGGGCTTAGTTAGGCCTAGGTGACGGTACTTCTCTAGACTATCTACCAGTTCTGGAAAACCCCTGTAGGTTTTGAAGCCGGACTTAAAGTGTAGTTGCCGCTTGAGGTAGACAGACGTCGTGGAGCAGCTCCCAGGAGCAGTGGTAGGCTAATTGTATTTTCTACTGCAGCTCAGGGTTCCTCCAGAGCGCAGACACCCTTTGCATGAAGGAAGGCATGGAACGTTGATAACTGGGTTGCTTTCAAGCTATCGCAATCCAGGTGTCTAAACAACGAAGCCCTTCACTTGCCCATCAGTTGGCATCTAGCTGTTCCCGACGGTAGATGGCTCAAGGCTCCCCGAAGACACAGGCAGTCCTTTCTCAGTACGTTTTGGAACCTAGCGCTGACAAGTGAGTCCAAAAGAGAGCTGATAGGCTTCCTAGAGTTCAAGAACCACAGGGACTAAGGCTCTATGCAATCGGTTGTTTCGCTAAGTCTGTCATGAGAACACCTGGACGTTAGCTTGAGGCTAGGGGCCCCATGTGGTGGGCCCATTCCCTGAAGACTACTGAAGGATGACCACCTACCAAGGGATGGCAACCTCCAAGTTTCCTGCCTAGAAACTCACGCCATCACCAGGGCAATTGTGTTACGAAGAGAAGCTGTGCAGCAACAGTGTTTCTTGGGGAGAATTGAGCCCGCGGCTCTGTAAATCCCAATGAGGACAATAAAGTTTCACTCGCAGCCTTACTTTCAAAAGGGACCACACAGAGCATTCACCCTGCTGTGTCTTTCTCTAGTTTGTACTCCCAAGGTGCGTTAGAAGGGAGATACTCGAGTTGTTTCACTTACCACATGCTAGATGTTTAGCAAAAGAAGGCCTTTACTGCCCTTCTTTTGGCATATGGTTGTCCTCAGCCGAACAGTTCTCTCAGCTCCTAGAAGCGACGGGCGGTCCCTTGTGTACATCTTGGATCCCAGTGCAGACCTGTTAGTCCTAAGACACCAGAAATGCTTCCTACACGTAAAGCACCGCTTTGACAAACGCTGCCTGGAACCTGTTGCCTGCCTATCTATCTGTGTGACGAACAAAACAGTAACTTAGCTTGGAGCCAGTCCTCCTATATTTTTGGCTTACTCACCGACGATTGCTGAGGGATGAGCACTTAGCAGGGACTGAAAGGCCACGTTTGCCTCACGGGGGGCGGGGATATGACTTGTCCTCACAAGGCAATTGTGCAATGAAGAAAAGATAGGCCACTACACTGTTCATCAGGTAACCTTGAGGCCGCGTGTCGTCATTCCAGTGTGCCAAATAAACTTCCCATCACGGTTCAGTTTCCAAGGCGAGGGCACAGCGTCTTATGCTGCAGTTTCTGACTCCCTACTGGACGTTCAGCTGACCACCTAGACCCTTTCGTGAGTCAACTTTGTGATACACTTTGTGATACGGGGTCGTGATTGTGGTGAAAGGATTAGCAAGTCATGGGTTAGTGAGGCCGGTGTGTACACTGTATCTCCAGAGTACCTGGCTTTCAAGGGAGAGCCTGAAATTTTTCAGGCTACACTGAAAGTCCAGTGGCCGCCTGGGGTAAATTGCATCACGTGCGAGTGCCCTGAAGGCGGGGTCGAATCACTGTATGTTTTGTGTGCTCTGGGTTCGGCAGAAAAGCAGACACGTTTTGCATGAAGGAATGAACAGAACGCTGATAGCTGGCTGTTTCTAAGCTATGCCAACCTAGGTGTTTCTCTGACGAAGCCCTTCGCTGCCCATGATTCGGCATCTAGCTGCTGCCAGCGGTGCATTGCTCACAACTCCCTGAAGACACAGGAGGCCCTTTTAGTCCGTTTCGGATCCTAGTACAGCCCCGCGACTCAAGAGAGGACCTGATATGCTTCCTAGGGTTCGAGAAAGCCAGGGACTAAGGCTGCATGGGGTCTGTCGCATGCCTACCTGGTTCATGAGAGAACCTGAACATTAGCTTAAGGCCAGAGGCCCCGTGTGGTTCTCCCCTTCCCTGAGGACAACTGAAGTAGGAGCACTTACCGAGGAACGGCAACATCCAATCTCCTTCCAGGAAACTCACTTGTCATCACAAAGGCAACTGTGCAACAACAATTGTTTCCCAGGGAGAACTGAGCCCGCCGCTCTCTAAATCCCAATGAGGAAAATAAAGTTTCCCTTCAAGCCTTAGTTTCAAAATGGACCGCAGAGCATTCACCCTGTTGTATCCGTCACTCCATGGCACGTCCAAGGTGCGCATAGCACGGAGATACTACATTCGTTTCAACTTGCCGCATCCTAGCATTTTAACAGAAGACGCCCTTCACAGCCCTTCTTTCAGCCTATAGCTGCCCTCAACTGAGCTTCGCTCACAAGGCCCAGAAAGGACGGGCAGTCCGTCGTTTACATCTTGGATCCTAGTGCAGACCCCCGTGTCCTAAGACACCAGAAACGCTTCCTAGATTTAAAGCACCGCTTTGACTAACGCTGCCGTGAGCCTGTGGCCCGCCTATGTCTGTGACGAGAGAAGTAAGTAGAACGTTGGACTGAGGCGAGTCGTCCAGGGTTGTGGGCGTACTCACGAACAATTATGGAGGGATGAGGACGTGGCAGGAATTGAAAGCCAAGTGCTCTTTCGTGGAAGCTAACTAGTCCTCCCAAAGACGACTGTGCAGCAAAGAGAAGATGGGCAACAACAGTGTTTACCAGGTAACCCTGAGGCCGCAAACTCTCTACTTTGCAATGAGGAAAATCAACTTCCCAGGAAGACTCAATTCCCAGCAGGACAAAGCAGCATATTACCAAGTCGCATCGGACTCTCTCTTGTACATCCCGCGGACACAGTGGCTCGTGACACCAGTCACCGTTGCCATGCTGGGAGTCCTTACTGTGGTGTAAGGATATCAAGGGGAGGGCTTAGTTAGGCCTAGGTGACGGTACTTCTCTAGACTATCTACCAGTTCTGGAAAACCCCTGTAGGTTTTGAAGCCGGACTTAAAGTGTAGTTGCCGCTTGAGGTAGACAGACGTCGTGGAGCAGCTCCCAGGAGCAGTGGTAGGCTAATTGTATTTTCTACTGCAGCTCAGGGTTCCTCCAGAGCGCAGACACCCTTTGCATGAAGGAAGGCATGGAACGTTGATAACTGGGTTGCTTTCAAGCTATCGCAATCCAGGTGTCTAAACAACGAAGGCCTTCACTTGCCCATCAGTTGGCATCTAGCTGTTCCCGACGGTAGATGGCTCAAGGCTCCCCGAAGACACAGGCAGTCCTTTCTCAGTACGTTTTGGAACCTAGCGCTGACAAGTGAGTCCAAAAGAGAGCTGATAGGCTTCCTAGAGTTCAAGAACCACAGGGACTAAGGCTCTATGCAATCGGTTGTTTCGCTAAGTCTGTCATGAGAACACCTGGACGTTAGCTTGAGGCTAGGGGCCCCATGTGGTGGGCCCATTCCCTGAAGACTACTGAAGGATGACCACCTACGAAGGGATGGCAACCTCCAAGTTTCTTGCCTAGAAATTCACGCCATCACCAGGGCAATTGTGTTACGAAGAGAAGCTGTGCAGCAACAGTGTTTCTTGGGGGGAATTGAGCCCGCGGCTCTGTAAATCCCAATGAGGACAATAAAGTTTCACTCGCAGCCTTACTTTCAAAAGGGACCACACAGAGCATTCACCCTGCTGTGTCTTTCTCTAGTTTGTACTCCCAAGGTGCATTAGAAGGGAGATACTCGAGTTGTTTCACTTACCACATGCTAGATGTTTAGCAAAAGAAGGCCTTTACTGCCCTTCTTTTGGCATATGGTTGTCCTCAGCCGAACAGTTCTCTCAGCTCCTAGAAGCGACGGGCGGTCCCTTGTGTACATCTTGGATCCCAGTGCAGACCTGTTAGTCCTAAGACACCAGAAATGCTTCCTACACGTAAAGCACCGCTTTGACAAACGCTGCCTGGAACCTGTTGCCTGCCTATCTATCTGTGTGACGAACAAAACAGTAACTTAGCTTGGAGCCAGTCCTCCTATATTTTTGGCTTACTCACCGACGATTGCTGAGGGATGAGCACTTAGCAGGGACTGAAAGGCCACGTTTGCCTCACGGGGGGCGGGGATATGACTTGTCCTCACAAGGCAATTGTGCAATGAAGAAAAGATAGGCCACTACACTGTTCATCAGGTAACCTTGAGGCCGCGTGTCGTCATTCCAGTGTGCCAAATAAACTTCCCATCACGGTTCAGTTTCCAAGGCGAGGGCACAGCGTCTTATGCTGCAGTTTCTGACTCCCTACTGGACGTTCAGCTGACCACCTAGACCCTTTCGTGAGTCAACTTTGTGATACACTTTGTGATACGGGGTCGTGATTGTGGTGAAAGGATTAGCAAGTCATGGGTTAGTGAGGCCGGTGTGTACACTGTATCTCCAGAGTACCTGGCTTTCAAGGGAGAGCCTGAAATTTTTCAGGCTACACTGAAAGTCCAGTGGCCGCCTGGGGTAAATTGCATCACGTGCGAGTGCCCTGAAGGCGGGGTCGAATCACTGTATGTTTTGTGTGCTCTGGGTTCGGCAGAAAAGCAGACACGTTTTGCATGAAGGAATGAACAGGACGCTGATAGCTGGCTGTTTCTAAGCTATGCCAACCTAGGTGTTTCTCTGACGAAGCCCTTCGCTGCCCATGATTCGGCATCTAGCTGCTGCCAGCGGTGCATTGCTCACAACTCCCTGAAGACACAGGAGGCCCTTTTAGTCCGTTTCGGATCCTAGTACAGCCCCGCGACTCAAGAGAGGACCTGATATGCTTCCTAGGGTTCGAGAAAGCCAGGGACTAAGGCTGCATGGGGTCTGTCGCATGCCTACCTGGTTCATGAGAGAACCTGAACATTAGCTTAAGGCCAGAGGCCCCGTGTGGTTCTCCCCTTCCCTGAGGACAACTGAAGTAGGAGCACTTACCGAGGAACGGCAACATCCAATCTCCTTCCAGGAAACTCACTTGTCATCACAAAGGCAACTGTGCAACAACAATTGTTTCCCAGGGAGAACTGAGCCCGCCGCTCTCTAAATCCCAATGAGGAAAATAAAGTTTCCCTTCAAGCCTTAGTTTCAAAATGGACCGCAGAGCATTCACCCTGTTGTATCCGTCACTCCATGGCACGTCCAAGGTGCGCATAGCACGGAGATACTACATTCGTTTCAACTTGCCGCATCCTAGCATTTTAACAGAAGACGCCCTTCACAGCCCTTCTTTCAGCCTATAGCTGCCCTCAACTGAGCTTCGCTCACAAGGCCCAGAAAGGACGGGCAGTCCGTCGTTTACATCTTGGATCCTAGTGCAGACCCCCGTGTCCTAAGACACCAGAAACGCTTCCTAGATTTAAAGCACCGCTTTGACTAACGCTGCCGTGAGCCTGTGGCCCGCCTATGTCTGTGACGAGAGAAGTAAGTAGAACGTTGGACTGAGGCGAGTCGTCCAGGGTTGTGGGCGTACTCACGAACAATTATGGAGGGATGAGGACGTGGCAGGAATTGAAAGCCAAGTGCTCTTTCGTGGAAGCTAACTAGTCCTCCCAAAGACGACTGTGCAGCAAAGAGAAGATGGGCAACAACAGTGTTTACCAGGTAACCCTGAGGCCGCAAACTCTCTACTTTGCAATGAGGAAAATCAACTTCCCAGGAAGACTCAATTCCCAGCAGGACAAAGCAGCATATTACCAAGTCGCATCGGACTCTCTCTTGTACATCCCGCGGACACAGTGGCTCGTGACACCAGTCACCGTTGCCATGCTGGGAGTCCTTACTGTGGTGTAAGGATATCAAGGGGAGGGCTTAGTTAGGCCTAGGTGACGGTACTTCTCTAGACTATCTACCAGTTCTGGAAAACCCCTGTAGGTTTTGAAGCCGGACTTAAAGTGTAGTTGCCGCTTGAGGTAGACAGACGTCGTGGAGCAGCTCCCAGGAGCAGTGGTAGGCTAATTGTATTTTCTACTACAGCTCAGGGTTCCTCCAGAGCGCAGACACCCTTTGCATGAAGGAAGGCATGGAACGTTGATAACTGGGTTGCTTTCAAGCTATCGCAATCCAGGTGTCTAAACAACGAAGCCCTTCACTTGCCCATCAGTTGGCATCTAGCTGTTCCCGACGGTAGATGGCTCAAGGCTCCCCGAAGACACAGGCAGTCCTTTCTCAGTACGTTTTGGAACCTAGCGCTGACAAGTGAGTCCAAAAGAGAGCTGATAGGCTTCCTAGAGTTCAAGAACCACAGGGACTAAGGCTCTATGCAATCGGTTGTTTCGCTAAGTCTGTCATGAGAACACCTGGACGTTAGCTTGAGGCTAGGGGCCCCATGTGGTGGGCCCATTCCCTGAAGACTACTGAAGGATGACCACCTACCAAGGGATGGCAACCTCCAAGTTTCTTGCCTAGAAACTCACGTCATCACCAGGGCAATTGTGTTACGAAGAGAAGCTGTGCAGCAACAGTGTTTCTTGGGGGGAATTGAGCCCGCGGCTCTGTAAATCCCAATGAGGACAATAAAGTTTCACTCGCAGCCTTACTTTCAAAAGGGACCACACAGAGCATTCACCCTGCTGTGTCTTTCTCTAGTTTGTACTCCCAAGGTGCGTTAGAAGGGAGATACTCGAGTTGTTTCACTTACCACATGCTAGATGTTTAGCAAAAGAAGGCCTTTACTGCCCTTCTTTTGGCATATGGTTGTCCTCAGCCGAACAGTTCTCTCAGCTCCTAGAAGCGACGGGCGGTCCCTTGTGTACATCTTGGATCCCAGTGCAGACCTGTTAGTCCTAAGACACCAGAAATGCTTCCTACACGTAAAGCACCGCTTTGACAAACGCTGCCTGGAACCTGTTGCCTGCCTATCTATCTGTGTGACGAACAAAACAGTAACTTAGCTTGGAGCCAGTCCTCCTATATTTTTGGCTTACTCACCGACGATTGCTGAGGGATGAGCACTTAGCAGGGACTGAAAGGCCACGTTTGCCTCACGGGGGGCGGGGATATGACTTGTCCTCACAAGGCAATTGTGCAATGAAGAAAAGATAGGCCACTACACTGTTCATCAGGTAACCTTGAGGCCGCGTGTCGTCATTCCAGTGTGCCAAATAAACTTCCCATCACGGTTCAGTTTCCAAGGCGAGGGCACAGCGTCTTATGCTGCAGTTTCTGACTCCCTACTGGACGTTCAGCTGACCACCTAGACCCTTTCGTGAGTCAACTTTGTGATACACTTTGTGATACGGGGTCGTGATTGTGGTGAAAGGATTAGCAAGTCATGGGTTAGTGAGGCCGGTGTGTACACTGTATCTCCAGAGTACCTGGCTTTCAAGGGAGAGCCTGAAATTTTTCAGGCTACACTGAAAGTCCAGTGGCCGCCTGGGGTAAATTGCATCACGTGCGAGTGCCCTGAAGGCGGGGTCGAATCACTGTATGTTTTGTGTGCTCTGGGTTCGGCAGAAAAGCAGACACGTTTTGCATGAAGGAATGAACAGGACGCTGATAGCTGGCTGTTTCTAAGCTATGCCAACCTAGGTGTTTCTCTGACGAAGCCCTTCGCTGCCCATGATTCGGCATCTAGCTGCTGCCAGCGGTGCATTGCTCACAACTCCCTGAAGACACAGGAGGCCCTTTTAGTCCGTTTCGGATCCTAGTACAGCCCCGCGACTCAAGAGAGGACCTGATATGCTTCCTAGGGTTCGAGAAAGCCAGGGACTAAGGCTGCATGGGGTCTGTCGCATGCCTACCTGGTTCATGAGAGAACCTGAACATTAGCTTAAGGCCAGAGGCCCCGTGTGGTTCTCCCCTTCCCTGAGGACAACTGAAGTAGGAGCACTTACCGAGGAACGGCAACATCCAATCTCCTTCCAGGAAACTCACTTGTCATCACAAAGGCAACTGTGCAACAACAATTGTTTCCCAGGGAGAACTGAGCCCGCCGCTCTCTAAATCCCAATGAGGAAAATAAAGTTTCCCTTCAAGCCTTAGTTTCAAAATGGACCGCAGAGCATTCACCCTGTTGTATCCGTCACTCCATGGCACGTCCAAGGTGCGCATAGCACGGAGATACTACATTCGTTTCAACTTGCCGCATCCTAGCATTTTAACAGAAGACGCCCTTCACAGCCCTTCTTTCAGCCTATAGCTGCCCTCAACTGAGCTTCGCTCACAAGGCCCAGAAAGGACGGGCAGTCCGTCGTTTACATCTTGGATCCTAGTGCAGACCCCCGTGTCCTAAGACACCAGAAACGCTTCCTAGATTTAAAGCACCGCTTTGACTAACGCTGCCGTGAGCCTGTGGCCCGCCTATGTCTGTGACGAGAGAAGTAAGTAGAACGTTGGACTGAGGCGAGTCGTCCAGGGTTGTGGGCGTACTCACGAACAATTATGGAGGGATGAGGACGTGGCAGGAATTGAAAGCCAAGTGCTCTTTCGTGGAAGCTAACTAGTCCTCCCAAAGACGACTGTGCAGCAAAGAGAAGATGGGCAACAACAGTGTTTACCAGGTAACCCTGAGGCCGCAAACTCTCTACTTTGCAATGAGGAAAATCAACTTCCCAGGAAGACTCAATTCCCAGCAGGACAAAGCAGCATATTACCAAGTCGCATCGGACTCTCTCTTGTACATCCCGCGGACACAGTGGCTCGTGACACCAGTCACCGTTGCCATGCTGGGAGTCCTTACTGTGGTGTAAGGATATCAAGGGGAGGGCTTAGTTAGGCCTAGGTGACGGTACTTCTCTAGACTATCTACCAGTTCTGGAAAACCCCTGTAGGTTTTGAAGCCGGACTTAAAGTGTAGTTGCCGCTTGAGGTAGACAGACGTCGTGGAGCAGCTCCCAGGAGCAGTGGTAGGCTAATTGTATTTTCTACTGCAGCTCAGGGTTCCTCCAGAGCGCAGACACCCTTTGCATGAAGGAAGGCATGGAACGTTGATAACTGGGTTGCTTTCAAGCTATCGCAATCCAGGTGTCTAAACAACGAAGCCCTTCACTTGCCCATCAGTTGGCATCTAGCTGTTCCCGACGGTAGATGGCTCAAGGCTCCCCGAAGACACAGGCAGTCCTTTCTCAGTACGTTTTGGAACCTAGCGCTGACAAGTGAGTCCAAAAGAGAGCTGATAGGCTTCCTAGAGTTCAAGAACCACAGGGACTAAGGCTCTATGCAATCGGTTGTTTCGCTAAGTCTGTCATGAGAACACCTGGACGTTAGCTTGAGGCTAGGGGCCCCATGTGGTGGGCCCATTCCCTGAAGACTACTGAAGGATGACCACCTACCAAGGGATGGCAACCTCCAAGTTTCTTGCCTAGAAACTCACGTCATCACCAGGGCAATTGTGTTACGAAGAGAAGCTGTGCAGCAACAGTGTTTCTTGGGGGGAATTGAGCCCATGGCTCTGTAAATCCCAATGAGGACAATAAAGTTTCACTCGCAGCCTTACTTTCAAAAGGGACCACACAGAGCATTCACCCTGCTGTGTCTTTCTCTAGTTTGTACTCCCAAGGTGCGTTAGAAGGGAGATACTCGAGTTGTTTCACTTACCACATGCTAGATGTTTAGCAAAAGAAGGCCTTTACTGCCCTTCTTTTGGCATATGGTTGTCCTCAGCCGAACAGTTCTCTCAGCTCCTAGAAGCGACGGGCGGTCCCTTGTGTACATCTTGGATCCCAGTGCTGCAGACCTGTTAGTCCTAAGACACCAGAAATGCTTCCTACACGTAAAGCACCGCTTTGACAAACGCTGCCTGGAACCTGTTGCCTGCCTATCTATCTGTGTGACGAACAAAACAGTAACTTAGCTTGGAGCCAGTCCTCCTATATTTTTGGCTTACTCACCGACGATTGCTGAGGGATGAGCACTTAGCAGGGACTGAAAGGCCACGTTTGCCTCACGGGGGGCGGGGATATGACTTGTCCTCACAAGGCAATTGTGCAATGAAGAAAAGATAGGCCACTACACTGTTCATCAGGTAACCTTGAGGCCGCGTGTCGTCATTCCAGTGTGCCAAATAAACTTCCCATCACGGTTCAGTTTCCAAGGCGAGGGCACAGCGTCTTATGCTGCAGTTTCTGACTCCCTACTGGACGTTCAGCTGACCACCTAGACCCTTTCGTGAGTAAACTTTGTGATACACTTTGTGATACGGGGTCGTGATTGTGGTGAAAGGATTAGCAAGTCATGGGTTAGTGAGGCCGGTGTGTACACTGTATCTCCAGAGTACCTGGCTTTCAAGGGAGAGCCTGAAATTTTTCAGGCTACACTGAAAGTCCAGTGGCCGCCTGGGGTAAATTGCATCACGTGCGAGTGCCCTGAAGGCGGGGTCGAATCACTGTATGTTTTGTGTGCTCTGGGTTCGGCAGAAAAGCAGACACGTTTTGCATGAAGGAATGAACAGAACGCTGATAGCTGGCTGTTTCTAAGCTATCCCAACCTAGGTGTTTCTCTGACGAAGCCCTTCGCTGCCCATGATTCGGCATCTAGCTGCTGCCAGCGGTGCATTGCTCACAACTCCCTGAAGACACAGGAGGCCCTTTTAGTCCGTTTCGGATCCTAGTACAGCCCCGCGACTCAAGAGAGGACCTGATATGCTTCCTAGGGTTCGAGAAAGCCAGGGACTAAGGCTGCATGGGGTCTGTCGCATGCCTACCTGGTTCATGAGAAAACCTGAACATTAGCTTAAGGCCAGAGGCCCCGTGTGGTTCTCCCCTTCCCTGAGGACAACTGAAGTAGGAGCACTTACCGAGGAACGGCAACATCCAATCTCCTTCCAGGAAACTCACTTGTCATCACAAAGGCAACTGTGCAACAACAATTGTTTCCCAGGGAGAACTGAGCCCGCCGCTCTCTAAATCCCAATGAGGAAAATAAAGTTTCCCTTCAAGCCTTAGTTTCAAAATGGACCGCAGAGCATTCGCCCTGTTGTATCCGTCACTCCATGGCACGTCCAAGGTGCGCATAGCACGGAGATACTACATTCGTTTCAACTTGCCGCATCCTAGCATTTTAACAAAAGACGCCCTTCACAGCCCTTCTTTCAGCCTATAGTTGCCCTCAACTGAGCTTCGCTCACAAGGCCCAGAAAGGACGGGCAGTCCGTCGTTTACATCTTGGATCCTAGTGCAGACCCCCGTGTCCTAAGACACCAGAAACGCTTCCTAGATTTAAAGCACCGCTTTGACTAACGCTGCCGTGAGCCTGTGGCCCGCCTATGTCTGTGACGAGAGAAGTAAGTAGAACGTTGGACTGAGGCGAGTCGTCCAGGGTTGTGGGCGTACTCACGAACAATTATGGAGGGATGAGGACGTGGCAGGAATTGAAAGCCAAGTGCTCTTTCGTGGAAGCTAACTAGTCCTCCCAAAGACGACTGTGCAGCAAAGAGAAGATGGGCAACAACAGTGTTTACCAGGTAACCCTGAGGCCGCAAACTCTCTACTTTGCAATGAGGAAAATCCACTTCCCAGGAAGACTCAATTCCCAGCAGGACAAAGCAGCATATTACCAAGTCGCATCGGACTCTCTCTTGTACATCCCGCGGACACAGTGGCTCGTGACACCAGTCACCGTTGCCATGCTGGGAGTCCTTACTGTGGTGTAAGGATATCAAGGGGAGGGCTTAGTTAGGCCTAGGTGACGGTACTTCTCTAGACTATCTACCAGTTCTGGAAAACCCCTGTAGGTTTTGAAGCCGGACTTAAAGTGTAGTTGCCGCTTGAGGTAGACAGACGTCGTGGAGCAGCTCCCAGGAGCAGTGGTAGGCTAATTGTATTTTCTACTGCAGCTCAGGGTTCCTCCAGAGCGCAGACACCCTTTGCATGAAGGAAGGCATGGACCGTTGATAACTGGGTTGCTTTCAAGCTATCGCAATCCAGGTGTCTAAACAACGAAGCCCTTCACTGCCCATCAGTTGGCATCTAGCTGTTCCCGACGGTAGATGGCTCAAGGCTCCCCGAAGACACAGGCAGTCCTTTCTCAGTACGTTTTGGAACCTAGCGCTGACAAGTGAGTCCAAAAGAGAGCTGATATGCTTCCTAGAGTTCAAGAACCACAGGGACTAAGGCTCTATGCAATCGGTTGTTTCGCTAAGTCTGTCATGAGAACACCTGGACGTTAGCTTGAGGCTAGAGGCCCCATGTGGTGGGCCCATTCCCTGAAGACTACTGAAGGATGACCACCTACCAAGGGATGGCAACCTCCAAGTTTCTTGCCTAGAAACTCACGTCATCGCCAGGGCAATTGTGTTACGAAGAGAAGCTGTGCAGCAACAGTGTTTCTTGGGGGGAATTGAGCCCGCGGCTCTGTAAATCCCAATGAGGAAAATAAAGTTTCACTCGCAGCCTTACTTTCAAAAGGGACCACACAGAGCATTCACCCTGCTGTGTCTTTCTCTAGTTTGTACTCCCAAGGTGCGTTAGAAGGGAGATACTTGAGTTGTTTCACTTACCACATGCTAGATGTTTAGCAAAAGAAGGCCTTTACTGCCCTTCTTTCGGCATATGGTTGTCCTCAGCCGAACAGTTCTCTCAGCTCCTAGAAGCGACGGGCGGTCCCTTGTGTACATCTTGGATCCCAGTGCAGACCTGTTAGTCCTAAGACACCAGAAATGCTTCCTACACGTAAAGCACCGCTTTGACAAACGCTGCCTGGAACCTGTTGCCTGCCTATCTATCTGTGTGACGAACAAAACAGTAACTTAGCTTGGAGCCAGTCCTCCTATATTTTTGGCTTACTCACCGACGATTGCTGAGGGATGAGCACTTAGCAGGGACTGAAAGGCCACGTTTGCCTCACGGGGGGCGGGGATATGACTTGTCCTCACAAGGCAATTGTGCAATGAAGAAAAGATAGGCCACTACACTGTTCATCAGGTAACCTTGAGGCCGCGTGTCGTCATTCCAGTGTGCCAAATAAACTTCCCATCACGGTTCAGTTTCCAAGGCGAGGGCACAGCGTCTTATGCTGCAGTTTCTGACTCCCTACTGGACGTTCAGCTGACCACCTAGACCCTTTCGTGAGTAAACTTTGTGATACACTTTGTGATACGGGGTCGTGATTGTGGTGAAAGGATTAGCAAGTCATGGGTTAGTGAGGCCGGTGTGTACACTGTATCTCCAGAGTACCTGGCTTTCAAGGGAGAGCCTGAAATTTTTCAGGCTACACTGAAAGTCCAGTGGCCGCCTGGGGTAAATTGCATCACGTGCGAGTGCCCTGAAGGCGGGGTCGAATCACTGTATGTTTTGTGTGCTCTGGGTTCGGCAGAAAAGCAGACACGTTTTGCATGAAGGAATGAACAGAACGCTGATAGCTGGCTGTTTCTAAGCTATCCCAACCTAGGTGTTTCTCTGACGAAGCCCTTCGCTGCCCATGATTCGGCATCTAGCTGCTGCCAGCGGTGCATTGCTCACAACTCCCTGAAGACACAGGAGGCCCTTTTAGTCCGTTTCGGATCCTAGTACAGCCCCGCGACTCAAGAGAGGACCTGATATGCTTCCTAGGGTTCGAGAAAGCCAGGGACTAAGGCTGCATGGGGTCTGTCGCATGCCTACCTGGTTCATGAGAAAACCTGAACATTAGCTTAAGGCCAGAGGCCCCGTGTGGTTCTCCCCTTCCCTGAGGACAACTGAAGTAGGAGCACTTACCGAGGAACGGCAACATCCAATCTCCTTCCAGGAAACTCACTTGTCATCACAAAGGCAACTGTGCAACAACAATTGTTTCCCAGGGAGAACTGAGCCCGCCGCTCTCTAAATCCCAATGAGGAAAATAAAGTTTCCCTTCAAGCCTTAGTTTCAAAATGGACCGCAGAGCATTCGCCCTGTTGTATCCGTCACTCCATGGCACGTCCAAGGTGCGCATAGCACGGAGATACTACATTCGTTTCAACTTGCCGCATCCTAGCATTTTAACAAAAGACGCCCTTCACAGCCCTTCTTTCAGCCTATAGTTGCCCTCAACTGAGCTTCGCTCACAAGGCCCAGAAAGGACGGGCAGTCCGTCGTTTACATCTTGGATCCTAGTGCAGACCCCCGTGTCCTAAGACACCAGAAACGCTTCCTAGATTTAAAGCACCGCTTTGACTAACGCTGCCGTGAGCCTGTGGCCCGCCTATGTCTGTGACGAGAGAAGTAAGTAGAACGTTGGACTGAGGCGAGTCGTCCAGGGTTGTGGGCGTACTCACGAACAATTATGGAGGGATGAGGACGTGGCAGGAATTGAAAGCCAAGTGCTCTTTCGTGGAAGCTAACTAGTCCTCCCAAAGACGACTGTGCAGCAAAGAGAAGATGGGCAACAACAGTGTTTACCAGGTAACCCTGAGGCCGCAAACTCTCTACTTTGCAATGAGGAAAATCCACTTCCCAGGAAGACTCAATTCCCAGCAGGACAAAGCAGCATATTACCAAGTCGCATCGGACTCTCTCTTGTACATCCCGCGGACACAGTGGCTCGTGACACCAGTCACCGTTGCCATGCTGGGAGTCCTTACTGTGGTGTAAGGATATCAAGGGGAGGGCTTAGTTAGGCCTAGGTGACGGTACTTCTCTAGACTATCTACCAGTTCTGGAAAACCCCTGTAGGTTTTGAAGCCGGACTTAAAGTGTAGTTGCCGCTTGAGGTAGACAGACGTCGTGGAGCAGCTCCCAGGAGCAGTGGTAGGCTAATTGTATTTTCTACTGCAGCTCAGGGTTCCTCCAGAGCGCAGACACCCTTTGCATGAAGGAAGGCATGGACCGTTGATAACTGGGTTGCTTTCAAGCTATCGCAATCCAGGTGTCTAAACAACGAAGCCCTTCACTGCCCATCAGTTGGCATCTAGCTGTTCCCGACGGTAGATGGCTCAAGGCTCCCCGAAGACACAGGCAGTCCTTTCTCAGTACGTTTTGGAACCTAGCGCTGACAAGTGAGTCCAAAAGAGAGCTGATATGCTTCCTAGAGTTCAAGAACCACAGGGACTAAGGCTCTATGCAATCGGTTGTTTCGCTAAGTCTGTCATGAGAACACCTGGACGTTAGCTTGAGGCTAGAGGCCCCATGTGGTGGGCCCATTCCCTGAAGACTACTGAAGGATGACCACCTACCAAGGGATGGCAACCTCCAAGTTTCTTGCCTAGAAACTCACGTCATCGCCAGGGCAATTGTGTTACGAAGAGAAGCTGTGCAGCAACAGTGTTTCTTGGGGGGAATTGAGCCCGCGGCTCTGTAAATCCCAATGAGGAAAATAAAGTTTCACTCGCAGCCTTACTTTCAAAAGGGACCACACAGAGCATTCACCCTGCTGTGTCTTTCTCTAGTTTGTACTCCCAAGGTGCGTTAGAAGGGAGATACTTGAGTTGTTTCACTTACCACATGCTAGATGTTTAGCAAAAGAAGGCCTTTACTGCCCTTCTTTCGGCATATGGTTGTCCTCAGCCGAACAGTTCTCTCAGCTCCTAGAAGCGACGGGCGGTCCCTTGTGTACATCTTGGATCCCAGTGCAGACCTGTTAGTCCTAAGACACCAGAAATGCTTCCTACACGTAAAGCACCGCTTTGACAAACGCTGCCTGGAACCTGTTGCCTGCCTATCTATCTGTGTGACGAACAAAACAGTAACTTAGCTTGGAGCCAGTCCTCCTATATTTTTGGCTTACTCACCGACGATTGCTGAGGGATGAGCACTTAGCAGGGACTGAAAGGCCACGTTTGCCTCACGGGGGGCGGGGATATGACTTGTCCTCACAAGGCAATTGTGCAATGAAGAAAAGATAGGCCACTACACTGTTCATCAGGTAACCTTGAGGCCGCGTGTCGTCATTCCAGTGTGCCAAATAAACTTCCCATCACGGTTCAGTTTCCAAGGCGAGGGCACAGCGTCTTATGCTGCAGTTTCTGACTCCCTACTGGACGTTCAGCTGACCACCTAGACCCTTTCGTGAGTAAACTTTGTGATACACTTTGTGATACGGGGTCGTGATTGTGGTGAAAGGATTAGCAAGTCATGGGTTAGTGAGGCCGGTGTGTACACTGTATCTCCAGAGTACCTGGCTTTCAAGGGAGAGCCTGAAATTTTTCAGGCTACACTGAAAGTCCAGTGGCCGCCTGGGGTAAATTGCATCACGTGCGAGTGCCCTGAAGGCGGGGTCGAATCACTGTATGTTTTGTGTGCTCTGGGTTCGGCAGAAAAGCAGACACGTTTTGCATGAAGGAATGAACAGAACGCTGATAGCTGGCTGTTTCTAAGCTATCCCAACCTAGGTGTTTCTCTGACGAAGCCCTTCGCTGCCCATGATTCGGCATCTAGCTGCTGCCAGCGGTGCATTGCTCACAACTCCCTGAAGACACAGGAGGCCCTTTTAGTCCGTTTCGGATCCTAGTACAGCCCCGCGACTCAAGAGAGGACCTGATATGCTTCCTAGGGTTCGAGAAAGCCAGGGACTAAGGCTGCATGGGGTCTGTCGCATGCCTACCTGGTTCATGAGAAAACCTGAACATTAGCTTAAGGCCAGAGGCCCCGTGTGGTTCTCCCCTTCCCTGAGGACAACTGAAGTAGGAGCACTTACCGAGGAACGGCAACATCCAATCTCCTTCCAGGAAACTCACTTGTCATCACAAAGGCAACTGTGCAACAACAATTGTTTCCCAGGGAGAACTGAGCCCGCCGCTCTCTAAATCCCAATGAGGAAAATAAAGTTTCCCTTCAAGCCTTAGTTTCAAAATGGACCGCAGAGCATTCGCCCTGTTGTATCCGTCACTCCATGGCACGTCCAAGGTGCGCATAGCACGGAGATACTACATTCGTTTCAACTTGCCGCATCCTAGCATTTTAACAAAAGACGCCCTTCACAGCCCTTCTTTCAGCCTATAGTTGCCCTCAACTGAGCTTCGCTCACAAGGCCCAGAAAGGACGGGCAGTCCGTCGTTTACATCTTGGATCCTAGTGCAGACCCCCGTGTCCTAAGACACCAGAAACGCTTCCTAGATTTAAAGCACCGCTTTGACTAACGCTGCCGTGAGCCTGTGGCCCGCCTATGTCTGTGACGAGAGAAGTAAGTAGAACGTTGGACTGAGGCGAGTCGTCCAGGGTTGTGGGCGTACTCACGAACAATTATGGAGGGATGAGGACGTGGCAGGAATTGAAAGCCAAGTGCTCTTTCGTGGAAGCTAACTAGTCCTCCCAAAGACGACTGTGCAGCAAAGAGAAGATGGGCAACAACAGTGTTTACCAGGTAACCCTGAGGCCGCAAACTCTCTACTTTGCAATGAGGAAAATCCACTTCCCAGGAAGACTCAATTCCCAGCAGGACAAAGCAGCATATTACCAAGTCGCATCGGACTCTCTCTTGTACATCCCGCGGACACAGTGGCTCGTGACACCAGTCACCGTTGCCATGCTGGGAGTCCTTACTGTGGTGTAAGGATATCAAGGGGAGGGCTTAGTTAGGCCTAGGTGACGGTACTTCTCTAGACTATCTACCAGTTCTGGAAAACCCCTGTAGGTTTTGAAGCCGGACTTAAAGTGTAGTTGCCGCTTGAGGTAGACAGACGTCGTGGAGCAGCTCCCAGGAGCAGTGGTAGGCTAATTGTATTTTCTACTGCAGCTCAGGGTTCCTCCAGAGCGCAGACACCCTTTGCATGAAGGAAGGCATGGACCGTTGATAACTGGGTTGCTTTCAAGCTATCGCAATCCAGGTGTCTAAACAACGAAGCCCTTCACTGCCCATCAGTTGGCATCTAGCTGTTCCCGACGGTAGATGGCTCAAGGCTCCCCGAAGACACAGGCAGTCCTTTCTCAGTACGTTTTGGAACCTAGCGCTGACAAGTGAGTCCAAAAGAGAGCTGATATGCTTCCTAGAGTTCAAGAACCACAGGGACTAAGGCTCTATGCAATCGGTTGTTTCGCTAAGTCTGTCATGAGAACACCTGGACGTTAGCTTGAGGCTAGAGGCCCCATGTGGTGGGCCCATTCCCTGAAGACTACTGAAGGATGACCACCTACCAAGGGATGGCAACCTCCAAGTTTCTTGCCTAGAAACTCACGTCATCGCCAGGGCAATTGTGTTACGAAGAGAAGCTGTGCAGCAACAGTGTTTCTTGGGGGGAATTGAGCCCGCGGCTCTGTAAATCCCAATGAGGAAAATAAAGTTTCACTTGCAGCCTTACTTTCAAAAGGGACCACACAGAGCATTCACCCTGCTGTGTCTTTCTCTAGTTTGTACTCCCAAGGTGCGTTAGAAGGGAGATACTTGAGTTGTTTCACTTACCACATGCTAGATGTTTAGCAAAAGAAGGCCTTTACTGCCCTTCTTTCGGCATATGGTTGTCCTCAGCCGAACAGTTCTCTCAGCTCCTAGAAGCGACGGGCGGTCCCTTGTGTACATCTTGGATCCCAGTGCAGACCTGTTAGTCCTAAGACACCAGAAATGCTTCCTACACGTAAAGCACCGCTTTGACAAACGCTGCCTGGAACCTGTTGCCTGCCTATCTATCTGTGTGACGAACAAAACAGTAACTTAGCTTGGAGCCAGTCCTCCTATATTTTTGGCTTACTCACCGACGATTGCTGAGGGATGAGCACTTAGCAGGGACTGAAAGGCCACGTTTGCCTCACGGGGGGCGGGGATATGACTTGTCCTCACAAGGCAATTGTGCAATGAAGAAAAGATAGGCCACTACACTGTTCATCAGGTAACCTTGAGGCCGCGTGTCGTCATTCCAGTGTGCCAAATAAACTTCCCATCACGGTTCAGTTTCCAAGGCGAGGGCACAGCGTCTTATGCTGCAGTTTCTGACTCCCTACTGGACGTTCAGCTGACCACCTAGACCCTTTCGTGAGTAAACTTTGTGATACACTTTGTGATACGGGGTCGTGATTGTGGTGAAAGGATTAGCAAGTCATGGGTTAGTGAGGCCGGTGTGTACACTGTATCTCCAGAGTACCTGGCTTTCAAGGGAGAGCCTGAAATTTTTCAGGCTACACTGAAAGTCCAGTGGCCGCCTGGGGTAAATTGCATCACGTGCGAGTGCCCTGAAGGCGGGGTCGAATCACTGTATGTTTTGTGTGCTCTGGGTTCGGCAGAAAAGCAGACACGTTTTGCATGAAGGAATGAACAGAACGCTGATAGCTGGCTGTTTCTAAGCTATCCCAACCTAGGTGTTTCTCTGACGAAGCCCTTCGCTGCCCATGATTCGGCATCTAGCTGCTGCCAGCGGTGCATTGCTCACAACTCCCTGAAGACACAGGAGGCCCTTTTAGTCCGTTTCGGATCCTAGTACAGCCCCGCGACTCAAGAGAGGACCTGATATGCTTCCTAGGGTTCGAGAAAGCCAGGGACTAAGGCTGCATGGGGTCTGTCGCATGCCTACCTGGTTCATGAGAAAACCTGAACATTAGCTTAAGGCCAGAGGCCCCGTGTGGTTCTCCCCTTCCCTGAGGACAACTGAAGTAGGAGCACTTACCGAGGAACGGCAACATCCAATCTCCTTCCAGGAAACTCACTTGTCATCACAAAGGCAACTGTGCAACAACAATTGTTTCCCAGGGAGAACTGAGCCCGCCGCTCTCTAAATCCCAATGAGGAAAATAAAGTTTCCCTTCAAGCCTTAGTTTCAAAATGGACCGCAGAGCATTCGCCCTGTTGTATCCGTCACTCCATGGCACGTCCAAGGTGCGCATAGCACGGAGATACTACATTCGTTTCAACTTGCCGCATCCTAGCATTTTAACAAAAGACGCCCTTCACAGCCCTTCTTTCAGCCTATAGTTGCCCTCAACTGAGCTTCGCTCACAAGGCCCAGAAAGGACGGGCAGTCCGTCGTTTACATCTTGGATCCTAGTGCAGACCCCCGTGTCCTAAGACACCAGAAACGCTTCCTAGATTTAAAGCACCGCTTTGACTAACGCTGCCGTGAGCCTGTGGCCCGCCTATGTCTGTGACGAGAGAAGTAAGTAGAACGTTGGACTGAGGCGAGTCGTCCAGGGTTGTGGGCGTACTCACGAACAATTATGGAGGGATGAGGACGTGGCAGGAATTGAAAGCCAAGTGCTCTTTCGTGGAAGCTAACTAGTCCTCCCAAAGACGACTGTGCAGCAAAGAGAAGATGGGCAACAACAGTGTTTACCAGGTAACCCTGAGGCCGCAAACTCTCTACTTTGCAATGAGGAAAATCCACTTCCCAGGAAGACTCAATTCCCAGCAGGACAAAGCAGCATATTACCAAGTCGCATCGGACTCTCTCTTGTACATCCCGCGGACACAGTGGCTCGTGACACCAGTCACCGTTGCCATGCTGGGAGTCCTTACTGTGGTGTAAGGATATCAAGGGGAGGGCTTAGTTAGGCCTAGGTGACGGTACTTCTCTAGACTATCTACCAGTTCTGGAAAACCCCTGTAGGTTTTGAAGCCGGACTTAAAGTGTAGTTGCCGCTTGAGGTAGACAGACGTCGTGGAGCAGCTCCCAGGAGCAGTGGTAGGCTAATTGTATTTTCTACTGCAGCTCAGGGTTCCTCCAGAGCGCAGACACCCTTTGCATGAAGGAAGGCATGGACCGTTGATAACTGGGTTGCTTTCAAGCTATCGCAATCCAGGTGTCTAAACAACGAAGCCCTTCACTGCCCATCAGTTGGCATCTAGCTGTTCCCGACGGTAGATGGCTCAAGGCTCCCCGAAGACACAGGCAGTCCTTTCTCAGTACGTTTTGGAACCTAGCGCTGACAAGTGAGTCCAAAAGAGAGCTGATATGCTTCCTAGAGTTCAAGAACCACAGGGACTAAGGCTCTATGCAATCGGTTGTTTCGCTAAGTCTGTCATGAGAACACCTGGACGTTAGCTTGAGGCTAGAGGCCCCATGTGGTGGGCCCATTCCCTGAAGACTACTGAAGGATGACCACCTACCAAGGGATGGCAACCTCCAAGTTTCTTGCCTAGAAACTCACGTCATCGCCAGGGCAATTGTGTTACGAAGAGAAGCTGTGCAGCAACAGTGTTTCTTGGGGGGAATTGAGCCCGCGGCTCTGTAAATCCCAATGAGGAAAATAAAGTTTCACTCGCAGCCTTACTTTCAAAAGGGACCACACAGAGCATTCACCCTGCTGTGTCTTTCTCTAGTTTGTACTCCCAAGGTGCGTTAGAAGGGAGATACTTGAGTTGTTTCACTTACCACATGCTAGATGTTTAGCAAAAGAAGGCCTTTACTGCCCTTCTTTCGGCATATGGTTGTCCTCAGCCGAACAGTTCTCTCAGCTCCTAGAAGCGACGGGCGGTCCCTTGTGTACATCTTGGATCCCAGTGCAGACCTGTTAGTCCTAAGACACCAGAAATGCTTCCTACACGTAAAGCACCGCTTTGACAAACGCTGCCTGGAACCTGTTGCCTGCCTATCTATCTGTGTGACGAACAAAACAGTAACTTAGCTTGGAGCCAGTCCTCCTATATTTTTGGCTTACTCACCGACGATTGCTGAGGGATGAGCACTTAGCAGGGACTGAAAGGCCACGTTTGCCTCACGGGGGGCGGGGATATGACTTGTCCTCACAAGGCAATTGTGCAATGAAGAAAAGATAGGCCACTACACTGTTCATCAGGTAACCTTGAGGCCGCGTGTCGTCATTCCAGTGTGCCAAATAAACTTCCCATCACGGTTCAGTTTCCAAGGCGAGGGCACAGCGTCTTATGCTGCAGTTTCTGACTCCCTACTGGACGTTCAGCTGACCACCTAGACCCTTTCGTGAGTAAACTTTGTGATACACTTTGTGATACGGGGTCGTGATTGTGGTGAAAGGATTAGCAAGTCATGGGTTAGTGAGGCCGGTGTGTACACTGTATCTCCAGAGTACCTGGCTTTCAAGGGAGAGCCTGAAATTTTTCAGGCTACACTGAAAGTCCAGTGGCCGCCTGGGGTAAATTGCATCACGTGCGAGTGCCCTGAAGGCGGGGTCGAATCACTGTATGTTTTGTGTGCTCTGGGTTCGGCAGAAAAGCAGACACGTTTTGCATGAAGGAATGAACAGAACGCTGATAGCTGGCTGTTTCTAAGCTATCCCAACCTAGGTGTTTCTCTGACGAAGCCCTTCGCTGCCCATGATTCGGCATCTAGCTGCTGCCAGCGGTGCATTGCTCACAACTCCCTGAAGACACAGGAGGCCCTTTTAGTCCGTTTCGGATCCTAGTACAGCCCCGCGACTCAAGAGAGGACCTGATATGCTTCCTAGGGTTCGAGAAAGCCAGGGACTAAGGCTGCATGGGGTCTGTCGCATGCCTACCTGGTTCATGAGAAAACCTGAACATTAGCTTAAGGCCAGAGGCCCCGTGTGGTTCTCCCCTTCCCTGAGGACAACTGAAGTAGGAGCACTTACCGAGGAACGGCAACATCCAATCTCCTTCCAGGAAACTCACTTGTCATCACAAAGGCAACTGTGCAACAACAATTGTTTCCCAGGGAGAACTGAGCCCGCAGCTCTCTAAATCCCAATGAGGAAAATAAAGTTTCCCTTCAAGCCTTAGTTTCAAAATGGACCGCAGAGCATTCGCCCTGTTGTATCCGTCACTCCATGGCACGTCCAAGGTGCGCATAGCACGGAGATACTACATTCGTTTCAACTTGCCGCATCCTAGCATTTTAACAAAAGACGCCCTTCACAGCCCTTCTTTCAGCCTATAGTTGCCCTCAACTGAGCTTCGCTCACAAGGCCCAGAAAGGACGGGCAGTCCGTCGTTTACATCTTGGATCCTAGTGCAGACCCCCGTGTCCTAAGACACCAGAAACGCTTCCTAGATTTAAAGCACCGCTTTGACTAACGCTGCCGTGAGCCTGTGGCCCGCCTATGTCTGTGACGAGAGAAGTAAGTAGAACGTTGGACTGAGGCGAGTCGTCCAGGGTTGTGGGCGTACTCACGAACAATTATGGAGGGATGAGGACGTGGCAGGAATTGAAAGCCAAGTGCTCTTTCGTGGAAGCTAACTAGTCCTCCCAAACACGACTGTGCAGCAAAGAGAAGATGGGCAACAACAGTGTTTACCAGGTAACCCTGAGGCCGCAAACTCTCTATTTTGCAATGAGGAAAATCAACTTCCCAGGAAGACTCAATTCCCAGCAGGACAAAGCAGCATATTACCAAGTCGCATCGGACTCTCTCTTGTACATCCCGTGGACACAGTGGCTCGTGACACTAGTAACCATTGCCATGCTGGGAGTCCTTACTGTGGTGTAAGGATATCAAGGGGAGGGCTTAGTTAGGCCTAGGTGACGGTACTTCTCTAGACTATCTACCAGTTCTGTAAAAACCCCTGTAGGTTTTGAAGCCGGACTTAAAGTGTAGTTGCCGCTTGAGGTAGACAGACGTCGTGGAGCAGCTCCCAGGAGCAGTGGTAGGCTAATTGTATTTTCTACTGCAGCTCAGGGTTCCTCCAGAGCGCAGACACCCTTTGCATGAAGGAAGGCATGGAACGTTGATAACTGGGTTGCTTTCAAGCTATCGCAATCCAGGTGTCTAAACAACGAAGCCCTTCACTGCCCATCAGTTGGCATCTAGCTGTTCCCGACGGTAGATGGCTCAAGGCTCCCCGAAGACACAGGCAGTCCTTTCTCAGTACGTTTTGGAACCTAGCGCTGACAAGTGAGTCCAAAAGAGAGCTGATATGCTTCCTAGAGTTCAAGAACCACAGGGACTAAGGCTCTATGCAATCTGTTGTTTCGCTAAGTCTGTCATGAGAACACCTGGACGTTAGCTTGAGGCTAGAGGCCCCATGTGGTGGGCCCCTTCCCTGAAGACTACTGAAGGATGACCACCTACCAAGGGATGGCAACCTCCAAGTTTCTTGCCTAGAAACTCACGTCATCACCAGGGCAATTGTGTTACGAAGAGAAGCTGTGCAGCAACAGTGTTTCTTGGGGAGAATTGAGCCCGCGGCTCTGTAAATCCCAATGAGGAAAATAAAGTTTCACTCGCAGCCTTACTTTCAAAAGGGACCACACAGAGCATTCACCCTGCTGTGTCTTTCTCTAGTTTGTACTCCCAAGGTGCGTTAGAAGGGAGATACTTGAGTTGTTTCACTTACCACATGCTAGATGTTTAGCAAAAGAAGGCCTTTACTGCCCTTCTTTTGGCATATGGTTGTCCTCAGCCGAACAGTTCTCTCAGCTCCTAGAAGCGATGGGCGGTCCCTTGTGTACATCTTGGATCCCAGTGCAGACCTGTTAGTCCTAAGACACCAGAAATGCTTCCTACACTTAAAGCACCGCTTTGACAAACGCTGCCTGGAACCTGTTGCCTGCCTATCTATCTGTGTGACGAACAAAACAGTAACTTAGCTTGGAGCCAGTCCTCCTATATTTTTGGCTTACTCACCGACGATTGCTGAGGGATGAGCACTTAGCAGGGACTGAAAGGCCACGTTTGCCTCACGGGGGGCGGGGATATGACTTGTCCTCACAAGGCAATTGTGCAATGAAGAAAAGATAGGCCACTACACTGTTCATCAGGTAACCTTGAGGCCACATGTCGTCATTCCAGTGTGCCAAATAAACTTCCCATCACGGTTCAGTTTCCAAGGCGAGGGCACAGCGTCTTATGCTGCAGTTTCTGACTCCCTACTGGACGTTCAGCTGACCACCTAGACCCTTTCGTGAGTCAACTTTGTGATACACTTTGTGATACGGGGTCGTGATTGTGGTGAAAGGATTAGCAAGTCATGGGTTAGTGAGGCCGGTGTGTACAATGTATCTCCAGAGTACCTGGCTTTCAAGGGAGAGCCTGAAATTTTTCAGGCTACACTGAAAGTCCAGTGGCCGCCTGGGGTAAATTGCATCACGTGCGAGTGCCCTGAAGGCGGGGTCGAATCACTGTATGTTTTGTGTGCTCTGGGTTCGGCAGAAAAGCAGACACGTTTTGCATGAAGGAATGAACAGAACGCTGATAGCTGGCTGTTTCTAAGCTATCCCAACCTAGGTGTTTCTCTGATGAAGCCCTTCACTGCCCATGATTCGGCATCTAGCTGCTGCCAGCGGTGCATTGCTCACAACTCCCTGAAGACACAGGAGGCCCTTTTAGTCCGTTTCGGATCCTAGTACAGCCCCGCAACTCAAGAGAGGACCTGATATGCTTCCTAGGGTTCGAGAAACCCAGGGACTAAGGCTGCATGGGGTCTGTCGCATGCCTACCTGGTTCATGAGAAAACCTGAACATTAGCTTAAGGCCAGAGGCCCCGTGTGGTTCTCCCCTTCCCTGAGGACAACTGAAGTAGGAGCACTTACCGAGGAACGGCAACATCCAATCTCCTTCCAGGAAACTCACTTGTCATCACAAAGGCAACTGTGCAACAACAATTGTTTCCCAGGGAGAACTGAGCCCGCAGCTCTCTAAATCCCAATGAGGAAAATAAAGTTTCCCTTCAAGCCTTAGTTTCAAAATGGACCGCAGAGCATTCACCCTGTTGTATCCGTCACTCCATGGCACGTCCAAGGTGCGCATAGCACGGAGATACTACATTCGTTTCAACTTGCCGCATCCTAGCATTTTAACAAAAGACGCCCTTCACAGCCCTTCTTTCAGCCTATAGTTGCCCTCAACTGAGCTTCGCTCACAAGGCCCAGAAAGGACGGGCAGTCCGTCGTTTACATCTTGGATCCTAGTGCAGACCCCCGTGTCCTAAGACACCAGAAACGCTTCCTAGATTTAAAGCACCGCTTTGACTAACGCTGCCGTGAGCCTGTGGCCCGCCTATGTCTGTGACGAGAGAAGTAAGTAGAACGTTGGACTGAGGCGAGTCGTCCAGGGTTGTGGGCGTACTCACGAACAATTATGGAGGGATGAGGACGTGGCAGGAATTGAAAGCCAAGTGCTCTTTCGTGGAAGCTAACTAGTCCACCCAAACACGACTGTGCAGCAAAGAGAAGATGGGCAATAACAGTGTTTACCAGGTAACCCTGAGGCCGCAAACTCTCTACTTTGCAATGAGGAAAATCAACTTCCCAGAAAGACTCAATTCCCAGCAGGACAAAGCAGCATATTACCAAGTCGCATCGGACTCTCTCTTGTACATCCCGTGGACACAGTGGCTCGTGACACTAGTAACCATTGCCATGCTGGGAGTCCTTACTGTGGTGTAAGGATATCAAGGGGAGGGCTTAGTTAGGCCTAGGTGACGGTACTTCTCTAGACTATCTACCAGTTCTGGAAAACCCTGTAGGTTTTGAAGCCGGACTTAAAGTGTAGTTGCCGCTTGAGGTAGACAGACGTCGTGGAGCAGCTCCCAGGAGCAGTGGTAGGCTAATTGTATTTTCTACTGCAGCTCAGGGTTCCTCCAGAGCGCAGACA
Source organism: Orcinus orca (assembly GCF_937001465.1). NCBI lineage: Eukaryota > Metazoa > Chordata > Mammalia > Artiodactyla > Delphinidae > Orcinus > Orcinus orca. Next base: position 58,725,983 of record NC_064568.1, on the reverse strand, counting down.
CCCTTTGCATGAAGGAAGGCATGGAACGTTGATAACTGGGTTGCTTTCAAGCTATCGCAATCCAGGTGTCTAAACAACGAAGCCCTTCACTGCCCATCAGTTGGCATCTAGCTGTTCCCGACGGTAGATGGCTCAAGGCTCCCCGAAGACACAGGCAGTCCTTTCTCAGTACGTTTTGGAACCTAGCGCTGACAAGTGAGTCCAAAAGAGAGCTGATATGCTTCCTAGAGTTCAAGAACCACAGGGACTAAGGCTCTATGCAATCTGTTGTTTCGCTAAGTCTGTCATGAGAACACCTGGACGTTAGCTTGAGGCTAGAGGCCCCATGTGGTGGGCCCATTCCCTGAAGACTACTGAAGGATGACCACCTACCAAGGGATGGCAACCTCCAAGTTTCTTGCCTAGAAACTCACGTCATCACCAGGGCAATTGTGTTACGAAGAGAAGCTGTGCAGCAACAGTGTTTCTTGGGGAGAATTGAGCCCGCGGCTCTGTAAATCCCAATGAGGAAAATAAAGTTTCACTCGCAGCCTTACTTTCAAAAGGGACCACACAGAGCATTCACCCTGCTGTGTCTTTCTCTAGTTTGTACTCCCAAGGTGCGTTAGAAGGGAGATACTTGAGTTGTTTCACTTACCACATGCTAGATGTTTAGCAAAAGAAGGCCTTTACTGCCCTTCTTTTGGCATATGGTTGTCCTCAGCCGAACAGTTCTCTCAGCTCCTAGAAGCGATGGGCGGTCCCTTGTGTACATCTTGGATCCCAGTGCAGACCTGTTAGTCCTAAGACACCAGAAATGCTTCCTACACTTAAAGCACCACTTTGACAAACGCTGCCTGGAACCTGTTGCCTGCCTATCTATCTGTGTGACGAACAAAACAGTAACTTAGCTTGGAGCCAGTCCTCCTATATTTTTGGCTTACTCACCGACGATTGCTGAGGGATGAGTACTTAGCAGGGACTGAAAGGCCACGTTTGCCTCACGGGGGGCGGGGATATGACTTGTCCTCACAAGGCAATTGTGCAATGAAGAAAAGATAGGCCACTACACTGTTCATCAGGTAACCTTGAGGCCGCATGTCATCATTCCAGTGTGCCAAATAAACTTCCCATCACGGTTCAGTTTCCAAGGCGAGGGCACAGCGTCTTATGCTGCAGTTTCTGACTCCCTACTGGACGTTCAGCTGACCACCTAGACCCTTTCGTGAGTAAACTTTGTGATACACTTTGTGATACGGGGTCGTGATTGTGGTGAAAGGATTAGCAAGTCATGGGTTAGTGAGGCCGGTGTGTACAATGTATCTCCAGAATACCTGGCTTTCAAGGGAGAGCCTGAAATTTTTCAGGCTACACTGAAAGTCCAGTGGCCGCCTGGGGTAAATTGCATCACGTGCGAGTGCCCTGAAGGCGGGGTCGAATCACTGTATGTTTTGTGTGCTCTGGGTTCGGCAGAAAAGCAGACACGTTTTGCATGAAGGAATGAACAGAACGCTGATAGCTGGCTGTTTCTAAGCTATCCCAACCTAGGTGTTTCTCTGACGAAGCCCTTCACTGCCCATGATTCGGCATCTAGCTGCTGCCAGCGGTGCATTGCTCACAACTCCCTGAAGACACAGGAGGCCCTTTTAGTCCGTTTCGGATCCTAGTACAGCCCCGCGACTCAAGAGAGGACCTGATATGCTTCCTAGGGTTCGAGAAACCCAGGGACTAAGGCTGCATGGGGTCTGTCGCATGCCTACCTGGTTCATGAGAAAACCTGAACATTAGCTTAAGGCCAGAGGCCCCGTGTGGTTCTCCCCTTCCCTGAGGACAACTGAAGTAGGAGCACTTACCGAGGAACGGCAACATCCAATCTCCTTCCAGGAAACTCACTTGTCATCACAAAGGCAACTGTGCAACAACAATTGTTTCCCAGGGAGAACTGAGCCCGCAGCTCTCTAAATCCCAATGAGGAAAATAAAGTTTCCCTTCAAGCCTTAGTTTCAAAATGGACCGCAGAGCATTCACCCTGTTGTATCCGTCACTCCATGGCACGTCCAAGGTGCGCATAGCACGGAGATACTACATTCGTTTCAACTTGCCGCATCCTAGCATTTTAACAAAAGACGCCCTTCACAGCCCTTCTTTCAGCCTATAGTTGCCCTCAACTGAGCTTCGCTCACAAGGCCCAGAAAGGACGGGCAGTCCGTCGTTTACATCTTGGATCCTAGTGCAGACCCCCGTGTCCTAAGACACCAGAAACGCTTCCTAGATTTAAAGCACCGCTTTGACTAACGCTGCCGTGAGCCTGTGGCCCGCCTATGTCTGTGACGAGAGAAGTAAGTAGAACGTTGGACTGAGGCGAGTCGTCCAGGGTTGTGGGCGTACTCACGAACAATTATGGAGGGATGAGGACGTGGCAGGAATTGAAAGCCAAGTGCTCTTTCGTGGAAGCTAACTAGTCCTCCCAAACACGACTGTGCAGCAAAGAGAAGATGGGCAACAACAGTGTTTACCAGGTAACCCTGAGGCCGCAAACTCTCTACTTTGCAATGAGGAAAATCAACTTCCCAGGAAGACTCAATTCCCAGCAGGACAAAGCAGCATATTACCAAGTCGCATCGGACTCTCTCTCTTGTACATCCCGTGGACACAGTGGCTCGTGACACTAGTAACCATTGCCATGCTGGGAGTCCTTACTGTGGTGTAAGGATATCAAGGTGAGGGCTCAGTTAGGCCTAGGTGACGGTACTTCTCTAGACTATCTACCAGTTCTGGAAAACCCTGTAGTTTTTGAAGCCGGACTTAAAGTGTAGTTGCCGCTTGAGGTAGACAGACGTCGTGGAGCAGCTCCCAGGAGCAGTGGTAGGCTAATTGTATTTTCTACTGCAGCTCAGGGTTCCTCCAGAGCGCAGACACCCTTTGCATGAAGGAAGGCATGGAACGTTGATAACTGGGTTGCTTTCAAGCTATCGCAATCCAGGTGTCTAAACAACGAAGCCCTTCACTGCCCATCAGTTGGCATCTAGCTGTTCCCGACGGTAGATGGCTCAAGGCTCCCCGAAGACACAGGCAGTCCTTTCTCAGTACGTTTTGGAACCTAGCGCTGACAAGTGAGTCCAAAAGAGAGCTGATATGCTTCCTAGAGTTCAAGAACCACAGGGACTAAGGCTCTATGCAATCGGTTGTTTCGCTAAGTCTGTCATGAGAACACCTGGACGTTAGCTTGAGGCTAGAGGCCCCATGTGGTGGACCCATTCCCTGAAGACTACTGAAGGATGACCACCTACCAAGGGATGGCAACCTCCAAGTTTCTTGCCTAGAAACTCACGTCATCACCAGGGCAATTGTGTTACGAAGAGAAGCTGTGCAGCAACAGTGTTTCTTGGGGAGAATTGAGCCTGCGGCTCTGTAAATCCCAATGAGGAAAATAAAGTTTCACTCGCAGCCTTACTTTCAAAAGGGACCACACAGAGCATTCACCCTGCTGTGTCTTTCTCTAGTTTGTACTCCCAAGGTGCGTTAGAAGGGAGATACTTGAGTTGTTTCACTTACCACATGCTAGATGTTTAGCAAAAGAAGGCCTTTACTGCCCTTCTTTTGGCATATGGTTGTCCTCAGCCGAACAGTTCTCTCAGCTCCTAGAAGCGATGGGCGGTCCCTTGTGTACATCTTGGATCCCAGTGCAGACCTGTTAGTCCTAAGACACCAGAAATGCTTCCTACACTTAAAGCACCGCTTTGACAAACGCTGCCTGGAACCTGTTGCCTGCCTATCTATCTGTGTGACGAACAAAACAGTAACTTAGCTTAGAGCCAGTCCTCCTATATTTTTGGCTTACTCACCGACGATTGCTGAGGGATGAGCACTTAGCAGGGACTGAAAGGCCACGTTTGCCTCACGGGGGGCGGGGATATGACTTGTCCTCACAAGGCAATTGTGCAATGAAGAAAAGATAGGCCACTACACTGTTCATCAGGTAACCTTGAGGCCGCATGTCGTCATTCCAGTGTGCCAAATAAACTTCCCATCACGGTTCAGTTTCCAAGGCGAGGGCACAGCGTCTTATGCTGCAGTTTCTGACTCCCTACTGGACGTTCAGCTGACCACCTAGACCCTTTCGTGAGTAAACTTTGTGATACACTTTGTGATACGGGGTCGTGATTGTGGTGAAAGGATTAGCAAGTCATGGGTTAGTGAGGCCGGTGTGTACAATGTATCTCCAGAGTACCTGGCTTTCAAGGGAGAGCCTGAAATTTTTCAGTCTACACTGAAAGTCCAGTGGCCGCCTGGGGTAAATTGCATCACGTGCGAGTGCCCTGAAGGCGGGGTCGAATCACTGTATGTTTTGTGTGCTCTGGGTTCGGCAGAAAAGCAGACACGTTTTGCATGAAGGAATGAACAGAACGCTGATAGCTGGCTGTTTCTAAGCTATCCCAACCTAGGTGTTTCTCTGACGAAGCCCTTCACTGCCCATGATTCGGCATCTAGCTGCTGCCAGCGGTGCATTGCTCACAACTCCCTGAAGACACAGGAGGCCCTTTTAGTCCGATTCGGATCCTAGTACAGCCCCGCGACTCAAGAGAGGACCTGATATGCTTCCTAGGGTTCGAGAAACCCAGGGACTAAGGCTGCATGGGGTCTGTCGCATGCCTACCTGGTTCATGAGAAAACCTGAACATTAGCTTAAGGCCAGAGGCCCCGTGTGGTTCTCCCCTTCCCTGAGGACAACTGAAGTAGGAGCACTTACCGAGGAACGGCAACATCCAATCTCCTTCCAGGAAACTCACTTGTCATCACAAAGGCAACTGTGCAACAACAATTGTTTCCCAGGGAGAACTGAGCCCGCAGCTCTCTAAATCCCAATGAGGAAAATAAAGTTTCCCTTCAAGCCTTAGTTTCAAAATGGACCGCAGAGCATTCACCCTGTTGTATCCGTCACTCCATGGCACGTCCAAGGTGCGCATAGCACGGAGATACTACATTCGTTTCAACTTGCCGCATCCTAGCATTTTAACAAAAGACGCCCTTCACAGCCCTTCTTTCAGCCTATAGTTGCCCTCAACTGAGCTTCGCTCACAAGGCCCAGAAAGGACGGGCAGTCCGTCGTTTACATCTTGGATCCTAGTGCAGACCCCCGTGTCCTAAGACACCAGAAACGCTTCCTAGATTTAAAGCACCGCTTTGACTAACGCTGCCGTGAGCCTGTGGCCCGCCTATGTCTGTGACGAGAGAAGTAAGTAGAACGTTGGCCTGAGGCGAGTCGTCCAGGGTTGTGGGCGTACTCACGAACAATTATGGAGGGATGAGGACGTGGCAGGAATTGAAAGCCAAGTGCTCTTTCGTGGAAGCTAACTAGTCCTCCCAAACACGACTGTGCAGCAAAGAGAAGATGGGCAACAACAGTGTTTTCCAGGTAACCCTGAGGCCGCAAACTCTCTACTTTGCAATGAGGAAAATCAACTTCCCAGGAAGACTCAATTCCCAGCAGGACAAAGCAGAATATTACCAAGTCGCATCGGACTCTCTCTTGTACATCCCGTGGACACAGTGGCTCGTGACACTAGTAACCATTGCCATGCTGGGAGTCCTTACTGTGGTGTAAGGATATCAAGGGGAGGGCTTAGTTAGGCCTAGGTGACGGTACTTCTCTAGACTATCTACCAGTTCTGGAAAACCCTGTAGGTTTTGAAGCCGGACTTAAAGTGTAGTTGCCGCTTGAGGTAGACAGACGTCGTGGAGCAGCTCCCAGGAGCAGTGGTAGGCTAATTGTATCTTCTACTGCAGCTCAGGGTTCCTCCAGAGCGCAGACACCCTTTGCATGAAGGAAGGCATGGAACGTTGATAACTGGGTTGCTTTCAAGCTATCGCAATCCAGGTGTCTAAACAACGAAGCCCTTCACTGCCCATCAGTTGGCATCTAGCTGTTCCCGACGGTAGATGGCTCAAGGCTCCCTGAAGACACAGGCAGTCCTTTCTCAGTACGTTTTGGAACCTAGCGCTGACAAGTGAGTCCAAAAGAGAGCTGATATGCTTCCTAGAGTTCAAGAACCACAGGGACTAAGGCTCTATGCAATCTGTTGTTTCGCTAAGTCTGTCATGAGAACACCTGGACGTTAGCTTGAGGCTAGAGGCCCCATGTGGTGGGCCCATTCCCTGAAGACTACTGAAGGATGACCACCTACCAAGGGATGGCAACCTCCAAGTTTCTTGCCTAGAAACTCACGTCATCACCAGGGCAATTGTGTTACGAAGAGAAGCTGTGCAGCAACAGTGTTTCTTGGGGAGAATTGAGCCCGCGGCTCTGTAAATCCCAATGAGGAAAATAAAGTTTCACTCGCAGCCTTACTTTCAAAAGGGACCACACAGAGCATTCACCCTGCTGTGTCTTTCTCTAGTTTGTACTCCCAAGGTGCGTTAGAAGGGAGATACTTGAGTTGTTTCACTTACCACATGCTAGATGTTTAGCAAAAGAAGGCCTTTACTGCCCTTCTTTTGGCATATGGTTGTCCTCAGCCGAACAGTTCTCTCAGCTCCTAGAAGCGATGGGCGGTCCCTTGTGTACATCTTGGATCCCAGTGCAGACCTGTTAGTCCTAAGACACCAGAAATGCTTCCTACACTTAAAGCACCGCTTTGACAAACGCTGCCTGGAACCTGTTGCCTGCCTATCTATCTGTGTGACGAACAAAACAGTAACTTAGCTTGGAGCCAGTCCTCCTATATTTTTGGCTTACTCACCGACGATTGCTGAGGGATGAGCACTTAGCAGGGACTGAAAGGCCACGTTTGCCTCACGGGGGGCGGGGATATGACTTGTCCTCACAAGGCAATTGTGCAATGAAGAAAAGATAGGCCACTACACTGTTCATCAGGTAACCTTGAGGCCGCATGTCGTCATTCCAGTGTGCCAAATAAACTTCCCATCACGGTTCAGTTTCCAAGGCGAGGGCACAGCGTCTTATGCTGCAGTTTCTGACTCCCTACTGGACGTTCAGCTGACCACCTAGACCCTTTCGTGAGTCAACTTTGTGATACACTTTGTGATACGGGGTCGTGATTGTGGTGAAAGGATTAGCAAGTCATGGGTTAGTGAGGCCGGTGTGTACAATGTATCTCCAGAGTACCTGGCTTTCAAGGGAGAGCCTGAAATTTTTCAGGCTACACTGAAAGTCCAGTGGCCGCCTGGGGTAAATTGCATCACGTGCGAGTGCCCTGAAGGCGGGGTCAAATCACTGTATGTTTTGTGTGCTCTGGGTTCGGCAGAAAAGCAGACACGTTTTGCATGAAGGAATGAACAGAACGCTGATAGCTGGCTGTTTCTAAGCTATCCCAACCTAGGTGTTTCTCTGACGAAGCCCTTCACTGCCCATGATTCGGCATCTAGCTGCTGCCAGCGGTGCATTGCTCACAACTCCCTGAAGACACAGGAGGCCCTTTTAGTCCGTTTCGGATCCTAGTACAGCCCCGCGACTCAAGAGAGGACCTGATATGCTTCCTAGGGTTCGAGAAACCCAGGGACTAAGGCTGCATGGGGTCTGTCGCATGCCTACCTGGTTCATGAGAAAACCTGAACATTAGCTTAAGGCCAGAGGCCCCGTGTGGTTCTCCCCTTCCCTGAGGACAACTGAAGTAGGAGCACTTACCGAGGAACGGCAACATCCAATCTCCTTCCAGGAAACTCACTTGTCATCACAAAGGCAACTGTGCAACAACAATTGTTTCCCAGGGAGAACTGAGCCCGCAGCTCTCTAAATCCCAATGAGGAAAATAAAGTTTCCCTTCAAGCCTTAGTTTCAAAATGGACCGCAGAGCATTCACCCTGTTGTATCCGTCACTCCATGGCACGTCCAAGGTGCGCATAGCACGGAGATACTACATTCGTTTCAACTTGCCGCATCCTAGCATTTTAACAAAAGACGCCCTTCACAGCCCTTCTTTCAGCCTATAGTTGCCCTCAACTGAGCTTCGCTCACAAGGCCCAGAAAGGACGGGCAGTCCGTCGTTTACATCTTGGATCCTAGTGCAGACCCCCGTGTCCTAAGACACCAGAAACGCTTCCTAGATTTAAAGCACCGCTTTGACTAACGCTGCCGTGAGCCTGTGGCCCGCCTATGTCTGTGACGAGAGAAGTAAGTAGAACGTTGGACTGAGGCGAGTCGTCCAGGGCTGTGGGCGTACTCACGAACAATTATGGAGGGATGAGGACGTGGCAGGAATTGAAAGCCAAGTGCTCTTTCGTGGAAGCTAACTAGTCCTCCCAAACACGACTGTGCAGCAAAGAGAAGATGGGCAACAACAGTGTTTACCAGGTAACCCTGAGGCCGCAAACTCTCTACTTTGCAATGAGGAAAATCAACTTCCCAGGAAGACTCAATTCCCAGCAGGACAAAGCAGCATATTACCAAGTCGCATCGGACTCTCTCTCTTGTACATCCCGTGGACACAGTGGCTCGTGACACTAGTAACCATTGCCATGCTGGGAGTCCTTACTGTGGTGTAAGGATATCAAGGTGAGGGCTCAGTTAGGCCTAGGTGACGGTACTTCTCTAGACTATCTACCAGTTCTGGAAAACCCTGTAGTTTTTGAAGCCGGACTTAAAGTGTAGTTGCCGCTTGAGGTAGACAGACGTCGTGGAGCAGCTCCCAGGAGCAGTGGTAGGCTAATTGTATTTTCTACTGCAGCTCAGGGTTCCTCCAGAGCGCAGACACCCTTTGCATGAAGGAAGGCATGGAACGTTGATAACTGGGTTGCTTTCAAGCTATCGCAATCCAGGTGTCTAAACAACGAAGCCCTTCACTGCCCATCAGTTGGCATCTAGCTGTTCCCGACGGTAGATGGCTCAAGGCTCCCCGAAGACACAGGCAGTCCTTTCTCAGTACGTTTTGGAACCTAGCGCTGACAAGTGAGTCCAAAAGAGAGCTGATATGCTTCCTAGAGTTCAAGAACCACAGGGACTAAGGCTCTATGCAATCGGTTGTTTCGCTAAGTCTGTCATGAGAACACCTGGACGTTAGCTTGAGGCTAGAGGCCCCATGTGGTGGGCCCATTCCCTGAAGACTACTGAAGGATGACCACCTACCAAGGGATGGCAACCTCCAAGTTTCTTGCCTAGAAACTCACGTCATCACCAGGGCAATTGTGTTACGAAGAGAAGCTGTGCAGCAACAGTGTTTCTTGGGGAGAATTGAGCCTGCGGCTCTGTAAATCCCAATGAGGAAAATAAAGTTTCACTCGCAGCCTTACTTTCAAAAGGGACCACACAGAGCATTCACCCTGCTGTGTCTTTCTCTAGTTTGTACTCCCAAGGTGCGTTAGAAGGGAGATACTTGAGTTGTTTCACTTACCACATGCTAGATGTTTAGCAAAAGAAGGCCTTTACTGCCCTTCTTTTGGCATATGGTTGTCCTCAGCCGAACAGTTCTCTCAGCTCCTAGAAGCGATGGGCGGTCCCTTGTGTACATCTTGGATCCCAGTGCAGACCTGTTAGTCCTAAGACACCAGAAATGCTTCCTACACTTAAAGCACCGCTTTGACAAACGCTGCCTGGAACCTGTTGCCTGCCTATCTATCTGTGTGACGAACAAAACAGTAACTTAGCTTGGAGCCAGTCCTCCTATATTTTTGGCTTACTCACCGACGATTGCTGAGGGATGAGCACTTAGCAGGGACTGAAAGGCCACGTTTGCCTCACGGGGGGCGGGGATATGACTTGTCCTCACAAGGCAATTGTGCAATGAAGAAAAGATAGGCCACTACACTGTTCATCAGGTAACCTTGAGGCCGCATGTCGTCATTCCAGTGTGCCAAATAAACTTCCCATCACGGTTCAGTTTCCAAGGCGAGGGCACAGCGTCTTATGCTGCAGTTTCTGACTCCCTACTGGACGTTCAGCTGACCACCTAGACCCTTTCGTGAGTAAACTTTGTGATACACTTTGTGATACGGGGTCGTGATTGTGGTGAAAGGATTAGCAAGTCATGGGTTAGTGAGGCCGGTGTGTACAATGTATCTCCAGAGTACCTGGCTTTCAAGGGAGAGCCTGAAATTTTTCAGTCTACACTGAAAGTCCAGTGGCCGCCTGGGGTAAATTGCATCACGTGCGAGTGCCCTGAAGGCGGGGTCGAATCACTGTATGTTTTGTGTGCTCTGGGTTCGGCAGAAAAGCAGACACGTTTTGCATGAAGGAATGAACAGAACGCTGATAGCTGGCTGTTTCTAAGCTATCCCAACCTAGGTGTTTCTCTGACGAAGCCCTTCACTGCCCATGATTCGGCATCTAGCTGCTGCCAGCGGTGCATTGCTCACAACTCCCTGAAGACACAGGAGGCCCTTTTAGTCCGATTCGGATCCTAGTACAGCCCCGCGACTCAAGAGAGGACCTGATATGCTTCCTAGGGTTCGAGAAACCCAGGGACTAAGGCTGCATGGGGTCTGTCGCATGCCTACCTGGTTCATGAGAAAACCTGAACATTAGCTTAAGGCCAGAGGCCCCGTGTGGTTCTCCCCTTCCCTGAGGACAACTGAAGTAGGAGCACTTACCGAGGAATGGCAACATCCAATCTCCTTCCAGGAAACTCACTTGTCATCACAAAGGCAACTGTGCAACAACAATTGTTTCCCAGGGAGAACTGAGCCCGCAGCTCTCTAAATCCCAATGAGGAAAATAAAGTTTCCCTTCAAGCCTTAGTTTCAAAATGGACCGCAGAGCATTCACCCTGTTGTATCCGTCACTCCATGGCACGTCCAAGGTGCGCATAGCACGGAGATACTACATTCGTTTCAACTTGCCGCATCCTAGCATTTTAACAAAAGACGCCCTTCACAGCCCTTCTTTCAGCCTATAGTTGCCCTCAACTGAGCTTCGCTCACAAGGCCCAGAAAGGACGGGCAGTCCGTCGTTTACATCTTGGATCCTAGTGCAGACCCCCGTGTCCTAAGACACCAGAAACGCTTCCTAGATTTAAAGCACCGCTTTGACTAACGCTGCCGTGAGCCTGTGGCCCGCCTATGTCTGTGACGAGAGAAGTAAGTAGAACGTTGGCCTGAGGCGAGTCGTCCAGGGTTGTGGGCGTACTCACGAACAATTATGGAGGGATGAGGACGTGGCAGGAATTGAAAGCCAAGTGCTCTTTCGTGGAAGCTAACTAGTCCTCCCAAACACGACTGTGCAGCAAAGAGAAGATGGGCAACAACAGTGTTTTCCAGGTAACCCTGAGGCCGCAAACTCTCTACTTTGCAATGAGGAAAATCAACTTCCCAGGAAGACTCAATTCCCAGCAGGACAAAGCAGAATATTACCAAGTCGCATCGGACTCTCTCTTGTACATCCCGTGGACACAGTGGCTCGTGACACTAGTAACCATTGCCATGCTGGGAGTCCTTACTGTGGTGTAAGGATATCAAGGGGAGGGCTTAGTTAGGCCTAGGTGACGGTACTTCTCTAGACTATCTACCAGTTCTGGAAAACCCTGTAGGTTTTGAAGCCGGACTTAAAGTGTAGTTGCCGCTTGAGGTAGACAGACGTCGTGGAGCAGCTCCCAGGAGCAGTGGTAGGCTAATTGTATCTTCTTCTGCAGCTCAGGGTTCCTCCAGAGCGCAGACACCCTTTGCATGAAGGAAGGCATGGAACGTTGATAACTGGGTTGCTTTCAAGCTATCGCAATCCAGGTGTCTAAACAACGAAGCCCTTCACTGCCCATCAGTTGGCATCTAGCTGTTCCCGACGGTAGATGGCTCAAGGCTCCCTGAAGACACAGGCAGTCCTTTCTCAGTACGTTTTGGAACCTAGCGCTGACAAGTGAGTCCAAAAGAGAGCTGATATGCTTCCTAGAGTTCAAGAACCACAGGGACTAAGGCTCTATGCAATCTGTTGTTTCGCTAAGTCTGTCATGAGAACACCTGGACGTTAGCTTGAGGCTAGAGGCCCCATGTGGTGGGCCCATTCCCTGAAGACTACTGAAGGATGACCACCTACCAAGGGATGGCAACCTCCAAGTTTCTTGCCTAGAAACTCACGTCATCACCAGGGCAATTGTGTTACGAAGAGAAGCTGTGCAGCAACAGTGTTTCTTGGGGAGAATTGAGCCCGCGGCTCTGTAAATCCCAATGAGGAAAATAAAGTTTCACTCGCAGCCTTACTTTCAAAAGGGACCACACAGAGCATTCACCCTGCTGTGTCTTTCTCTAGTTTGTACTCCCAAGGTGCGTTAGAAGGGAGATACTTGAGTTGTTTCACTTACCACATGCTAGATGTTTAGCAAAAGAAGGCCTTTACTGCCCTTCTTTTGGCATATGGTTGTCCTCAGCCGAACAGTTCTCTCAGCTCCTAGAAGCGATGGGCGGTCCCTTGTGTACATCTTGGATCCCAGTGCAGACCTGTTAGTCCTAAGACACCAGAAATGCTTCCTACACTTAAAGCACCGCTTTGACAAACGCTGCCTGGAACCTGTTGCCTGCCTATCTATCTGTGTGACGAACAAAACAGTAACTTAGCTTGGAGCCAGTCCTCCTATATTTTTGGCTTACTCACCGACGATTGCTGAGGGATGAGCACTTAGCAGGGACTGAAAGGCCACGTTTGCCTCACGGGGGGCGGGGATATGACTTGTCCTCACAAGGCAATTGTGCAATGAAGAAAAGATAGGCCACTACACTGTTCATCAGGTAACCTTGAGGCCGCATGTCGTCATTCCAGTGTGCCAAATAAACTTCCCATCACGGTTCAGTTTCCAAGGCGAGGGCACAGCGTCTTATGCTGCAGTTTCTGACTCCCTACTGGACGTTCAGCTGACCACCTAGACCCTTTCGTGAGTAAACTTTGTGATACACTTTGTGATACGGGGTCGTGATTGTGGTGAAAGGATTAGCAAGTCATGGGTTAGTGAGGCCGGTGTGTACAATGTATCTCCAGAGTACCTGGCTTTCAAGGGAGAGCCTGAAATTTTTCAGGCTACACTGAAAGTCCAGTGGCCGCCTGGGGTAAATTGCATCACGTGCGAGTGCCCTGAAGGTGGGGTCGAATCACTGTATGTTTTGTGTGCTCTGGGTTCGGCAGAAAAGCAGACACGTTTTGCATGAAGGAATGAACAGAACGCTGATAGCTGGCTGTTTCTAAGCTATCCCAACCTAGGTGTTTCTCTGACGAAGCCCTTCACTGCCCATGATTCGGCATCTAGCTGCTGCCAGCGGTGCATTGCTCACAACTCCCTGAAGACACAGGAGGCCCTTTTAGTCCGTTTCGGATCCTAGTACAGCCCCGCGACTCAAGAGAGGGCCTGATATGCTTCCTAGGGTTCGAGAAACCCAGGGACTAAGGCTGCATGGGGTCTGTCGCATGCCTACCTCGTTCATGAGAAAACCTGAACATTAGCTTAAGGCCAGAGGCCCCGTGTGGTTCTCCCCTTCCCTGAGGACAACTGAAGTAGGAGCACTTACCGAGGAACGGCAACATCCAATCTCCTTCCAGGAAACTCACTTGTCATCACAAAGGCAACTGTGCAACAACAATTGTTTCCCAGGGAGAACTGAGCCCGCAGCTCTCTAAATCCCAATGAGGAAAATAAAGTTTCCCTTCAAGCCTTAGTTTCAAAATGGACCGCAGAGCATTCACCCTGTTGTATCCGTCACTCCATGGCACGTCCAAGGTGCGCATAGCACGGAGATACTACATTCGTTTCAACTTGCCGCATCCTAGCATTTTAACAAAAGACGCCCTTCACAGCCCTTCTTTCAGCCTATAGTTGCCCTCAACTGAGCTTCGCTCACAAGGCCCAGAAAGGACGGGCAGTCCGTCGTTTATATCTTGGATCCTAGTGCAGACACCCGTGTCCTAAGACACCAGAAACGCTTCCTAGATTTAAAGCACCGCTTTGACAAAGGCTGCCGTGAGCTTGCGGCCCGCCTATGTCTGTGATGAGAGAAGTAGAACGTGGCTTGAGGCGAGTCGTCCGGGGTTGTGGGCGTATTCACGAGTGATTTTTGAGGGGGGAGGACATGGCAGGAATTAAAAGCCAAGTGCTCTTTCGTGGAAGATAACTAGTCCTCCCAAAGACGACTGTGCAACAAAGAGAAGATGGGCAACAACAGTGTTTACCAGGTAACCCTGAGGCCGCAAACTCTCTACTTTGCAATGAGGAAAATCAACTTCCCAGGAAGACTCAATTCCCAGCAGGACAAAGCAGCATATTACCAAGTCGCATCGGACTCTCTCTTGTACATCCCGTGGACACAGTGGCTCGTGACACTAGTAACCATTGCCATGCTGGGAGTCCTTACTGTGGTGTAAGGATATCAAGGGGAGGGCTTAGTTAGGCCTAGGTGACGGTACTTCTCTAGACTATCTACCAGTTCTGGAAAACCCTGTAGGTTTTGAAGCCGGACTTAAAGTGTAGTTGCCGCTTGAGGTAGACAGACGTCGTGGAGCAGCTCCCAGGAGCAGTGGTAGGCTAATTGTATTTTCTACTGCAGCTCAGGGTTCATCCAGAGCACAGACACCCTTTGCATGAAGGAAGGCATGGAACGTTGATAACTGGGTTGCTTTCAAGCTATCACAATCCAGGTGTCTAAACAACGAAGCCCTTCACTGCCCATCAGTTGGCATCTAGCTGTTCCCGACGGTAGATGGCTCAAGGCTCCCCGAAGACACAGGCAGTCCTTTCTCAGTACGTTTTGGAACCTAGCGCTGACAAGTGAGTCCAAAAGAGAGCTGATATGCTTCCTAGAGTTCAAGAACCACAGGGACTAAGGCTCTATGCAATCTGTTGTTTCGCTAAGTCTGTCATGAGAACACCTGGACGTTAGCTTGAGGCTAGAGGCCCCATGTGGTGGGCCCATTCCCTGAAGACTACTGAAGGATGACCACGTACCAAGGGATGGCAACCTCTAAGTTTCTTGCCTAGAAACTCATGTCATCACCAGGGCAATTGTGTTATGAAGAGAAGCTGTGCAGCAACAGTGTTTCTTGGGGAGAATTGAGCCCGCGGCTCTGTAAATCCCAATGAGGAAAATAAAGTTTCACTCGCAGCCTTACTTTCAAAAGGGACCACACAGAGCATTCACCCTGCTGTGTCTTTCTCTAGTTTGTACTCCCAAGGTGCGTTAGAAGGGAGATACTTGAGTTGTTTCACTTACCACATGCTAGATGTTTAGCAAAAGAAGGCCTTTACTGCCCTTCTTTTGGCATATGGTTGTCCTCAGCCGAACAGTTCTCTCAGCTCCTAGAAGCGATGGGCGGTCCCTTGTGTACATCTTGGATCCCAGTGCAGACCTGTTAGTCCTAAGACACCAGAAATGCTTCCTACACTTAAAGCACCGCTTTGACAAACGCTGCCTGGAACCTGTTGCCTGCCTATCTATCTGTGTGACGAACAAAACAGTAACTTAGCTTGGAGCCAGTCCTCCTATATTTTTGGCTTACTCACCGACGATTGCTGAGGGATGAGCACTTAGCAGGGACTGAAAGGCCACGTTTGCCTCACGGGGGGCGGGGATATGACTTGTCTTCACAAGGCAATTGTGCAATGAAGAAAAGATAGGCCACTACACTGTTCATCAGGTAACCTTGAGGCCGCATGTCGTCATTCCAGTGTGCCAAATAAACTTCGCATCACGGTTCAGTTTCCAAGGCGAGGGCACAGCGTCTTATGCTGCAGTTTCTGACTCCCTACTGGACGTTCAGCTGACCACCTAGACCCTTTCGTGAGTCAACTTTGTGATACACTTTGTGATACGGGGTCGTGATTGTGGTGAAAGGATTAGCAAGTCATGGGTTAGTGAGGCCGGTGTGTACAATGTATCTCCAGAGTACCTGGCTTTCAAGGGAGAGCCTGAAATTTTTCAGGCTACACTGAAAGTCCAGTGGCCGCCTGGGGTAAATTGCATCACGTGCGAGTGCCCTGAAGGCGGGGTCGAATCACTGTATGTTTTGTGTGCTCTGGGTTCGGCAGAAAAGCAGACACGTTTTGCATGAAGGAATGAACAGAACGCTGATAGCTGGCTGTTTTTAAGCTATCCCAACCTAGGTGTTTCTCTGACGAAGCCCTTCACTGCCCATGATTCGGCATCTAGCTGCTGCCAGCGGTGCATTGCTCACAACTCCCTGAAGACACAGGAGGCCCTTTTAGTCCGTTTCGGATCCTAGTACAGCCCCGCGACTCAAGAGAGGACCTGATATGCTTCCTAGGGTTCGAGAAACCCAGGGACTAAGGCTGCATGGGGTCTGTCGCATGCCTACCTCGTTCATGAGAAAACCTGAACATTAGCTTAAGGCCAGAGGCCCCGTGTGGTTCTCCCCTTCCCTGAGGACAACTGAAGTAGGAGCACTTACCGAGGAACGGCAACATCCAATCTCCTTCCAGGAAACTCACTTGTCATCACAAAGGCAACTGTGCAACAACAATTGTTTCCCAGGGAGAACTGAGCCCGCAGCTCTCTAAATCCCAATGAGGAAAATAAAGTTTCCCTTCAAGCCTTAGTTTCAAAATGGACCGCAGAGCATTCACCCTGTTGTATCCGTCACTCCGTGGCACGTCCAAGGTGCGCATAGCACGGAGATACTACATTCGTTTCAACTTGCCGCATCCTAGCATTTTAACAAAAGACGCCCTTCACAGCCCTTCTTTCAGCCTATAGTTGCCCTCAACTGAGCTTCGTTCACAAGGCCCAGAAAGGACGGGCAGTCCTTCGTTTACATCTTGGATCCTAGTGCAGACCCCCATGTCCTAAGACACCAGAAACGATTCCTAGATTTAAAGCACCGCTTTGACTAACGCTGCCGTGAGCCTGTGGCCCGCCTATGTCTGTGACGAGAGAAGTAAGTAGAACGTTGGACTGAGGCGAGTCGTCCAGGGTTGTGGGCGTACTCACGAACAATTATGGAGGGATGAGGACGTGGCAGGAATTGAAAGCCAAGTGCTCTTTCGTGGAAGCTAACTAGTCCTCCCAAACACGACTGTGCAGCAAAGAGAAGATGGGCAACAACAGTGTTTACCAGGTAACCCTGAGGCCGCAAACTCTCTACTTTGCAATGAGGAAAATCAACTTCCCAGGAAGACTCAATTCCCAGCAGGACAAAGCAGCATATTACCAAGTCGCATCGGACTCTCTCTTGTACATCCCGTGGACACAGTGGCTCGTGACACTAGTAACCATTGCCATGCTGGGAGTCCTTACTGTGGTGTAAGGATATCAAGGTGAGGGCTTAGTTAGGCCTAGGTGACGGTACTTCTCTAGACTATCTAGCAGTTCTGGAAAACCCTGTAGGTTTTGAAGCCGGACTTAAAGTGTAGTTGCCGCTTGAGGTAGACAGACGTCGTGGAGCAGCTCCCAGGAGCAGTGGTAGGCTAATTGTATTTTCTACTGCAGCTCAGGGTTCCTCCAGAGCGCAGACACCCTTTGCATGAAGGAAGGCATGGAACGTTGATAACTGGGTTGCTTTCAAGCTATCGCAATCCAGGTGTCTAAACAACGAAGCCCTTCACTGCCCATCAGTTGGCATCTAGCTGTTCCTGACGGTAGATGGCTCAAGGCTCCCCGAAGACACAGGCAGTCCTTTCTCAGTACGTTTTGGAACCTAGCGCTGACAAGTGAGTCCAAAAGAGAGCTGATATGCTTCCTAGAGTTCAAGAACCACAGGGACTAAGGCTCTATGCAATCTGTTGTTTCGCTAAGTCTGTCATGAGAACACCTGGACGTTAGCTTGAGGCTAGAGGCCCCATGTGGTGGGCCCATTCCCTGAAGACTACTGAAGGATGACCACGTACCAAGGGATGGCAACCTCCAAGTTTCTTGCCTAGAAACTCACGTCATCACCAGGGCAATTGTGTTACGAAGAGAAGCTGTGCAGCAACAGTGTTTCTTGGGGAGAATTGAGCCCGCGGCTCTGTAAATCCCAATGAGGAAAATAAAGTTTCACTCGCAGCCTTACTTTCAAAAGGGACCACACAGAGCATTCACCCTGCTGTGTCTTTCTCTAGTTTGTACTCCCAAGGTGCGTTAGAAGGGAGATACTTGAGTTGTTTCACTTACCACATGCTAGATGTTTAGCAAAAGAAGGCCTTTACTGCCCTTCTTTTGGCATATGGTTGTCCTCAGCCGAACAGTTCTCTCAGCTCCTAGAAGCGATGGGCGGTCCCTTGTGTACATCTTGGATGCCAGTGCAGACCTGTTAGTCCTAAGACACCAGAAATGCTTCCTACACTTAAAGCACCGCTTTGACAAACGCTGCCTGGAACCTGTTGCCTGCCTATCTATCTGTGTGACGAACAAAACAGTAACTTAGCTTGGAGCCAGTCCTCCTATATTTTTGGCTTACTCACCGACGATTGCTGAGGGATGAGCACTTAGCAGGGACTGAAAGGCCACGTTTGCCTCACGGGGGGCGGGGATATGACTTGTCCTCACAAGGCAATTGTGCAATGAAGAAAAGATAGGCCACTACACTGTTCATCAGGTAACCTTGAGGCCGCATGTCGTCATTCCAGTGTGCCAAATAAACTTCCCATCACGGTTCAGTTTCCAAGGCGAGGGCACAGCGTCTTATGCTGCAGTTTCTGACTCCCTACTGGACGTTCAGCTGACCACCTAGACCCTTTCGTGAGTAAACTTTGTGATACACTTTGTGATACGGGGTCGTGATTGTGGTGAAAGGATTAGCAAGTCATGGGTTAGTGAGGCCGGTGTGTACAATGTATCTCCAGAGTACCTGGCTTTCAAGGGAGAGCCTGAAATTTTTCAGGCTACACTGAAAGTCCAGTGGCCGCCTGGGGTAAATTGCATCACGTGCGAGTGCCCTGAAGGCGGGGTCGAATCACTGTATGTTTTGTGTGCTCTGGGTTCGGCAGAAAAGCAGACACGTTTTGCATGAAGGAATGAACAGAACGCTGATAGTTGGCTGTTTCTAAGCTATCCCAACCTAGGTGTTTCTCTGACGAAGCCCTTCACTGCCCATGATTCGGCATCTAGCTGCTGCCAGCGGTGCATTGCTCACAACTCCCTGAAGACACAGGAGGCCCTTTTAGTCCGTTTCGGATCCTAGTACAGCCCCGCGACTCAAGAGAGGACCTGATATGCTTCCTAGGGTTCGAGAAAGCCAGGGACTAAGGCTGCATGGGGTCTGTCGCATGCCTACCTGGTTCATGAGAAAACCTGAACATTAGCTTAAGGCCAGAGGCCCCGTGTGGTTCTCCCCTTCCCTGAGGACAACTGAAGTAGGAGCACTTACCGAGGAACGGCAACATCCAATCTCCTTCCAGGAAACTCACTTGTCATCACAAAG
Organism: Orcinus orca; assembly: GCF_937001465.1. Classification (NCBI taxonomy): domain Eukaryota; kingdom Metazoa; phylum Chordata; class Mammalia; order Artiodactyla; family Delphinidae; genus Orcinus; species Orcinus orca. Next base: position 58,706,728 of record NC_064568.1, on the reverse strand, counting down.
GCAACTGTGCAACAACAATTGTTTCCCAGGGAGAACTGAGCCCGCAGCTCTCTAAATCCCAATGAGGAAAATAAAGTTTCCCTTCAAGCCTTAGTTTCAAAATGGACCGCAGAGCATTCACCCTGTTGTATCCGTCACTCCATGGCACGTCCAAGGTGCGCATAGCACGGAGATACTACATTCGTTTCAACTTGCCGCATCCTAGCATTTTAACAAAAGACGCCCTTCACAGCCCTTCTTTCAGCCTATAGTTGCCCTCAACTGAGCTTCGCTCACAAGGCCCAGAAAGGACGGGCAGTCCGTCGTTTACATCTTGGATCCTAGTGCAGACCCCCGTGTCCTAAGACACCAGAAACGCTTCCTAGATTTAAAGCACCGCTTTGACTAACGCTGCCGTGAGCCTGTGGCCCGCCTATGTCTGTGACGAGAGAAGTAAGTAGAACGTTGGACTGAGGCGAGTCGTCCAGGGTTGTGGGCGTACTCACGAACAATTATGGGGGGAGGAGGACGTGGCAGGAATTGAAAGCCAAGTGCTCTTTCGTGGAAGCTAACTAGTCCTCCCAAACACGACTTTGCAGCAAAGAGAAGATGGGCAACAACAGTGTTTACCAGGTAACCCTGAGGCCGCAAACTCTCTACTTTGCAATGAGGAAAATCAACTTCCCAGAAAGACTCAATTCCCAGCAGGACAAAGCAGCATATTACCAAGTCGCATCGGACTCTCTCTTGTACATCCCGTGGACACAGTGGCTCGTGACACTAGTAACCATTGCCATGCTGGGAGTCCTTACTGTGGTGTAAGGATATCAAGGGGAGGGCTTAGTTAGGCCTAGGTGACGGTACTTCTCTAGACTATCTACCAGTTCTGGAAAACCCTGTAGGTTTTGAAGCCGGACTTAAAGTGTAGTTGCCGCTTGAGGTAGACAGACGTCGTGGAGCAGCTCCCAGGAGCAGTGGTAGGCTAATTGTATTTTCTACTGCAGCTCAGGGTTCCTCCAGAGCGCAGACACCCTTTGCATGAAGGAAGGCATGGAACGTTGATAACTGGGTTGCTTTCAAGCTATCACAATCCAGGTGTCTAAACAACGAAGCCCTTCACTGCCCATCAGTTGGCATCTAGCTGTTCCCGACGGTAGATGGCTCAAGGCTCCCCGAAGACACAGGCAGTCCTTTCTCAGTACGTTTTGGAACCTAGCGCTGACAAGTGAGTCCAAAAGAGAGCTGATATGCTTCCTAGAGTTCAAGAACCACAGGGACTAAGGCTCTATGCAATCTGTTGTTTCGCTAAGTCTGTCATGAGAACACCTGGACGTTAGCTTGAGGCTAGAGGCCCCATGTGGTGGGCCCATTCCCTGAAGACTACTGAAGGATGACCACCTACCAAGGGATGGCAACCTCCAAGTTTCTTGCCTAGAAACTCACGTCATCACCAGGGCAATTGTGTTATGCAGAGAAGCTGTGCAGCAACAGTGTTTCTTGGGGAGAATTGAGCCCGCGGCTCTGTAAATCCCAATGAGGAAAATAAAGTTTCACTCGCAGCCTTACTTTCAAAAGGGACCACACAGAGCATTCACCCTGCTGTGTCTTTCTCTAGTTTGTACTCCCAAGGTGCGTTAGAAGGGAGATACTTGAGTTGTTTCACTTACCACATGCTAGATGTTTAGCAAAAGAAGGCCTTTACTGCCCTTCTTTTGGCATATGGTTGTCCTCAGCCGAACAGTTCTCTCAGCTCCTAGAAGCGATGGGCGGTCCCTTGTGTACATCTTGGATCCCAGTGCAGACCTGTTAGTCCTAAGACACCAGAAATGCTTCCTACACTTAAAGCACCGCTTTGACAAACGCTGCCTGGAACCTGTTGCCTGCCTATCTATCTGTGTGACGAACAAAACAGTAACTTAGCTTGGAGCCAGTCCTCCTATATTTTTGGCTTACTCACCGACGATTGCTGAGGGATGAGCACTTAGCAGGGACTGAAAGGCCACGTTTGCCTCACGGGGGGCGGGGATATGACTTGTCCTCACAAGGCAATTGTGCAATGAAGAAAAGATAGGCCACTACACTGTTCATCAGGTAACCTTGAGGCCGCATGTCGTCATTCCAGTGTGCCAAATAAACTTCGCATCACGGTTCAGTTTCCAAGGCGAGGGCACAGCGTCTTATGCTGCAGTTTCTGACTCCCTACTGGACGTTCAGCTGACCACCTAGACCCTTTTGTGAGTCAACTTTGTGATACACTTTGTGATACGGGGTCGTGATTGTGGTGAAAGGATTAGCAAGTCATGGGTTAGTGAGGCCGGTGTGTACAATGTATCTCCAGAGTACCTGGCTTTCAAGGGAGAGCCTGAAATTTTTCAGGCTACACTGAAAGTCCAGTGGCCGCCTGGGGTAAATTGCATCACGTGCGAGTGCCCTGAAGGCGGGGTCGAATCACTGTATGTTTTGTGTGCTCTGGGTTCGGCAGAAAAGCAGACACGTTTTGCATGAAGGAATGAACAGAACGCTGATAGCTGGCTGTTTCTAAGCTATCCCAACCTAGGTGTTTCTCTGACGAAGCCCTTCACTGCCCATGATTCGGCATCTAGCTGCTGCCAGCGGTGCATTGCTCACAACTCCCTGAAGACACAGGAGGCCCTTTTAGTCCGTTTCGGATCCTAGTACAGCCCCGCGACTCAAGAGAGGACCTGATATGCTTCCTAGGGTTCGAGAAACCCAGGGACTAAGGCTGCATGGGGTCTGTCGCATGCCTACCTCGTTCATGAGAAAACCTGAACATTAGCTTAAGGCCAGAGGCCCCGTGTGGTTCTCCCCTTCCCTGAGGACAACTGAAGTAGGAGCACTTACCGAGGAACGGCAATATCCAATCTCCTTCCAGGAAACTCACTTGTCATCACAAAGGCAACTGTGCAACAACAATTGTTTCCCAGGGAGAACTGAGCCCGCAGCTCTCTAAATCCCAATGAGGAAAATAAAGTTTCCCTTCAAGCCTTAGTTTCAAAATGGACCGCATAGCATTCACCCTGTTGTATCCGTCACTCCATGGCACGTCCAAGGTGCGCATAGCACGGAGATACTACATTCGTTTCAACTTGCCGCATCCTAGCATTTTAACAAAAGACGCCCTTCACAGCCCTTCTTTCAGCCTATAGTTGCCTCAACTGAGCATTGCTCACAAGGCCCAGAAAGGACGGGCAGTCCGTCGTTTACATCTTGGATCCTAGTGCAGACCCCCGTGTCCTAAGACACCAGAAACGCTTCCTAGATTTAAAGCACCGCTTTGACTAACGCTGCCGTGAGCCTGTGGTCCGCCTATGTCTGTGACGAGAGAAGTAAGTAGAACGTTGGACTGAGGCGAGTCGTCCAGGGTTGTGGGCGTACTCACGAACAATTATGGAGGGATGAGGACGTGGCAGGAATTGAAAGCCAAGTGCTCTTTCGTGGAAGCTAACTAGTCCTCCCAAACACGACTGTGCAGCAAAGAGAAGATGGGCAACAACAGTGTTTACCAGGTAACCCTGAGGCCGCAAACTCTCTACTTTGCAATGAGGAAAATCAACTTCCCAGGAAGACTCAATTCCCAGCAGGACAAAGCAGCATATTACCAAGTCGCATCGGACTCTCTCTTGTACATCCCGTGGACACAGTGGCTCGTGACACTAGTAACCATTGCCATGCTGGGAGTCCTTACTGTGGTGTAAGGATATCAAGGTGAGGGCTTAGTTAGGCCTAGGTGACGGTACTTCTCTAGACTATCTACCAGTTCTGGAAAACCCTGTAGGTTTTGAAGCCGGACTTAAAGTGTAGTTGCCGCTTGAGGTAGACAGACGTCGTGGAGCAGCTCCCAGGAGCAGTGGTAGGCTAATTGTATTTTCTACTGCAGCTCAGGGTTCCTCCAGAGCGCAGACACCCTTTGCATGAAGGAAGGCATGGAATGTTGATAACTGGGTTGCTTTCAAGCTATCGCAATCCAGGTGTCTAAACAACGAAGCCCTTCACTGCCCATCAGTTGGCATCTAGCTGTTCCCGACGGTAGATGGCTCAAGGCTCCCCGAAGACACAGGCAGTCCTTTCTCAGTACGTTTTGGAACCTAGCGCTGACAAGTGAGTCCAAAAGAGAGCTGATATGCTTCCTAGAGTTCAAGAACCACAGGGACTAAGGCTCTATGCAATCTGTTGTTTCGCTAAGTCTGTCATGAGAACACCTGGACGTTAGCTTGAGGCTAGAGGCCCCATGTGGTGGGCCCATTCCCTGAAGACTACTGAAGGATGACCACCTACCAAGGGATGGCAACCTCCAAGTTTCTTGCCTAGAAACTCACGTCATCACCAGGGCAATTGTGTTACGAAGAGAAGCTGTGCAGCAACAGTGTTTCTTGGGGAGAATTGAGCCCGCGGCTCTGTAAATCCCAATGAGGAAAATAAAGTTTCACTCGCAGCCTTACTTTCAAAAGGGACCACACAGAGCATTCACCCTGCTGTGTCTTTCTCTAGTTTGTACTCCCAAGGTGCGTTAGAAGGGAGATACTTGAGTTGTTTCACTTACCACATGCTAGATGTTTAGCAAAAGAAGGCCTTTACTGCCCTTCTTTTGGCATATGGTTGTCCTCAGCCGAACAGTTCTCTCAGCTCCTAGAAGCGATGGGCGGTCCCTTGTGTACATCTTGGATCCCAGTGCAGACCTGTTAGTCCTAAGACACCAGAAATGCTTCCTACACTTAAAGCACCGCTTTGACAAACGCTGCCTGGAACCTGTTGCCTGCCTATCTATCTGTGTGACGAACAAAACAGTAACTTAGCTTGGAGCCAGTCCTCCTATATTTTTGGCTTACTCACCGACGATTGCTGAGGGATGAGCACTTAGCAGGGACTGAAAGGCCACGTTTGCCTCACGGGGGGCGGGGATATGACTTGTCCTCACAAGGCAATTGTGCAATGAAGAAAAGATAGGCCACTACACTGTTCATCAGGTAACATTGAGGCCGCATGTCGTCATTCCAGTGTGCCAAATAAACTTCCCATCACGGTTCAGTTTCCAAGGCGAGGGCACAGCGTCTTATGCTGCAGTTTCTGACTCCCTACTGGACGTTCAGCTGACCACCTAGACCCTTTCGTGAGTAAACTTTGTGATACACTTTGTGATACGGGGTCGTGATTGTGGTGAAAGGATTAGCAAGTCATGGGTTAGTGAGGCCGGTGTGTACAATGTATCTCCAGAATACCTGGCTTTCAAGGGAGAGCCTGAAATTTTTCAGGCTACACTGAAAGTCCAGTGGCCGCCTGGGGTAAATTGCATCACGTGCGAGTGCCCTGAAGGCGGGGTCGAATCACTGTATGTTTTGTGTGCTCTGGGTTCGGCAGAAAAGCAGACACGTTTTGCATGAAGGAATGAACAGAACGCTGATAGCTGGCTGTTTCTAAGCTATCCCAACCTAGGTGTTTCTCTGACGAAGCCCTTCACTGCCCATGATTCGGCATCTAGCTGCTGCCAGCGGTGCATTGCTCACAACTCCCTGAAGACACAGGAGGCCCTTTTAGTCCGTTTCGGATCCTAGTACAGCCCCGCGACTCAAGAGAGGGCCTGATATGCTTCCTAGGGTTCGAGAAACCCAGGGACTAAGGCTGCATGGGGTCTGTCGCATGCCTACCTGGTTCATGAGAAAACCTGAACATTAGCTTAAGGCCAGAGGCCCCGTGTGGTTCTCCCCTTCCCTGAGGACAACTGAAGTAGGAGCACTTACCGAGGAACGGCAACATCCAATCTCCTTCCAGGAAACTCACTTGTCATCACAAAGGCAACTGTGCAACAACAATTATTTCCCAGGGAGAACTGAGCCCGCAGCTCTCTAAATCCCAATGAGGAAAATAAAGTTTCCCTTCAAGCCTTAGTTTCAAAATGGACCGCAGAGCATTCACCCTGTTGTATCCGTCACTCCATGGCACGTCCAAGGTGCGCATAGCACGGAGATACTACATTCGTTTCAACTTGCCGCATCCTAGCATTTTAACAAAAGACGCCCTTCACAGCCCTTCTTTCAGCCTATAGTTGCCCTCAACTGAGCTTCGCTCACAAGGCCCAGAAAGGACGGGCAGTCCGTCGTTTATATCTTGGATCCTAGTGCAGACACCCGTGTCCTAAGACACCAGAAACGCTTCCTAGATTTAAAGCACCGCTTTGACAAAGGCTACCGTGAGCTTGCGGCCCGCCTATGTCTGTGATGAGAGAAGTAGAACGTGGCTTGAGGCGAGTCGTCCGGGGTTGTGGGCGTATTCACGAGTGATTTTTGAGGGAGGAGGACGTGGCAGGAATTAAAAGCCAAGTGCTCTTTCGTGGAAGCTAACTAGTCCTCCCAAACACGACTGTGCAGCAAAGAGAAGATGGGCAACAACAGTGTTTACCAGGTAACCCTGAGGCCGCAAACTCTCTACTTTGCAATGAGGAAAATCAACTTCCCAGGAAGACTCAATTCCCAGCAGGACAAAGCAGCATATTACCAAGTCGCATCGGACTCTCTCTTGTACATCCCGTGGACACAGTGGCTCGTGACACTAGTAACCATTGCCATGCTGGGAGTCCTTACTGTGGTGTAAGGATATCAAGGTGAGGGCTTAGTTAGGCCTAGGTGACGGTACTTCTCTAGACTATCTACCAGTTCTGGAAAACCCCTGTAGGTTTTGAAGCCGGACTTAAAGTGTAGTTGCCGCTTGAGGTAGACAGACGTCGTGGAGCAGCTCCCAGGAGCAGTGGTAGGCTAATTGTATTTTCTACTGCAGCTCAGGGTTCCTCCAGAGCGCAGACACCCTTTGCATGAAGGAAGGCATGGAACGTTGATAACTGGGTTGCTTTCAAGCTATCGCAATCCAGGTGTCTAAACAACGAAGCCCTTCACTGCCCATCAGTTGGCATCTAGCTGTTCCCGACGGTAGATGGCTCAAGGCTCCCCGAAGACACAGGCAGTCCTTTCTCAGTACGTTTTGGAACCTAGCGCTGACAAGTGAGTCCAAAAGAGAGCTGATATGCTTCCTAGAGTTCAAGAACCACAGGGACTAAGGCTCTATGCAATCTGTTGTTTCGCTAAGTCTGTCATGAGAACACCTGGACGTTAGCTTGAGGCTAGAGGCCCCATGTGGTGGGCCCATTCCCTGAAGACTACTGAAGGATGACCACCTACCAAGGGATGGCAACCTCCAAGTTTCTTGCCTAGAAACTCACGTCATCACCAGGGCAATTGTGTTACGAAGAGAAGCTGTGCAGCAACAGTGTTTCTTGGGGAAAATTGAGCCCGCGGCTCTGTAAATCCCAATGAGGAAAATAAAGTTTCACTCGCAGCCTTACTTTCAAAAGGGACCACACAGAGCATTCACCCTGCTGTGTCTTTCTCTAGTTTGTACTCCCAAGGTGCGTTAGAAGGGAGATACTTGAGTTGTTTCACTTACCACATGCTAGATGTTTAGCAAAAGAAGGCCTTTACTGCCCTTCTTTTGGCATATGGTTGTCCTCAGCCGAACAGTTCTCTCAGCTCCTAGAAGCGATGGGCGGTCCCTTGTGTACATCTTGGATCCCAGTGCAGACCTCTTAGTCCTAAGACACCAGAAATGCTTCCTACACTTAAAGCACCGCTTTGACAAACGCTGCCTGGAACCTGTTGCCTGCCTATCTATCTGTGTGACGAACAAAACAGTAACTTAGCTTGGAGCCAGTCCTCCTATATTTTTGGCTTACTCACCGACGATTGCTGAGGGATGAGCACTTAGCAGGGACTGAAAGGCCACGTTTGCCTCACGGGGGGCGGGGATATGACTTGTCCTCACAAGGCAATTGTGCAATGAAGAAAAGATAGGCCACTACACTGTTCATCAGGTAACCTTGAGGCCGCATGTCGTCATTCCAGTGTGCCAAATAAACTTCCCATCACGGTTCAGTTTCCAAGGCGAGGGCACAGCGTCTTATGCTGCAGTTTCTGACTCCCTACTGGACGTTCAGCTGACCACCTAGACCCTTTCGTGAGTAAACTTTGTGATACACTTTGTGATACGGGGTGGTGATTGTGGTGAAAGGATTAGCAAGTCATGGGTTAGTGAGGCCGGTGTGTACAATGTATCTCCAGAATACCTGGCTTTCAAGGGAGAGCCTGAAATTTTTCAGGCTACACTGAAAGTCCAGTGGCCGCCTGGGGTAAATTGCATCACGTGCGAGTGCCCTGAAGGCGGGGTCGAATCACTGTATGTTTTGTGTGCTCTGGGTTCGGCAGAAAAGCAGACACGTTTTGCATGAAGGAATGAACAGAACGCTGATAGCTGGCTGTTTCTAAGCTATCCCAACCTAGGTGTTTCTCTGACGAAGCCCTTCGCTGCCCATGATTCGGCATCTAGCTGCTGCCAGCGGTGCATTGCTCACAACTCCCTGAAGACACAGGAGGCCCTTTTAGTCCGTTTCAGATCCTAGTACAGCCCCGCGACTCAAGAGAGGACCTGATATGCTTCCTAGGGTTCGAGAAACCCAGGGACTAAGGCTGCATGGGGTCTGTCGCATGCCTACCTGGTTCATGAGAAAACCTGAACATTAGCTTAAGGCCAGAGGCCCCGTGTGGTTCTCCCCTTCCCTGAGGACAACTGAAGTAGGAGCACTTACCGAGGAACGGCAACATCCAATCTCCTTCCAGGAAACTCACTTGTCATCACAAAGGCAACTGTGCAACAACAATTGTTTCCCAGGGAGAACTGAGCCCGCAGCTCTCTAAATCCCAATGAGGAAAATAAAGTTTCCCTTCAAGCCTTAGTTTCAAAATGGACCGCAGAGCATTCACCCTTTTGTATCCGTCACTCCATGGCACGTCCAAGGTGCGCATAGCACGGAGATACTACATTCGTTTCAACTTGCCGCATCCTAGCATTTTAACAAAAGACGCCCTTCACAGCCCTTCTTTCAGCCTATAGTTGCCCTCAACTGAGCTTCGCTCACAAGGCCCAGAAAGGACGGGCAGTCTGTCGTTTACATCTTGGATCCTAGTGCAGATCCCCGTGTCCTTAGACACCAGAAACGCTTCCTAGATTTAAAGCACCGCTTTGACTAACGCTGCCGTGAGCCTGTGGCCCGCCTATGTCTGTGACGAGAGAAGTAAGTAGAACGTTGGACTGAGGCGAGTCGTCCAGGGTTGTGGGCATACTCACGAACAATTATGGAGGGATGAGGACGTGGCAGGAATTGAAAGCCAAGTGCTCTTTCGTGGAAGATAACTAGTCCTCCCAAAGACGACTGTGCAGCAAAGAGAAGATGGGCAACAACAGTGTTTACCAGGTAACCCTGAGGCCGCAAACTCTCTACTTTGCAATGAGGAAAATCAACTTCCCAGGAAGACTCAATTCCCAGCAGGACAAAGCAGCATATTACCAAGTCGCATCGGACTCTCTCTTGTACATCCCGTGGACACAGTGGCTCGTGACACTAGTAACCATTGCCATGCTGGGAGTCCTTACTGTGGTGTAAGGATATCAAGGGGAGGGCTTAGTTAGGCCTAGGTGACGGTACTTCTCTAGACTATCTACCAGTTCTGGAAAACCCTGTAGGTTTTGAAGCCGGACTTAAAGTGTAGTTGCCGCTTGAGGTAGACAGACGTCATGGAGCAGCTCCTAGGAGCAGTGGTAGGCTAATTGTATTTTCTACTGCAGCTCAGGGTTCCTCCAGAGCGCAGACACCCTTTGCATGAAGGAAGGCATGGAACGTTGATAACTGGGTTGCTTTCAAGCTATCACAATCCAGGTGTCTAAACAACGAAGCCCTTCACTGCCCATCAGTTGGCATCTAGCTGTTCCCGACGGTAGATGGCTCAAGGCTCCCCGAAGACACAGGCAGTCCTTTCTCAGTACGTTTTGGAACCTAGCGCTGACAAGTGAGTCCAAAAGAGAGCTGATATGCTTCCTAGAGTTCAAGAACCACAGGGACTAAGGCTCTATGCAATCTGTTGTTTCGCTAAGTCTGTCATGAGAACACCTGGACGTTAGCTTGAGGTTAGAGGCCCCATGTGGTGGGCCCATTCCCTGAAGACTACTGAAGGATGACCACCTACCAAGGGATGGCAACCTCCAAGTTTCTTGCCTAGAAACTCACGTCATCACCAAGGCAATTGTGTTACGAAGAGAAGCTGTGCAGCAACAGTGTTTCTTGGGGAGAATTGAGCCCGCGGCTCTGTAAATCCCAATGAGGAAAATAAAGTTTCACTCGCAGCCTTACTTTCAAAAGGGACCACACAGAGCATTCACCCTGCTGTGTCTTTCTCTAGTTTGTACTCCCAAGGTGCGTTAGAAGGGAGATACTTGAGTTGTTTCACTTACCACATGCTAGATGTTTAGCAAAAGAAGGCCTTTACTGCCCTTCTTTTGGCATATGGTTGTCCTCAGCCGAACAGTTCTCTCAGCTCCTAGAAGCGATGGGCGGTCCCTTGTGTACATCTTGGATCCCAGTGCAGACCTGTTAGTCCTAAGACACCAGAAATGCTTCCTACACTTAAAGCACCGCTTTGACAAACGCTGCCTGGAACCTGTTGCCTGCCTATCTATCTGTGTGACGAACAAAACAGTAACTTAGCTTGGAGCCAGTCCTCCTATATTTTTGGCTTACTCACCGACGATTGCTGAGGGATGAGCACTTAGCAGGGAGTGAAAGGCCACGTTTGCCTCACGGGGGGCGGGGATATGACTTGTCCTCACAAGGCAATTGTGCAATGAAGAAAAGATAGGCCACTACACTGTTCATCAGGTAACCTTGAGGCCGCATGTCGTCATTCCAGTGTGCCAAATAAACTTCCCATCACGGTTCAGTTTCCAAGGCGAGGGCACAGCGTCTTATGCTGCAGTTTCTGACTCCCTACTGGACGTTCAGCTGACCACCTAGACCCTTTCGTGAGTAAACTTTGTGATACACTTTGTGATACGGGGTCGTGATTGTGGTGAAAGGATTAGCAAGTCATGGGTTAGTGAGGCCGGTGTGTACAACGTATCTCCAGAATACCTGGCTTTCAAGGGAGAGCCTGAAATTTTTCAGGCTACACTGAAAGTCCAGTGGCCGCCTGGGGTAAATTGCATCACGTGCGAGTGCCCTGAAGGCGGGGTCGAATCACTGTATGTTTTGTGTGCTCTGGGTTCGGCAGAAAAGCAGACACATTTTGCATGAAGGAATGAACAGAACGCTGATAGCTGGCTGTTTCTAAGCTATCCCAACCTAGGTGTTTCTCTGACGAAGCCCTTCGCTGCCCATGATTCGGCATCTAGCTGCTGCCAGCGGTGCATTGCTCACAACTCCCTGAAGACACAGGAGGCCCTTTTAGTCCATTTCGGATCCTAGTACAGCTCCGCGACTCAAGAGAGGACCTGATATGCTTCCTAGGGTTCGAGAAACCCAGGGACTAAGGCTGCATGGGGTCTGTCGCATGCCTACCTTGTTCATGAGAAAACCTGAACATTAGCTTAAGGCCAGAGGCCCCGTGTGGTTCTCCCCTTCCCTGAGGACAACTGAAGTAGGAGCACTTACCGAGGAACGGCAACATCCAATCTCCTTCCAGGAAACTCACTTGTCATCACAAAGGCAACTGTGCAACAACAATTGTTTCCCAGGGAGAACTGAGCCCGCAGCTCTCTAAATCCCAATGAGGAAAATAAAGTTTCCCTTCAAGCCTTAGTTTCAAAATGGACCGCATAGCATTCACCCTGTTGTATCCGTCACTCCATGGCACGTCCAAGGTGCGCATAGCACGGAGATACTACATTCGTTTCAACTTGCCACATCCTAGCATTTTAACAAAAGACGCCCTTCACAGCCCTTCTTTCAGCCTATAGTTGCCCTCAACTGAGCATTGCTCACAAGGCCCAGAAAGGACGGGCAGTCCGTCGTTTACATCTTGGATCCTAGTGCAGAACCCCGTGTCCTAAGACACCAGAAACGCTTCCTAGATTTAAAGCACCGCTTTGACAAAGGCTGCCGTGAGCTTGCGGCCCGCCTATGTCTGTGATGAGAGAAGTAGAACGTTGGCTTGAGGCGAGTCATACGGGGTTGTGGGCGTACTCACGAATGATTTTTGAGGGAGGAGGACGTGGCAGGTATTGAAAGCCAAGTGCTCTTTCGTGGAAGATAACTAGTCCTCCCAAACACGACTGTGCAGCAAAGAGAAGATGGGCAACAACAGTGTTTACCAGGTAACCCTGAGGCCGCAAACTCTCTACTTTGCAATGAGGAAAATCAACTTCCCAGGAAGACTCAATTCCCAGCAGGACAAAGCAGCATATTACCAAGTCGCATCGGACTCTCTCTTGTACATCCCGTGGACACAGTGGCTCGTGACACTAGTAACCATTGCCATGCTGGGAGTCCTTACTGTGGTGTAAGGATATCAAGGAGAGGGCTTAGTTAGGCCTAGGTGACGGTACTTCTCTAGACTATCTACCAGTTCTGGAAAACCCTGTAGGTTTTGAAGCCGGACTTAAAGTGTAGTTGCCGCTTGAGGTAGACAGACGTCGTGGAGCAGCTCCCAGGAGCAGTGGTAGGCTAATTGTATTTTCTACTGCAGCTCAGGGTTCCTCCAGAGCGCAGACACCCTTTGCATGAAGGAAGGCATGGAACGTTGATAACTGGGTTGCTTTCAAGCTATCGCAATCCAGGTGTCTAAACAACGAAGCCCTTCACTGCCCATCAGTTGGCATCTAGCTGTTCCCGACGGTAGATGGCTCAAGGCTCCCCGAAGACACAGGCAGTCCTTTCTCAGTACGTTTTGGAACCTAGCGCTGACAAGTGAGTCCAAAAGAGAGCTGATATGCTTCCTAGAGTTCAAGAACCACAGGGACTAAGGCTCTATGCAATCGGTTGTTTCGCTAAGTCTGTCATGAGAACACCTGGACGTTAGCTTGAGGCTAGAGGCCCCATGTGGTGGGCCCATTCCCTGAAGACTACTGAAGGATGACCACCTACCAAGGGATGGCAACCTCCAAGTTTCTTGCCTAGAAACTCACGTCATCACGAGGGCAATTGTGTTACGAAGAGAAGCTGTGCAGCAACAGTGTTTCTTGGGGAGAATTGAGCCCGCGGCTCTGTAAATCCCAATGAGGAAAATAAAGTTTCACTCGCAGCCTTACTTTCAAAAGGGACCACACAGAGCATTCACCCTGCTGTGTCTTTCTCTAGTTTGTACTCCCAAGGTGCGTTAGAAGGGAGATACTTGAGTTGTTTCACTTACCACATGCTAGATGTTTAGCAAAAGAAGGCCTTTACTGCCCTTCTTTTGGCATATGGTTGTCCTCAGCCGAACAGTTCTCTCAGCTCCTAGAAGCGATGGGCGGTCCCTTGTGTACATCTTGGATCCCAGTGCAGACCTGTTAGTCCTAAGACACCAGAAATGCTTCCTACACTTAAAGCACCGCTTTGACAAACGCTGCCTGGAACCTGTTGCCTGCCTATCTATCTGTGTGATGAACAAAACAGTAACTTAGCTTGGAGCCAGTCCTCCTATATGTTTGGCTTACTCACTGACGATTGCTGAGGGATGAGCACTTAGCAGGGACTGAAAGGCCACGTTTGCCTCATGGGGGGCGGGGATATGACTTGTCCTCACAAGGCAATTGTGCAATGAAGAAAAGATAGGCCACTACACTGTTCATCAGGTAACCTTGAGGCCGCATGTCGTCATTCCAGTGTGCCAAATAAACTTCCCATCACGGTTCAGTTTCCAAGGCGAGGGCACAGCGTCTTATGCTGCAGTTTCTGACTCCCTACTGGACGTTCAGCTGACCACCTAGACCCTTTCGTGAGTAAACTTTGTGATACACTTTGTGATACGGGGTCGTGATTGTGGTGAAAGGATTAGCAAGTCATGGGTTAGTGAGGCCGGTGTGTACAATGTATCTCCAGAGTACCTGGCTTTCAAGGGAGAGCCTGAAATTTTTCAGGCTACACTGAAAGTCCAGTGGCCGCCTGGGGTAAATTGCATCACGTGCGAGTTCCCTGAAGGCGGGGTCGAATCACTGTATGTTTTGTGTGCTCTGGGTTCGGCAGAAAAGCAGACACGTTTTGCATGAAGGAATGAACAGAACGCTGATAGCTGGCTGTTTCTAAGCTATCCCAACCTAGGTGTTTCTCTGACGAAGCCCTTCACTGCCCATGATTCGGCATCTAGCTGCTGCCAGCGGTGCATTGCTCACAACTCCCTGAAGACACAGGAGGTCCTTTTAGTCCGTTTCGGATCCTAGTACAGCCCTGCGACTCAAGAGAGGACCTGATATGCTTCCTAGGGTTCGAGAAACCCAGGGACTAAGGCTGCATGGGGTCTGTCGCATGCCTACCTGGTTCATGAGAAAACCTGAACATTAGCTTAAGGCCAGAGGCCCCGTGTGGTTCTCCCCTTCCCTGAGGACAACTGAAGTAGGAGCACTTACCGAGGAACGGCAACATCCAATCTCCTTCCAGGAAACTCACTTGTCATCACAAAGGCAACTGTGCAACAACAATTGTTTCCCAGGGAGAACTGAGCCCACAGCTCTCTAAATCCCAATGAGGAAAATAAAGTTTCCCTTCAAGCCTTAGTTTCTCAATGGACCACAGAGCATTCACCCTGTGCTTTCCATCTCTCCATGGCAAGTCCAAGGTGCGCATAGCGCGGAGATACTACAGTCATTTCAACTTGCCGCATCCTAGCATTTTAACAAAAGACGCCCTTCACAGCCCTTCTTTCAGCCTATAGTTGCCCTCAACTGAGCATTGCTCACAAGGCCCAGAAAGGACGGGCAGTCCATCGTTTATATCTTGGATCCTAGTGCAGACCCCCGTGTCCTAAGACACCAGAAACGCTTCCTAGATTTAAAGCACTGCTTTGACAAAGGCTGCCGTGAGCTTGCGGCCCGCCTATGTCTGTGATGAGAGAAGTAGAACGTTGGCTTGAGGCGAGTCATCCGGGGTTGTGGGCGTACTCACGAATGATTTTTGAGGGAGGAGGCCGTGGCAGGAATTGAAAGCCAAGTGCTCTTTCGTGGAAGATAACTAGTCCTCCCAAAGACGACTGTGCAGCAAAGAGAAGATGGGCAACAACAGTGTTTACCAGGTAACCCTGAGGCCGCAAACTCTCTACTTTGCAATGAGGAAAATCAACTTCCCAGGAAGACTCAATTCCCAGCAGGACAAAGCAGCATATTACCAAGTCGCATCGGACTCTCTCTTGTACATCCCGTGGACACAGTGGCTCGTGACACTAGTAACCATTGCCATGCTGGGAGTCCTTACTGTGTGTAAGGATATCAAGGTGAGGGCTTAGTTAGGCCTAGGTGACGGTACTTCTCTAGACTATCTACCAGTTCTGGAAAACCCCTGTAGGTTTTGAATCCGGACTTAAAGTGTAGTTGCCGCTTGAGGTAGACAGACGTCGTGGAGCAGCTCCCAGGAGCAGTGGTAGGCTAATTGTATTTTCTACTGCAGCTCAGGGTTCCTCCAGAGCGCAGACACCCTTTGCATGAAGGAAGGCATGGAACTTGATAACTGGGTTGCTTTCAAGCTATCGCAATCCAGGTGTCTAAACAACGAAGCCCTTCACTGCCCATCAGTTGGCATCTAGCTGTTCCCGACGGTAGATGGCTCAAGGCTCCCCGAAGACACAGGCAGTCCTTTCTCAGTACGTTTTGGAACCTAGCACTGACAAGTGAGTCCAAAAGAGAGCTGATATGCTTCCTAGAGTTCAAGAACCACAGGGACTAAGGCTCTATGCAATCGGTTGTTTCGCTAAGTCTGTCATGAGAACACCTGGACGTTAGCTTGAGGCTAGAGGCCCCATGTGGTGGGCCCATTCCCTGAAGACTACTGAAGGATGACCACCTACCAAGGGATGGCAACCTCCAAGTTTCTTGCCTAGAAACTCACGTCATCACCAGGGCAATTGTGTTACGAAGAGAAGCTGTGCAGCAACAGTGTTTCTTGGGGAGAATTGAGCCCGCGGCTCTGTAAATCCCAATGAGGAAAATAAAGTTTCACTCGCAGCCTTACTTTCAAAAGGGACCACACAGAGCATTCACCCTGCTGTGTCTTTCTCTAGTTTGTACTCCCAAGGTGCGTTAGAAGGGAGATACTTGAGTTGTTTCACTTACCACATGCTAGATGTTTAGCAAAAGAAGGCCTTTACTGCCCTTCTTTTGGCATATGGTTGTCCTCAGCCGAACAGTTCTCTCAGCTCCTAGAAGCGATGGGCGGTCCCTTGTGTACATCTTGGATCCCAGTGCAGACCTGTTAGTCCTAAGACACCAGAAATGCTTCCTACACTTAAAGCACCGCTTTGACAAACGCTGCCTGGAACCTGTTGCCTGCCTATCTATCTGTGTGACGAACAAAACAGTAACTTAGCTTGGAGCCAGTCCTCCTATATGTTTGGCTTACTCACCGACGATTGCTGAGGGATGAGCACTTAGCAGGGACTGAAAGGCCACGTTTGCCTCACGGGGGGCGGGGATATGACTTGTCCTCACAAGGCAATTGTGCAATGAAGAAAAGATAGGCCACTACACTGTTCATCAGGTAACCTTGAGGCCGCATGTCGTCATTCCAGTGTGCCAAATAAACTTCCCATCACGGTTCAGTTTCCAAGGCGAGGGCACAGCGTCTTATGCTGCAGTTTCTGACTCCCTACTGGACGTTCAGCTGACCACCTAGACCCTTTCGTGAGTAAACTTTGTGATACACTTTGTGATACGGGGTCGTGATTGTGGTGAAAGGATTAGCAAGTCATGGGTTAGTGAGGCCGGTGTGTACAATGTATCTCCAGAGTACCTGGCTTTCAAGGGAGAGCCTGAAATTTTTCAGGCTACACTGAAAGTCCAGTGGCCGCCTGGGGTAAATTGCATCACGTGCGAGTTCCCTGAAGGCGGGGTCGAATCACTGTATGTTTTGTGTGCTCTGGGTTCGGCAGAAAAGCAGACACGTTTTGTATGAAGGAATGAACAGAACGCTGATAGCTGGCTGTTTCTAAGCTATCCCAACCTAGGTGTTTCTCTGACGAAGCCCTTCACTGCCCATGATTCGGCATCTAGCTGCTGCCAGCGGTGCATTGCTCACAACTCCCTGAAGACACAGGAGGCCCTTTTAGTCCGTTTCGGATCCTAGTACAGCCCCGCGACTCAAGAGAGGACCTGATATGCTTCCTAGGGTTCGAGAAACCCAGGGACTAAGGCTGCATGGGGTCTGTCGCATGCCTACCTGGTTCATGAGAAAACCTGAACATTAGCTTAAGGCCAGAGGCCCCGTGTGGTTCTCCCCTTCCCTGAGGACAACTGAAGTAGGAGCACTTACCGAGGAACGGCAACATCCAATCTCCTTCCAGGAAACTCACTTGTCATCACAAAGGCAACTGTGCAACAACAATTGTTTCCCAGGGAGAACTGAGCCCACAGCTCTCTAAATCCCAATGAGGAAAATAAAGTTTCCCTTCAAGCCTTAGTTTCAAAATGGACCGCAGAGCATTCACCCTGTTGTATCCGTCACTCCATGGCACGTCCAAGGTGCGCATAGCACGGAGATACTACATTCGTTTCAACTTGCCGCATCCTAGCATTTTAACAAAAGACGCCCTTCACAGCCCTTCTTTCAGCCTATAGTTGCCCTCAACTGAGCTTCGCTCACAAGGCCCAGAAAGGACGGGCAGTCCGTCGTTTACATCTTGGATCCTAGTGCAGACCCCCGTGTCCTAAGACACCAGAAACGCTTCCTAGATTTAAAGCACCGCTTTGACAAAGGCTGCCGTGAGCCTGCGGCCCGCCTATGTCTGTGACGAGAGAAGTAAGTAGAACGTTGGACTGAGGCGAGTCGTCCAGGGTTGTGGGCGTACTCATGAACAATTATGGAGGGATGAGGACGTGGCAGGAATTGAAAGCCAAGTGCTCTTTCGTGGAAGATAACTAGTCCTCCCAAACACGACTGTGCAGCAAAGAGAAGATGGGCAACAACAGTGTTTACCAGGTAACCCTGAGGCCGCAAACTCTCTACTTTGCAGTGAGGAAAATCAACTTCCCAGGAAGACTCAATTCCCAGCAGGACAAAGCAGCATATTACCAAGTCGCATCGGAGTCTCTCTTGTACATCCCGTGGACACAGTGGCTCGTGACACTAGTAACCATTGCCATGCTGGGAGTCCTTACTGTGGTGTAAGGATATCAAGGTGAGGGCTTAGTTAGGCCTAGGTGACGGTACTTCTCTAGACTATCTACCAGTTCTGGAAAACCCCTGTAGGTTTTGAAGCCGGACTTAAAGTGTAGTTGCCGCTTGAGGTAGACAGACATCGTGGAGCAGCTCCCAGGAGCAGTGGTAGGCTAATTGTATTTTCTACTGCAGCTCAGGGTTCCTCCAGAGCGCAGACACCCTTTGCATGAAGGAAGGCATGGAACGTTGATAACTGGGTTGCTTTCAAGCTATCGCAATCCAGGTGTCTAAACAACGAAGCCCTTCACTGCCCATCAGTTGGCATCTAGCTGTTCCCGACGGTAGATGGCTCAAGGCTCCCCGAAGACACAGGCAGTCCTTTCTCAGTACGTTTTGGAACCTAGCGCTGACAAGTGAGTCCAAAAGAGAGCTGATATGCTTCCTAGAGTTCAAGAACCACAGGGACTAAGGCTCTATGCAATCTGTTGTTTCGCTAAGTCTGTCATGAGAACACCTGGACGTTAGCTTGAGGCTAGAGGCCCCATGTGGTGGGCCCATTCCCTGAAGACTACTGAAGGATGACCACCTACCAAGGGATGGCAACCTCCAAGTTTCTTGCCTAGAAACTCACGTCATCACCAGGGCAATTGTGTTACGAAGAGAAGCTGTGCAGCAACAGTGTTTCTTGGGGAGAATTGAGCCCGCGGCTCTGTAAATCCCAATGAGGAAAATAAAGTTTCACTCGCAGCCTTACTTTCAAAAGGGACCACACAGAGCATTCACCCTGCTGTGTCTTTCTCTAGTTTGTACTCCCAAGGTGCGTTAGAAGGGAGATACTTGAGTTGTTTCACTTACCACATGCTAGATGTTTAGCAAAAGAAGGCCTTTACTGCCCTTCTTTTGGCATATGGTTGTCCTCAGCCGAACAGTTCTCTCAGCTCCTAGAAGCGATGGGCGGTCCCTTGTGTACATCTTGGATCCCAGTGCAGACCTGTTAGTCCTAAGACACCAGAAATGCTTCCTACACTTAAAGCACCGCTTTGACAAACGCTGCCTGGAACCTGTTGCCTGCCTATCTATCTGTGTGACGAACAAAACAGTAACTTAGCTTGGAGCCAGTCCTCCTATATGTTTGGCTTACTCACCGACGATTGCTGAGGGATGAGCACTTAGCAGGGACTGAAAGGCCACGTTTGCCTCACGGGGGGCGGGGATATGACTTGTCCTCACAAGGCAATTGTGCAATGAAGAAAAGATAGGCCACTACACTGTTCATCAGGTAACCTTGAGGCCGCATGTCGTCATTCCAGTGTGCCAAATAAACTTCCCATCACGGTTCAGTTTCCAAGGCGAGGGCACAGCGTCTTATGCTGCAGTTTCTGACTCCCTACTGGACGTTCAGCTGACCACCTAGACCCTTTCGTGAGTAAACTTTGTGATACACTTTGTGATACGGGGTCGTGATTGTGGTGAAAGGATTTAGCAAGTCATGGGTTAGTGAGGCCGGTGTGTACAATGTATCTCCAGAATACCTGGCTTTCAAGGGAGAGCCTGAAATTTTTCAGGCTACACTGAAAGTCCAGTGGCCGCCTGGGGTAAATTGCATCACGTGCGAGTGCCCTGAAGGCAGGGTCGAATCACTGTATGTTTTGTGTGCTCTGGGTTCGGCAGCAAAGCAGACACGTTTTGCATGAAGGAATGAACAGAACGCTGATAGCTGGCTGTTTCTAAGCTATCCCAACCTAGGTGTTTCTCTGACGAAGCCCTTCACTGCCCATGATTCGGCATCTAGCTGCTGCCAGCGGTGCATTGCTCACAACTCCCTGAAGACACAGGAGGCCCTTTTAGTCCGTTTCGGATTCTAGTACAGCCCAGCGACTCAAGAGAGGACCTGATATGCTTCCTAGGGTTCGAGAAACCCAGGGACTAAGGCTGCATGGGGTCTGTCGCATGCCTACCTCATTCATGAGAAAACCTGAACATTAGCTTAAGGCCAGAGGCCCCGTGTGGTTCTCCCCTTCCCTGAGGACAACTGAAGTAGGAGCACTTACCGAGGAACGGCAACATCCAATCTCCTTCCAGGAAACTCACTTGTCATCACAAAGGCTACTGTGCAACAACAATTGTTTCCCAGGGAGAACTGAGCCCACAGCTCTCTAAATCCCAATGAGGAAAATAAAGTTTCCCTTCAAGCCTTAGTTTCAAAATGGACCACATAGCATTCACCCTGTTGTATCCGTCACTCCATGGCACGTCCAAGGTGCGCATAGCACGGAGATACTACATTCGTTTCAACTTGCCGCATCCTAGCATTTTAACAAAAGACGCCCTTCACAGCCCTTCTTTCAGCCTATAGTTGCCCTCAACTGAGCATTGCTCACAAGGCCCAGAAAGGACGGGCAGTCCTTCGTTTACATCTTGGATCCTAGTGCAGACCCCCGTGTCCTAAGACACCAGAAACGCTTCCTAGATTTAAAGCACCGCTTTGACTAACGCTGCCGTGAGCCTGTGGCCCGCCTATGTCTGTGACGAGAGAAGGAAGTAGAACGTTGGACTGAGGTGAGTCGTCCAGGGTTGTGGGCGTACTCACGAACAATTATGGAGGGATGAGGACGTGGCAGGAATTGAAAGCCAAGTGCTCTTTCGTGGAAGCTAACTAGTCCTCGCAAACACGACTGTGCAGCAAAGAGAAGATGGGCAACAACAGTGTTTACCAGGTAAACCTGAGGCCGCAAACTCTCTACTTTGCAATGAGGAAAATCAACTTCCCAGGAAGACTCAATTCCCAGCAGGACAAAGCAGCATATTACCAAGTCGCATCGGACTCTCTCTTGTACATCCCGTGGACACAGTGGCTCGTGACACTAGTAACCATTGCCATGCTGGGAGTCCTTACTGTGGTGTAAGGATATCAAGGGGAGGGCTTAGTTAGGCCTAGGTGACGGTACTTCTCTAGACTATCTAGCAGTTCTGGAAAACCCTGTAGGTTTTGAAGCCGGACTTAAAGTGTAGTTGCCGCTTGAGGTAGACAGACGTCGTGGAGCAGCTCCCAGGAGCAGTGGTAGGCTAATTGTATTTTCTACTGCAGCTCAGGGTTCCTCCAGAGCGCAGACACCCTTTGCATGAAGGAAGGCATGGAACGTTGATAACTGGGTTGCTTTCAAGCTATCGCAATCCAGGTGTCTAAACAACGAAGCCCTTCACTGCCCATCAGTTGGCATCTAGCTGTTCCCGACGGTAGATGGCTCAAGGCTCCCCGAAGACACAGGCAGTCCTTTCTCAGTACGTTTTGGAACCTAGCGCTGACAAGTGAGTCCAAAAGAGAGCTGATATGCTTCCTAGAGTTCAAGAACCACAGGGACTAAGGCTCTATGCAATCTGTTGTTTCGCTAAGTCTGTCATGAGAACACCTGGACGTTAGCTTGAGGCTAGAGGCCCCATGTGGTGGGCCCATTCCCTGAAGACTACTGAAGGATGACCACCTACCAAGGGATGGCAACCTCCAAGTTTCTTGCCTAGAAACTCACGTCATCACGAGGGCAATTGTGTTACGAAGAGAAGCTGTGCAGCAACAGTGTTTCTTGGGGAGAATTGAGCCCGCGGCTCTGTAAATCCCAATGAGGAAAATAAAGTTTCACTCGCAGCCTTACTTTCAAAAGGGACCACACAGAGCATTCACCCTGCTGTGTCTTTCTCTAGTTTGTACTCCCAAGGTGCGTTAGAAGGGAGATACTTGAGTTGTTTCACTTACCACATGCTAGATGTTTAGCAAAAGAAGGCCTTTACTGCCCTTCTTTTGGCATATGGTTGTCCTCAGCCGAACAGTTCTCTCAGCTCCTAGAAGCGATGGGCGGTCCCTTGTGTACATCTTGGATCCCAGTGCAGACCTGTTAGACCTAAGACACCAGAAATGCTTCCTACACTTAAAGCACCGCTTTGACAAACGCTGCCTGGAACCTGTTGCCTGCCTATCTATCTGTGTGACGAACAAAACAGTAACTTAGCTTGGAGCCAGTCCTCCTATATTTTTGGCTTACTCACCGACGATTGCTGAGGGATGAGCACTTAGCAGGGACTGAAAGGCCACGTTTGCCTCACGGGGGGCGGGGATATGACTTGTCCTCACAAGGCAATTGTGCAATGAAGAAAAGATAGGCCACTACACTGTTCATCAGGTAACCTTGAGGCCGCATGTCGTCATTCCAGTGTGCCAAATAAACTTCCCATCACGGTTCAGTTTCCAAGGCGAGGGCACAGCGTCTTATGCTGCAGTTTCTGACTCCCTACTGGACGTTCAGCTGACCACCTAGACCCTTTCGTGAGTAAACTTTGTGATACACTTTGTGATACGGGGTCGTGATTGTGGTGAAAGGATTTAGCAAGTCATGGGTTAGTGAGGCCGGTGTGTACAATGTATCTCCAGAATACCTGGCTTTCAAGGGAGAGCCTGAAATTTTTCAGGCTACACTGAAAGTCCAGTGGCCGCCTGGGGTAAATTGCATCACGTGCGAGTGCCCTGAAGGCAGGGTCGAATCACTGTATGTTTTGTGTGCTCTGGGTTCGGCAGCAAAGCAGACACGTTTTGCATGAAGGAATGAACAGAACGCTGATAGCTGGCTGTTTCTAAGCTATCCCAACCTAGGTGTTTCTCTGACGAAGCCCTTCACTGCCCATGATTCGGCATCTAGCTGCTGCCAGCGGTGCATTGCTCACAACTCCCTGAAGACACAGGAGGCCCTTTTAGTCCGTTTCGGATTCTAGTACAGCCCAGCGACTCAAGAGAGGACCTGATATGCTTCCTAGGGTTCGAGAAACCCAGGGACTAAGGCTGCATGGGGTCTGTCGCATGCCTACCTGGTACATGAGAAAACCTGAACATTAGCTTAAGGCCAGAGGCCCCGTGTGGTTCTCCCCTTCCCTGAGGACAACTGAAGTAGGAGCACTTACCGAGGAACGGCAACATCCAATCTCCTTCCAGGAAACTCACTTGTCATCACAAAGGCTACTGTGCAACAACAATTGTTTCCCAGGGAGAACTGAGCCCACAGCTCTCTAAATCCCAATGAGGAAAATAAAGTTTCCCTTCAAGCCTTAGTTTCTAAATGGACCGCAGAGCATTCACCCTGTGCTTTCCGTCTCTCCATGGCACGTCCATGGTGCGCATAGCACGGAGATACTACAGTCATTTCAACTTGCCGCATCCTAGCATTTTAACAAAAGAAGCCCTTCACAGCCCTTCTTTCAGCCTATAGTTGCCCTCAACTGAGCATTGCTCACAAGGCCCAGAAAGGACGGGCAGTCCTTCGTTTACATCTTGGATCCTAGTGCAGACCCCCGTGTCCTAAGACACCAGAAACGCTTCCTAGATTTAAAGCACCGCTTTGACTAACGCTGCCGTGAGCCTGTGGCCCGCCTATGTCTGTGACGAGAGAAGGAAGTAGAACGTTGGACTGAGGTGAGTCGTCCAGGGTTGTGGGCGTACTCACGAACAATTATGGAGGGATGAGGACGTGGCAGGAATTGAAAGCCAAGTGCTCTTTCGTGGAAGCTAACTAGTCCTCGCAAACACGACTGTGCAGCAAAGAGAAGATGGGCAACAACAGTGTTTACCAGGTAAACCTGAGGCCGCAAACTCTCTACTTTGCAATGAGGAAAATCAACTTCCCAGGAAGACTCAATTCCCAGCAGGACAAAGCAGCATATTACCAAGTCGCA
Source organism: Orcinus orca (assembly GCF_937001465.1). Lineage (NCBI taxonomy): Eukaryota > Metazoa > Chordata > Mammalia > Artiodactyla > Delphinidae > Orcinus > Orcinus orca. The sequence goes on along the minus strand of NC_064568.1, from coordinate 58,682,865 downwards.
TCGGACTCTCTCTTGTACATCCCGTGGACACAGTGGCTTGTGACACTAGTAACCATTGCCATGCTGGGAGTCCTTACTGTGGTGTAAGGATATCAAGGGGAGGGATTAGTTAGGCCTAGGTGACGGTACTTCTCTAGACTATCTAGCAGTTCTGGAAAACCCTGTAGGTTTTGAAGCCGGACTTAAAGTGTAGTTGCCGCTTGAGGTAGACAGACGTCGTGGAGCAGCTCCCAGGAGCAGTGGTAGGCTAATTGTATTTTCTACTGCAGCTCAGGGTTCCTCCAGAGCGCAGACACCCTTTGCATGAAGGAAGGCATGGAACGTTGATAACTGGGTTGCTTTCAAGCTATCGCAATCCAGGTGTCTAAACAACGAAGCCCTTCACTGCCCATCAGTTGGCATCTAGCTGTTCCCGACGGTAGATGGCTCAAGGCTCCCCGAAGACACAGGCAGTCCTTTCTCAGTACGTTTTGGAACCTAGCGCTGACAAGTGAGTCCAAAAGAGAGCTGATATGCTTCCTAGAGTTCAAGAACCACAGGGACTAAGGCTCTATGCAATCTGTTGTTTCGCTAAGTCTGTCATGAGAACACCTGGACGTTAGCTTGAGGCTAGAGGCCCCATGTGGTGGGCCCATTCCCTGAAGACTACTGAAGGATGACCACCTACCAAGGGATGGCAACCTCCAAGTTTCTTGCCTAGAAACTCACGTCATCACGAGGGCAATTGTGTTACGAAGAGAAGCTGTGCAGCAACAGTGTTTCTTGGGGAGAATTGAGCCCGCGGCTCTGTAAATCCCAATGAGGAAAATAAAGTTTCACTCGCAGCCTTACTTTCAAAAGGGACCACACAGAGCATTCACCCTGCTGTGTCTTTCTTTAGTTTGTACTCCCAAGGTGCGTTAGAAGGGAGATACTTGAGTTGTTTCACTTACCACATGCTAGATGTTTAGCAAAAGAAGGCCTTTACTGCCCTTCTTTTGGCATATGGTTGTCCTCAGCCGAACAGTTCTCTCAGCTCCTAGAAGCGATGGGCGGTCCCTTGTGTACATCTTGGATCCCAGTGCAGACCTGTTAGTCCTAAGACACCAGAAATGCTTCCTACACTTAAAGCACCGCTTTGACAAACGCTGCCTGGAACCTGTTGCCTGCCTATCTATCTGTGTGACGAACAAAACAGTAACTTAGCTTGGAGCCAGTCCTCCTATATGTTTGGCTTACTCACCGACGATTGCTGAGGGATGAGCACTTAGCAGGGACTGAAAGGCCACGTTTGCCTCACGGGGGGCGGGGATATGACTTGTCCTCACAAGGCAATTGTGCAATGAAGAAAAGATAGGCCACTACACTGTTCATCAGGTAACCTTGAGGCCGCATGTCGTCATTCCAGTGTGCCAAATAAACTTCCCATCACGGTTCAGTTTCCAAGGCGAGGGCACAGCGTCTTATGCTGCAGTTTCTGACTCCCTACTGGACGTTCAGCTGACCACCTAGACCCTTTTGTGAGTAAACTTTGTGATACACTTTGTGATACGGGGTTGTGATTGTGGTGAAAGGATTAGCAAGTCATGGGTTAGTGAGGCCGGTGTGTACAATGTATCTCCAGAGTACCTGGCTTTCAAGGGAGAGCCTGAAATTTTTCAGGCTACACTGAAAGTCCAGTGGCCGCCTGGGGTAAATTGCATCATGTGCGAGTTCCCTGAAGGCGGGGTCGAATCACTGTATGTTTTGTGTGCTCTGGGTTTGGCAGAAAAGCAGACACGTTTTGCATGAAGGAATGAACAGAACGCTGATAGCTGGCTGTTTCTAAGCTATCCCAACCTAGGTGTTTCTCTGACGAAGCCCTTCACTGCCCATGATTCGGCATCTAGCTGCTGCCAGCGGTGCATTGCTCACAACTCCCTGAAGACACAGGAGGCCCTTTTAGTCCGTTTCGGATCCTAGTACAGCCCAGCGACTCAAGAGAGGACCTGATATGCTTCCTAGGGTTCGAGAAACCCAGGGACTAAGGCTGCATGGGGTCTGTCGCATGCCTACCTGGTTCATGAGAATACCTGAACATTAGCTTAAGGCCAGAGGCCCCGTGTGGTTCTCCCCTTCCCTGAGGACAACTGAAGTAGGAGCACTTACCGAGGAACGGCAACATCCAATCTCCTTCCAGGAAACTCACTTGTCATCACAAAGGCAACTGTGCAACAACAATTTTTTCCCAGGGAGAACTGAGCCCACAGCTCTCTAAATCCCAATGAGGAAAATAAAGTTTCCCTTCAAGCCTTAGTTTCAAAATGGACCGCAGAGCATTCACCCTGTGCTTTCCGTCTCTCCATGGCAAGTCCAAGGTGCGCATAGCACGGAGATACTACAGTCATTTCAACTTGCCGCATCCTAGCATTTTAACAAAAGACGCCCTTCACAGCCCTTCTTTCAGCCTATAGTTGCCCTCAACTGAGCATTGCTCACAAGGCCCAGAAAGGTCGGGCAGTCCGTCGTTTATATCTTGGATCCTAGTGCAGACACCCGTGTCCTAAGACACCAGAAACGCTTCCTAGATTTAAAGCACCGCTTTGACAAAGGCTGCCGTGAGCTTGCGGCCCGCCTATGTCTGTGATGAGAGAAGTAGAACGTTGGCTTGAGGCGAGTCATCCGGGGTTGTGGGCGTACTCACGAATGATTTTTGAGGGAGGAGGACGTGGCAGGAATTGAAAGCCAAGTGCTCTTTCGTGGAAGATAACTAGTCCTCCCAAACACGACACTGCAGCAAAGAGAAGATGGGCAACAACAGTGTTTACCAGGTAACCCTGAGGCCGCAAACTCTCTACTTTGCAATGAGGAAAATCAACTTCCCAGGAAGACTCAATTCCCAGCAGGACAAAGCAGCATATTACCAAGTCGCATCGGACTCTCTCTTGTACATCCCGTGGACACAGTGGCTCGTGACACTAGTAACCATTGCCATGCTGGGAGTCCTTACTGTGGTGTAAGGATATCAAGGGGAGGGATTAGTTAGGCCTAGGTGACGGTACTTCTCTAGACTATCTAGCAGTTCTGGAAAACCCTGTAGGTTTTGAAGCCGGACTTAAAGTGTAGTTGCCGCTTGAGGTAGACAGACGTCGTGGAGCAGCTCCCAGGAGCAGTGGTAGGCTAATTGTATTTTCTACTGCAGCTCAGGGTTCCTCCAGAGCGCAGACACCCTTTGCATGAAGGAAGGCATGGAACGTTGATAACTGGGTTGCTTTCAAGCTATCGCAATCCAGGTGTCTAAACAACGAAGCCCTTCACTGCCCATCAGTTGGCATCTAGCTGTTCCCGACGGTAGATGGCTCAAGGCTCCCCGAAGACACAGGCAGTCCTTTCTCAGTACGTTTTGGAACCTAGCGCTGACAAGTGAGTCCAAAAGAGAGCTGATATGCTTCCTAGAGTTCAAGAACCACAGGGACTAAGGCTCTATGCAATCGGTTGTTTCTCTAAGTCTGTCATGAGAACACCTGGACGTTAGCTTGAGGCTAGAGGCCCCATGTGGTGGGCCCATTCCCTGAAGACTACTGAAGGATGACCACCTACCAAGGGATGGCAACCTCCAAGTTTCTTGCCTAGAAACTCACGTCATCACCAGGGCAATTGTGTTACGAAGAGAAGCTGTGCAGCAACAGTGTTTCTTGGGGAGAATTGAGCCCGCGGCTCTGTAAATCCCAATGAGGAAAATAAAGTTTCACTCGCAGCCTTACTTTCAAAAGGGACCACACAGAGCATTCACCCTGCTGTGTCTTTCTCTAGTTTGTACTCCCAAGGTGCGTTAGAAGGGAGATACTTGAGTTGTTTCACTTACCACATGCTAGATGTTTAGCAAAAGAAGGCCTTTACTGCCCTTCTTTTGGCATATGGTTGTCCTCAGCCGAACAGTTCTCTCAGCTCCTAGAAGCGATGGGCGGTCCCTTGTGTACATCTTGGATCCCAGTGCAGACCTGTTAGTCCTAAGACACCAGAAATGCTTCCTACACTTAAAGCACCGCTTTGACAAACGCTGCCTGGAACCTGTTGCCTGCCTATCTATCTGTGTGACGAACAAAACAGTAACTTAGCTTGGAGCCAGTCCTCCTATATTTTTGGCTTACTCACCGACGATTGCTGAGGGATGAGCACTTAGCAGGGACTGAAAGGCCACGTTTGCCTCACGGGGGACGGGGATATGACTTGTCCTCACAAGGCAATTGTGCAATGAAGAAAAGATAGGCCACTACACTGTTCATCAGGTAACCTTGAGGCCGCGTGTCGTCATTCCAGTGTGCCAAATAAACTTCCCATCACGGTTCAGTTTCCAAGGCGAGGGCACAGCGTCTTATGCTGCAGTTTCTGACTCCCTACTGGACGTTCAGCTGACCACCTAGACCCTTTCGTGAGTAAACTTTGTGATACACTTTGTGATACGGGGTCGTGATTGTGGTGAAAGGATTAGCAAGTCATGGGTTAGTGAGGCCGGTGTGTACAATGTATCTCCAGAGTACCTGGCTTTCAAGGGAGAGCCTGAAATTTTTCAGGCTACACTGAAAGTCCAGTGGCCGCCTGGGGTAAATTGCATCACGTGCGAGTGCCCTGAAGGCGGGGTCGAATCACTGTATGTTTTGTGTGCTCTGGGTTCGGCAGAAAAGCAGACACGTTTTGCATGAAGGAATGAACAGAACGCTGATAGCTGGCTGTTTCTAAGCTATCCCAACCTAGGTGTTTCTCTGACGAAGCCCTTCACTGCCCATGATTCGGCATCTAGCTGCTGCCAGCGGTGCATTGCTCACAACTCCCTGAAGACACAGGAGGCCCTTTTAGTCCGTTTCGGATCCTAGTACAGCCCCGCGACTCAAGAGAGGACCTGATATGCTTCCTAGGGTTCGAGAAACCCAGGGACTAAGGCTGCATGGGGTCTGTCGCATGCCTACCTGGTTCATGAGAAAACCTGAACATTAGCTTAAGGCCAGAGGCCCCGTGTGGTTCTCCCCTTCCCTGAGGACAACTGAAGTAGGAGCACTTACCGAGGAACGGCAACATCCAATCTCCTTCCAGGAAACTCACTTGTCATCACAAAGGCAACTGTGCAACAACAATTGTTTCCCAGGGAGAACTGAGCCCGCAGCTCTCTAAATCCCAATGAGGAAAATAAAGTTTCCCTTCAAGCCTTAGTTTCAAAATGGACCGCAGAGCATTCACCCTGTGCTTTCCGTCTCTCCATGGCAAGTCCAAGGTGCGCATAGCACGGAGATACTACAGTCATTTCAACTTGCCGCATCCTAGCATTTTAACAAAAGACGCCCTTCACAGCCCTTCTTTCAGCCTATAGTTGCCCTCAACTGAGCATTGCTCACAAGGCCCAGAAAGGTCGGGCAGTCCGTCGTTTATATCTTGGATCCTAGTGCAGACCCCCGTGTCCTAAGACACCAGAAACGCTTCCTAGATTTAAAGCACCGCTTTGACAAAGGCTGCCGTGAGCTTGCGGCCCGCCTATGTCTGTGATGAGAGAAGTAGAACGTTGGCTTGAGGCGAGTCATCCGGGGTTGTGGGCGTACTCACGAATGATTTTTGAGGGAGGAGGACGTGGCAGGAATTGAAAGCCAAGTGCTCTTTCGTGGAAGATAACTAGTCCTCCCAAACACGACAGTGCAGCAAAGAGAAGATGGGCAACAACAGTGTTTACCAGGTAACCCTGAGGCCGCAAACTCTCTACTTTGCAATGAGGAAAATCAACTTCCCAGGAAGACTCAATTCCCAGCAGGACAAAGCAGCATATTACCAAGTCGCATCGGACTCTCTCTTGTACATCCCGTGGACACAGTGGCTCGTGACACTAGTAACCATTGCCATGCTGGGAGTCCTTACTGTGGTGTAAGGATATCAAGGGGAGGGATTAGTTAGGCCTAGGTGACGGTACTTCTCTAGACTATCTAGCAGTTCTGGAAAACCCTGTAGGTTTTGAAGCCGGACTTAAAGTGTAGTTGCCGCTTGAGGTAGACAGACGTCGTGGAGCAGCTCCCAGGAGCAGTGGTAGGCTAATTGTATTTTCTACTGCAGCTCAGGGTTCCTCCAGAGCGCAGACACCCTTTGCATGAAGGAAGGCATGGAACGTTGATAACTGGGTTGCTTTCAAGCTATCGCAATCCAGGTGTCTAAACAACGAAGCCCTTCACTGCCCATCAGTTGGCATCTAGCTGTTCCCGACGGTAGATGGCTCAAGGCTCCCCGAAGACACAGGCAGTCCTTTCTCAGTACGTTTTGGAACCTAGCGCTGACAAGTGAGTCCAAAAGAGAGCTGATATGCTTCCTAGAGTTCAAGAACCACAGGGACTAAGGCTCTATGCAATCGGTTGTTTCTCTAAGTCTGTCATGAGAACACCTGGACGTTAGCTTGAGGCTAGAGGCCCCATGTGGTGGGCCCATTCCCTGAAGACTACTGAAGGATGACCACCTACCAAGGGATGGCAACCTCCAAGTTTCTTGCCTAGAAACTCACGTCATCACCAGGGCAATTGTGTTACGAAGAGAAGCTGTGCAGCAACAGTGTTTCTTGGGGAGAATTGAGCCCGCGGCTCTGTAAATCCCAATGAGGAAAATAAAGTTTCACTCGCAGCCTTACTTTCAAAAGGGACCACACAGAGCATTCACCCTGCTGTGTCTTTCTCTAGTTTGTACTCCCAAGGTGCGTTAGAAGGGAGATACTTGAGTTGTTTCACTTACCACATGCTAGATGTTTAGCAAAAGAAGGCCTTTACTGCCCTTCTTTTGGCATATGGTTGTCCTCAGCCGAACAGTTCTCTCAGCTCCTAGAAGCGATGGGCGGTCCCTTGTGTACATCTTGGATCCCAGTGCAGACCTGTTAGTCCTAAGACACCAGAAATGCTTCCTACACTTAAAGCACCGCTTTGACAAACGCTGCCTGGAACCTGTTGCCTGCCTATCTATCTGTGTGACGAACAAAACAGTAACTTAGCTTGGAGCCAGTCCTCCTATATTTTTGGCTTACTCACCGACGATTGCTGAGGGATGAGCACTTAGCAGGGACTGAAAGGCCACGTTTGCCTCACGGGGGACGGGGATATGACTTGTCCTCACAAGGCAATTGTGCAATGAAGAAAAGATAGGCCACTACACTGTTCATCAGGTAACCTTGAGGCCGCGTGTCGTCATTCCAGTGTGCCAAATAAACTTCCCATCACGGTTCAGTTTCCAAGGCGAGGGCACAGCGTCTTATGCTGCAGTTTCTGACTCCCTACTGGACGTTCAGCTGACCACCTAGACCCTTTCGTGAGTAAACTTTGTGATACACTTTGTGATACGGGGTCGTGATTGTGGTGAAAGGATTAGCAAGTCATGGGTTAGTGAGGCCGGTGTGTACAATGTATCTCCAGAGTACCTGGCTTTCAAGGGAGAGCCTGAAATTTTTCAGGCTACACTGAAAGTCCAGTGGCCGCCTGGGGTAAATTGCATCACGTGCGAGTGCCCTGAAGGCGGGGTCGAATCACTGTATGTTTTGTGTGCTCTGGGTTCGGCAGAAAAGCAGACACGTTTTGCATGAAGGAATGAACAGAACGCTGATAGCTGGCTGTTTCTAAGCTATCCCAACCTAGGTGTTTCTCTGACGAAGCCCTTCACTGCCCATGATTCGGCATCTAGCTGCTGCCAGCGGTGCATTGCTCACAACTCCCTGAAGACACAGGAGGCCCTTTTAGTCCGTTTCGGATCCTAGTACAGCCCCGCGACTCAAGAGAGGACCTGATATGCTTCCTAGGGTTCGAGAAACCCAGGGACTAAGGCTGCATGGGGTCTGTCGCATGCCTACCTGGTTCATGAGAAAACCTGAACATTAGCTTAAGGCCAGAGGCCCCGTGTGGTTCTCCCCTTCCCTGAGGACAACTGAAGTAGGAGCACTTACCGAGGAACGGCAACATCCAATCTCCTTCCAGGAAACTCACTTGTCATCACAAAGGCAACTGTGCAACAACAATTGTTTCCCAGGGAGAACTGAGCCCGCAGCTCTCTAAATCCCAATGAGGAAAATAAAGTTTCCCTTCAAGCCTTAGTTTCAAAATGGACCGCAGAGCATTCACCCTGTGCTTTCCGTCTCTCCATGGCAAGTCCAAGGTGCGCATAGCACGGAGATACTACAGTCATTTCAACTTGCCGCATCCTAGCATTTTAACAAAAGACGCCCTTCACAGCCCTTCTTTCAGCCTATAGTTGCCCTCAACTGAGCATTGCTCACAAGGCCCAGAAAGGTCGGGCAGTCCGTCGTTTATATCTTGGATCCTAGTGCAGACACCCGTGTCCTAAGACACCAGAAACGCTTCCTAGATTTAAAGCACCGCTTTGACAAAGGCTGCCGTGAGCTTGCGGCCCGCCTATGTCTGTGATGAGAGAAGTAGAACGTTGGCTTGAGGCGAGTCATCCGGGGTTGTGGGCGTACTCACGAATGATTTTTGAGGGAGGAGGACGTGGCAGGAATTGAAAGCCAAGTGCTCTTTCGTGGAAGATAACTAGTCCTCCCAAACACGACAGTGCAGCAAAGAGAAGATGGGCAACAACAGTGTTTACCAGGTAACCCTGAGGCCGCAAACTCTCTACTTTGCAATGAGGAAAATCAACTTCCCAGGAAGACTCAATTCCCAGCAGGACAAAGCAGCATATTACCAAGTCGCATCGGACTCTCTCTTGTACATCCCGTGGACACAGTGGCTCGTGACACTAGTAACCATTGCCATGCTGGGAGTCCTTACTGTGGTGTAAGGATATCAAGGGGAGGGATTAGTTAGGCCTAGGTGACGGTACTTCTCTAGACTATCTAGCAGTTCTGGAAAACCCTGTAGGTTTTGAAGCCGGACTTAAAGTGTAGTTGCCGCTTGAGGTAGACAGACGTCGTGGAGCAGCTCCCAGGAGCAGTGGTAGGCTAATTGTATTTTCTACTGCAGCTCAGGGTTCCTCCAGAGCGCAGACACCCTTTGCATGAAGGAAGGCATGGAACGTTGATAACTGGGTTGCTTTCAAGCTATCGCAATCCAGGTGTCTAAACAACGAAGCCCTTCACTGCCCATCAGTTGGCATCTAGCTGTTCCCGACGGTAGATGGCTCAAGGCTCCCCGAAGACACAGGCAGTCCTTTCTCAGTACGTTTTGGAACCTAGCGCTGACAAGTGAGTCCAAAAGAGAGCTGATATGCTTCCTAGAGTTCAAGAACCACAGGGACTAAGGCTCTATGCAATCGGTTGTTTCTCTAAGTCTGTCATGAGAACACCTGGACGTTAGCTTGAGGCTAGAGGCCCCATGTGGTGGGCCCATTCCCTGAAGACTACTGAAGGATGACCACCTACCAAGGGATGGCAACCTCCAAGTTTCTTGCCTAGAAACTCACGTCATCACCAGGGCAATTGTGTTACGAAGAGAAGCTGTGCAGCAACAGTGTTTCTTGGGGAGAATTGAGCCCGCGGCTCTGTAAATCCCAATGAGGAAAATAAAGTTTCACTCGCAGCCTTACTTTCAAAAGGGACCACACAGAGCATTCACCCTGCTGTGTCTTTCTCTAGTTTGTACTCCCAAGGTGCGTTAGAAGGGAGATACTTGAGTTGTTTCACTTACCACATGCTAGATGTTTAGCAAAAGAAGGCCTTTACTGCCCTTCTTTTGGCATATGGTTGTCCTCAGCCGAACAGTTCTCTCAGCTCCTAGAAGCGATGGGCGGTCCCTTGTGTACATCTTGGATCCCAGTGCAGACCTGTTAGTCCTAAGACACCAGAAATGCTTCCTACACTTAAAGCACCGCTTTGACAAACGCTGCCTGGAACCTGTTGCCTGCCTATCTATCTGTGTGACGAACAAAACAGTAACTTAGCTTGGAGCCAGTCCTCCTATATTTTTGGCTTACTCACCGACGATTGCTGAGGGATGAGCACTTAGCAGGGACTGAAAGGCCACGTTTGCCTCACGGGGGACGGGGATATGACTTGTCCTCACAAGGCAATTGTGCAATGAAGAAAAGATAGGCCACTACACTGTTCATCAGGTAACCTTGAGGCCGCATGTCGTCATTCCAGTGTGCCAAATAAACTTCCCATCACGGTTCAGTTTCCAAGGCGAGGGCACAGCGTCTTATGCTGCAGTTTCTGACTCCCTACTGGACGTTCAGCTGACCACCTAGACCCTTTCGTGAGTAAACTTTGTGATACACTTTGTGATACGGGGTCGTGATTGTGGTGAAAGGATTAGCAAGTCATGGGTTAGTGAGGCCGGTGTGTACAATGTATCTCCAGAGTACCTGGCTTTCAAGGGAGAGCCTGAAATTTTTCAGGCTACACTGAAAGTCCAGTGGCCGCCTGGGGTAAATTGCATCACGTGCGAGTGCCCTGAAGGCGGGGTCGAATCACTGTATGTTTTGTGTGCTCTGGGTTCGGCAGAAAAGCAGACACGTTTTGCATGAAGGAATGAACAGAACGCTGATAGCTGGCTGTTTCTAAGCTATCCCAACCTAGGTGTTTCTCTGACGAAGCCCTTCACTGCCCATGATTCGGCATCTAGCTGCTGCCAGCGGTGCATTGCTCACAACTCCCTGAAGACACAGGAGGCCCTTTTAGTCCGTTTCGGATCCTAGTACAGCCCCGCGACTCAAGAGAGGACCTGATATGCTTCCTAGGGTTCGAGAAACCCAGGGACTAAGGCTGCATGGGGTCTGTCGCATGCCTACCTGGTTCATGAGAAAACCTGAACATTAGCTTAAGGCCAGAGGCCCCGTGTGGTTCTCCCCTTCCCTGAGGACAACTGAAGTAGGAGCACTTACCGAGGAACGGCAACATCCAATCTCCTTCCAGGAAACTCACTTGTCATCACAAAGGCAACTGTGCAACAACAATTGTTTCCCAGGGTGAACTGAGCCCGCAGCTCTCTAAATCCCAATGAGGAAAATAAAGTTTCCCTTCAAGCCTTAGTTTCAAAATGGACCGCAGAGCATTCACCCTGTTGTATCCGTCACTCCATGGCACGTCCAAGGTGCGCATAGCACGGAGATACTACATTCGTTTCAACTTGCCGCATCCTAGCATTTTAACAAAAGACGCCCTTCACAGCCCTTCTTTCAGCCTATAGTTGCCCTCAACTGAGCTTCGCTCACAAGGCCCAGAAAGGACGGGCAGTCCGTCGTTTACATCTTGGATCCTAGTGCAGACCCCCGTGTCCTAAGACACCAGAAACGCTTCCTAGATTTAAAGCACCGCTTTGACTAACGCTGCCATGAGCCTGTGGCCCGCCTATGTCTGTGACGAGAGAAGTAAGTAGAACGTTGGACTGAGGTGAGTCGTCCAGGGTTGTGGGCGTACTCACGAACAATTATGGAGGGATGAGGACGTGGCAGGAATTGAAAGCCAAGTGCTCTTTCGTGGAAGCTAACTAGTCGTCCCAAACACGACTGTGCAGCAAAGAGAAGATGGGCAACAACAGTGTTTACCAGGTAACCCTGAGGCCGCAAACTCTCTACTTTGCAATGAGGAAAATCAACTTCCCAGGAAGACTCAATTCCCAGCAGGACAAAGCAGCATATTACCAAGTCGCATCGGACTCTCTCTTGTACATCCCGTGGACACAGTGGATCGTGACACTAGTAACCATTGCCATGCTGGGAGTCCTTACTGTGGTGTAAGGATATCAAGGGGAGGGCTTAGTTAGGCCTAGGTGATGGTACTTCTCTAGACTATCTACCAGTTCTGGAAAACCCCTGTAGGTTTTGAAGCCGGACTTAAAGTGTAGTTGCCGCTTGAGGTAGACAGACGTCGTGGAGCAGCTCCCAGGAGCAGTGGTAGGCTAATTGTATTTTCCAGTGCAGCTCAGGGTTCCTCCAGAGCGCAGACACCCTTTGCATGAAGGAAGGCATGGAACGTTGATAACTGGGTTGCTTTCAAGCTATCGCAATCCAGGTGTCTAAACAACGAAGCCCTTCACTGCCCATCAGTTGGCATCTAGCTTTTCCCGACGGTAGATGGCTCAAGGCTCCCCGAAGACACAGGCAGTCCTTTCTCAGTACGTTTTGGAACCTAGCGCTGACAAGTGAGTCCAAAAGAGAGCTGATATGCTTCCTAGAGTTCAAGAACCACAGGGACTAAGGCTCTATGCAATCGGTTGTTTCGCTAAGTCTGTCATGAGAACACCTGGACGTTAGCTTGAGGCTAGAGGCCCCATGTGGTGGGCCCATTCCCTGAAGACTACTGAAGGATGACCACCTACCAAGGGATGGCAACCTCCAAGTTTCTTGCCTAGAAACTCACGTCATCACCAGGGCAATTGTGTTACGAAGAGAAGCTGTGCAGCAACAGTGTTTCTTGGGGAGAATTGAGCCCGCGGCTCTGTAAATCCCAATGAGGAAAATAAAGTTTCACTCGCAGCCTTACTTTCAAAAGGGACCACACAGAGCATTCACCCTGCTGTGTCTTTCTCTAGTTTGTACTCCCAAGGTGCGTTAGAAGGGAGATACTTGAGTTGTTTCACTTACCACATGCTAGATGTTTAGCAAAAGAAGGCCTTTACTGCCCTTCTTTTGGCATATGGTTGTCCTCAGCCGAACAGTTCTCTCAGCTCCTAGAAGCGATGGGCGGTCCCTTGTGTACATCTTGGATCCCAGTGCAGACCTGTTAGTCCTAAGACACCAGAAATGCTTCCTACACTTAAAGCACCGCTTTGACAAACGCTGCCTGGAACCTGTTGCCTGCCTATCTATCTGTGTGACGAACAAAACAGTAACTTAGCTTGGAGCCAGTCCTCCTATATTTTTGGCTTACTCACCGACGATTGCTGAGGGATGAGCACTTAGCAGGGACTGAAAGGCCACGTTTGCCTCACGGGGGGCGGGGATATGACTTGTCCTCACAAGGCAATTGTGCAATGAAGAAAAGATAGGCCACTACACTGTTCATCAGGTAACCTTGAGGCCGCATGTCGTCATTCCAGTGTGCCAAATAAACTTCCCATCACGGTTCAGTTTCCAAGGCGAGGGCACAGCGTCTTATGCTGCAGTTTCTGACTCCCTACTGGACGTTCAGCTGACCACCTAGACCCTTTCGTGAGTAAACTTTGTGATACACTTTGTGATACGGGGTCGTGATTGTGGTGAAAGGATTAGAAAGTCATGGGTTAGTGAGGCCGGTGTGTACAATGTATCTCCAGAGTACCTGGCTTTCAAGGGAGAGCCTGAAATTTTTCAAGCTACACTGAAAGTCCAGTGGCCGCCTGGGGTAAATTGCATCACGTGCGAGTGCCCTGAAGGCGGGGTCGAATCACTGTATGTTTTGTGTGCTCTGGGTTCGGCAGAAAACCAGACACGTTTTGCATGAAGGAATGAACAGAACGCTGATAGCTGGCTGTTTCTAAGCTATCCCAACCTAGGTGTTTCTCTGACGAAGCCCTTCACTGCCCATGATTCGGCATCTAGCTGCTGCCAGCGGTGCATTGCTCACAACTCCCTGAAGACACAGGAGGCCCTTTTAGTCCGTTTCGGATCCTAGTACAGCCCCGCGACTCAAGAGAGGGCCTGATATGCTTCCTAGGGTTCAAGAAACCCAGGGACTAAGGCTGCATGGGGTCTGTCGCATGCCTACCTGGTTCATGAGAAAACCTGAACATTAGCTTAAGGCCAGAGGCCCCGTGTGGTTCTCCCCTTCCCTGAGTACAACTGAAGTAGGAGCACTTACCGAGGAATGGCAACATCCAATCTCCTTCCAGGAAACTCACTTGTCATCACAAAGGCAACTGTGCAACAACAATTGTTTCCCAGGGAGAACTGAGCCCGCAGCTCTCTAAATCCCAATGAGGAAAATAAAGTTTCCCTTCAAGCCTTAGTTTCAAAATGGACCGCAGAGCATTCACCCTGTTGTATCCGTCACTCCATGGCACGTCCAAGGTGCGCATAGCACGGAGATACTACATTCGTTTCAACTTGCCGCATCCTAGCATTTTAACAAAAGACGCCCTTCACAGCCCTTCTTTCAGCCTATAGTTGCCCTCAACTGAGCTTCGCTCACAAGGCCCAGAAAGGACGGGCAGTCCGTCGTTTACATCTTGGATCCTAGTGCAGACCCCCGAGTCCTAAGACACCAGAAACGCTTCCTAGATTTAAAGCACCGCTTTGACTAACGCTGCCCTGAGCCTGTGGCCCGCCTATGTCTGTGACGAGAGAAGTAAGTAGAACGTTGGACTGAGGCGAGTCGTCCAGGGTTGTGGGCGTACTCACGAACAATTATGGGGGGAGGAGGACGTGGCAGGAATTGAAAGCCAAGTGCTCTTTCGTGGAAGCTAACTAGTCCTCCCAAACACGACTGTGCAGCAAAGAGAAGATGGGCAACAACAGTGTTTACCAGGTAACCCTGAGGCCGCAAACTCTCTACTTTGCAATGAGGAAAATCAACTTCCCAGGAAGACTCAATTCCCAGCAGGACAAAGCAGAATATTACCAAGTCGCATCGGACTCTCTCTTGTACATCCCGTGGACACAGTGGCTCGTGACACTAGTAACCATTGCCATGCTGGGAGTCCTTACTGTGGTGTAAGTATATCAAGGGGAGGGCTTAGTTAGGCCTAGGTGACGGTACTTCTCTAGACTATCTAGCAGTTCTGGAAAACCCTGTAGGTTTTGAAGCCGGACTTAAAGTGTAGTTGCCGCTTGAGGTAGACAGACGTCGTGGAGCAGCTCCCAGGAGCAGTGGTAGGCTAATTGTATCTTCTACTGCAGCTCAGGGTTCCTCCAGAGCGCAGACACCCTTTGCATGAAGGAAGGCATGGAACGTTGATAACTGGGTTGCTTTCAAGCTATCGCAATCCAGGTGTCTAAACAACGAAGCCCTTCACTGCCCATCAGTTGGCATCTAGCTGTTCCCGACGGTAGATGGCTCAAGGCTCCCCGAAGACACAGGCAGTCCTTTCTCAGTACGTTTTGGAACCTAGCGCTGACAAGTGAGTCCAAAAGAGAGCTGATATGCTTCCTAGAGTTCAAGAACCACAGGGACTAAGGCTCTATGCAATCTGTTGTTTCGCTAAGTCTGTCATGAGAACACCTGGACGTTAGCTTGAGGCTAGAGGCCCCATGTGGTGGGCCCATTCCCTGAAGACTACTGAAGGATGACCACCTACCAAGGGATGGCAACCTCCAAGTTTCTTGCCTAGAAACTCACGTCATCACCAGGGCAATTGTGTTACGAAGAGAAGCTGTGCAGCAACAGTGTTTCTTGGGGAGAATTGAGCCCGCGGCTCTGTAAATCCCAATGAGGAAAATAAAGTTTCACTCGCAGCCTTACTTTCAAAAGGGACCACACAGAGCATTCACCCTGCTGTGTCTTTCTCTAGTTTGTACTCCCAAGGTGCGTTAGAAGGGAGATACTTGAGTTGTTTCACTTACCACATGCTAGATGTTTAGCAAAAGAAGGCCTTTACTGCCCTTCTTTTGGCATATGGTTGTCCTCAGCCGAACAGTTCTCTCAGCTCCTAGAAGCGATGGGCGGTCCCTTGTGTACATCTTGGATCCCAGTGCAGACCTGTTAGTCCTAAGACACCAGAAATGCTTCCTACACTTAAAGCACCGCTTTGACAAACGCTGCCTGGAACCTGTTGCCTGCCTATCTATCTGTGTGACGAACAAAACAGTAACTTAGCTTGGAGCCAGTCCTCCTATATTTTTGGCTTACTCACCAACGATTGCTGAGGGATGAGCACTTAGCAGGGACTGAAAGGCCACGTTTGCCTCACGGGGGGCGGGGATATGACTTGTCCTCACAAGGCAATTGTGCAATGAAGAAAAGATAGGCCACTACACTGTTCATCAGGTAACCTTGAGGCCGCATGTCGTCATTCCAGTGTGCCAAATAAACTTCCCATCACGGTTCAGTTTCCAAGGCGAGGGCACAGCGTCTTATGCTGCAGTTTCTGACTCCCTACTGGACGTTCAGCTGACCACCTAGACCCTTTCGTGAGTAAACTTTGTGATACACTTTGTGATACGGGGTCGTGATTGTGGTGAAAGGATTAGCAAGTCATGGGTTAGTGAGGCCGGTGTGTACAATGTATCTCCAGAGTACCTGGCTTTCAAGGGAGAGCCTGAAATTTTTCAGGCTACACTGAAAGTCCAGTGGCCGCCTGGGGTAAATTGCATCACGTGCGAGTGCCCTGAAGGCGGGGTCGAATCACTGTATGTTTTGTGTGCTCTGGGTTCGGCAGAAAAGCAGACACGTTTTGCATGAAGGAATGAACAGAACGCTGATAGCTGGCTGTTTCTAAGCTATCCCAACCTAGGTGTTTCTCTGACGAAGCCCTTCACTGCCCATGATTCGGCATCTAGCTGCTGCCAGCGGTGCATTGCTCACAACTCCCTGAAGACACAGGAGGCCCTTTTAGTCCGTTTCGGATCCTAGTACAGCCCCGCGACTCAAGAGAGGACCTGATATGCTTCCTAGGGTTCGAGAAACCCAGGGACTAAGGCTGCATGGGGTCTGTCGCATGCCTACCTGGTTCATGAGAAAACCTGAACATTAGCTTAAGGCCAGAGGCCCCGTGTGGTTCTCCCCTTCCCTGAGGACAACTGAAGTAGGAGCACTTACCGAGGAACGGCAACATCCAATCTCCTTCCAGGAAACTCACTTGTCATCACAAAGGCAACTGTGCAACAACAATTGTTTCCCAGGGAGAACTGAGCCCGCAGCTCTCTAAATCCCAATGAGGAAAATAAAGTTTCCCTTCAAGCCTTAGTTTCAAAATGGACCGCAGAGCATTCACCCTGTGCTTTCCGTCTCTCCATGGCAAGTCCAAGGTGCGCATAGCACGGAGATACTACAGTCATTTCAACTTGCCGCATCCTAGCATTTTAACAAAAGACGCCCTTCACAGCCCTTCTTTCAGCCTATAGTTGCCCTCAACTGAGCATTGCTCACAAGGCCCAGAAAGGTCGGGCAGTCCGTCGTTTATATCTTGGATCCTAGTGCAGACACCCGTGTCCTAAGACACCAGAAACGCTTCCTAGATTTAAAGCACCGCTTTGACAAAGGCTGCCGTGAGCTTGCGGCCCGCCTATGTCTGTGATGAGAGAAGTAGAACGTTGGCTTGAGGCGAGTCATCCGGGGTTGTGGGCGTACTCACGAATGATTTTTGAGGGAGGAGGACGTGGCAGGAATTGAAAGCCAAGTGCTCTTTCGTGGAAGATAACTAGTCCTCCCAAACACGACAGTGCAGCAAAGAGAAGATGGGCAACAACAGTGTTTACCAGGTAACCCTGAGGCCGCAAACTCTCTACTTTGCAATGAGGAAAATCAACTTCCCAGGAAGACTCAATTCCCAGCAGGACAAAGCAGCATATTACCAAGTCGCATCGGACTCTCTCTTGTACATCCCGTGGACACAGTGGCTCGTGACACTAGTAACCATTGCCATGCTGGGAGTCCTTACTGTGGTGTAAGGATATCAAGGGGAGGGATTAGTTAGGCCTAGGTGACGGTACTTCTCTAGACTATCTAGCAGTTCTGGAAAACCCTGTAGGTTTTGAAGCCGGACTTAAAGTGTAGTTGCCGCTTGAGGTAGACAGACGTCGTGGAGCAGCTCCCAGGAGCAGTGGTAGGCTAATTGTATTTTCTACTGCAGCTCAGGGTTCCTCCAGAGCGCAGACACCCTTTGCATGAAGGAAGGCATGGAACGTTGATAACTGGGTTGCTTTCAAGCTATCGCAATCCAGGTGTCTAAACAACGAAGCCCTTCACTGCCCATCAGTTGGCATCTAGCTGTTCCCGACGGTAGATGGCTCAAGGCTCCCCGAAGACACAGGCAGTCCTTTCTCAGTACGTTTTGGAACCTAGCGCTGACAAGTGAGTCCAAAAGAGAGCTGATATGCTTCCTAGAGTTCAAGAACCACAGGGACTAAGGCTCTATGCAATCGGTTGTTTCTCTAAGTCTGTCATGAGAACACCTGGACGTTAGCTTGAGGCTAGAGGCCCCATGTGGTGGGCCCATTCCCTGAAGACTACTGAAGGATGACCACCTACCAAGGGATGGCAACCTCCAAGTTTCTTGCCTAGAAACTCACGTCATCACCAGGGCAATTGTGTTACGAAGAGAAGCTGTGCAGCAACAGTGTTTCTTGGGGAGAATTGAGCCCGCGGCTCTGTAAATCCCAATGAGGAAAATAAAGTTTCACTCGCAGCCTTACTTTCAAAAGGGACCACACAGAGCATTCACCCTGCTGTGTCTTTCTCTAGTTTGTACTCCCAAGGTGCGTTAGAAGGGAGATACTTGAGTTGTTTCACTTACCACATGCTAGATGTTTAGCAAAAGAAGGCCTTTACTGCCCTTCTTTTGGCATATGGTTGTCCTCAGCCGAACAGTTCTCTCAGCTCCTAGAAGCGATGGGCGGTCCCTTGTGTACATCTTGGATCCCAGTGCAGACCTGTTAGTCCTAAGACACCAGAAATGCTTCCTACACTTAAAGCACCGCTTTGACAAACGCTGCCTGGAACCTGTTGCCTGCCTATCTATCTGTGTGACGAACAAAACAGTAACTTAGCTTGGAGCCAGTCCTCCTATATTTTTGGCTTACTCACCGACGATTGCTGAGGGATGAGCACTTAGCAGGGACTGAAAGGCCACGTTTGCCTCACGGGGGGCGGGGATATGACTTGTCCTCACAAGGCAATTGTGCAATGAAGAAAAGATAGGCCACTACACTGTTCATCAGGTAACCTTGAGGCCGCATGTCGTCATTCCAGTGTGCCAAATAAACTTCCCATCACGGTTCAGTTTCCAAGGCGAGGGCACAGCGTCTTATGCTGCAGTTTCTGACTCCCTACTGGACGTTCAGCTGACCACCTAGACCCTTTCGTGAGTAAACTTTGTGATACACTTTGTGATACGGGGTCGTGATTGTGGTGAAAGGATTAGCAAGTCATGGGTTAGTGAGGCCGGTGTGTACAATGTATCTCCAGAGTACCTGGCTTTCAAGGGAGAGCCTGAAATTTTTCAGGCTACACTGAAAGTCCAGTGGCCGCCTGGGGTAAATTGCATCACGTGCGAGTGCCCTGAAGGCGGGGTCGAATCACTGTATGTTTTGTGTGCTCTGGGTTCGGCAGAAAAGCAGACACGTTTTGCATGAAGGAATGAACAGAACGCTGATAGCTGGCTGTTTCTAAGCTATCCCAACCTAGGTGTTTCTCTGACGAAGCCCTTCACTGCCCATGATTCGGCATCTAGCTGCTGCCAGCGGTGCATTGCTCACAACTCCCTGAAGACACAGGAGGCCCTTTTAGTCCGTTTCGGATCCTAGTACAGCCCCGCGACTCAAGAGAGGACCTGATATGCTTCCTAGGGTTCGAGAAACCCAGGGACTAAGGCTGCATGGGGTCTGTCGCATGCCTACCTGGTTCATGAGAAAACCTGAACATTAGCTTAAGGCCAGAGGCCCCGTGTGGTTCTCCCCTTCCCTGAGTACAACTGAAGTAGGAGCACTTACCGAAGAATGGCAACATCCAATCTCCTTCCAGGAAACTCACTTGTCATCACAAAGGCAACTGTGCAACAACAATTGTTTCCCAGGGAGAACTGAGCCCGCAGCTCTCTAAATCCCAATGAGGAAAATAAAGTTTCCCTTCAAGCCTTAGTTTCAAAATGGACCGCAGAGCATTCACCCTGTTGTATCCGTCACTCCATGGCACGTCCAAGGTGCGCATAGCACGGAGATACTACATTCGTTTCAACTTGCCGCATCCTAGCATTTTAACAAAAGACGCCCTTCACAGCCCTTCTTTCAGCCTATAGTTGCCCTCAACTGAGCTTCGCTCACAAGGCCCAGAAAGGACGGGCAGTCCGTCGTTTACATCTTGGATCCTAGTGCAGACCCCCGAGTCCTAAGACACCAGAAACGCTTCCTAGATTTAAAGCACCGCTTTGACTAACGCTGCCGTGAGCCTGTGGCCCGCCTATGTCTGTGACGAGAGAAGTAAGTAGAACGTTGGACTGAGGCGAGTCGTCCAGGGTTGTGGGCGTACTCACGAACAATTATGGGGGGAGGAGGACGTGGCAGGAATTGAAAGCCAAGTGCTCTTTCGTGGAAGCTAACTAGTCCTCCCAAACACGACTGTGCAGCAAAGAGAAGATGGGCAACAACAGTGTTTACCAGGTAACCCTGAGGCCGCAAACTCTCTACTTTGCAATGAGGAAAATCAACTTCCCAGGAAGACTCAATTCCCAGCAGGACAAAGCAGAATATTACCAAGTCGCATCGGACTCTCTCTTGTACATCCCGTGGACACAGTGGCTCGTGACACTAGTCACCATTGCCATGCTGGGAGTCCTTACTGTGGTGTAAGTATATCAAGGGGAGGGCTTAGTTAGGCCTAGGTGACGGTACTTCTCTAGACTATCTACCAGTTCTGGAAAACCCTGTAGGTTTTGAAGCCGGACTTAAAGTGTAGTTGCCGCTTGAGGTAGACAGACGTCGTGGAGCAGCTCCCAGGAGCAGTGGTAGGCTAATTGTATCTTCTACTGCAGCTCAGGGTTCCTCCAGAGCGCAGACACCCTTTGCATGAAGGAAGGCATGGAACGTTGATAACTGGGTTGCTTTCAAGCTATCGCAATCCAGGTGTCTAAACAACGAAGCCCTTCACTGCCCATCAGTTGGCATCTAGCTGTTCCCGACGGTAGATGGCTCAAGGCTCCCCGAAGACACAGGCAGTCCTTTCTCAGTACGTTTTGGAACCTAGCGCTGACAAGTGAGTCCAAAAGAGAGCTGATATGCTTCCTAGAGTTCAAGAACCACAGGGACTAAGGCTCTATGCAATCTGTTGTTTCGCTAAGTCTGTCATGAGAACACCTGGACGTTAGCTTGAGGCTAGAGGCCCCATGTGGTGGGCCCATTCCCTGAAGACTACTGAAGGATGACCACCTACCAAGGGATGGCAACCTCCAAGTTTCTTGCCTAGAAACTCACGTCATCACCAGGGCAATTGTGTTACGAAGAGAAGCTGTGCAGCAACAGTGTTTCTTGGGGAGAATTGAGCCCGCGGCTCTGTAAATCCCAATGAGGAAAATAAAGTTTCACTCGCAGCCTTACTTTCAAAAGGGACCACACAGAGCATTCACCCTGCTGTGTCTTTCTCTAGTTTGTACTCCCAAGGTGCGTTAGAAGGGAGATACTTGAGTTGTTTCACTTACCACATGCTAGATGTTTAGCAAAAGAAGGCCTTTACTGCCCTTCTTTTGGCATATGGTTGTCCTCAGCCGAACAGTTCTCTCAGCTCCTAGAAGCGATGGGCGGTCCCTTGTGTACATCTTGGATCCCAGTGCAGACCTGTTAGTCCTAAGACACCAGAAATGCTTCCTACACTTAAAGCACCGCTTTGACAAACGCTGCCTGGAACCTGTTGCCTGCCTATCTATCTGTGTGACGAACAAAACAGTAACTTAGCTTGGAGCCAGTCCTCCTATATTTTTGGCTTACTCACCAACGATTGCTGAGGGATGAGCACTTAGCAGGGACTGAAAGGCCACGTTTGCCTCACGGGGGGCGGGGATATGACTTGTCCTCACAAGGCAATTGTGCAATGAAGAAAAGATAGGCCACTACACTGTTCATCAGGTAACCTTGAGGCCGCATGTCGTCATTCCAGTGTGCCAAATAAACTTCCCATCACGGTTCAGTTTCCAAGGCGAGGGCACAGCGTCTTATGCTGCAGTTTCTGACTCCCTACTGGACGTTCAGCTGACCACCTAGACCCTTTCGTGAGTAAACTTTGTGATACACTTTGTGATACGGGGTCGTGATTGTGGTGAAAGGATTAGCAAGTCATGGGTTAGTGAGGCCGGTGTGTACAATGTATCTCCAGAGTACCTGGCTTTCAAGGGAGAGCCTGAAATTTTTCAGGCTACACTGAAAGTCCAGTGGCCGCCTGGGGTAAATTGCATCACGTGCGAGTGCCCTGAAGGCGGGGTCGAATCACTGTATGTTTTGTGTGCTCTGGGTTCGGCAGAAAAGCAGACACGTTTTGCATGAAGGAATGAACAGAACGCTGATAGCTGGCTGTTTCTAAGCTATCCCAACCTAGGTGTTTCTCTGACGAAGCCCTTCACTGCCCATGATTCGGCATCTAGCTGCTGCCAGCGGTGCATTGCTCACAACTCCCTGAAGACACAGGAGGCCCTTTTAGTCCGTTTCGGATCCTAGTACAGCCCCGCGACTCAAGAGAGGGCCTGATATGCTTCCTAGGGTTCGAGAAACCCAGGGACTAAGGCTGCATGGGGTCTGTCGCATGCCTACCTCGTTCATGAGAAAACCTGAACATTAGCTTAAGGCCAGAGGCCCCGTGTGGTTCTCCCCTTCCCTGAGGACAACTGAAGTAGGAGCACTTACCGAGGAACGGCAACATCCAATCTCCTTCCAGGAAACTCACTTGTCATCACAAAGGCAACTGTGCAACAACAATTGTTTCCCAGGGAGAACTGAGCCCGCAGCTCTCTAAATCCCAATGAGGAAAATAAAGTTTCCCTTCAAGCCTTAGTTTCAAAATGGACCACAGAGCATTCACCCTGTTGTATCCGTCACTCCATGGCACGTCCAAGGTGCGCATAGCACGGAGATACTACATTCGTTTCAACTTGCCGCATCCTAGCATTTTAACAAAAGACGCCCTTCACAGCCCTTCTTTCAGCCTATAGTTGCCCTCAACTGAGCTTCGCTCACAAGGCCCAGAAAGGACGGGCAGTCCGTCGTTTATATCTTGGATCCTAGTGCAGACCCCCGTGTACTAAGACACCAGAAACGCTTCCTAGATTTAAAGCACCGCTTTGACAAAGGCTGCCGTGAGCTTGCGGCCCGCCTATGTCTGTGATGAGAGAAGTAGAACGTGGCTTGAGGCGAGTCGTCCGGGGTTGTGGGCGTATTCACGAGTGATTTTTGAGGGAGGAGGACGTGGCAGGAATTAAAAGCCAAGTGCTCTTTCGTGGAAGATAACTAGTCCTCCCAAAGACGACTGTGCAACAAAGAGAAGATGGGCAACAACAGTGTTTACCAGGTAACCCTGAGGCCGCAAACTCTCTACTTTGCAATGAGGAAAATCAACTTCCCAGGAAGACTCAATTCCCAGCAGGACAAAGCAGCATATTACCAAGTCGCATCGGACTCTCTCTTGTACATCCCGTGGACACAGTGGCTCGTGACACTAGTAACCATTGCCATGCTGGGAGTCCTTACTGTGGTGTAAGGATATCAAGGGGAGGGCTTAGTTAGGCCTAGGTGACGGTACTTCTCTAGACTATCTACCAGTTCTGGAAAACCCTGTAGGTTTTGAAGCCGGACTTAAAGTGTAGTTGCCGCTTGAGGTAGACAGACGTCGTGGAGCAGCTCCCAGGAGCAGTGGTAGGCTAATTGTATTTTCTACTGCAGCTCAGGGTTCATCCAGAGCGCAGACACCCTTTGCATGAAGGAAGGCATGGAACGTTGATAACTGGGTTGCTTTCAAGCTATCACAATCCAGGTGTCTAAACAACGAAGCCCTTCACTGCCCATCAGTTGGCATCTAGCTGTTCCCGACGGTAGATGGCTCAAGGCTCCCCGAAGACACAGGCAGTCCTTTCTCAGTACGTTTTGGAACCTAGCGCTGACAAGTGAGTCCAAAAGAGAGCTGATATGCTTCCTAGAGTTCAAGAACCACAGGGACTAAGGCTCTATGCAATCGGTTGTTTCGCTAAGTCTGTCATGAGAACACCTGGACGTTAGCTTGAGGCTAGAGGCCCCATGTGGTGGGCCCATTCCCTGAAGACTACTGAAGGATGACCACGTACCAAGGGATGGCAACCTCCAAGTTTCTTGCCTAGAAACTCACGTCATCACCAGGGCAATTGTGTTATGAAGAGAAGCTGTGCAGCAACAGTGTTTCTTGGGGAGAATTGAGCCCGCGGCTCTGTAAATCCCAATGAGGAAAATAAAGTTTCACTCGCAGCCTTACTTTCAAAAGGGACCACACAGAGCATTCACCCTGCTGTGTCTTTCTCTAGTTTGTACTCCCAAGGTGCGTTAGAAGGGAGATACTTGAGTTGTTTCACTTACCACATGCTAGATGTTTAGCAAAAGAAGGCCTTTACTGCCCTTCTTTTGGCATATGGTTGTCCTCAGCCGAACAGTTCTCTCAGCTCCTAGAAGCGATGGGCGGTCCCTTGTGTACATCTTGGATCCCAGTGCAGACCTGTTAGTCCTAAGACACCAGAAATGCTTCCTACACTTAAAGCACCGCTTTGACAAACGCTGCCTGGAACCTGTTGCCTGCCTATCTATCTGTGTGACGAACAAAACAGTAACTTAGCTTGGAGCCAGTCCTCCTATATTTTTGGCTTACTCACCGACGATTGCTGAGGGATGAGCACTTAGCAGGGACTGAAAGGCCACGTTTGCCTCACGGGGGGCGGGGATATGACTTGTCCTCACAAGGCAATTGTGCAATGAAGAAAAGATAGGCCACTACACTGTTCATCAGGTAACCTTGAGGCCGCATGTCGTCATTCCAGTGTGCCAAATAAACTTCCCATCACGGTTCAGTTTCCAAGGCGAGGGCACAGCGTCTTATGCTGCAGTTTCTGACTCCCTACTGGACGTTCAGCTGACCACCTAGACCCTTTCGTGAGTAAACTTTGTGATACACTTTGTGATACGGGGTCGTGATTGTGGTGAAAGGATTAGCAAGTCATGGGTTAGTGAGGCCGGTGTGTACAATGTATCTCCAGAGTACCTGGCTTTCAAGGGAGAGCCTGAAATTTTTCAGGCTACACTGAAAGTCCAGTGGCCGCCTGGGGTAAATTGCATCACGTGCGAGTGCCCTGAAGGCGGGGTCGAATCACTGTATGTTTTGTGTGCTCTGGGTTCGGCAGAAAAGCAGACACGTTTTGCATGAAGGAATGAACAGAACGCTGATAGCTGGCTGTTTCTAAGCTATCCCAACCTAGGTGTTTCTCTGACGAAGCCCTTCACTGCCCATGATTCGGCATCTAGCTGCTGCCAGCGGTGCATTGCTCACAACTCCCTGAAGACACAGGAGGCCCTTTTAGTCCGTTTCGGATCCTAGTACAGCCCCGCGACTCAAGAGAGGACCTGATATGCTTCCTAGGGTTCGAGAAACCCAGGGACTAAGGCTGCATGGGGTCTGTCGCATGCCTACCTCGTTCATGAGAAAACCTGAACATTAGCTTAAGGCCAGAGGCCCCGTGTGGTTCTCCCCTTCCCTGAGGACAACTGAAGTAGGAGCACTTACCGAGGAACGGCAACATCCAATCTCCTTCCAGGAAACTCACTTGTCATCACAAAGGCAACTGTGCAACAACAATTGTTTCCCAGGGAGAACTGAGCCCGCAGCTCTCTAAATCCCAATGAGGAAAATAAAGTTTCCCTTCAAGCCTTAGTTTCAAAATGGACCGCAGAGCATTCACCCTGTGCTTTCCGTCTCTCCATGGCAAGTCCAAGGTGCGCATAGCACGGAGATACTACAGTCATTTCAACTTGCCGCATCCTAGCATTTTAACAAAAGACGCCCTTCACAGCCCTTCTTTCAGCCTATAGTTGCCCTCAACTGAGCATTGCTCACAAGGCCCAGAAAGGTCGGGCAGTCCGTCGTTTATATCTTGGATCCTAGTGCAGACACCCGTGTCCTAAGACACCAGAAACGCTTCCTAGATTTAAAGCACCGCTTTGACAAAGGCTGCCGTGAGCTTGCGGCCCGCCTATGTCTGTGATGAGAGAAGTAGAACGTTGGCTTGAGGCGAGTCATCCGGGGTTGTGGGCGTACTCACGAATGATTTTTGAGGGAGGAGGACGTGGCAGGAATTGAAAGCCAAGTGCTCTTTCGTGGAAGATAACTAGTCCTCCCAAACACGACAGTGCAGCAAAGAGAAGATGGGCAACAACAGTGTTTACCAGGTAACCCTGAGGCCGCAAACTCTCTACTTTGCAATGAGGAAAATCAACTTCCCAGGAAGACTCAATTCCCAGCAGGACAAAGCAGCATATTACCAAGTCGCATCGGACTCTCTCTTGTACATCCCGTGGACACAGTGGCTCGTGACACTAGTAACCATTGCCATGCTGGGAGTCCTTACTGTGGTGTAAGGATATCAAGGGGAGGGATTAGTTAGGCCTAGGTGACGGTACTTCTCTAGACTATCTAGCAGTTCTGGAAAACCCTGTAGGTTTTGAAGCCGGACTTAAAGTGTAGTTGCCGCTTGAGGTAGACAGACGTCGTGGAGCAGCTCCCAGGAGCAGTGGTAGGCTAATTGTATTTTCTACTGCAGCTCAGGGTTCCTCCAGAGCGCAGACACCCTTTGCATGAAGGAAGGCATGGAACGTTGATAACTGGGTTGCTTTCAAGCTATCGCAATCCAGGTGTCTAAACAACGAAGCCCTTCACTGCCCATCAGTTGGCATCTAGCTGTTCCCGACGGTAGATGGCTCAAGGCTCCCCGAAGACACAGGCAGTCCTTTCTCAGTACGTTTTGGAACCTAGCGCTGACAAGTGAGTCCAAAAGAGAGCTGATATGCTTCCTAGAGTTCAAGAACCACAGGGACTAAGGCTCTATGCAATCGGTTGTTTCTCTAAGTCTGTCATGAGAACACCTGGACGTTAGCTTGAGGCTAGAGGCCCCATGTGGTGGGCCCATTCCCTGAAGACTACTGAAGGATGACCACCTACCAAGGGATGGCAACCTCCAAGTTTCTTGCCTAGAAACTCACGTCATCACCAGGGCAATTGTGTTACGAAGAGAAGCTGTGCAGCAACAGTGTTTCTTGGGGAGAATTGAGCCCGCGGCTCTGTAAATCCCAATGAGGAAAATAAAGTTTCACTCGCAGCCTTACTTTCAAAAGGGACCACACAGAGCATTCACCCTGCTGTGTCTTTCTCTAGTTTGTACTCCCAAGGTGCGTTAGAAGGGAGATACTTGAGTTGTTTCACTTACCACATGCTAGATGTTTAGCAAAAGAAGGCCTTTACTGCCCTTCTTTTGGCATATGGTTGTCCTCAGCCGAACAGTTCTCTCAGCTCCTAGAAGCGATGGGCGGTCCCTTGTGTACATCTTGGATCCCAGTGCAGACCTGTTAGTCCTAAGACACCAGAAATGCTTCCTACACTTAAAGCACCGCTTTGACAAACGCTGCCTGGAACCTGTTGCCTGCCTATCTATCTGTGTGACGAACAAAACAGTAACTTAGCTTGGAGCCAGTCCTCCTATATTTTTGGCTTACTCACCGACGATTGCTGAGGGATGAGCACTTAGCAGGGACTGAAAGGCCACGTTTGCCTCACGGGGGACGGGGATATGACTTGTCCTCACAAGGCAATTGTGCAATGAAGAAAAGATAGGCCACTACACTGTTCATCAGGTAACCTTGAGGCCGCATGTCGTCATTCCAGTGTGCCAAATAAACTTCCCATCACGGTTCAGTTTCCAAGGCGAGGGCACAGCGTCTTATGCTGCAGTTTCTGACTCCCTACTGGACGTTCAGCTGACCACCTAGACCCTTTCGTGAGTAAACTTTGTGATACACTTTGTGATACGGGGTCGTGATTGTGGTGAAAGGATTAGCAAGTCATGGGTTAGTGAGGCCGGTGTGTACAATGTATCTCCAGAGTACCTGGCTTTCAAGGGAGAGCCTGAAATTTTTCAGGCTACACTGAAAGTCCAGTGGCCGCCTGGGGTAAATTGCATCACGTGCGAGTGCCCTGAAGGCGGGGTCGAATCACTGTATGTTTTGTGTGCTCTGGGTTCGGCAGAAAAGCAGACACGTTTTGCATGAAGGAATGAACAGAACGCTGATAGCTGGCTGTTTCTAAGCTATCCCAACCTAGGTGTTTCTCTGACGAAGCCCTTCACTGCCCATGATTCGGCATCTAGCTGCTGCCAGCGGTGCATTGCTCACAACTCCCTGAAGACACAGGAGGCCCTTTTAGTCCGTTTCGGATCCTAGTACAGCCCCGCGACTCAAGAGAGGACCTGATATGCTTCCTAGGGTTCGAGAAACCCAGGGACTAAGGCTGCATGGGGTCTGTCGCATGCCTACCTGGTTCATGAGAAAACCTGAACATTAGCTTAAGGCCAGAGGCCCCGTGTGGTTCTCCCCTTCCCTGAGGACAACTGAAGTAGGAGCACTTACCGAGGAACGGCAACATCCAATCTCCTTCCAGGAAACTCACTTGTCATCACAAAGGCAACTGTGCAACAACAATTGTTTCCCAGGGTGAACTGAGCCCGCAGCTCTCTAAATCCCAATGAGGAAAATAAAGTTTCCCTTCAAGCCTTAGTTTCAAAATGGACCACAGAGCATTCACCCTGTTGTATCCGTCACTCCATGGCACGTCCAAGGTGCGCATAGCACGGAGATACTACATTCGTTTCAACTTGCCGCATCCTAGCATTTTAACAAAAGACGCCCTTCACAGCCCTTCTTTCAGCCTATAGTTGCCCTCAACTGAGCTTCGCTCACAAGGCCCAGAAAGGACGGGCAGTCCGTCGTTTACATCTTGGATCCTAGTGCAGACCCCCGTGTCCTAAGACACCAGAAACGCTTCCTAGATTTAAAGCACCGCTTTGACTAACGCTGCCGTGAGCCTGTGGCCCGCCTATGTCTGTGACGAGAGAAGTAAGTAGAACGTTGGACTGAGGTGAGTCGTCCAGGGTTGTGGGCGTACTCACGAACAATTATGGAGGGATGAGGACGTGGCAGGAATTGAAAGCCAAGTGCTCTTTCGTGGAAGCTAACTAGTCGTCCCAAACACGACTGTGCAGCAAAGAGAAGATGGGCAACAACAGTGTTTACCAGGTAACCCTGAGGCCGCAAACTCTCTACTTTGCAATGAGGAAAATCAACTTCCCAGGAAGACTCAATTCCCAGCAGGACAAAGCAGCATATTACCAAGTCGCATCGGACTCTCTCTTGTACATCCCGTGGACACAGTGGATCGTGACACTAGTAACCATTGCCATGCTGGGAGTCCTTACTGTGGTGTAAGGATATCAAGGGGAGGGCTTAGTTAGGCCTAGGTGATGGTACTTCTCTAGACTATCTACCAGTTCTGGAAAACCCCTGTAGGTTTTGAAGCCGGACTTAAAGTGTAGTTGCCGCTTGAGGTAGACAGACGTCGTGGAGCAGCTCCCAGGAGCAGTGGTAGGCTAATTGTATTTTCCAGTGCAGCTCAGGGTTCCTCCAGAGCGCAGACACCCTTTGCATGAAGGAAGGCATGGAACGTTGATAACTGGGTTGCTTTCAAGCTATCGCAATCCAGGTGTCTAAACAACGAAGCCCTTCACTGCCCATCAGTTGGCATCTAGCTTTTCCCGACGGTAGATGGCTCAAGGCTCCCCGAAGACACAGGCAGTCCTTTCTCAGTACGTTTTGGAACCTAGCGCTGACAAGTGAGTCCAAAAGAGAGCTGATATGCTTCCTAGAGTTCAAGAACCACAGGGACTAAGGCTCTATGCAATCGGTTGTTTCGCTAAGTCTGTCATGAGAACACCTGGACGTTAGCTTGAGGCTAGAGGCCCCATGTGGTGGGCCCATTCCCTGAAGACTACTGAAGGATGACCACCTACCAAGGGATGGCAACCTCCAAGTTTCTTGCCTAGAAACTCACGTCATCACCAGGGCAATTGTGTTACGAAGAGAAGCTGTGCAGCAACAGTGTTTCTTGGGGAGAATTGAGCCCGCGGCTCTGTAAATCCCAATGAGGAAAATAAAGTTTCACTCGCAGCCTTACTTTCAAAAGGGACCACACAGAGCATTCACCCTGCTGTGTCTTTCTCTAGTTTGTACTCCCAAGGTGCGTTAGAAGGGAGATACTTGAGTTGTTTCACTTACCACATGCTAGATGTTTAGCAAAAGAAGGCCTTTACTGCCCTTCTTTTGGCATATGGTTGTCCTCAGCCGAACAGTTCTCTCAGCTCCTAGAAGCGATGGGCGGTCCCTTGTGTACATCTTGGATCCCAGTGCAGACCTGTTAGTCCTAAGACACCAGAAATGCTTCCTACACTTAAAGCACCGCTTTGACAAACGCTGCCTGGAACCTGTTGCCTGCCTATCTATCTGTGTGACGAACAAAACAGTAACTTAGCTTGGAGCCAGTCCTCCTATATTTTTGGCTTACTCACCGACGATTGCTGAGGGATGAGCACTTAGCAGGGACTGAAAGGCCACGTTTGCCTCACGGGGGGCGGGGATATGACTTGTCCTCACAAGGCAATTGTGCAATGAAGAAAAGATAGGCCACTACACTGTTCATCAGGTAACCTTGAGGCCGCATGTCGTCATTCCAGTGTGCCAAATAAACTTCCCATCACGGTTCAGTTTCCAAGGCGAGGGCACAGCGTCTTATGCTGCAGTTTCTGACTCCCTACTGGACGTTCAGCTGACCACCTAGACCCTTTCGTGAGTAAACTTTGTGATACACTTTGTGATACGGGGTCGTGATTGTGGTGAAAGGATTAGAAAGTCATGGGTTAGTGAGGCCGGTGTGTACAATGTATCTCCAGAGTACCTGGCTTTCAAGGGAGAGCCTGAAATTTTTCAGGCTACACTGAAAGTCCAGTGGCCGCCTGGGGTAAATTGCATCACGTGCGAGTGCCCTGAAGGCGGGGTCGAATCACTGTATGTTTTGTGTGCTCTGGGTTCGGCAGAAAACCAGACACGTTTTGCATGAAGGAATGAACAGAACGCTGATAGCTGGCTGTTTCTAAGCTATCCCAACCTAGGTGTTTCTCTGACGAAGCCCTTCACTGCCCATGATTCGGCATCTAGCTGCTGCCAGCGGTGCATTGCTCACAACTCCCTGAAGACACAGGAGGCCCTTTTAGTCCGTTTCGGATCCTAGTACAGCCCCGCGACTCAAGAGAGGGCCTGATATGCTTCCTAGGGTTCAAGAAACCCAGGGACTAAGGCTGCATGGGGTCTGTCGCATGCCTACCTGGTTCATGAGAAAACCTGAACATTAGCTTAAGGCCAGAGGCCCCGTGTGGTTCTCCCCTTCCCTGAGTACAACTGAAGTAGGAGCACTTACCGAGGAATGGCAACATCCAATCTCCTTCCAGGAAACTCACTTCTCATCACAAAGGCAACTGTGCAACAACAATTGTTTCCCAGGGAGAACTGAGCCCGCAGCTCTCTAAATCCCAATGAGGAAAATAAAGTTTCCCTTCAAGCCTTAGTTTCAAAATGGACCGCAGAGCATTCACCCTCTTGTATCCGTCACTCCATGGCACGTCCAAGGTGCGCATAGCACGGAGATACTACATTCGTTTCAACTTGCCGCATCCTAGCATTTTAACAAAAGACGCCCTTCACAGCCCTTCTTTCAGCCTATAGTTGCCCTCAACTGAGCTTCGCTCACAAGGCCCAGAAAGGACGGGCAGTCCGTCGTTTACATCTTGGATCCTAGTGCAGACCCCCGAGTCCTAAGACACCAGAAACGCTTCCTAGATTTAAAGCACCGCTTTGACTAACGCTGCCCTGAGCCTGTGGCCCGCCTATGTCTGTGACGAGAGAAGTAAGTAGAACGTTGGACTGAGGCGAGTCGTCCAGGGTTGTGGGCGTACTCACGAACAATTATGGGGGGAGGAGGACGTGGCAGGAATTGAAAGCCAAGTGCTCTTTCGTGGAAGCTAACTAGTCCTCCCAAACACGACTGTGCAGCAAAGAGAAGATGGGCAACAACAGTGTTTACCAGGTAACCCTGAGGCCGCAAACTCTCTACTTTGCAATGAGGAAAATCAACTTCCCAGGAAGACTCAATTCCCAGCAGGACAAAGCAGAATATTACCAAGTCGCATCGGACTCTCTCTTGTACATCCCATGGACACAGTGGCTCGTGACACTAGTAACCATTGCCATGCTGGGAGTCCTTACTGTGGTGTAAGTATATCAAGGGGAGGGCTTAGTTAGGCCTAGGTGACGGTACTTCTCTAGACTATCTACCAGTTCTGGAAAACCCTGTAGGTTTTGAAGCCGGACTTAAAGTGTAGTTGCCGCTTGAGGTAGACAGACGTCGTGGAGCAGCTCCCAGGAGCAGTGGTAGGCTAATTGTATTTTCTACTGCAGCTCAGGGTTCCTCCAGAGCGCAGACACCCTTTGCATGAAGGAAGGCATGGAACGTTGATAACTGGGTTGCTTTCAAGCTATCGCAATCCAGGTGTCTAAACAACGAAGCCCTTCACTGCCCATCAGTTGGCATCTAGCTGTTCCCGACGGTAGATGGCTCAAGGCTCCCCGAAGACACAGGCAGTCCTTTCTCAGTACGTTTTGGAACCTAGCGCTGACAAGTGAGTCCAAAAGAGAGCTGATATGCTTCCTAGAGTTCAAGAACCACAGGGACTAAGTCTCTATGCAATCTGTTGTTTCGCTAAGTCTGTCATGAGAACACCTGGACGTTAGCTTGAGGCTAGAGGCCCCATGTGGTGGGCCCATTCCCTGAAGACTACTGAAGGATGACCACCTACCAAGGGATGGCAACCTCCAAGTTTCTTGCCTAGAAACTCACGTCATCACCAGGGCAATTGTGTTACGAAGAGAAGCTGTGCAGCAACAGTGTTTCTTGGGGAGAATTGAGCCCGCGGCTCTGTAAATCCCAATGAGGAAAATAAAGTTTCACTCGCAGCCTTACTTTCAAAAGGGACCACACAGAGCATTCACCCTGCTGTGTCTTTCTCTAGTTTGTACTCCCAAGGTGCGTTAGAAGGGAGATACTTGAGTTGTTTCACTTACCACATGCTAGATGTTTAGCAAAAGAAGGCCTTTACTGCCCTTCTTTTGGCATATGGTTGTCCTCAGCCGAACAGTTCTCTCAGCTCCTAGAAGCGATGGGCGGTCCCTTGTGTACATCTTGGATCCCAGTGCAGACCTGTTAGTCCTAAGACACCAGAAATGCTTCCTACACTTAAAGCACCGCTTTGACAAACGCTGCCTGGAACCTGTTGCCTGCCTATCTATCTGTGTGACGAACAAAACAGTAACTTAGCTTGGAGCCAGTCCTCCTATATTTTTGGCTTACTCACCAACGATTGCTGAGGGATGAGCACTTAGCAGGGACTGAAAGGCCACGTTTGCCTCACGGGGGGCGGGGATATGACTTGTCCTCACAAGGCAATTGTGCAATGAAGAAAAGATAGGCCACTACACTGTTCATCAGGTAACCTTGAGGCCGCATGTCGTCATTCCAGTGTGCCAAATAAACTTCCCATCACGGTTCAGTTTCCAAGGCGAGGGCACAGCGTCTTATGCTGCAGTTTCTGACTCCCTACTGGACGTTCAGCTGACCACCTAGACCCTTTCGTGAGTAAACTTTGTGATACACTTTGTGATACGGGGTCGTGATTGTGGTGAAAGGATTAGCAAGTCATGGGTTAGTGAGGCCGGTGTGTACAATGTATCTCCAGAGTACCTGGCTTTCAAGGGAGAGCCTGAAATTTTTCAGGCTACACTGAAAGTCCAGTGGCCGCCTGGGGTAAATTGCATCACGTGCGAGTGCCCTGAAGGCGGGGTCGAATCACTGTATGTTTTGTGTGCTCTGGGTTCGGCAGAAAAGCAGACACGTTTTGCATGAAGGAATGAACAGAACGCTGATAGCTGGCTGTTTCTAAGCTATCCCAACCTAGGTGTTTCTCTGACGAAGCCCTTCACTGCCCATGATTCGGCATCTAGCTGCTGCCAGCGGTGCATTGCTCACAACTCCCTGAAGACACAGGAGGCCCTTTTAGTCCGTTTCGGATCCTAGTACAGCCCCGCGACTCAAGAGAGGGCCTGATATGCTTCCTAGGGTTCGAGAAACCCAGGGACTAAGGCTGCATGGGGTCTGTCGCATGCCTACCTCGTTCATGAGAAAACCTGAACATTAGCTTAAGGCCAGAGGCCCCGTGTGGTTCTCCCCTTCCCTGAGGACAACTGAAGTAGGAGCACTTACCGAGGAACGGCAACATCCAATCTCCTTCCAGGAAACTCACTTGTCATCACAAAGGCAACTGTGCAACAACAATTGTTTCCCAGGGAGAACTGAGCCCGCAGCTCTCTAAATCCCAATGAGGAAAATAAAGTTTCCCTTCAAGCCTTAGTTTCAAAATGGACCACAGAGCATTCACCCTGTTGTATCCGTCACTCCATGGCACGTCCAAGGTGCGCATAGCACGGAGATACTACATTCGTTTCAACTTGCCGCATCCTAGCATTTTAACAAAAGACGCCCTTCACAGCCCTTCTTTCAGCCTATAGTTGCCCTCAACTGAGCTTCGCTCACAAGGCCCAGAAAGGACGGGCAGTCCGTCGTTTATATCTTGGATCCTAGTGCAGACCCCCGTGTACTAAGACACCAGAAACGCTTCCTAGATTTAAAGCACCGCTTTGACAAAGGCTGCCGTGAGCTTGCGGCCCGCCTATGTCTGTGATGAGAGAAGTAGAACGTGGCTTGAGGCGAGTCGTCCGGGGTTGTGGGCGTATTCACGAGTGATTTTTGAGGGAGGAGGACGTGGCAGGAATTAAAAGCCAAGTGCTCTTTCGTGGAAGATAACTAGTCCTCCCAAAGACGACTGTGCAACAAAGAGAAGATGGGCAACAACAGTGTTTACCAGGTAACCCTGAGGCCGCAAACTCTCTACTTTGCAATGAGGAAAATCAACTTCCCAGGAAGACTCAATTCCCAGCAGGACAAAGCAGCATATTACCAAGTCGCATCGGACTCTCTCTTGTACATCCCGTGGACACAGTGGCTCGTGACACTAGTAACCATTGCCATGCTGGGAGTCCTTACTGTGGTGTAAGGATATCAAGGGGAGGGCTTAGTTAGGCCTAGGTGACGGTACTTCTCTAGACTATCTACCAGTTCTGGAAAACCCTGTAGGTTTTGAAGCCGGACTTAAAGTGTAGTTGCCGCTTGAGGTAGACAGACGTCGTGGAGCAGCTCCCAGGAGCAGTGGTAGGCTAATTGTATTTTCTACTGCAGCTCAGGGTTCCTCCAGAGCGCAGACACCCTTTGCATGAAGGAAGGCATGGAACGTTGATAACTGGGTTGCTTTCAAGCTATCACAATCCAGGTGTCTAAACAACGAAGCCCTTCACTGCCCATCAGATGGCATCTAGCTGTTCCCGACGGTAGATGGCTCAAGGCTCCCCGAAGACACAGGCAGTCCTTTCTCAGTACGTTTTGGAACCTAGCGCTGACAAGTGAGTCCAAAAGAGAGCTGATATGTTTCCTAGAGTTCAAGAACCACAGGGACTAAGGCTCTATGCAATCGGTTGTTTCGCTAAGTCTGTCATGAGAACACCTGGACGTTAGCTTGAGGCTAGAGGCCCCATGTGGTGGGCCCATTCCCTGAAGACTACTGAAGGATGACCACCTACCAAGGGATGGCAACCTCCAAGTTTCTTGCCTAGAAACTCACGTCATCACCAGGGCAATTGTGTTATGAAGAGAAGCTGTGCAGCAACAGTGTTTCTTGGGGAGAATTGAGCCCGCGGCTCTGTAAATCCCAATGAGGAAAATAAAGTTTCACTCGCAGCCTTACTTTCAAAAGGGACCACACAGAGCATTCACCCTGCTGTGTCTTTCTCTAGTTTGTACTCCCAAGGTGCGTTAGAAGGGAGATACTTGAGTTGTTTCACTTACCACATGCTAGATGTTTAGCAAAAGAAGGCCTTTACTGCCCTTCTTTTGGCATATGGTTGTCCTCAGCCGAACAGTTCTCTCAGCTCCTAGAAGCGATGGGCGGTCCCTTGTGTACATCTTGGATCCCAGTGCAGACCTGTTAGTCCTAAGACACCAGAAATGCTTCCTACACTTAAAGCACCGCTTTGACAAACGCTGCCTGGAACCTGTTGCCTGCCTATCTATCTGTGTGACGAACAAAACAGTAACTTAGCTTGGAGCCAGTCCTCCTATATTTTTGGCTTACTCACCGACGATTGCTGAGGGATGAGCACTTAGCAGGGACTGAAAGGCCACGTTTGCCTCACGGGGGGCGGGGATATGACTTGTCCTCACAAGGCAATTGTGCAATGAAGAAAAGATAGGCCACTACACTGTTCATCAGGTAACCTTGAGGCCGCATGTCGTCATTCCAGTGTGCCAAATAAACTTCCCATCACGGTTCAGTTTCCAAGGCGAGGGCACAGCGTCTTATGCTGCAGTTTCTGACTCCCTACTGGACGTTCAGCTGACCACCTAGACCCTTTCGTGAGTAAACTTTGTGATACACTTTGTGATACGGGGTCGTGATTGTGGTGAAAGGATTAGCAAGTCATGGGTTAGTGAGGCCGGTGTGTACAATGTATCTCCAGAGTACCTGGCTTTCAAGGGAGAGCCTGAAATTTTTCAGGCTACACTGAAAGTCCAGTGGCCGCCTGGGGTAAATTGCATCACGTGCGAGTGCCCTGAAGGCGGGGTCGAATCACTGTATGTTTTGTGTGCTCTGGGTTCGGCAGAAAAGCAGACACGTTTTGCATGAAGGAATGAACAGAACGCTGATAGCTGGCTGTTTCTAAGCTATCCCAACCTAGGTGTTTCTCTGACGAAGCCCTTCACTGCCCATGATTCGGCATCTAGCTGCTGCCAGCGGTGCATTGCTCACAACTCCCTGAAGACACAGGAGGCCCTTTTAGTCCGTTTCGGATCCTAGTACAGCCCCGCGACTCAAGAGAGGACCTGATATGCTTCCTAGGGTTCGAGAAACCCAGGGACTAAGGCTGCATGGGGTCTGTCGCATGCCTACCTCGTTCATGAGAAAACCTGAACATTAGCTTAAGGCCAGAGGCCCCGTGTGGTTCTCCCCTTCCCTGAGGACAACTGAAGTAGGAGCACTTACCGAGGAACGGCAACATCCAATCTCCTTCCAGGAAACTCACTTGTCATCACAAAGGCAACTGTGCAACAACAATTGTTTCCCAGGGAGAACTGAGCCCGCAGCTCTCTAAATCCCAATGAGGAAAATAAAGTTTCCCTTCAAGCCTTAGTTTCAAAATGGACCGCAGAGCATTCACCCTGTTGTATCCGTCACTCCATGGCACGTCCAAGGTGCGCATAGCACGGAGATACTACATTCGTTTCAACTTGCCGCATCCTAGCATTTTAACAAAAGACGCCCTTCACAGCCCTTCTTTCAGCCTATAGTTGCCCTCAACTGAGCTTCGTTCACAAGGCCCAGAAAGGACGGGCAGTCCGTCGTTTACATCTTGGATCCTAGTGCAGACCCCCGTGTCCTAAGACACCAGAAACGATTCCTAGATTTAAAGCACCGCTTTGACTAACGCTGCCGTCAGCCTGTGGCCCGCCTATGTCTGTGACGAGAGAAGTAAGTAGAACGTTGGACTGAGGCGAGTCGTCCAGGGTTGTGGGCGTACTCACGAACAATTATGGAGGGATGAGGACGTGGCAGGAATTGAAAGCCAAGTGCTCTTTCGTGGAAGCTAACTAGTCCTCCCAAACACGACTGTGCAGCAAAGAGAAGATGGGCAACAACAGTGTTTACCAGGTAACCCTGAGGCCGCAAACTCTCTACTTTGCAATGAGGAAAATCAACTTCCCAGGAAGACTCAATTCCCAGCAGGACAAAGCCGCATATTACCAAGTCGCATCGGACTCTCTCTTGTACATCCCGTGGACACAGTGGCTCGTGACACTAGTAACCATTGCCATGCTGGGAGTCCTTACTGTGGTGTAAGGATATCAAGGGGAGGGCTTAGTTAGGCCTAGGTGACGGTACTTCTCTAGACTATCTACCAGTTCTGGAAAACCCTGTAGGTTTTGAAGCCGGACTTAAAGTGTAGTTGCCGCTTGAGGTAGACAGACGTCGTGGAGCAGCTCCCAGGAGCAGTGGTAGGCTAATTGTATTTTCCAGTGCAGCTCAGGGTTCCTCCAGAGCGCAGACACCCTTTGCATGAAGGAAGGCATGGAACGTTGATAACTGGGTTGCTTTCAAGCTATCGCAATCCAGGTGTCTAAACAACGAAGCCCTTCACTGCCCATCAGTTGGCATCTAGCTGTTCCCGACGGTAGATGGCTCAAGGCTCCCCGAAGACACAGGCAGTCCTTTCTCAGTACGTTTTGGAACCTAGCGCTGACAAGTGAGTCCAAAAGAGAGCTGATATGCTTCCTAGAGTTCAAGAACCACAGGGACTAAGTCTCTATGCAATCTGTTGTTTCGCTAAGTCTGTCATGAGAACACCTGGACGTTAGCTTGAGGCTAGAGGCCCCATGTGGTGGGCCCATTCCCTGAAGACTACTGAAGGATGACCACCTACCAAGGGATGGCAACCTCCAAGTTTCTTGCCTAGAAACTCACGTCATCACCAGGGCAATTGTGTTACGAAGAGAAGCTGTGCAGCAACAGTGTTTCTTGGGGAGAATTGAGCCCGCGGCTCTGTAAATCCCAATGAGGAAAATAAAGTTTCACTCGCAGCCTTACTTTCAAAAGGGACCACACAGAGCATTCACCCTGCTGTGTCTTTCTCTAGTTTGTACTCCCAAGGTGCGTTAGAAGGGAGATACTTGAGTTGTTTCACTTACCACATGCTAGATGTTTAGCAAAAGAAGGCCTTTACTGCCCTTCTTTTGGCATATGGTTGTCCTCAGCCGAACAGTTCTCTCAGCTCCTAGAAGCGATGGGCGGTCCCTTGTGTACATCTTGGATCCCAGTGCAGACCTGTTAGTCCTAAGACACCAGAAATGCTTCCTACACTTAAAGCACCGCTTTGACAAACGCTGCCTGGAACCTGTTGCCTGCCTATCTATCTGTGTGACAAACAAAACAGTAACTTAGCTTGGAGCCAGTCCTCCTATATTTTTGGCTTACTCACCGACGATTGCTGAGGGATGAGCACTTAGCAGGGACTGAAAGGCCACGTTTGCCTCACGGGGGGCGGGGATATGACTTGTCCTCACAAGGCAATTGTGCAATGAAGAAAAGATAGGCCACTACACTGTTCATCAGGTAACCTTGAGGCCGCATGTCGTCATTCCAGTGTGCCAAATAAACTTCCCATCACGGTTCAGTTTCCAAGGCGAGGGCACAGCGTCTTATGCTGCAGTTTCTGACTCCCTACTGGACGTTCAGCTGACCACCTAGACCCTTTCGTGAGTAAACTTTGTGATACACTTTGTGATACGGGGTCGTGATTGTGGTGAAAGGATTAGCAAGTCATGGGTTAGTGAGGCCGGTGTGTACAATGTATCTCCAGAGTACCTGGCTTTCAAGGGAGAGCCTGAAATTTTTCAGGCTACACTGAAAGTCCAGTGGCCGCCTGGGGTAAATTGCATCACGTGCGAGTGCCCTGAAGGCGGGGTCGAATCACTGTATGTTTTGTGTGCTCTGGGTTCGGCAGAAAAGCAGACACGTTTTGCATGAAGGAATGAACAGAACGCTGATAGCTGGCTGTTTCTAAGCTATCCCAACCTAGGTGTTTCTCTGACGAAGCCCTTCACTGCCCATGATTCGGCATCTAGCTGCTGCCAGCGGTGCATTGCTCACAACTCCCTGAAGACACAGGAGGCCCTTTTAGTCCGATTCGGATCCTAGTACAGCCCCGCGACTCAAGAGAGGACCTGATATGCTTCCTAGGGTTCGAGAAACCCAGGGACTAAGGCTGCATGGGGTCTGTCGGATGCCTACCTGGTTCATGAGAAAACCTGAACATTAGCTTAAGGCCAGAGGCCCCGTGTGGTTCTCCCCTTCCCTGAGGACAACTGAAGTAGGAGCACTTACCGAGGAACGGCAACATCCAATCTCCTTCCAGGAAACTCACTTGTCATCACAAAGGCAACTGTGCAACAACAATTGTTTCCCAGGGAGAACTGAGCCCGCAGCTCTCTAAATCCCAATGAGGAAAATAAAGTTTCCCTTCAAGCCTTAGTTTCAAAATGGACCGCAGAGCATTCACCCTGTTGTATCCGTCACTCATTGGCACGTCCAAGGTTCGCATAGCACGGAGATACTACATTCGTTTCAACTTGCCGCATCCTAGCATTTTAACAAAAGACGCCCTTCACAGCCCTTCTTTCAGCCTATAGTTGCCCTCAACTGAGCTTCGCTCACAAGGCCCAGAAAGGACGGGCAGTCCGTCGTTTACATCTTGGATCCTAGTGCAGACCCCCGTGTCCTAAGACACCAGAAACGCTTCCTAGATTTAAAACACCGCTTTGACTAACGCTGCCGTGAGCCTGCGGCCCGCCTATGTCTGTGACGAGAGAACTAAGTAGAACATTGGACAGAGGCGAGTCGTCCAGGGTTGTGGGCGGACTCACGAACAATTATGGAGGGATGAGGACGTGGCAGGAATTGAAAGCCAAGTGCTCTTTCGTGGAAGATAACTAGTCCTCCCAAAGACGACTGTGCAGCAAAGAGAAGATGGGCAACAACAGTGTTTACCAGGTAACCCTGAGGCCGCAAACTCTCTACTTTGCAATGAGGAAAATCAACTTCCCAGGAAGACTCAATTCCCAGCAGGACAAAGCAGCATATTACCAAGTCGCATCGGACTCTCTCTTGTACATCCCGTGGACACAGTGGCTCGTGACACTAGTAACCATTGCCATGCTGGGAGTCCTTACTGTGGTGTAAGGATATCAAGGTGAGGGCTTAGTTAGGCCTAGGTGACGGTACTTCTCTAGACTATCTACCAGTTCTGGAAAACCCCTGTAGGTTTTGAAGCCGGACTTAAAGTGTAGTTGCCGCTTGAGGTAGACAGACGTCGTGGAGCAGCTCCCAGGAGCAGTGGTAGGCTAATTGTATTTTCTACTGCAGCTCAGGGTTCCTCCAGAGCGCAGACACCCTTTGCATGAAGGAAGGCATGGAACGTTGATAACTGGGTTGCTTTCAAGCTATCGCAATCCAGGTGTCTAAACAACGAAGCCCTTCACTGCCCATCAGTTGGCATCTAGCTGTTCCCGACGGTAGATGGCTCAAGGCTCCCCGAAGACACAGGCAGTCCTTTCTCAGTACGTTTTGGAACCTAGCGCTGACAAGTGAGTCCAAAAGAGAGCTGATATGCTTCCTAGAGTTCAAGAACCACAGGGACTAAGTCTCTATGCAATCTGTTGTTTCGCTAAGTCTGTCATGAGAACACCTGGACGTTAGCTTGAGGCTAGAGGCCCCATGTGATGGGCCCATTCCCTGAAGACTACTGAAGGATGACCACCTACCAAGGGATGGCAACCTCCAAGTTTCTTGCCTAGAAACTCACGTCATCACCAGGGCAATTGTGTTACGAAGAGAAGCTGTGCAGCAACAGTGTTTCTTGGGGAGAATTGAGCCCGCGGCTCTGTAAATCCCAATGAGGAAAATAAAGTTTCACTCGCAGCCTTACTTTCAAAAGGGACCACACAGAGCATTCACCCTGCTGTGTCTTTCTCTAGTTTGTACTCCCAAGGTGCGTTAGAAGGGAGATACTTGAGTTGTTTCACTTACCACATGCTAGATGTTTAGCAAAAGAAGGCCTTTACTGCCCTTCTTTTGGCATATGGTTGTCCTCAGCCGAACAGTTCTCTCAGCTCCTAGAAGCGATGGGCGGTCCCTTGTGTACATCTTGGATCCCAGTGCAGACCTGTTAGTCCTAAGACACCAGAAATGCTTCCTACACTTAAAGCACCGCTTTGACAAACGCTGCCTGGAACCTGTTGCCTGCCTATCTATCTGTGTGACGAACAAAACAGTAACTTAGCTTGGAGCCAGTCCTCCTATATTTTTGGCTTACTCACCAACGATTGCTGAGGGATGAGCACTTAGCAGGGACTGAAAGGCCACGTTTGCCTCACGGGGGGCGGGGATATGACTTGTCCTCACAAGGCAATTGTGCAATGAAGAAAAGATAGGCCACTACACTGTTCATCAGGTAACCTTGAGGCCGCATGTCGTCATTCCAGTGTGCCAAATAAACTTCCCATCACGGTTCAGTTTCCAAGGCGAGGGCACAGCGTCTTATGCTGCAGTTTCTGACTCCCTACTGGACGTTCAGCTGACCACCTAGACCCTTTCGTGAGTAAACTTTGTGATACACTTTGTGATACGGGGTCGTGATTGTGGTGAAAGGATTAGCAAGTCATGGGTTAGTGAGGCCGGTGTGTACAATGTATCTCCAGAGTACCTGGCTTTCAAGGGAGAGCCTGAAATTTTTCAGGCTACACTGAAAGTCCAGTGGCCGCCTGGGGTAAATTGCATCACGTGCGAGTGCCCTGAAGGCGGGGTCGAATCACTGTATGTTTTGTGTGCTCTGGGTTCGGCAGAAAAGCAGACACGTTTTGCATGAAGGAATGAACAGAACGCTGATAGCTGGCTGTTTCTAAGCTATCCCAACCTAGGTGTTTCTCTGACGAAGCCCTTCACTGCCCATGATTCGGCATCTAGCTGCTGCCAGCGGTGCATTGCTCACAACTCCCTGAAGACACAGGAGGCCCTTTTAGTCCGTTTCGGATCCTAGTACAGCCCCGCGACTCAAGAGAGGGCCTGATATGCTTCCTAGGGTTCGAGAAACCCAGGGACTAAGGCTGCATGGGGTCTGTCGCATGCCTACCTCGTTCATGAGAAAACCTGAACATTAGCTTAAGGCCAGAGGCCCCGTGTGGTTCTCCCCTTCCCTGAGGACAACTGAAGTAGGAGCACTTACCGAGGAACGGCAACATCCAATCTCCTTCCAGGAAACTCACTTGTCATCACAAAGGCAACTGTGCAACAACAATTGTTTCCCAGGGAGAACTGAGCCCGCAGCTCTCTAAATCCCAATGAGGAAAATAAAGTTTCCCTTCAAGCCTTAGTTTCAAAATGGACCACAGAGCATTCACCCTGTTGTATCCGTCACTCCATGGCACGTCCAAGGTGCGCATAGCACGGAGATACTACATTCGTTTCAACTTGCCGCATCCTAGCATTTTAACAAAAGACGCCCTTCACAGCCCTTCTTTCAGCCTATAGTTGCCCTCAACTGAGCTTCGCTCACAAGGCCCAGAAAGGACGGGCAGTCCGTCGTTTATATCTTGGATCCTAGTGCAGACCCCCGTGTACTAAGACACCAGAAACGCTTCCTAGATTTAAAACACCGCTTTGACAAAGGCTGCCGTGAGCTTGCGGCCCGCCTATGTCTGTGATGAGAGAAGTAGAACGTGGCTTGAGGCGAGTCGTCCGGGGTTGTGGGCGTATTCACGAGTGATTTTTGAGGGAGGAGGACGTGGCAGGAATTAAAAGCCAAGTGCTCTTTCGTGGAAGATAACTAGTCCTCCCAAAGACGACTGTGCAACAAAGAGAAGATGGGCAACAACAGTGTTTACCAGGTAACCCTGAGGCCGCAAACTCTCTACTTTGCAATGAGGAAAATCAACTTCCCAGGAAGACTCAATTCCCAGCAGGACAAAGCAGCATATTACCAAGTCGCATCGGACTCTCTCTTGTACATCCCGTGGACACAGTGGCTCGTGACACTAGTAACCATTGCCATGCTGGGAGTCCTTACTGTGGTGTAAGGATATCAAGGGGAGGGCTTAGTTAGGCCTAGGTGACGGTACTTCTCTAGACTATCTACCAGTTCTGGAAAACCCTGTAGGTTTTGAAGCCGGACTTAAAGTGTAGTTGCCGCTTGAGGTAGACAGACGTCGTGGAGCAGCTCCCAGGAGCAGTGGTAGGCTAATTGTATTTTCTACTGCAGCTCAGGGTTCATCCAGAGCGCAGACACCCTTTGCATGAAGGAAGGCATGGAACGTTGATAACTGGGTTGCTTTCAAGCTATCACAATCCAGGTGTCTAAACAACGAAGCCCTTCACTGCCCATCAGTTGGCATCTAGCTGTTCCCGACGGTAGATGGCTCAAGGCTCCCCGAAGACACAGGCAGTCCTTTCTCAGTACGTTTTGGAACCTAGCGCTGACAAGTGAGTCCAAAAGAGAGCTGATATGCTTCCTAGAGTTCAAGAACCACAGGGACTAAGGCTCTATGCAATCGGTTGTTTCGCTAAGTCTGTCATGAGAACACCTGGACGTTAGCTTGAGGCTAGAGGCCCCATGTGGTGGGCCCATTCCCTGAAGACTACTGAAGGATGACCACGTACCAAGGGATGGCAACCTCCAAGTTTCTTGCCTAGAAACTCACGTCATCACCAGGGCAATTGTGTTATGAAGAGAAGCTGTGCAGCAACAGTGTTTCTTGGGGAGAATTGAGCCCGCGGCTCTGTAAATCCCAATGAGGAAAATAAAGTTTCACTCGCAGCCTTACTTTCAAAAGGGACCACACAGAGCATTCACCCTGCTGTGTCTTTCTCTAGTTTGTACTCCCAAGGTGCGTTAGAAGGGAGATACTTGAGTTGTTTCACTTACCACATGCTAGATGTTTAGCAAAAGAAGGCCTTTACTGCCCTTCTTTTGGCATATGGTTGTCCTCAGCCGAACAGTTCTCTCAGCTCCTAGAAGCGATGGGCGGTCCCTTGTGTACATCTTGGATCCCAGTGCAGACCTGTTAGTCCTAAGACACCAGAAATGCTTCCTACACTTAAAGCACCGCTTTGACAAACGCTGCCTGGAACCT
Organism: Orcinus orca; assembly: GCF_937001465.1. Classification (NCBI taxonomy): domain Eukaryota; kingdom Metazoa; phylum Chordata; class Mammalia; order Artiodactyla; family Delphinidae; genus Orcinus; species Orcinus orca. Next base: position 58,638,332 of record NC_064568.1, on the reverse strand, counting down.
GTTGCCTGCCTATCTATCTGTGTGACGAACAAAACAGTAACTTAGCTTGGAGCCAGTCCTCCTATATTTTTGGCTTACTCACCGACGATTGCTGAGGGATGAGCACTTAGCAGGGACTGAAAGGCCACGTTTGCCTCACGGGGGGCGGGGATATGACTTGTCCTCACAAGGCAATTGTGCAATGAAGAAAAGATAGGCCACTACACTGTTCATCAGGTAACCTTGAGGCCGCATGTCGTCATTCCAGTGTGCCAAATAAACTTCCCATCACGGTTCAGTTTCCAAGGCGAGGGCACAGCGTCTTATGCTGCAGTTTCTGACTCCCTACTGGACGTTCAGCTGACCACCTAGACCCTTTCGTGAGTAAACTTTGTGATACACTTTGTGATACGGGGTCGTGATTGTGGTGAAAGGATTAGCAAGTCATGGGTTAGTGAGGCCGGTGTGTACAATGTATCTCCAGAGTACCTGGCTTTCAAGGGAGAGCCTGAAATTTTTCAGGCTACACTGAAAGTCCAGTGGCCGCCTGGGGTAAATTGCATCACGTGCGAGTGCCCTGAAGGCGGGGTCGAATCACTGTATGTTTTGTGTGCTCTGGGTTCGGCAGAAAAGCAGACACGTTTTGCATGAAGGAATGAACAGAACGCTGATAGCTGGCTGTTTCTAAGCTATCCCAACCTAGGTGTTTCTCTGACGAAGCCCTTCACTGCCCATGATTCGGCATCTAGCTGCTGCCAGCGGTGCATTGCTCACAACTCCCTGAAGACACAGGAGGCCCTTTTAGTCCGTTTCGGATCCTAGTACAGCCCCGCGACTCAAGAGAGGACCTGATATGCTTCCTAGGGTTCGAGAAACCCAGGGACTAAGGCTGCATGGGGTCTGTCGCATGCCTACCTCGTTCATGAGAAAACCTGAACATTAGCTTAAGGCCAGAGGCCCCGTGTGGTTCTCCCCTTCCCTGAGGACAACTGAAGTAGGAGCACTTACCGAGGAACGGCAACATCCAATCTCCTTCCAGGAAACTCACTTGTCATCACAAAGGCAACTGTGCAACAACACTGTTTCCCAGGGAGAACTGAGCCCGCAGCTCTCTAAATCCCAATGAGGAAAATAAAGTTTCCCTTCAAGCCTTAGTTTCAAAATGGACCGCAGCTCATTCACCCTGTTTTATCCGTCACTCCATGGCACGTCCAAGGTGCGCATAGCACGGAGATACTACATTCGTTTCAACTTGCCGCATCCTAGCATTTTAACAAAAGACGCCCTTCACAGCCCTTCTTTCAGCCTATAGTTGCCCTCAACTGAGCTTCGTTCACAAGGCCCAGAAAGGACGGGCAGTCCGTCGTTTACATCTTGGATCCTAGTGCAGACCCCCGTGTCCTAAGACACCAGAAACGATTCCTAGATTTAAAGCACCGCTTTGACTAACGCTGCCGTCAGCCTGTGGCCCGCCTATGTCTGTGACGAGAGAAGTAAGTAGAACGTTGGACTGAGGCGAGTCGTCCAGGGTTGTGGGCGTACTCACGAACAATTATGGAGGGATGAGGACGTGGCAGGAATTGAAAGCCAAGTGCTCTTTCGTGGAAGCTAACTAGTCCTCCCAAACACGACTGTGCAGCAAAGAGAAGATGGGCAACAACAGTGTTTACCAGGTAACCCTGAGGCCGCAAACTCTCTACTTTGCAATGAGGAAAATCAACTTCCCAGGAAGACTCAATTCCCAGCAGGACAAAGCCGCATATTACCAAGTCGCATCGGACTCTCTCTTGTACATCCCGTGGACACAGTGGCTCGTGACACTAGTAACCATTGCCATGCTGGGAGTCCTTACTGTGGTGTAAGGATATCAAGGGGAGGGCTTAGTTAGGCCTAGGTGACGGTACTTCTCTAGACTATCTACCAGTTCTGGAAAACCCTGTAGGTTTTGAAGCCGGACTTAAAGTGTAGTTGCCGCTTGAGGTAGACAGACGTCGTGGAGCAGCTCCCAGGAGCAGTGGTAGGCTAATTGTATTTTCCAGTGCAGCTCAGGGTTCCTCCAGAGCGCAGACACCCTTTGCATGAAGGAAGGCATGGAACGTTGATAACTGGGTTGCTTTCAAGCTATCGCAATCCAGGTGTCTAAACAACGAAGCCCTTCACTGCCCATCAGTTGGCATCTAGCTGTTCCCGACGGTAGATGGCTCAAGGCTCCCCGAAGACACAGGCAGTCCTTTCTCAGTACGTTTTGGAACCTAGCGCTGACAAGTGAGTCCAAAAGAGAGCTGATATGCTTCCTAGAGTTCAAGAACCACAGGGACTAAGGCTCTATGCAATCTGTTGTTTCGCTAAGTCTGTCATGAGAACACCTGGACGTTAGCTTGAGGCTAGAGGCCCCATGTGGTGGGCCCATTCCCTGAAGACTACTGAAGGATGACCACCTACCAAGGGATGGCAACCTCCAAGTTTCTTGCCTAGAAACTCACGTCATCACCAGGGCAATTGTGTTACGAAGAGAAGCTGTGCAGCAACAGTGTTTCTTGGGGAGAATTGAGCCCGCGGCTCTGTAAATCCCAATGAGGAAAATAAAGTTTCACTCGCAGCCTTACTTTCAAAAGGGACCACACAGAGCATTCACCCTGCTGTGTCTTTCTCTAGTTTGTACTCCCAAGGTGCGTTAGAAGGGAGATACTTGAGTTGTTTCACTTACCACATGCTAGATGTTTAGCAAAAGAAGGCCTTTACTGCCCTTCTTTTGGCATATGGTTGTCCTCAGCCGAACAGTTCTCTCAGCTCCTAGAAGCGATGGGCGGTCCCTTGTGTACATCTTGGATCCCAGTGCAGACCTGTTAGTCCTAAGACACCAGAAATGCTTCCTACACTTAAAGCACCGCTTTGACAAACGCTGCCTGGAACCTGTTGCCTGCCTATCTATCTGTGTGACAAACAAAACAGTAACTTAGCTTGGAGCCAGTCCTCCTATATTTTTGGCTTACTCACCGACGATTGCTGAGGGATGAGCACTTAGCAGGGACTGAAAGGCCACGTTTGCCTCACGGGGGGCGGGGATATGACTTGTCCTCACAAGGCAATTGTGCAATGAAGAAAAGATAGGCCACTACACTGTTCATCAGGTAACCTTGAGGCCGCATGTCGTCATTCCAGTGTGCCAAATAAACTTCCCATCACGGTTCAGTTTCCAAGGCGAGGGCACAGCGTCTTATGCTGCAGTTTCTGACTCCCTACTGGACGTTCAGCTGACCACCTAGACCCTTTCGTGAGTAAACTTTGTGATACACTTTGTGATACGGGGTCGTGATTGTGGTGAAAGGATTAGCAAGTCATGGGTTAGTGAGGCCGGTGTGTACAATGTATCTCCAGAGTACCTGGCTTTCAAGGGAGAGCCTGAAATTTTTCAGGCTACACTGAAAGTCCAGTGGCCGCCTGGGGTAAATTGCATCACGTGCGAGTGCCCTGAAGGCGGGGTCGAATCACTGTATGTTTTGTGTGCTCTGGGTTCGGCAGAAAAGCAGACACGTTTTGCATGAAGGAATGAACAGAACGCTGATAGCTGGCTGTTTCTAAGCTATCCCAACCTAGGTGTTTCTCTGACGAAGCCCTTCACTGCCCATGATTCGGCATCTAGCTGCTGCCAGCGGTGCATTGCTCACAACTCCCTGAAGACACAGGAGGCCCTTTTAGTCCGATTCGGATCCTAGTACAGCCCCGCGACTCAAGAGAGGACCTGATATGCTTCCTAGGGTTCGAGAAACCCAGGGACTAAGGCTGCATGGGGTCTGTCGGATGCCTACCTGGTTCATGAGAAAACCTGAACATTAGCTTAAGGCCAGAGGCCCCGTGTGGTTCTCCCCTTCCCTGAGGACAACTGAAGTAGGAGCACTTACCGAGGAACGGCAACATCCAATCTCCTTCCAGGAAACTCACTTGTCATCACAAAGGCAACTGTGCAACAACAATTGTTTCCCAGGGAGAACTGAGCCCGCAGCTCTCTAAATCCCAATGAGGAAAATAAAGTTTCCCTTCAAGCCTTAGTTTCAAAATGGACCGCAGAGCATTCACCCTGTTGTATCCGTCACTCATTGGCACGTCCAAGGTTCGCATAGCACGGAGATACTACATTCGTTTCAACTTGCCGCATCCTAGCATTTTAACAAAAGACGCCCTTCACAGCCCTTCTTTCAGCCTATAGTTGCCCTCAACTGAGCTTCGCTCACAAGGCCCAGAAAGGACGGGCAGTCCGTCGTTTACATCTTGGATCCTAGTGCAGACCCCCGTGTCCTAAGACACCAGAAACGCTTCCTAGATTTAAAACACCGCTTTGACTAACGCTGCCGTGAGCCTGCGGCCCGCCTATGTCTGTGACGAGAGAACTAAGTAGAACATTGGACAGAGGCGAGTCGTCCAGGGTTGTGGGCGGACTCACGAACAATTATGGAGGGATGAGGACGTGGCAGGAATTGAAAGCCAAGTGCTCTTTCGTGGAAGATAACTAGTCCTCCCAAAGACGACTGTGCAGCAAAGAGAAGATGGGCAACAACAGTGTTTACCAGGTAACCCTGAGGCCGCAAACTCTCTACTTTGCAATGAGGAAAATCAACTTCCCAGGAAGACTCAATTCCCAGCAGGACAAAGCAGCATATTACCAAGTCGCATCGGACTCTCTCTTGTACATCCCGTGGACACAGTGGCTCGTGACACTAGTAACCATTGCCATGCTGGGAGTCCTTACTGTGGTGTAAGGATATCAAGGTGAGGGCTTAGTTAGGCTTAGGTGACGGTACTTCTCTAGACTATCTACCAGTTCTGGAAAACCCCTGTAGGTTTTGAAGCCGGACTTAAAGTGTAGTTGCCGCTTGAGGTAGACAGACGTCGTGGAGCAGCTCCCAGGAGCAGTGGTAGGCTAATTGTATTTTCTACTGCAGCTCAGGGTTCCTCCAGAGCGCAGACACCCTTTGCATGAAGGAAGGCATGGAACGTTGATAACTGGGTTGCTTTCAAGCTATCGCAATCCAGGTGTCTAAACAACGAAGCCCTTCACTGCCCATCAGTTGGCATCTAGCTGTTCCCGACGGTAGATGGCTCAAGGCTCCCCGAAGACACAGGCAGCCCTTTCTCAGTACGTTTTGGAACCTAGCGCTGACAAGTGAGTCCAAAAGAGAGCTGATATGCTTCCTAGAGTTCAAGAACCACAGGGACTAAGGCTCTATGCAATCTGTTGTTTCGCTAAGTCTGTCATGAGAACACCTGGACGTTAGCTTGAGGCTAGAGGCCCCATGTGGTGGGCCCATTCCCTGAAGACTACTGAAGGATGACCACCTACCAAGGGATGGCAACCTCCAAGTTTCTTGCCTAGAAACTCACGTCATCACCAGGGCAATTGTGTTACGAAGAGAAGCTGTGCAGCAACAGTGTTTCTTGGGGAGAATTGAGCCCGCGGCTCTGTAAATCCCAATGAGGAAAATAAAGTTTCACTCGCAGCCTTACTTTCAAAAGGGACCACACAGAGCATTCACCCTGCTGTGTCTTTCTCTAGTTTGTACTCCCAAGGTGCGTTAGAAGGGAGATACTTGAGTTGTTTCACTTACCACATGCTAGATGTTTAGCAAAAGAAGGCCTTTACTGCCCTTCTTTTGGCATATGGTTGTCCTCAGCCGAACAGTTCTCTCAGCTCCTAGAAGCGATGGGCGGTCCCTTGTGTACATCTTGGATCCCAGTGCAGACCTGTTAGTCCTAAGACACCAGAAATGCTTCCTACACTTAAAGCACCGCTTTGACAAACGCTGCCTGGAACCTGTTGCCTGCCTATCTATCTGTGTGACGAACAAAACAGTAACTTAGCTTGGAGCCAGTCCTCCTATATGTTTGGCTTACTCACCGACGATTGCTGAGGGATGAGCACTTAGCAGGGACTGAAAGGCCACGTTTGCCTCACGGGGGGCGGGGATATGACTTGTCCTCACAAGGCAATTGTGCAATGAAGAAAAGATAGGCCACTACACTGTTCATCAGGTAACCTTGAGGCCGCATGTCGTCATTCCAGTGTGCCAAATAAACTTCCCATCACGGTTCAGTTTCCAAGGCGAGGGCACAGCATCTTATGCTGCAGTTTCTGACTCCCTACTGGACGTTCAGCTGACCACCTAGACCCTTTCGTGAGTAAACTTTGTGATACACTTTGTGATACGGGGTCGTGATTGTGGTGAAAGGATTAGCAAGTCATGGGTTAGTGAGGTCGGTGTGTACAATGTATCTCCAGAATACCTGGCTTTCTAGAGAGAGCCTGAAATTTTTCAGGCTACACTGAAAGTCCAGTGGCCGCCTGGGGTAAATTCCATCACGTGCGAGTTCCCTGAAGGCGGGGTCGAATCACTGTATGTTTTGTGTGCTCTGGGTTCGGCAGAAAAGCAGACACGTTTTGCATGAAGGAATGAACAGAACGCTGATAGCTGGCTGTTTCTAAGCTATCCCAACCTAGGTGTTTCTCTGACGAAGCCCTTCACTGCCCATGATTCGGCATCTAGCTGCTGCCAGCGGTGCATTGCTCACAACTCCCTGAAGACACAGGAGGCCCTTTTAGTCCGTTTTGGATCCTAGTACAGCCCAGCGACTCAAGAGAGGACCTGATATGCTTCCTAGGGTTCGAGAAACCCAGGGACTAAGGCTGCATGGGGTCTGTCGCATGCCTACCTGGTTCATGAGAAAACCTGAACATTAGCTTAAGGCCAGAGGCCCCGTGTGGTTCTCCCCTTCCCTGAGGACAACTGAAGTAGGAGCACTTACCGAGGAACGGCAACATCCAATCTCCTTCCAGGAAACTCACTTGTCATCACAAAGGCAACTGTGCAACAACAATTGTTTCCCAGGGAGAACTGAGCCCGCAGCTCTCTAAATCCCAATGAGGAAAATAAAGTTTCCCTTCAAGCCTTAGTTTCAAAATGGACCGCAGAGCATTCACCCTGTTGTATCCGTCACTCCATGGCACGTCCAAGGTGCGCATAGCACGGAGATACTACATTCGTTTCAACTTGCCGCATCCTAGCATTTTAACAAAAGACGCCCTTCACAGCCCTTCTTTCAGCCTATAGTTGCCCTCAACTGAGCTTCGCTCACAAGGCCCAGAAAGGACGGGCAGTCCGTCGTTTACATCTTGGATCCTAGTGCAGACCCCCGTGTCCTAAGACACCAGAAACGCTTCCTAGATTTAAAGCACCGCTTTGACAAAGGCTGCCGTGAGCCTGCGGCCCGCCTATGTCTGTGACGAGAGAAGTAAGTAGAACGTTGGACTGAGGCGAGTCGTTCAGGGTTGTGGGCCTACTCACGAACAATTATGGAGGGATGAGGACGTGGCAGGAATTGAAAGCCAAGTGCTCTTTCGTGGAAGATAACTAGTCCTCCCAAAGACGACTGTGCAGCAAAGAGAAGATGGGCAACAACAGTGTTTACCAGGTAACCCTGAGGCCGCAAACTCTCTACTTTGCAATGAGGAAAATCAACTTCCCAGGAAGACTCAATTCCCAGCAGGACAAAGCAGCATATTACCACGTCGCATCGGACTCTCTCTTGTACATCCCGTGGACACAGTGGCTCGTGACACTAGTAACCATTGCCATGCTGGGAGTCCTTACTGTGGTGTAAGGATATCAAGGGGAGGGCTTAGTTAGGCCTAGGTGACGGTACTTCTCTAGACTATCTACCAGTTCTGGAAAACCCTGTAGGTTTTGAAGCCGGACTTAAAGTGTAGTTGCCGCTTGAGGTAGACAGACGTCGTGGAGCAGCTCCCAGGAGCAGTGGTAGGCTAATTGTATTTTCTACTGCAGCTCAGGGTTCCTCCAGAGCGCAGACACCCTTTGCATGAAGGAAGGCATGGAACGTTGATAACTGGGTTGCTTTCAAGCTATCGCAATCCAGGTGTCTAAACAACGAAGCCCTTCACTGCCCATCAGTTGGCATCTAGCTGTTCCCGACGGTAGATGGCTCAAGGCTCCCCGAAGAAACAGGCAGTCCTTTCTCAGTACGTTTTGGAACCTAGCGCTGACAAGTGAGTCCAAAAGAGAGCTGATATGCTTCCTAGAGTTCAAGAACCACAGGGACTAAGTCTCTATGCAATCGGTTGTTTCGCTAAGTCTGTCATGAGAACACCTGGACGTTAGCTTGAGGCTAGAGGCCCCATGTGGTGGGCCCATTCCCTGAAGACTACTGAAGGATGACCACCTACCAAGGGATGGCAACCTCCAAGTTTCTTGCCTAGAAACTCACGTCATCACCAGGGCAATTGTGTTACGAAGAGAAGCTGTGCAGCAACAGTGTTTCTTGGGGAGAATTGAGCCCGCGGCTCTGTAAATCCCAATGAGGAAAATAAAGTTTCACTCGCAGCCTTACTTTCAAAAGGGACCACACAGAGCATTCACCCTGCTGTGTCTTTCTCTAGTTTGTACTCCCAAGGTGCGTTAGAAGGGAGATACTTGAGTTGTTTCACTTACCACATGCTAGATGTTTAGCAAAAGAAGGCCTTTACTGCCCTTCTTTTGGCATATGGTTGTCCTCAGCCGAACAGTTCTCTCAGCTCCTAGAAGCGATGGGTGGTCCCTTGTGTACATCTTGGATCCCAGTGCAGACCTGTTAGTCCTAAGACACCAGAAATGCTTCCTACACTTAAAGCACCGCTTTGACAAATGCTGCCTGGAACCTGTTGCCTGCCTATCTATCTGTGTGACGAACAAAACAGTAACTTAGCTTGGAGCCAGTCCTCCTATATTTTTGGCTTACTCACCGACGATTGCTGAGGGATGAGCACTTAGCAGGGACTGAAAGGCCACGTTTGCCTCACGGGGGGCGGGGATATGACTTGTCCTCACAAGGCAATTGTGCAATGAAGAAAAGATAGGCCACTTCACTATTCATCAGGTAACCTTGAGGCCGCATATCGTCATTCCAGTGTGCCAAATAAACTTCCCATCACGGTTCAGTTTCCAAGGCGAGGGCACAGCGTCTTATGCTGCAGTTTCTGACTCCCTACTGGACGTTCAGCTGACCACCTAGACCCTTTCGTGAGTAAACTTTGTGATACACTTTGTGATACGGGGTCGTGATTGTGGTGAAAGGATTAGCAAGTCATGGGTTAGTGAGGCCGGTGTGTACAATGTATCTCCAGAGTACCTGGCTTTCAAGGGAGAGCCTGAAATTTTTCAGGCTACACTGAAAGTCCAGTGGCCCCCTGGGGTAAATTGCATCACGTGCGAGTGCCCTGAAGGCGGGGTCGAATCACTGTATGTTTTGTGTGCTCTGGGTTCGGCAGAAAAGCAGACACGTTTTGCATGAAGGAATGAACAGAACGCTGATAGCTGGCTGTTTCTAAGCTATCCCAACCTAGGTGTTTCTCTGACGAAGCCCTTCACTGCCCATGATTCGGCATCTAGCTGCTGCCAGCGGTGCATTGCTCACAACTCCCTGAAGACACAGGAGGCCCTTTTAGTCCATTTCGGATCCTAGTACAGCCCCGCAACTCAAGAGAGGACCTGATATGCTTCCTAGGGTTCGAGAAACCCAGGGACTAAGGCTGCATGAGGTCTGTCGCATGCCTACCTGGTTCATGAGAAAACCTGAACATTAGCTTAAGGCCAGAGGCCCCGTGTGGTTCTCCCCTTCCCTGAGGACAACTGAAGTAGGAGCACTTACCGAGGAACGGCAACATCCAATCTCCTTCCAGGAAACTCACTTGTCATCACAAAGGCAACTGTGCAACAACAATTGTTTCCCAGGGAGAACTGAGCCCGCAGCTCTCTAAATCCCAATGAGGAAAATAAAGTTTCCCTTCAAGCCTTAGTTTCAAAATGGACTGCAGAGCATTCACTCTGTTGTATCCGTCACTCCATGGCACGTCCAAGGTGCGCATAGCATGGAGATACTACATTCGTTTCAACTTGCCGCATCCTAGCATTTTAACAAAAGACGCCCTTCACAGCCCTTCTTTCAGCCTATAGTTGCCCTCAACTGAGCTTCGCTCACAAGGCCCAGAAAGGACGGGCAGTCCGTCGTTTATATCTTGGATCCTAGTGCAGACTCCCGTGTCCTAAGACACCAGAAACGCTTCCTAGATTTAAAGCACCGCTTTGACAAAGGCTGCCGTGAGCTTGCGGCCCGCCTATGTCTGTGATGAGAGAAGTAGAACGTTGGCTTGAGGCGAGTCATCCGGGGTTGTGGGCGTACTCACGAATGATTTTTGAGGGAGGAGGACATGGCAGGAATTGAAAGCCAAGTGCTCTTTCGTGGAAGCTAACTAGTCCTCCCAAAGACGACTGTGCAGCAAAGAGAAGATGGGCAACAACAGTGTTTACCAGGTAACCCTGGGGCCGCAAACTCTCCACTTTGCAATGAGGAAAATCAACTTCCCAGGAAGACTCAATTCCCAGCAGGACAAAGCAGCATATTACCAAGTCGCATCGGACTCTCTCTTGTACATCCCGTGGACACAGTGGATCGTGACACTAGTCACCATTGCCATGCTGGGAGTCCTGACTGTGTTGTAAGGATATCAAGGTGTGGGCTTAGTTAGGTCTAGGTGACGGTACTTCTCTAGACTATCTACCAGTTCTGGAAAACCCTGTAGGTTTTGAAGCCGGACTTAAAGTGTAGTTGCCGCTTGAGGTAGACAGACGTCGTGGAGCAGCACCCAGGAGCAGTGGTAGGCTAATTGTATTTTCTACTGCAGCTCAGGTTCCTCCAGAGCGCAGACACCCTTTGCATGAAGGAAGGCATGGAACGTTGATAACTGGGTTGCTTTCAAGCTATCGCAATCCAGGTGTCTAAACAACGAAGCCCTTCACTGCCCATCAGTTGGCATCTAGCTGTTCCCGACGGTAGATGGCTCAAGGCTCCCCGAAGACACAGGCAGTCCTTTCTCAGTACGTTTTGGAACCTAGCGCTGACAAGTGAGTCCAAAAGAGAGCTGATATGCTTCCTAGAGTTCAAGAACCACAGGGACTAAGGCTCTATGCAATCTGTTGTTTCGCTAAGTCTGTCATGAGAACACCTGGACGTTAGCTTGAGGCTAGAGGCCCCATGTGGTGGGCCCATTCCCTGAAGACTACTGAAGGATGACCACCTACCAAGGGATGGCAACCTCCAAGTTTCTTGCCTAGAAACTCACGTCATCACCAGGGCAATTGTGTTACGAAGAGAAGCTGTGCAGCAACAGTGTTTCTTGGGGAGAATTGAGCCCGCGGCTCTGTAAATCCCAATGAGGAAAATAAAGTTTCACTCGCAGCCTTACTTTCAAAAGGGACCACACAGAGCATTCACCCTGCTGTGTCTTTCTCTAGTTTGTACTCCCAAGGTGCGTTAGAAGGGAGATACTTGAGTTGTTTCACTTACCACATGCTAGATGTTTAGCAGAAGAAAGCCTTTACTGCCCTTCTTTTGGCATATGGTTGTCCTCAGCCGAACAGTTCTCTCAGCTCCTAGAAGTGAAGGGCGGTCCCTTGTGTACATCTTGGATGCCAGTGCAGACCTGTTAGTCCTAAGACACCAGAAATGCTTCCTACACTTAAAGCACCGCTTTGACAAACGCTGCCTGGAACCTGTTGCCTGCCTATCTATCTGTGTGACGAACAAAACAGTAACTTAGCTTGGAGCCAGTCCTCCTATATTTTTGGCTTACTCACCGACGATTGCTGAGGGATGAGCACTTAGCAGGGACTGAAAGGCCACGTTTGCCTCACGGGGGGCGGGGATATGACTTGTCCTCACAAGGCAATTGTGCAATGAAGAAAAGATAGGCCACTACACTGTTCATCAGGTAACCTTGAGGCCGCGTGTCGTCATTCCAGTGTGCCAAATAAACTTCCCATCACGGTTCAGTTTCCAAGGCGAGGGCACAGCGTCTTATGCTGCAGTTTCTGACTCCCTACTGGACGTTCAGCTGACCACCTAGACCCTTTCGTGAGTAAACTTTGTGATACACTTTGTGATACGGGGTCGTGATTGTGGTGAAAGGATTAGCAAGTCATGGGTTAGTGAGGCCGGTGTGTACAATGTATCTCCAGAGTACCTGGCTTTCAAGGGAGAGCCTGAAATTTTTCAGGCTACACTGAAAGTCCAGTGGCCGCCTGGGGTAAATTGCATCACGTGCGAGTGCCCTGAAGGCGGGGTCGAATCACTGTATGTTTTGTGTGCTCTGGGTTCGGCAGAAAAGCAGACACGTTTTGCATGAAGGAATGAACAGAACGCTGATAGCTGGCTGTTTCTAAGCTATCCCAACCTAGGTGTTTCTCTGACGAAGCCCTTCACTGCCCATGACTCGGCATCTAGCTGCTGCCAGCGGTGCATTGCTCACAACTCCCTGAAGACACAGGAGGCCCTTTTAGTCCGTTTCGGATCCTAGTACAGCCCCGTGACTCAAGAGAGGTCCTGATATGCTTCCTAGGGTTCGAGAAACCCAGGGACTAAGGCTGCATGGGGTCTGTCGCATGCCTACCTCGTTCATGAGAAAACCTGAACATTAGCTTAAGGCCAGAGGCCCCGTGTGGTTCTCCCCTTCCCTGAGGACAACTGAAGTAGGAGCACTTACCGAGGAACGGCAACATCCAATCTCCTTCCAGGAAACTCACTTGTCATCACAAAGGCAACTGTGCAACAACACTGTTTCCCAGGGAGAACTGAGCCCGCAGCTCTCTAAATCCCAATGAGGAAAATAAAGTTTCCCTTCAAGCCTTAGTTTCAAAATGGACCACAGAGCATTCACCCTGTTGTATCCGTCACTCCATGGCACGTCCAAGGTGCGCATAGCACGGAGATACTACATTCGTTTCAACTTGCCGCATCCTAGCATTTTAACAAAAGACGCCCTTCACAGCCCTTCTTTCAGCCTATAGTTGCCCTCAACTGAGCTTCGCTCACAAGGCCCAGAAAGGACGGGCAGTCCGTCGTTTACATCTTGGATCCTAGTGCAGACCCCCGTGTCCTAAGACACCAGAAACGCTTCCTAGATTTAAAGCACCGCTTTGACTAATGCTGCCGTGAGCCTGCGGCCCGCCTATGTCTGTGACGAGAGAAGTAAGTAGAACGTTGGACTGAGGCGAGTCGTTCAGGGTTGTGGGCGGACTCACGAACAATTATGGAGGGATGAGGACGTGGCAGGAATTGAAAGCCAAGTGCTCTTTCGTGGAAGCTAACTAGTCCTCCCAAACACGACTGTGCAGCAAAGAGAAGATGGGCAACAACAGTGTTTACCAGGTAACCCTGAGGCCGCAAACTCTCTACTTTGCAATGAGGAAAATCAACTTCCCAGGAAGACTCAATTCCCAGCAGGACAAAGCAGCATATTACCAAGTCGCATCGGACTCTCTCTTGTACATCCCGTGGACACAGTGGCTCGTGACACTAGTAACCATTGCCATGCTGGGAGTCCTTACTGTCGTGTAAGGATATCAAGGGGAGGGCTTAGTTAGGCCTAGGTGACAGTACTTCTCTAGACTATCTACCAGTTCTGGAAAACCCTGTAGGTTTTGAAGCCGGACTTAAAGTGTAGTTGCCGCTTGAGGTAGACAGACGTCGTGGAGCAGCTCCCAGGAGCAGTGGTAGGCTAATTGTATTTTCTACTGCAGCTCAGGGTTCCTCCAGAGCGCAGACACCCTTTGCATGAAGGAAGGCATGGAACGTTGATAACTGGGTTGCTTTCAAGCTATCGCAATCCAGGTGTCTAAACAACGAAGCCCTTCACTGCCCATCAGTTGGCATCTAGCTGTTCCCGACGGTAGATGGCTCAAGGCTCCCCGAAGAAACAGGCAGTCCTTTCTCAGTACGTTTTGGAACCTAGCGCTGACAAGTGAGTCCAAAAGAGAGCTGATATGCTTCCTAGAGTTCAAGAACCACAGGGACTAAGTCTCTATGCAATCGGTTGTTTCGCTAAGTCTGTCATGAGAACACCTGGACGTTAGCTTGAGGCTAGAGGCCCCATGTGGTGGGCCCATTCCCTGAAGACTACTGAAGGATGACCACCTACCAAGGGATGGCAACCTCCAAGTTTCTTGCCTAGAAACTCACGTCATCACCAGGGCAATTGTGTTACGAAGAGAAGCTGTGCAGCAACAGTGTTTCTTGGGGAGAATTGAGCCCGCGGCTCTGTAAATCCCAATGAGGAAAATAAAGTTTCACTCGCAGCCTTACTTTCAAAAGGGACCACACAGAGCATTCACCCTGCTGTGTCTTTCTCTAGTTTGTACTCCCAAGGTGCGTTAGAAGGGAGATACTTGAGTTGTTTCACTTACCACATGCTAGATGTTTAGCAAAAGAAGGCCTTTACTGCCCTTCTTTTGGCATATGGTTGTCCTCAGCCGAACAGTTCTCTCAGCTCCTAGAAGCGATGGGTGGTCCCTTGTGTACATCTTGGATCCCAGTGCAGACCTGTTAGTCCTAAGACACCAGAAATGCTTCCTACACTTAAAGCACCGCTTTGACAAATGCTGCCTGGAACCTGTTGCCTGCCTATCTATCTGTGTGACGAACAAAACAGTAACTTAGCTTGGAGCCAGTCCTCCTATATTTTTGGCTTACTCACCGACGATTGCTGAGGGATGAGCACTTAGCAGGGACTGAAAGGCCACGTTTGCCTCACGGGGGGCGGGGATATGACTTGTCCTCACAAGGCAATTGTGCAATGAAGAAAAGATAGGCCACTTCACTATTCATCAGGTAACCTTGAGGCCGCATATCGTCATTCCAGTGTGCCAAATAAACTTCCCATCACGGTTCAGTTTCCAAGGCGAGGGCACAGCGTCTTATGCTGCAGTTTCTGACTCCCTACTGGACGTTCAGCTGACCACCTAGACCCTTTCGTGAGTAAACTTTGTGATACACTTTGTGATACGGGGTCGTGATTGTGGTGAAAGGATTAGCAAGTCATGGGTTAGTGAGGCCGGTGTGTACAATGTATCTCCAGAGTACCTGGCTTTCAAGGGAGAGCCTGAAATTTTTCAGGCTACACTGAAAGTCCAGTGGCCCCCTGGGGTAAATTGCATCACGTGCGAGTGCCCTGAAGGCGGGGTCGAATCACTGTATGTTTTGTGTGCTCTGGGTTCGGCAGAAAAGCAGACACGTTTTGCATGAAGGAATGAACAGAACGCTGATAGCTGGCTGTTTCTAAGCTATCCCAACCTAGGTGTTTCTCTGACGAAGCCCTTCACTGCCCATGATTCGGCATCTAGCTGCTGCCAGCGGTGCATTGCTCACAACTCCCTGAAGACACAGGAGGCCCTTTTAGTCCATTTCGGATCCTAGTACAGCCCCGCAACTCAAGAGAGGACCTGATATGCTTCCTAGGGTTCGAGAAACCCAGGGACTAAGGCTGCATGAGGTCTGTCGCATGCCTACCTGGTTCATGAGAAAACCTGAACATTAGCTTAAGGCCAGAGGCCCCGTGTGGTTCTCCCCTTCCCTGAGGACAACTGAAGTAGGAGCACTTACCGAGGAACGGCAACATCCAATCTCCTTCCAGGAAACTCACTTGTCATCACAAAGGCAACTGTGCAACAACAATTGTTTCCCAGGGAGAACTGAGCCCGCAGCTCTCTAAATCCCAATGAGGAAAATAAAGTTTCCCTTCAAGCCTTAGTTTCAAAATGGACTGCAGAGCATTCACTCTGTTGTATCCGTCACTCCATGGCACGTCCAAGGTGCGCATAGCATGGAGATACTACATTCGTTTCAACTTGCCGCATCCTAGCATTTTAACAAAAGACGCCCTTCACAGCCCTTCTTTCAGCCTATAGTTGCCCTCAACTGAGCTTCGCTCACAAGGCCCAGAAAGGACGGGCAGTCCGTCGTTTATATCTTGGATCCTAGTGCAGACTCCCGTGTCCTAAGACACCAGAAACGCTTCCTAGATTTAAAGCACCGCTTTGACAAAGGCTGCCGTGAGCTTGCGGCCCGCCTATGTCTGTGATGAGAGAAGTAGAACGTTGGCTTGAGGCGAGTCATCCGGGGTTGTGGGCGTACTCACGAATGATTTTTGAGGGAGGAGGACATGGCAGGAATTGAAAGCCAAGTGCTCTTTCGTGGAAGCTAACTAGTCCTCCCAAAGACGACTGTGCAGCAAAGAGAAGATGGGCAACAACAGTGTTTACCAGGTAACCCTGGGGCCGCAAACTCTCCACTTTGCAATGAGGAAAATCAACTTCCCAGGAAGACTCAATTCCCAGCAGGACAAAGCAGCATATTACCAAGTCGCATCGGACTCTCTCTTGTACATCCCGTGGACACAGTGGATCGTGACACTAGTCACCATTGCCATGCTGGGAGTCCTGACTGTGTTGTAAGGATATCAAGGTGTGGGCTTAGTTAGGTCTAGGTGACGGTACTTCTCTAGACTATCTACCAGTTCTGGAAAACCCTGTAGGTTTTGAAGCCGGACTTAAAGTGTAGTTGCCGCTTGAGGTAGACAGACGTCGTGGAGCAGCACCCAGGAGCAGTGGTAGGCTAATTGTATTTTCTACTGCAGCTCAGGTTCCTCCAGAGCGCAGACACCCTTTGCATGAAGGAAGGCATGGAACGTTGATAACTGGGTTGCTTTCAAGCTATCGCAATCCAGGTGTCTAAACAACGAAGCCCTTCACTGCCCATCAGTTGGCATCTAGCTGTTCCCGACGGTAGATGGCTCAAGGCTCCCCGAAGACACAGGCAGTCCTTTCTCAGTACGTTTTGGAACCTAGCGCTGACAAGTGAGTCCAAAAGAGAGCTGATATGCTTCCTAGAGTTCAAGAACCACAGGGACTAAGGCTCTATGCAATCTGTTGTTTCGCTAAGTCTGTCATGAGAACACCTGGACGTTAGCTTGAGGCTAGAGGCCCCATGTGGTGGGCCCATTCCCTGAAGACTACTGAAGGATGACCACCTACCAAGGGATGGCAACCTCCAAGTTTCTTGCCTAGAAACTCACGTCATCACCAGGGCAATTGTGTTACGAAGAGAAGCTGTGCAGCAACAGTGTTTCTTGGGGAGAATTGAGCCCGCGGCTCTGTAAATCCCAATGAGGAAAATAAAGTTTCACTCGCAGCCTTACTTTCAAAAGGGACCACACAGAGCATTCACCCTGCTGTGTCTTTCTCTAGTTTGTACTCCCAAGGTGCGTTAGAAGGGAGATACTTGAGTTGTTTCACTTACCACATGCTAGATGTTTAGCAGAAGAAAGCCTTTACTGCCCTTCTTTTGGCATATGGTTGTCCTCAGCCGAACAGTTCTCTCAGCTCCTAGAAGTGAAGGGCGGTCCCTTGTGTACATCTTGGATGCCAGTGCAGACCTGTTAGTCCTAAGACACCAGAAATGCTTCCTACACTTAAAGCACCGCTTTGACAAACGCTGCCTGGAACCTGTTGCCTGCCTATCTATCTGTGTGACGAACAAAACAGTAACTTAGCTTGGAGCCAGTCCTCCTATATTTTTGGCTTACTCACCGACGATTGCTGAGGGATGAGCACTTAGCAGGGACTGAAAGGCCACGTTTGCCTCACGGGGGGCGGGGATATGACTTGTCCTCACAAGGCAATTGTGCAATGAAGAAAAGATAGGCCACTACACTGTTCATCAGGTAACCTTGAGGCCGCGTGTCGTCATTCCAGTGTGCCAAATAAACTTCCCATCACGGTTCAGTTTCCAAGGCGAGGGCACAGCGTCTTATGCTGCAGTTTCTGACTCCCTACTGGACGTTCAGCTGACCACCTAGACCCTTTCGTGAGTAAACTTTGTGATACACTTTGTGATACGGGGTCGTGATTGTGGTGAAAGGATTAGCAAGTCATGGGTTAGTGAGGCCGGTGTGTACAATGTATCTCCAGAGTACCTGGCTTTCAAGGGAGAGCCTGAAATTTTTCAGGCTACACTGAAAGTCCAGTGGCCGCCTGGGGTAAATTGCATCACGTGCGAGTGCCCTGAAGGCGGGGTCGAATCACTGTATGTTTTGTGTGCTCTGGGTTCGGCAGAAAAGCAGACACGTTTTGCATGAAGGAATGAACAGAACGCTGATAGCTGGCTGTTTCTAAGCTATCCCAACCTAGGTGTTTCTCTGACGAAGCCCTTCACTGCCCATGACTCGGCATCTAGCTGCTGCCAGCGGTGCATTGCTCACAACTCCCTGAAGACACAGGAGGCCCTTTTAGTCCGTTTCGGATCCTAGTACAGCCCCGTGACTCAAGAGAGGTCCTGATATGCTTCCTAGGGTTCGAGAAACCCAGGGACTAAGGCTGCATGGGGTCTGTCGCATGCCTACCTCGTTCATGAGAAAACCTGAACATTAGCTTAAGGCCAGAGGCCCCGTGTGGTTCTCCCCTTCCCTGAGGACAACTGAAGTAGGAGCACTTACCGAGGAACGGCAACATCCAATCTCCTTCCAGGAAACTCACTTGTCATCACAAAGGCAACTGTGCAACAACACTGTTTCCCAGGGAGAACTGAGCCCGCAGCTCTCTAAATCCCAATGAGGAAAATAAAGTTTCCCTTCAAGCCTTAGTTTCAAAATGGACCACAGAGCATTCACCCTGTTGTATCCGTCACTCCATGGCACGTCCAAGGTGCGCATAGCACGGAGATACTACATTCGTTTCAACTTGCCGCATCCTAGCATTTTAACAAAAGACGCCCTTCACAGCCCTTCTTTCAGCCTATAGTTGCCCTCAACTGAGCTTCGCTCACAAGGCCCAGAAAGGACGGGCAGTCCGTCGTTTACATCTTGGATCCTAGTGCAGACCCCCGTGTCCTAAGACACCAGAAACGCTTCCTAGATTTAAAGCACCGCTTTGACTAATGCTGCCGTGAGCCTGCGGCCCGCCTATGTCTGTGACGAGAGAAGTAAGTAGAACGTTGGACTGAGGCGAGTCGTTCAGGGTTGTGGGCGGACTCACGAACAATTATGGAGGGATGAGGACGTGGCAGGAATTGAAAGCCAAGTGCTCTTTCGTGGAAGCTAACTAGTCCTCCCAAACACGACTGTGCAGCAAAGAGAAGATGGGCAACAACAGTGTTTACCAGGTAACCCTGAGGCCGCAAACTCTCTACTTTGCAATGAGGAAAATCAACTTCCCAGGAAGACTCAATTCCCAGCAGGACAAAGCAGCATATTACCAAGTCGCATCGGACTCTCTCTTGTACATCCCGTGGACACAGTGGCTCGTGACACTAGTAACCATTGCCATGCTGGGAGTCCTTACTGTCGTGTAAGGATATCAAGGGGAGGGCTTAGTTAGGCCTAGGTGACAGTACTTCTCTAGACTATCTACCAGTTCTGGAAAACCCTGTAGGTTTTGAAGCCGGACTTAAAGTGTAGTTGCCGCTTGAGGTAGACAGACGTCGTGGAGCAGCTCCCAGGAGCAGTGGTAGGCTAATTGTATTTTCTACTGCAGCTCAGGGTTCCTCCAGAGTGCAGACACCCTTTGCATGAAGGAAGGCATGGAACGTTGATAACTGGGTTGCTTTCAAGCTATCGCAATCCAGGTGTCTAAACAACGAAGCCCTTCACTGCCCATCAGTTGACATCTAGCTGTTCCCGATGGTAGATGGCTCAAGGCTCCCCGAAGACACAGGCAGTCCTTTCTCAGTACGTTTTGGAACCTAGCGCTGACAAGTGAGTCCAAAAGAGAGCTGATATGCTTCCTAGAGTTCAAGAACCACAGGGACTAAGGCTCTATGCAATCTGTTGTTTCGCTAAGTCTGTCATGAGAACACCTGGACGTTAGCTTGAGGCTAGAGGCCCCATGTGGTGGGCCCATTCCCTGAAGACTACTGAAGGATGACCACCTACCAAGGGATGGCAACCTCCAAGTTTCTTGCCTAGAAACTCACGTCATCACCAGGGCAATTGTGTTACGAAGAGAAGCTGTGCAGCAACAGTGTTTCTTGGGGAGAATTGAGCCCGCGGCTCTGTAAATCCCAATGAGGAAAATAAAGTTTCACTCGCAGCCTTACTTTCAAAAGGGACCACAGAGAGCATTCACCCTGCTGTGTCTTTCTCTAGTTTGTACTCCCAAGGTGCGTTAGAAGGGAGATACTTGAGTTGTTTCACTTACCACATGCTAGATGTTTAGCAAAAGAAGGCCTTTACTGCCCTTCTTTTGGCATATGGTTGTCCTCAGCCGAACAGTTCTCTCAGCTCCTAGAAGCGATGGGCGGTCCCTTGTGTACATCTTGGATCCCAGTGCAGACCTGTTAGTCCTAAGACACCAGAAATGCTTCCTACACTTAAAGCACCGCTTTGACAAACGCTGCCTGGAACCTGTTGCCTGCCTATCTATCTGTGTGACGAACAAAACAGTAACTTAGCTTGGAGCCAGTCCTCCTATATTTTTGGCTTACTCACCGACGATTGCTGAGGGATGAGCACTTAGCAGGGACTGAAAGGCCACGTTTGCCTCACGGGGGGCGGGGATATGACTTGTCCTCACAAGGCAATTGTGCAATGAAGAAAAGATAGGCCACTACACTGTTCATCAGGTAACCTTGAGGCCGCATGTCGTCATTCCAGTGTGCCAAATAAACTTCCCATCACGGTTCAGTTTCCAAGGCGAGGGCACAGCGTCTTATGCTGCAGTTTCTGACTCCCTACTGGACGTTCAGCTGACCACCTAGACCCTTTCGTGAGTAAACTTTGTGATACACTTTGTGATACGGGGTCGTTATTGTGGTGAAAGGATTAGCAAGTCATGGGTTAGTGAGGCCGGTGTATACAATGTATCTCCAGAATACCTGGCTTTCAAGGGAGAGCCTGAAATTTTTCAGGCTACACTGAAAGTCCAGTGGCCGCCTGGGGTAAATTGCATCACGTGCGAGTGCCCTGAAGGCGGGGTCGAATCACTGTATGTTTTGTGTGCTCTGGGTTCGGCAGAAAAGCAGACACGTTTTGCATGAAGGAATGAACAGAACGCTGATAGCTGGCTGTTTCTAAGCTATCCCAACCTAGGTGTTTCTCTGACGAAGCCCTTCACTGCCCATGATTCGGCATCTAGCTGCTGCCAGCGGTGCATTGCTCACAACTCCCTGAAGACACAGGAGGCCCTTTTAGTCCGTTTCGGATCCTAGTACAGCCCCGCGACTCAAGAGAGGACCTGATATGCTTCCTAGGGTTCGAGAAACCCAGGGACTAAGGCTGCATGGGGTCTGTCGCATGCCTACCTGGTTCATGAGAAAACCTGAACATTAGCTTAAGGCCAGAGGCCCCGTGTGGTTCTCCCCTTCCCTGAGGACAACTGAAGTAGGAGCACTTACCGAGGAACGGCAACATCCAATCTCCTTCCAGGAAACTCACTTGTCATCACAAAGGCAACTGTGCAACAACACTGTTTCCCAGGGAGAACTGAGCCCGCAGCTCTCTAAATCCCAATGAGGAAAATAAAGTATCCCTTCAAGCCTTAGTTTCAAAATGGACCGCAGAGCATTCACCCTGTTGTATCCGTCACTCCATGGCACGTCCAAGGTGCGCATAGCACGGAGATACTACATTCGTTTCAACTTGCCGCATCCTAGCATTTTAACAAAAGACGCCCTTCACAGCCCTTCTTTCAGCCTATAGTTGCCCTCAACTGAGCTTCGCTCACAAGGCCCAGAAAGGACGGGCAGTCCGTTGTTTACATCTTGGATCCTAGTGCAGACCCCCGTGTCCTAAGACACCAGAAACGCTTCCTAGATTTAAAGCACCGCTTTGACTAACGCTGCCGTGAGCCTGTGGCCCGCCTATGTCTGTGACGAGAGAAGTAAGTAGAACGTTGGACTGAGGCGAGTCGTTCAGGGTTGTGGGCGGACTCACAAACAATTATGGAGGGATGAGGACGTGGCAGGAATTGAAAGCCAAGTGCTCTTTCGTGGAAGCTAACTAGTCCTCCCAAACACGACTGTGCAGCAAAGAGAAGATGGGCAACAACAGTGTTTACCAGGTAACCCTGAGGCCGCAAACTCTCTACTTTGCAATGAGGAAAATCAACTTCCCAGGAAGACTCAATTCCCAGCAGGACAAAGCAGCATATTACCAAGTCGCATCGGACTCTCTCTTGTACATCCCGTGGACACAGTGGCTCGTGACACTAGTAACCATTGCCATGCTGGGAGTCCTTACTGTGGTGTAAGGATATCAAGGGGAGGGCTTAGTTAGGCCTAGGTGACGGTACTTCTCTAGACTATCTACCAGTTCTGGAAAACCCTGTAGGTTTTGAAGCCGGACTTAAAGTGTAGTTGCCGCTTGAGGTAGACAGACGTCGTGGAGCAGCTCCCAGGAGCAGTGGTAGGCTAATTGTATCTTCTACTGCAGCTCAGGCTTCCTCCAGAGTGCAGACACCCTTTGCATGAAGGAAGGCATGGAACGTTGATAACTGGGTTGCTTTCAAGCTATCGCAATCCAGGTGTCTAAACAACGAAGCCCTTCACTGCCCATCAGTTGGCATCTAGCTGTTCCCGACGGTAGATGGCTCAAGGCTCCCCGAAGACACAGGCAGTCCTTTCTCAGTACGTTTTGGAACCTAGCGCTGACAAGTGAGTCCAAAAGAGAGCTGATATGCTTCCTAGAGTTCAAGAACCACAGGGACTAAGGCTCTATGCAATCTGTTGTTTCGCTAAGTCTGTCATGAGAACACCTGGACGTTAGCTTGAGGCTAGAGGCCCCATGTGGTGGGCCCATTCCCTGAAGACTACTGAAGGATGACCACCTACCAAGGGATGGCAACCTCCAAGTTTCTTGCCTAGAAACTCACGTCATCACCAGGGCAATTGTGTTACGAAGAGAAGCTGTGCAGCAACAGTGTTTCTTGAGGAGAATTGAGCCCGCGGCTCTGTAAATCCCAATGAGGAAAATAAAGTTTCACTCGCAGCCTTACTTTCAAAAGGGACCACACAGAGCATTCACCCTGCTGTGTCTTTCTCTAGTTTGTACTCCCAAGGTGCGTTAGAAGGGAGATACTTGAGTTGTTTCACTTACCACATGCTAGATGTTTAGCAAAAGAAGGCCTTTACTGCCCTTCTTTTGGCATATGGTTGTCCTCAGCCGAACAGTTCTCTCAGCTCCTAGAAGCGATGGGCGGTCCCTTGTGTACATCTTGGATCCCAGTGCAGACCTGTTAGTCCTAAGACACCAGAAATGCTTCCTACACTTAAAGCACCGCTTTGACAAACGCTGCCTGGAACCTGTTGCCTGCCTATCTATCTGTGTGACGAACAAAACAGTAACTTAGCTTGGAGCCAGTCCTCCTATATTTTTGGCTTACTCACCGACGATTGCTGAGGGATGAGCACTTAGCAGGGACTGAAAGGCCACGTTTGCCTCACGGGGGGCGGGGATATGACTTGTCCTCACAAGACAATTGTGCAATGAAGAAAAGATAGGCCACTACACTGTTCATCAGGTAACCTTGAGGCCGCATGTCGTCATTCCAGTGTGCCAAATAAACTTCCCATCACGGTTCAGTTTCCAAGGCGAGGGCACAGCGTCTTATGCTGCAGTTTCTGACTCCCTACTGGACGTTCAGCTGACCACCTAGACCCTTTCGTGAGTCAACTTTGTGATACACTTTGTGATATGGGGTCGTGATTGTGGTGAACGGATTAGCAAGTCATGGGTGAGTGAGGCCGGTGTGTACAATGTATTTCCAGAATACCTGGCTTTCAAGGGAGAGCCTGAAATTTTTCAGGCTACACTGAAAGTCCAGTGGCCGCCTGGGGTAAATTGCATCACGTGCGAGTGCCCTGAAGGCGGGGTCGAATCACTGTATGTTTTGTGTGCTCTGGGTTCGGCAGAAAAGCAGACACGTTTTGCATGAAGGAATGAACAGAACACTGATAGCTGGCTGTTTCTAAGCTATCCCAACCTAGGTGTTTCTCTGACGAAGCCCTTCACTGCCCATGATTCGGCATCTAGCTGCTGCCAGCGGTGCATTGCTCACAACTCCCTGAAGACACAGGAGGCCCTTTTAGTCCGTTTCGGATCCTAGTACAGCCCCGCGACTCAAGAGAGGACCTGATATGCTTCCTAGGGTTCGAGAAACCCAGGGACTAAGGCTGCATGGGGTCTGTCGCATGCCTACCTCGTTCATGAGAAAACCTGAACATTAGCTTAAGGCCAGAGGCCCCGTGTGGTTCTCCCCTTCCCTGAGGACAACTGAAGTAGGAGCACTTACCGAGGAACGGCAACATCCAATCTCCTTCCAGGAAACTCACTTGTCATCACAAAGGCAACTGTGCAACAACAATTGTTTCCCAGGGAGAACTGAGCCCGCAGCTCTCTAAATCCCAATGAGGAAAATAAAGTTTCCCTTCAAGCCTTAGTTTCAAAATGGACCGCAGAGCATTCACCCTGTTGTATCCGTCACTCCATGGCACGTCCAAGGTGCGCATAGCACGGAGATACTACATTCGTTTCAACTTGCCGCATCCTAGCATTTTAACAAAAGACGCCCTTCACAGCCCTTCTTTCAGCCTATAGTTGCCCTCAACTGAGCTTCGCTCACAAGGCCCAGAAAGGACGGGCAGTCCGTCGTTTACATCTTGGATCCTAGTGCAGACCCCCGTGTCCTAAGACACCAGAAACGCTTCCTAGATTTAAAGCACCGCTTTGACTAACGCTGCCGTGAGCCTGTGGCCCGCCTATGTCTGTGACGAGAGAAGTAAGTAGAACGTTGGACTGAGGCGAGTCGTCCAGGGTTGTGGGCGTACTCACGAACAATTATGGAGGGATGAGGACGTGGCAGGAATTGAAAGCCAAGTGCTCTTTCGTGGAAGCTAACTAGTCCTCCCAAACACGACTGTGCAGCAAAGAGAAGATGGGCAACAACAGTGTTTACCAGGTAACCCTGAGGCCGCAAACTCTCTACTTTGCAATGAGGAAAATCAACTTCCCAGGAAGACTCAATTCCCAGCAGGACAAAGCAGCATATTACCAAGTCGCATCGGACTCTCTCTTGTACATCCCGTGGACACAGTGGCTCGTGACACTAGTAACCATTGCCATGCTGGGAGTCCTTACTGTGGTGTAAGGATATCAAGGGGAGGGCTTAGTTAGGCCTAGGTGACGGTACTTCTCTAGACTATCTACCAGTTCTGGAAAACCCCTGTAGGTTTTGAAGCCGGACTTAAAGTGTAGTTGCCGCTTGAGGTAGACAGACGTCGTGGAGCAGCTCCCAGGAGCAGTGGTAGGCTAATTGTATTTTCTACTGCAGCTCAGGGTTCCTCCAGAGCGCAGACACCCTTTGCATGAAGGAAGGCATGGAACGTTGATAACTGGGTTGCTTTCAAGCTATCGCAATCCAGGTGTCTAAACAACGAAGCCCTTCACTGCCCATCAGTTGGCATCTAGCTGTTCCCGACGGTAGATGGCTCAAGGCTCCCCGAAGACACAGGCAGTCCTTTCTCAGTACGTTTTGGAACCTAGCGCTGACAAGTGAGTCCAAAAGAGAGCTGATATGCTTCCTAGAGTTCAAGAACCACAGGGACTAAGGCTCTATGCAATCGGTTGTTTCGCTAAGTCTGTCATGAGAACACCTGGACGTTAGCTTGAGGCTAGAGGCCCCATGTGGTGGGCCCATTCCCTGAAGACTACTGAAGGATGACCACCTACCAAGGGATGGCAACCTCCAAGTTTCTTGCCTAGAAACTCACGTCATCACCAGGGCAATTGTGTTACGAAGAGAAGCTGTGCAGCAACAGTGTTTCTTGGGGAGAATTGAGCCCGCGGCTCTGTAAATCCCAATGAGGAAAATAAAGTTTCACTCGCAGCCTTACTTTCAAAAGGGACCACACAGAGCATTCACCCTGCTGTGTCTTTCTCTAGTTTGTACTCCCAAGGTGCGTTAGAAGGGAGATACTTGAGTTGTTTCACTTACCACATGCTAGATGTTTAGCAAAAGAAGGCCTTTACTGCCCTTCTTTTGGCATATGGTTGTCCTCAGCCGAACAGTTCTCTCAGCTCCTAGAAGCGATGGGCGGTCCCTTGTGTACATCTTGGATCCCAGTGCAGACCTGTTAGTCCTAAGACACCAGAAATGCTTCCTACACTTAAAGCACCGCTTTGACAAACGCTGCCTGGAACCTGTTGCCTGCCTATCTATCTGTGTGACGAACAAAACAGTAACTTAGCTTGGAGCCAGTCCTCCTATATTTTTGGCTTACTCACCGACGATTGCTGAGGGATGAGCACTTAGCAGGGACTGAAAGGCCACGTTTGCCTCACGGGGGGCGGGGATATGACTTGTCCTCACAAGGCAATTGTGCAATGAAGAAAAGATAGGCCACTACACTGTTCATCAGGTAACCTTGAGGCCGCATGTCGTCATTCCAGTGTGCCAAATAAACTTCCCATCACGGTTCAGTTTCCAAGGCGAGGGCACAGCGTCTTATGCTGCAGTTTCTGACTCCCTACTGGACGTTCAGCTGACCACCTAGACCCTTTCGTGAGTCAACTTTGTGATACACTTTGTGATACGGGGTCGTGATTGTGGTGAAAGGATTAGCAAGTCATGGGTTAGTGAGGCCGGTGTGTACAATGTATCTCCAGAATACCTGGCTTTCAAGGGAGAGCCTGAAATTTTTCAGGCTACACTGAAAGTCCAGTGGCCGCCTGGGGTAAATTGCATCACGTGCGAGTGCCCTGAAGGCGGGGTCGAATCACTGTATGTTTTGTGTGCTCTGGGTTCGGCAGAAAAGCAGACACGTTTTGCATGAAGGAATGAACAGAACACTGATAGCTGGCTGTTTCTAAGCTATCCCAACCTAGGTGTTTCTCTGACGAAGCCCTTCACTGCCCATGATTCGGCATCTAGCTGCTGCCAGCGGTGCATTGCTCACAACTCCCTGAAGACACAGGAGGCCCTTTTAGTCCGTTTCGGATCCTAGTACAGCCCCGCGACTCAAGAGAGGACCTGATATGCTTCCTAGGGTTCGAGAAACCCAGGGACTAAGGCTGCATGGGGTCTGTCGCATGCCTACCTCGTTCATGAGAAAACCTGAACATTAGCTTAAGGCCAGAGGCCCCGTGTGGTTCTCCCCTTCCCTGAGGACAACTGAAGTAGGAGCACTTACCGAGGAATGGCAACATCCAATCTCCTTCCAGGAAACTCACTTGTCATCACAAAGGCAACTGTGCAACAACAATTGTTTCCCAGGGAGAACTGAGCCCGCAGCTCTCTAAATCCCAAAGAGGAAAATAAAGTTTCCCTTCAAGCCTTAGTTTCAAAATGGACCGCAGAGCATTCACCCTGTTGTATCCGTCACTCCATGGCACGTCCAAGGTGCGCATAGCACGGAGATACTACATTCGTTTCAACTTGCCGCATCCTAGCATTTTAACAAAAGACGCCCTTCACAGCCCTTCTTTCAGCCTATAGTTGCCCTCAACTGAGCTTCGCTCACAAGGCCCAGAAAGGACGGGCAGTCCGTCGTTTACATCTTGGATCCTAGTGCAGACCCCCGTGTCCTAAGACACCAGAAACGCTTCCTAGATTTAAAGCACCGCTTTGACTAACGCTGCCGTGAGCCTGTGGCCCGCCTATGTCTGTGACGAGAGAAGTAAGTAGAACGTTGGACTGAGGCGAGTCGTCCAGGGTTGTGGGCGTACTCACGAACAATTATGGAGGGATGAGGACGTGGCAGGAATTGAAAGCCAAGTGCTCTTTCGTGGAAGCTAACTAGTCCTCCCAAACACGACTGTGCAGCAAAGAGAAGATGGGCAACAACAGTGTTTACCAGGTAACCCTGAGGCTGCAAACTCTCTACTTTGCAATGAGGAAAATCAACTTCCCAGGAAGACTCAATTCCCAGCAGGACAAAGCAGCATATTACCAAGTCGCATCGGACTCTCTCTTGTACATCCCGTGGACACAGTGGCTCGTGACACTAGTAACCATTGCCATGCTGGGAGTCCTTACTGTGGTGTAAGGATATCAAGGGGAGGGCTTAGTTAGGCCTAGGTGACGGTACTTCTCTAGACTATCTACCAGTTCTGGAAAACCCCTGTAGGTTTTGAAGCCGGACTTAAAGTGTAGTTGCCGCTTGAGGTAGACAGACGTCGTGGAGCAGCTCCCAGGAGCAGTGGTAGGCTAATTGTATTTTCTACTGCAGCTCAGGGTTCCTCCAGAGCGCAGACACCCTTTGCATGAAGGAAGGCATGGAACGTTGATAACTGGGTTGCTTTCAAGCTATCGCAATCCAGGTGTCTAAACAACGAAGCCCTTCACTGCCCATCAGTTGGCATCTAGCTGTTCCCGACGGTAGATGGCTCAAGGCTCCCCGAAGACACAGGCAGTCCTTTCTCAGTACGTTTTGGAACCTAGCGCTGACAAGTGAGTCCAAAAGAGAGCTGATATGCTTCCTAGAGTTCAAGAACCACAGGGACTAAGGCTCTATGCAATCGGTTGTTTCGCTAAGTCTGTCATGAGAACACCTGGACGTTAGCTTGAGGCTAGAGGCCCCATGTGGTGGGCCCATTCCCTGAAGACTACTGAAGGATGACCACCTACCAAGGGATGGCAACCTCCAAGTTTCTTGCCTAGAAACTCACGTCATCACCAGGGCAATTGTGTTACGAAGAGAAGCTGTGCAGCAACAGTGTTTCTTGGGGAGAATTGAGCCCGCGGCTCTGTAAATCCCAATGAGGAAAATAAAGTTTCACTCGCAGCCTTACTTTCAAAAGGGACCACACAGAGCATTCACCCTGCTGTGTCTTTCTCTAGTTTGTACTCCCAAGGTGCGTTAGAAGGGAGATACTTGAGTTGTTTCACTTACCACATGCTAGATGTTTAGCAAAAGAAGGCCTTTACTGCCCTTCTTTTGGCATATGGTTGTCCTCAGCCGAACAGTTCTCTCAGCTCCTAGAAGCGATGGGCAGTCCCTTGTGTACATCTTGGATCCCAGTGCAGACCTGTTAGTCCTAAGACACCAGAAATGCTTCCTACACTTAAAGCACCGCTTTGACAAACGCTGCCTGGAACCTGTTGCCTGCCTATCTATCTGTGTGACGAACAAAACAGTAACTTAGCTTGGAGCCAGTCCTCCTATATGTTTGGCTTACTCACCGACCATTGCTGAGGGATGAGCACTTAGCAGGGACTGAAAGGCCACGTTTGCCTCACGGGGGGCGGGGATATGACTTGTCCTCACAAGGCAATTGTGCAATGAAGAAAAGATAGGCCACTACACTGTTCATCAGGTAACCTTGAGGCCGCATGTCGTCATTCCAGTGTGCCAAATAAACTTCCCATCACGGTTCAGTTTCCAAGGCGAGGGCACAGCGTCTTATGCTGCAGTTTCTGACTCCCTACTGGACGTTCAGCTGACCACCTAGACCCTTTCGTGAGTCAACTTTGTGATACACTTTGTGATACGGGGTCGTGATTGTGGTGAAAGGATTAGCAAGTCATGGGTTAGTGAGGCCGGTGTGTACAATGTATCTCCAGAGTACCTGGCTTTCAAGGGAGAGCCTGAAATTTTTCAGGCTACACTGAAAGTCCAGTGGCCGCCTGGGGTAAATTGCATCACGTGCGAGTGCCCTGAAGGCGGGGTCGAATCACTGTATGTTTTGTGTGCTCTGGGTTCGGCAGAAAAGCAGACACGTTTTGCATGAAGGAATGAACAGAACGCTGATAGCTGGCTGTTTCTAAGCTATCCCAACCTAGGTGTTTCTCTGACGAAGCCCTTCACTGCCCATGATTCGGCATCTAGCTGCTGCCAGCGGTGCATTGCTCACAACTCCCTGAAGACACAGGAGGCCCTTTTAGTCCGTTTCGGATCCTAGTACAGCCCCGCGACTCAAGAGAGGACCTGATATGCTTCCTAGGGTTCGAGAAACCCAGGGACTAAGGCTGCATGGGGTCTGTCGCATGCCTACCTCGTTCATGAGAAAACCTGAACATTAGCTTAAGGCCAGAGGCCCCGTGTGGTTCTCCCCTTCCCTGAGGACAACTGAAGTAGGAGCACTTACCGAGGAACGGCAACATCCAATCTCCTTCCAGGAAACTCACTTGTCATCACAAAGGCAACTGTGCAACAACAATTGTTTCCCAGGGAGAACTGAGCCCGCAGCTCTCTAAATCCCAATGAGGAAAATAAAGTTTCCCTTCAAGCCTTAGTTTCAAAATGGACCGCAGAGCATTCACCCTGTTGTATCCGTCACTCCATGGCACGTCCAAGGTGCGCATAGCACGGAGATACTACATTCGTTTCAACTTGCCGCATCCTAGCATTTTAACAAAAGACGCCCTTCACAGCCCTTCTTTCAGCCTATAGTTGCCCTCAACTGAGCTTCGCTCACAAGGCCCAGAAAGGACGGGCAGTCCGTCGTTTACATCTTGGATCCTAGTGCAGACCCCCGTGTCCTAAGACACCAGAAACGCTTCCTAGATTTAAAGCACCGCTTTGACTAACGCTGCCGTGAGCCTGCGGCCCGCCTATGTCTGTGACGAGAGAAGTAAGTAGAACGTTGGACTGAGGCGAGTCGTCCAGGGTTGTGGGCGGACTCACGAACAATTATGGAGGGATGAGGACGTGGCAGGAATTGAAAGCCAAGTGCTCTTTCGTGGAAGCTAACTAGTCCTCCCAAACACGACTGTGCAGCAAAGAGAAGATGGGCAACAACAGTGTTTACCAGGTAACCCTGAGGCCGCAAACTCTCTACTTTGCAATGAGGAAAATCAACTTCCCAGGAAGACTCAATTCCCAGCAGGACAAAGCAGCATATTACCAAGTCGCATCGGACTCTCTCTTGTACATCCCGTGGACACAGTGGCTCGTGACACTAGTAACCATTGCCATGCTGGGAGTCCTTACTGTGGTGTAAGGATATCAAGGGGAGGGCTTAGTTAGGCCTAGGTGACGGTACTTCTCTAGACTATCTACCAGTTCTGGAAAACCCCTGTAGGTTTTGAAGCTGGACTTAAAGTGTAGTTGCCGCTTGAGGTAGACAGACGTCGTGGAGCAGCTCCCAGGAGCAGTGGTAGGCTAATTGTATTTTCTACTGCAGCTCAGGGTTCCTCCAGAGCGCAGACACCCTTTGCATGAAGGAAGGCATGGAACGTTGATAACTGGGTTGCTTTCAAGCTATCGCAATCCAGGTGTCTAAACAACGAAGCCCTTCACTGCCCATCAGTTGGCATCTAGCTGTTCCCGACGGTAGATGGCTCAAGGCTCCCCGAAGACACAGGCAGTCCTTTCTCAGTACGTTTTGGAACCTAGCGCTGACAAGTGAGTCCAAAAGAGAGCTGATATGCTTCCTAGAGTTCAAGAACCACAGGGACTAAGGCTCTATGCAATCGGTTGTTTCGCTAAGTCTGTCATGAGAACACCTGGACGTTAGCTTGAGGCTAGAGGCCCCATGTGGTGGGCCCATTCCCTGAAGACTACTGAAGGATGACCACCTACCAAGGGATGGCAACCTCCAAGTTTCTTGCCTAGAAACTCACGTCATCACCAGGGCAATTGTGTTACGAAGAGAAGCTGTGCAGCAACAGTGTTTCTTGGGGAGAATTGAGCCCGCGGCTCTGTAAATCCCAATGAGGAAAATAAAGTTTCACTCGCAGCCTTACTTGCAAAAGGGACCACACAGAGCATTCACCCTGCTGTGTCTTTCTCTAGTTTGTACTCCCAAGGTGCGTTAGAAGGGAGATACTTGAGTTGTTTCACTTACCACATGCTAGATGTTTAGCAAAAGAAGGCCTTTACTGCCCTTCTTTTGGCATATGGTTGTCCTCAGCCGAACAGTTCTCTCAGCTCCTAGAAGCGATGGGCGGTCCCTTGTGTACATCTTGGATCCCAGTGCAGACCTGTTAGTCCTAAGACACCAGAAATGCTTCCTACACTTAAAGCACCGCTTTGACAAACGCTGCCTGGAACCTGTTGCCTGCCTATCTATCTGTGTGACGAACAAAACAGTAACTTAGCTTGGAGCCAGTCCTCCTATATGTTTGGCTTACTCACCGACCATTGCTGAGGGATGAGCACTTAGCAGGGACTGAAAGGCCACGTTTGCCTCACGGGGGGCGGGGATATGACTTGTCCTCACAAGGCAATTGTGCAATGAAGAAAAGATAGGCCACTACACTGTTCATCAGGTAACCTTGAGGCCGCATGTCGTCATTCCAGTGTGCCAAATAAACTTCCCATCACGGTTCAGTTTCCAAGGCGAGGGCACAGCGTCTTATGCTGCAGTTTCTGACTCCCTACTGGACGTTCAGCTGACCACCTAGACCCTTTCGTGAGTCAACTTTGTGATACACTTTGTGATACGGGGTCGTGATTGTGGTGAAAGGATTAGCAAGTCATGGGTTAGTGAGGCCGGTGTGTACAATGTATCTCCAGAATACCTGGCTTTCAAGGGAGAGCCTGAAATTTTTCAGGCTACACTGAAAGTCCAGTGGCCGCCTGGGGTAAATTGCATCACGTGCGAGTGCCCTGAAGGCGGGGTCGAATCACTGTATGTTTTGTGTGCTCTGGGTTCGGCAGAAAAGCAGACACGTTTTGCATGAAGGAATGAACAGAACGCTGATAGCTGGCTGTTTCTAAGCTATCCCAACCTAGGTGTTTCTCTGACGAAGCCCTTCACTGCCCATGATTGCGGCATCTAGCTGCTGCCAGCGGTGCATTGCTCACAACTCCCTGAAGACACAGGAGGCCCTTTTAGTCCGTTTCGGATCCTAGTACAGCCCCGCGACTCAAGAGAGGACCTGATATGCTTCCTAGGGTTCGAGAAACCCAGGGACTAAGGCTGCATGGGGTCTGTCGCATGCCTACCTGGTTCATGAGAAAACCTGAACATTAGCTTAAGGCCAGAGGCCCCGTGTGGTTCTCCCCTTCCCTGAGGACAACTGAAGTAGGAGCACTTACCGAGGAACGGCAACATCCAATCTCCTTCCAGGAAACTCACTTGTCATCACAAAGGCAACTGTGCAACAACACTGTTTCCCAGGGAGAACTGAGCCCGCAGCTCTCTAAATCCCAATGAGGAAAATAAAGTATCCCTTCAAGCCTTAGTTTCAAAATGGACCGCAGAGCATTCACCCTGTTGTATCCGTCACTCCATGGCACGTCCAAGGTGCGCATAGCACGGAGATACTACATTCGTTTCAACTTGCCGCATCCTAGCATTTTAACAAAAGACGCCCTTCACAGCCCTTCTTTCAGCCTATAGTTGCCCTCAACTGAGCTTCGCTCACAAGGCCCAGAAAGGACGGGCAGTCCGTCGTTTACATCTTGGATCCTAGTGCAGACCCCCGTGTCCTAAGACACCAGAAACGCTTCCTAGATTTAAAGCACCGCTTTGACTAACGCTGCCGTGAGCCTGCGGCCCGCCTATGTCTGTGACGAGAGAAGTAAGTAGAACGTTGGACTGAGGCGAGTCGTCCAGGGTTGTGGGCGGACTCACGAACAATTATGGAGGGATGAGGACGTGGCAGGAATTGAAAGCCAAGTGCTCTTTCGTGGAAGCTAACTAGTCCTCCCAAACACGACTGTGCAGCAAAGAGAAGATGGGCAACAACAGTGTTTACCAGGTAACCCTGAGGCCGCAAACTCTCTACTTTGCAATGAGGAAAATCAACTTCCCAGGAAGACTCAATTCCCAGCAGGACAAAGCAGCATATTACCAAGTCGCATCGGACTCTCTCTTGTACATCCCGTGGACACAGTGGCTCGTGACACTAGTAACCATTGCCATGCTGGGAGTCCTTACTGTGGTGTAAGGATATCAAGGGGAGGGCTTAGTTAGGCCTAGGTGACGGTACTTCTCTAGACTATCTACCAGTTCTGGAAAACCCTGTAGGTTTTGAAGCCGGACTTAAAGTGTAGTTGCCGCTTGAGGTAGACAGACGTCGTGGAGCAGCTCCCAGGAGCAGTGGTAGGCTAATTGTATTTTCTACTGC
Organism: Orcinus orca; assembly: GCF_937001465.1. Classification (NCBI taxonomy): domain Eukaryota; kingdom Metazoa; phylum Chordata; class Mammalia; order Artiodactyla; family Delphinidae; genus Orcinus; species Orcinus orca. The sequence continues at coordinate 58,604,475 of NC_064568.1, read as the reverse complement.
AGCTCAGGGTTCCTCCAGAGCACAGACACCCTTTGCATGAAGGAAGGCATGGAACGTTGATAACTGGGTTGCTTTCAAGCTATCGCAATCCAGGTGTCTAAACAACGAAGCCCTTCACTGCCCATCAGTTGGCATCTAGCTGTTCCCGACGGTAGATGGCTCAAGGCTCCCCGAAGACACAGGCAGTCCTTTCTCAGTACGTTTTGGAACCTAGCGCTGACAAGTGAGTCCAAAAGAGAGCTGATATGCTTCCTAGAGTTCAAGAACCACAGGGACTAAGGCTCTATGCAATCTGTTGTTTCGCTAAGTCTGTCATGAGAACACCTGGACGTTAGCTTGAGGCTAGAGGCCCCATGTGGTGGGCCCATTCCCTGAAGACTACTGAAGGATGACCACCTACCAAGGGATGGCAACCTCCAAGTTTCTTGCCTAGAAACTCACGTCATCACCAGGGCAATTGTGTTACGAAGAGAAGCTGTGCAGCAACAGTGTTTCTTGGGGAGAATTGAGCCCACGGCTCTGTAAATCCCAATGAGGAAAATAAAGTTTCACTCGCAGCCTTACTTTCAAAAGGGACCACACAGAGCATTCACCCTGCTGTGTCTTTCTCTAGTTTGTACTCCCAAGGTGCGTTAGAAGGGAGATACTTGAGTTGTTTCACTTACCACATGCTAGATGTTTAGCAAAAGAAGGCCTTTACTGCCCTTCTTTTGGCATATGGTTGTCCTCAGCCGAACAGTTCTCTCAGCTCCTAGAAGCGATGGGCGGTCCCTCGTGTACATCTTGGATCCCAGTGCAGACCTGTTAGTCCTAAGACACCAGAAATGCTTCCTACACTTAAAGCACCGCTTTGACAAACGCTGCCTGGAACCTGTTGCCTGCCTATCTATCTGTGTGACGAACAAAACAGTAACTTAGCTTGGAGCCAGTCCTCCTATATTTTTGGCTTACTCACCGACGATTGCTGAGGGATGAGCACTTAGCAGGGACTGAAAGGCCACGTTTGCCTCACGGGGGGCGGGGATATGACTTGTCCTCACAAGGCAATTGTGCAATGAAGAAAAGATAGGCCACTACACTGTTCATCAGGTAACCTTGAGGCCGCATGACGTCATTCCAGTGTGCCAAATAAACTTCCCATCACGGTTCAGTTTCCAAGGCGAGGGCACAGCGTCTTATGCTGCAGTTTCTGACTCCCTACTGGACGTTCAGCTGACCACCTAGACCCTTTCGTGAGTAAACTTTGTGATACACTTTGTGATACGGGGTCGTGATTGTGGTGAAAGGATTAGCAAGTCATGGGTTAGTGAGGCCGGTGTGTACAATGTATCTCCAGAGTACCTGGCTTTCAAGGGAGAGCCTGAAATTTTTCAGGCTACACTGAAAGTCCAGTGGCCGCCTGGGGTAAATTCCATCACGTGCGAGTGCCCTGAAGGCGGGGTCGAATCACTGTATGTTTTGTGTGCTCTGGGTTCGGCAGAAAAGCAGACACGTTTTGCATGAAGGAATGAACAGAACGCTGATAGCTGGCTGTTTCTAAGCTATCCCAACCTAGGTGTTTCTCTGACGAAGCCCTTCACTGCCCATGATTCGGCATCTAGCTGCTGCCAGCGGTGCATTGCTCACAACTCCCTGAAGACACAGGAGGCCCTTTTAGTCCGTTTCGGATCCTAGTACAGCCCCGCGACTCAAGAGAGGACCTGATATGCTTCCTAGGGTTCGAGAAACCCAGGGACTAAGGCTGCATGGGGTCTGTCGCATGCCTACCTGGTTCATGAGAAAACCTGAACATTAGCTTAAGGCCAGAGGCCCCGTGTGGTTCTCCCCTTCCCTGAGGACAACTGAAGTAGGAGCACTTACCGAGGAACGGCAACATCCAATCTCCTTCCAGGAAACTCACTTGTCATCACAAAGGCAACTGTGCAACAACACTGTTTCCCAGGGAGAACTGAGCCCGCAGCTCTCTAAATCCCAATGAGGAAAATAAAGTATCCCTTCAAGCCTTAGTTTCAAAATGGACCGCAGAGCATTCACCCTGTTGTATCCGTCACTCCATGGCACGTCCAAGGTGCGCATAGCACGGAGATACTACATTCGTTTCAACTTGCCGCATCCTAGCATTTTAACAAAAGACGCCCTTCACAGCCCTTCTTTCAGCCTATAGTTGCCCTCAACTGAGCTTCGCTCACAAGGCCCAGAAAGGACGGGCAGTCCGTCGTTTACATCTTGGATCCTAGTGCAGACCCCCGTGTCCTAAGACACCAGAAACGCTTCCTAGATTTAAAGCACCGCTTTGACTAACGCTGCCGTGAGCCTGCGGCCCGCCTATGTCTGTGACGAGAGAAGTAAGTAGAACGTTGGACTGAGGCGAGTCGTCCAGGGTTGTGGGCGGACTCACGAACAATTATGGAGGGATGAGGACGTGGCAGGAATTGAAAGCCAAGTGCTCTTTCGTGGAAGCTAACTAGTCCTCCCAAAGACGACTGTGCAGCAAAGAGAAGATGGGCAACAACAGTGTTTACCAGGTAACCCTGAGGCCGCAAACTCTCTACTTTGCAATGAGGAAAATCAACTTCCCAGGAAGACTCAATTCCCAGCAGGACAAAGCAGCATATTACCAAGTCGCATCGGACTCTCTCTTGTACATCCCGTGGACACAGTGGCTCGTGACACTAGTAACCATTGCCATGCTGGGAGTCCTTACTGTGGTGTAAGGATATCAAGGGGAGGGCTTAGTTAGGCCTAGGTGACGGTACTTCTCTAGACTATCTAGCAGTTCTGGAAAACCCTGTAGGTTTTGAAGCCGGACTTAAAGTGTAGTTGCCGCTTGAGGTAGACAGACGTCGTGGAGCAGCTCCCAGGAGCAGTGGTAGGCTAATTGTATTTTCTACTGCAGCTCAGGGTTCCTCCAGAGCGCAGACACCCTTTGCATGAAGGAAGGCATGGAACGTTGATAACTGGGTTGCTTTCAAGCTATCGCAATCCAGGTGTCTAAACAACGAAGCCCTTCACTGCCCATCAGTTGGCATCTAGCTGTTCCCGACGGTAGATGGCTCAAGGCTCCCCGAAGACACAGGCAGTCCTTTCTCAGTACGTTTTGGAACCTAGCGCTGACAAGTGAGTCCAAAAGAGAGCTGATATGCTTCCTAGAGTTCAAGAACCACAGGGACTAAGGCTCTATGCAATCTGTTGTTTCGCTAAGTCTGTCATGAGAACACCTGGACGTTAGCTTGAGGCTAGAGGCCCCATGTGGTGGGCCCATTCCCTGAAGACTACTGAAGGATGACCACCTACCAAGGGATGGCAACCTCCAAGTTTCTTGCCTAGAAACTCACGTCATCACCAGGGCAATTGTGTTACGAAGAGAAGCTGTGCAGCAACAGTGTTTCTTGGGGAGAATTGAGCCCGCGGCTCTGTAAATCCCAATGAGGAAAATAAAGTTTCACTCGCAGCCTTACTTTCAAAAGGGACCACACAGAGCATTCACCCTGCTGTGTCTTTCTCTAGTTTGTACTCCCAAGGTGCGTTAGAAGGGAGATACTTGAGTTGTTTCACTTACCACATGCTAGATGTTTAGCAAAAGAAGGCCTTTACTGCCCTTCTTTTGGCATATGGTTGTCCTCAGCCGAACAGTTCTCTCAGCTCCTAGAAGCGATGGGCGGTCCCTCGTGTACATCTTGGATCCCAGTGCAGACCTGTTAGTCCTAAGACACCAGAAATGCTTCCTACACTTAAAGCACCGCTTTGACAAACGCTGCCTGGAACCTGTTGCCTGCCTATCTATCTGTGTGACGAACAAAACAGTAACTTAGCTTGGAGCCAGTCCTCCTATATTTTTGGCTTACTCACCGACGATTGCTGAGGGATGAGCACTTAGCAGGGACTGAAAGGCCACGTTTGCCTCACGGGGGGCGGGGATATGACTTGTCCTCACAAGGCAATTGTGCAATGAAGAAAAGATAGGCCACTACACTGTTCATCAGGTAACCTTGAGGCCGCATGACGTCATTCCAGTGTGCCAAATAAACTTCCCATCACGGTTCAGTTTCCAAGGCGAGGGCACAGCGTCTTATGCTGCAGTTTCTGACTCCCTACTGGACGTTCAGCTGACCACCTAGACCCTTTCGTGAGTAAACTTTGTGATACACTTTGTGATACGGGGTCGTGATTGTGGTGAAAGGATTAGCAAGTCATGGGTTAGTGAGGCCGGTGTGTACAATGTATCTCCAGAGTACCTGGCTTTCAAGGGAGAGCCTGAAATTTTTCAGGCTACACTGAAAGTCCAGTGGCCGCCTGGGGTAAATTGCATCACGTGCGAGTGCCCTGAAGGCGGGGTCGAATCACTGTATGTTTTGTGTGCTCTGGGTTCGGCAGAAAAGCAGACACGTTTTGCATGAAGGAATGAACAGAACGCTGATAGCTGGCTGTTTCTAAGCTATCCCAACCTAGGTGTTTCTCTGACGAAGCCCTTCACTGCCCATGATTCGGCATCTAGCTGCTGCCAGCGGTGCATTGCTCACAACTCCCTGAAGACACAGGAGGCCCTTTTAGTCCGTTTCGGATCCTAGTACAGCCCCGCGACTCAAGAGAGGACCTGATATGCTTCCTAGGGTTCGAGAAACCCAGGGACTAAGGCTGCATGGGGTCTGTCGCATGCCTACCTGGTTCATGAGAAAACCTGAACATTAGCTTAAGGCCAGAGGCCCCGTGTGGTTCTCCCCTTCCCTGAGGACAACTGAAGTAGGAGCACTTACCGAGGAACGGCAACATCCAATCTCCTTCCAGGAAACTCACTTGTCATCACAAAGGCAACTGTGCAACAACACTGTTTCCCAGGGAGAACTGAGCCCGCAGCTCTCTAAATCCCAATGAGGAAAATAAAGTATCCCTTCAAGCCTTAGTTTCAAAATGGACCGCAGAGCATTCACCCTGTTGTATCCGTCACTCCATGGCACGTCCAAGGTGCGCATAGCACGGAGATACTACATTCGTTTCAACTTGCCGCATCCTAGCATTTTAACAAAAGACGCCCTTCACAGCCCTTCTTTCAGCCTATAGTTGCCCTCAACTGAGCTTCGCTCACAAGGCCCAGAAAGGACGGGCAGTCCGTCGTTTACATCTTGGATCCTAGTGCAGACCCCCGTGTCCTAAGACACCAGAAACGCTTCCTAGATTTAAAGCACCGCTTTGACTAACGCTGCCGTGAGCCTGCGGCCCGCCTATGTCTGTGACGAGAGAAGTAAGTAGAACGTTGGACTGAGGCGAGTCGTCCAGGGTTGTGGGCGGACTCACGAACAATTATGGAGGGATGAGGACGTGGCAGGAATTGAAAGCCAAGTGCTCTTTCGTGGAAGCTAACTAGTCCTCCCAAAGACGACTGTGCAGCAAAGAGAAGATGGGCAACAACAGTGTTTACCAGGTAACCCTGAGGCCGCAAACTCTCTACTTTGCAATGAGGAAAATCAACTTCCCAGGAAGACTCAATTCCCAGCAGGACAAAGCAGCATATTACCAAGTCGCATCGGACTCTCTCTTGTACATCCCGTGGACACAGTGGCTCGTGACACTAGTAACCATTGCCATGCTGGGAGTCCTTACTGTGGTGTAAGGATATCAAGGGGAGGGCTTAGTTAGGCCTAGGTGACGGTACTTCTCTAGACTATCTAGCAGTTCTGGAAAACCCTGTAGGTTTTGAAGCCGGACTTAAAGTGTAGTTGCCGCTTGAGGTAGACAGACGTCGTGGAGCAGCTCCCAGGAGCAGTGGTAGGCTAATTGTATTTTCTACTGCAGCTCAGGGTTCCTCCAGAGCGCAGACACCCTTTGCATGAAGGAAGGCATGGAACGTTGATAACTGGGTTGCTTTCAAGCTATCGCAATCCAGGTGTCTAAACAACGAAGCCCTTCACTGCCCATCAGTTGGCATCTAGCTGTTCCCGACGGTAGATGGCTCAAGGCTCCCCGAAGACACAGGCAGTCCTTTCTCAGTACGTTTTGGAACCTAGCGCTGACAAGTGAGTCCAAAAGAGAGCTGATATGCTTCCTAGAGTTCAAGAACCACAGGGACTAAGGCTCTATGCAATCTGTTGTTTCGCTAAGTCTGTCATGAGAACACCTGGACGTTAGCTTGAGGCTAGAGGCCCCATGTGGTGGGCCCATTCCCTGAAGACTACTGAAGGATGACCACCTACCAAGGGATGGCAACCTCCAAGTTTCTTGCCTAGAAACTCACGTCATCACCAGGGCAATTGTGTTACGAAGAGAAGCTGTGCAGCAACAGTGTTTCTTGGGGAGAATTGAGCCCGCGGCTCTGTAAATCCCAATGAGGAAAATAAAGTTTCACTCGCAGCCTTACTTTCAAAAGGGACCACACAGAGCATTCACCCTGCTGTGTCTTTCTCTAGTTTGTACTCCCAAGGTGCGTTAGAAGGGAGATACTTGAGTTGTTTCACTTACCACATGCTAGATGTTTAGCAAAAGAAGGCCTTTACTGCCCTTCTTTTGGCATATGGTTGTCCTCAGCCGAACAGTTCTCTCAGCTCCTAGAAGCGACGGGCGGTCCCTCGTGTACATCTTGGATCCCAGTGCAGACCTGTTAGTCCTAAGACACCAGAAATGCTTCCTACACTTAAAGCACCGCTTTGACAAACGCTGCCTGGAACCTGTTGCCTGCCTATCTATCTGTGTGACGAACAAAACAGTAACTTAGCTTGGAGCCAGTCCTCCTATATTTTTGGCTTACTCACCGACGATTGCTGAGGGATGAGCACTTAGCAGGGACTGAAAGGCCACGTTTGCCTCACGGGGAGCGGGGATATGACTTGTCCTCACAAGGAAATTGTGCAATGAAGAAAAGATAGGCCACTACACTGTTCATCAGGTAACCTTGAGGCCGCATGTCGTCATTCCAGTGTGCCAAATAAACTTCCCATCACGGTTCAGTTTCCAAGGCGAGGGCACAGCGTCTTATGCTGCAGTTTCTGACTCCCTACTGGACGTTCAGCTGACCACCTAGACCCTTTCGTGAGTAAACTTTGTGATACACTTTGTGATACGGGGTCGTGATTGTGGTGAAAGGATTAGCAAGTCATGGGTTAGTGAGGCCGGTGTGTACAATGTATCTCCAGAGTACCTGGCTTTCAAGGGAGAGCCTGAAATTTTTCAGGCTACACTGAAAGTCCAGTGGCCGCCTGGGGTAAATTGCATCACGTGCGAGTGTCCTGAAGGCGGGGTCGAATCACTGTATGTTTTGTGTGCTCTGGGTTCGGCAGAAAAGCAGACACGTTTTGCATGAAGGAATGAACAGAACGCTGATAGCTGGCTGTTTCTAAGCTATCCCAACCTAGGTGTTTCTCTGACGAAGCCCTTCACTGCCCATGATTCGGCATCTAGCTGCTGCCAGCGGTGCATTGCTCACAACTCCCTGAAGACACAGGAGGCCCTTTTAGTCCGTTTCGGATCCTAGTACAGCCCCGCGACTCAAGAGAGGACCTGATATGCTTCCTAGGGTTCGAGAAACCCAGGGACTAAGGCTGCATGGGGTCTGTCGCATGCCTACCTCGTTCATGAGAAAACCTGAACATTAGCTTAAGGCCAGAGGCCCCGTGTGGTTCTCCCCTTCCCTGAGGACAACTGAAGTAGGAGCACTTACCGAGGAACGGCAACATCCAATCTCCTTCCAGGAAACTCACTTGTCATCACAAAGGCAACTGTGCAACAACACTGTTTCCCAGGGAGAACTGAGCCCGCAGCTCTCTAAATCTCAATGAGGAAAATAAAGTATCCCTTCAAGCCTTAGTTTCAAAATGGACCGCAGAGCATTCACCCTGTTGTATCCGTCACTCCATGGCACGTCCAAGGTGCGCATAGCACGGAGATACTACATTCGTTTCAACTTGCCGCATCCTAGCATTTTAACAAAAGACGCCCTTCACAGCCCTTCTTTCAGCCTATAGTTGCCCTCAACTGAGCTTCGCTCACAAGGCCCAGAAAGGACGGGCAGTCCGTCGTTTACATCTTGGATCCTAGTGCAGACCCCCGTGTCCTAAGACACCAGAAACGATTCCTAGATTTAAAGCACCGCTTTGACTAACGCTGCCGTGAGCCTGCGGCCCGCCTATGTCTGTGACGAGAGAAGTAAGTAGAACGTTGGACTGAGGCGAGTCGTCCAGGGTTGTGGGCGGACTCACGAACAATTATGGAGGGATGAGGACGTGGCAGGAATTGAAAGCCAAGTGATCTTTCGTGGAAGCTAACTAGTCCTCCCAAACACGACTGTGCAGCAAAGAGAAGATGGGCAACAACAGTGTTTACCAGGTAACCCTGAGGCCGCAAACTCTCTACTTTGCAATGAGGAAAATCAACTTCCCAGGAAGACTCAATTCCCAGCAGGACAAAGCAGCATATTACCAAGTCGCATCGGACTCTCTCTTGTACATCCCGTGGACACAGTGGCTCGTGACACTAGTAACCATTGCCATGCTGGGAGTCCTTACTGTGGTGTAAGGATATCAAGGGGAGGGCTTAGTTAGGCCTAGGTGACGGTACTTCTCTAGACTATCTACCAGTTCTGGAAAACCCTGTAGGTTTTGAAGCCGGACTTAAAGTGTAGTTGCCGCTTGAGGTAGACAGACGTCGTGGAGCAGCTCCCAGGAGCAGTGGTAGGCTAATTGTATTTTCTACTGCAGCTCAGGGTTCCTCCAGAGCGCAGACACCCTTTGCATGAAGGAAGGCATGGAACGTTGATAACTGGGTTGCTTTCAAGCTATCGCAATCCAGGTGTCTAAACAACGAAGCCCTTCACTGCCCATCAGTTGGCATCTAGCTGTTCCCGACGGTAGATGGCTCAAGGCTCCCCGAAGACACAGGCAGTCCTTTCTCAGTACGTTTTGGAACCTAGCGCTGACAAGTGAGTCCAAAAGAGAGCTGATATGCTTCCTAGAGTTCAAGAACCACAGGGACTAAGGCTCTATGCAATCGGTTGTTTCGCTAAGTCTGTCATGAGAACACCTGGACGTTAGCTTGAGGCTAGAGGCCCCATGTGGTGGGCCCATTCCCTGAAGACTACTGAAGGATGACCACCTACCAAGGGATGGCAACCTCCAAGTTTCTTGCCTAGAAACTCACGTCATCACCAGGGCAATTGTGTTACGAAGAGAAGCTGTGCAGCAACAGTGTTTCTTGGGGAGAATTGAGCCCGCGGCTCTGTAAATCCCAATGAGGAAAATAAAGTTTCACTCGCAGCCTTACTTTCAAAAGGGACCACACAGAGCATTCACCCTGCTGTGTCTTTCTCTAGTTTGTACTCCCAAGGTGCGTTAGAAGGGAGATACTTGAGTTGTTTCACTTACCACATGCTAGATGTTTAGCAAAAGAAGGCCTTTACTGCCCTTCTTTTGGCATATGGTTGTCCTCAGCCGAACAGTTCTCTCAGCTCCTAGAAGCGACGGGCGGTCCCTCGTGTACATCTTGGATCCCAGTGCAGACCTGTTAGTCCTAAGACACCAGAAATGCTTCCTACACTTAAAGCACCGCTTTGACAAACGCTGCCTGGAACCTGTTGCCTGCCTATCTATCTGTGTGACGAACAAAACAGTAACTTAGCTTGGAGCCAGTCCTCCTATATTTTTGGCTTACTCACCGACGATTGCTGAGGGATGAGCACTTAGCAGGGACTGAAAGGCCACGTTTGCCTAACGGGGGGCGGGGATATGACTTGTCCTCACAAGGCAATTGTGCAATGAAGAAAAGATAGGCCACTACACTGTTCATCAGGTAACCTTGAGGCCGCATGTCGTCATTCCAGTGTGCCAAATAAACTTCCCATCACGGTTCAGTTTCCAAGGCGAGGGCACAGCGTCTTATGCTGCAGTTTCTGACTCCCTACTGGACGTTCAGCTGACCACCTAGACCCTTTCGTGAGTAAACTTTGTGATACACTTTGTGATACGGGGTCGTGATTGTGGTGAAAGGATTAGCAAGTCATGGGTTAGTGAGGCCGGTGTGTACAATGTATCTCCAGAGTACCTGGCTTTCAAGGGAGAGCCTGAAATTTTTCAGGCTACACTGAAAGTTCAGTGGCCGCCTGGGGTAAATTCCATCACGTGCGAGTGCCCTGAAGGTGGGGTCGAATTACTGTATGTTTTGTGTGCTCTGGGTTCGGCAGAAAAGCAGACACGTTTTGCATGAAGGAATGAACAGAACGCTGATAGCTGGCTGTTTCTAAGCTATCCCAACCTAGGAGTTTCTCTGACGAAGCCCTTCACTGCCCATGATTCGGCATCTAGCTGCTGCCAGCGGTGCATTGCTCACAACTCCCTGAAGACACAGGAGGCCCTTTTAGTCCGTTTCGGATCCTAGTACAGCCCCGCGACTCAAGAGAGGACCTGATATGCTTCCTACGGTTCGAGAAACCCAGGGACTAAGGCTGCATGGGGTCTGTCGCATGCCTACCTGGTTCATGAGAAAACCTGAACATTAGCTTAAGGCCAGAGGCCCCGTGTGGTTCTCCCCTTCCCTGAGGACAACTGAAGTAGGAGCACTTACCGAGGAACGGCAACATCCAATCTCCTTCCAGGAAACTCACTTGTCATCACAAAGGCAACTGTGCAACAACACTGTTTCCCAGGGAGAACTGAGCCCGCAGCTCTCTAAATCCCAATGAGGAAAATAAAGTATCCCTTCAAGCCTTAGTTTCAAAATGGACTGCAGAGCATTCACCCTGTTTTATCCGTCACTCCATGGCACGTCCAAGGTGCGCATAGCATGGAGATACTACATTCGTTTCAACTTGCCGCATCCTAGCATTTTAACAAAAGACGCCCTTCACAGCCCTTCTTTCAGCCTATAGTTGCCCTCAACTGAGCTTCGCTCACAAGGCCCAGAAAGGACGGGCAGTCCGTCGTTTACATCTTGGATCCTAGTGCAGACCCCCGTGTCCTAAGACACCAGAAACGATTCCTAGATTTAAAGCACCGCTTTGACTAACGCTGCCGTGAGCCTGCGGCCCGCCTATGTCTGTGACGAGAGAAGTAAGTAGAACGTTGGACTGAGGCGAGTCGTCCAGGGTTGTGGGCGGACTCACGAACAATTATGGAGGGATGAGGACGTGGCAGGAATTGAAAGCCAAGTGCTCTTTCGTGGAAGCTAACTAGTCCTCCCAAAGACGACTGTGCAGCAAAGAGAAGATGGGCAACAACAGTGTTTACCAGGTAACCCTGAGGCCGCAAACTCTCTACTTTGCAATGAGGAAAATCAACTTCCCAGGAAGACTCAATTCCCAGCAGGACAAAGCAGCATATTACCAAGTCGCATCGGACTCTCTCTTGTACATCCCGTGGACACAGTGGCTCGTGACACTAGTAACCATTGCCATGCTGGGAGTCCTTACTGTGGTGTAAGGATATCAAGGGGAGGGCTTAGTTAGGCCTAGGTGACGGTACTTCTCTAGACTATCTACCAGTTCTGGAAAACCCTGTAGGTTTTGAAGCCGGACTTAAAGTGTAGTTGCCGCTTGAGGTAGACAGACGTCGTGGAGCAGCTCCCAGGAGCAGTGGTAGGCTAATTGTATTTTCTACTGCAGCTCAGGGTTCCTCCAGAGCGCAGACACCCTTTGCATGAAGGAAGGCATGGAACGTTGATAACTGGGTTGCTTTCAAGCTATCGCAATCCAGGTGTCTAAACAACGAAGCCCTTCACTGCCCATCAGTTGGCATCTAGCTGTTCCCGACGGTAGATGGCTCAAGGCTCCCTGAAGACACAGGCAGTCCTTTCTCAGTACGTTTTGGAACCTAGCGCTGACAAGTGAGTCCAAAAGAGAGCTGATATGCTTCCTAGAGTTCAAGAACCACAGGGACTAAGGCTCTATGCAATCTGTTGTTTCGCTAAGTCTGTCATGAGAACACCTGGACGTTAGCTTGAGGCTAGAGGCCCCATGTGGTGGGCCCATTCCCTGAAGACTACTGAAGGATGACCACCTACCAAGGGATGGCAACCTCCAAGTTTCTTGCCTAGAAACTCACGTCATCACCAGGGCAATTGTGTTACGAAGAGAAGCTGTGCAGCAACAGTGTTTCTTGGGGAGAATTGAGCCCGCGGCTCTGTAAATCCCAATGAGGAAAATAAAGTTTCACTCGCAGCCTTACTTTCAAAAGGGACCACACAGAGCATTCACCCTGCTGTGTCTTTCTCTAGTTTGTACTCCCAAGGTGCGTTAGAAGGGAGATACTTGAGTTGTTTCACTTACCACATGCTAGATGTTTAGCAAAAGAAGGCCTTTACTGCCCTTCTTTTGGCATATGGTTGTCCTCAGCCGAACAGTTCTCTCAGCTCCTAGAAGCGATGGGCGGTCCCTTGTGTACATCTTGGATCCCAGTGCAGACCTGTTAGTCCTAAGACACCAGAAATGCTTCCTACACTTAAAGCACCGCTTTGACAAACGCTGCCTGGAACCTGTTGCCTGCCTATCTATCTGTGTGACGAACAAAACAGTAACTTAGCTTGGAGCCAGTCCTCCTATATTTTTGGCTTACTCACCGACGATTGCTGAGGGATGAGCACTTAGCAGGGACTGAAAGGCCACGTTTGCCTCACGGGGGGCGGGGATATGACTTGTCCTCACAAGGCAATTGTGCAATGAAGAAAAGATAGGCCACTACACTGTTCATCAGGTAACCTTGAGGCCGCATGTCGTCATTCCAGTGTGCCAAATAAACTTCCCATCACGGTTCAGTTTCCAAGGCGAGGGCACAGCGTCTTATGCTGCAGTTTCTGACTCCCTACTGGACGTTCAGCTGACCACCTAGACCCTTTCGTGAGTAAACTTTGTGATACACTTTGTGTAACGGGGTCGTGATGGTGGTGAAAGGATTTAGCAAGTCATGGGTTAGTGAGGCCGGTGTGTACAATGTATCTCCAGAGTACCTGGCTTTCAAGGGAGAGCCTGAAATTTTTCAGGCTACACTGAAAGTCCAGTGGCCGCCTGGGGTAAATTGCATCACGTGCGAGTGTCCTGAAGGCGGGGTCGAATCACTGTATGTTTTGTGTGCTCTGGGTTCGGCAGAAAAGCAGACACGTTTTGCATGAAGGAATGAACAGAACGCTGATAGCTGGCTGTTTCTAAGCTATCCCAACCTAGGTGTTTCTCTGACGAAGCCCTTCACTGCCCATGATTCGGCATCTAGCTGCTGCCAGCGGTGCATTGCTCACAACTCCCTGAAGACACAGGAGGCCCTTTTAGTCCGTTTCGGATCCTAGTACAGCCCCGCGACTCAAGAGAGGACCTGATATGCTTCCTAGGGTTCGAGAAACCCAGGGACTAAGGCTGCATGGGGTCTGTCGCATGCCTACCTCATTCATGAGAAAACCTGAACATTAGCTTAAGGCCAGAGGCCCCGTGTGGTTCTCCCCTTCCCTGAGGACAACTGAAGTAGGAGCACTTACCGAGGAACGGCAACATCCAATCTCCTTCCAGGAAACTCACTTGTCATCACAAAGGCAACTGTGCAACAACAATTGTTTCCCAGGGAGAACTGAGCCCACAGCTCTCTAAATCCCAATGAGGAAAATAAAGTTTCCCTTCAAGCCTTAGTTTCAAAATGGACCGCAGAGCATTCACCCTGTTGTATCCGTCACTCCATGGCACGTCCAAGGTGCGCATAGCACGGAGATACTACATTCGTTTCAACTTGCCGCATCCTAGCATTTTAACAAAAGACGCCCTTCACAGCCCTTCTTTCAGCCTATAGTTGCCCTCAACTGAGCTTCGCTCACAAGGCCCAGAAAGGACGGGCAGTCCGTCGTTTACATCTTGGATCCTAGTGCAGACCCCCGTGTCCTAAGACACCAGAAACACTTCCTAGATTTAAAGCACCGCTTTGACAAAGGCTGCCGTGTGCCTGCGGCCCGCCTATGTCTGTGACGAGAGAAGTAAGTAGAACGTTGGACTGAGGCGAGTCGTCCAGGGTTGTGGGCGTACTCACGAACAATTATGGAGGGATGAGGACGTGGCAGGAATTGAAAGCCAAGTGCTCTTTCGTGGAAGCTAACTAGTCCTCCCAAAGACGACTGTGCAGCAAAGAGAAGATGGGCAACAACAGTGTTTACCAGGTAACCCTGAGGCCGCAAACTCTCTACTTTGCAATGAGGAAAATCAACTTCCCAGGAAGACTCAATTCCCAGCAGGACAAAGCAGCATATTACCAAGTCGCATCGGACTCTCTCTTGTACATCCCGTGGACACAGTGGCTCGTGACACTAGTAACCATTGCCATGCTGGGAGTCCTTACTGTGGTGTAAGGATATCAAGGGGAGGGCTTAGTTAGGCCTAGGTGACGGTACTTCTCTAGACTATCTACCAGTTCTGGAAAACCCTGTAGGTTTTGAAGCCGGACTTAAAGTGTAGTTGCCGCTTGAGGTAGACAGACGTCGTGGAGCAGCTCCCAGGAGCAGTGGTAGGCTAATTGTATTTTCTACTGCAGCTCAGGGTTCCTCCAGAGCGCAGACACCCTTTGCATGAAGGAAGGCATGGAACGTTGATAACTGGGTTGCTTTCAAGCTATCACAATCCAGGTGTCTAAACAACGAAGCCCTTCACTGCCCATCAGTTGGCATCTAGCTGTTCCCGACGGTAGATGGCTCAAGGCTCCCCGAAGACACAGGCAGTCCTTTCTCAGTATGTTTTGGAACCTAGCACTGACAAGTGAGTCCAAAAGAGAGCTGATATGCTTCCTAGAGTTCAAGAACCACAGGGACTAAGGCTCTATGCAATCTGTTGTTTCGCTAAGTCTGTCATGAGAACACCTGGACGTTAGCTTGAGGCTAGAGGCCCCATGTGGTGGGCCCATTCCCTGAAGACTACTGAAGGATGACCACCTACCAAGGGATGGCAACCTCCAAGTTTCTTGCCTAGAAACTCACGTCATCACGAGGGCAATTGTGTTACGAAGAGAAGCTGTGCAGCAACAGTGTTTCTTGGGGAGAATTGAGCCCGCGGCTCTGTAAATCCCAATGAGGAAAATAAAGTTTCACTCGCAGCCTTACTTTCAAAAGGGACCACACAGAGCATTCACCCTGCTGTGTCTTTCTCTAGTTTGTACTCCCAAGGTGCGTTAGAAGGGAGATACTTGAGTTGTTTCACTTACCACATGCTAGATGTTTAGCAAAAGAAGGCCTTTACTGCCCTTCTTTTGGCATATGGTTGTCCTCAGCCGAACAGTTCTCTCAGCTCCTAGAAGCGATGGGTGGTCCCTTGTGTACATCTTGGATCCCAGTGCAGACCTGTTAGTCCTAAGACACCAGAAATGCTTCCTACACTTAAAGCACCGCTTTGACAAACGCTGCCTGGAACCTGTTGCCTGCCTATCTATCTGTGTGACGAACAAAACAGTAACTTAGCTTGGAGCCAGTCCTCCTATATTTTTGGCTTACTCACCGACGATTGCTGAGGGATGAGCACTTAGCAGGGACTGAAAGGCCACGTTTGCCTAACGGGGGGCGGGGATATGACTTGTCCTCACAAGGCAATTGTGCAATGAAGAAAAGATAGGCCACTACACTGTTCATCAGGTAACCTTGAGGCCGCATGTCGTCATTCCAGTGTGCCAAATAAACTTCCCATCACGGTTCAGTTTCCAAGGCGAGGGCACAGCGTCTTATGCTGCAGTTTCTGACTCCCTACTGGACGTTCAGCTGACCACCTAGACCCTTTCGTGAGTCAACTTTGTGATACACTTTGTGATACGGGGTCGTGATTGTGGTGAAAGGATTAGCAAGTCATGGGTTAGTGAGGCCGGTGTGTACAATGTATCTCCAGAGTACCTGGCTTTCAAGGGAGAGCCTGAAATTTTTCAGGCTACACTGAAAGTCCAGTGGCCGCCTGGGGTAAATTGCATCACGTTCGAGTGCACTGAAGGCGGGGTCGTATCACTGTATGTTTTGTGTGCTCTGGGTTCGGCAGAAAAGCAGACACGTTTTGCATGAAGGAATGAACAGAACGCTGATAGCTGGCTGTTTCTAAGCTATCCCAACCTAGGTGTTTCTCTGACGAAGCCCTTCACTGCCCATGATTCGGCATCTAGCTGCTGCCAGCGGTGCATTGCTCACAACTCCCTGAAGACACAGGAGGCCCTTTTAGTCCGTTTCGGATCCTAGTACAGCCCCGCGACTCAAGAGAGGACCTGATATGCTTCCTAGGGTTCGAGAAACCCAGGGACTAAGGCTGCATGGGGTCTGTCGCATGCCTACCTCGTTCATGAGAAAACCTGAACATTAGCTTAAGGCCAGAGGCCCCGTGTGGTTCTCCCCTTCCCTGAGGACAACTGAAGTAGGAGCACTTACCGAGGAACGGCAACATCCAATCTCCTTCCAGGAAACTCACTTGTCATCACAAAGGCAACTGTGCAACAACAATTGTTTCCCAGGGAGAACTGAGCCCACAGCTCTCTAAATCCCAATGAGGAAAATAAAGTTTCCCTTCAAGCCTTAGTTTCTAAATGGACCGCAGAGCATTCACCCTGTGCTTTCCGTCTCTCCATGGCAAGTCCAAGGTGCCCATAGCACGGAGATACTACAGTCATTTCAACTTGCCGCATCCTAGCATTTATCAAAGGACGCCCTTCACAGCCCTTCTTTCAGCCTATAGTTGCCCTCAACTGAGCTTCGCTCACAAGGCCCAGAAAGGATGGGCAGTCCGTCGTTTACATCTTGGATCCTAGTGCAGACCCCCGTGTCCTAAGACACCAGAAACGCTTCCTAGATTTAAAGCACCGCTTTGACAAAGGCTGCCGTGAGCTTGCGGCCCGCCTATGTCTGTGATGAGAGAAGTAGAACGTTGGCTTGAGACGAGTCGTCCGGGGTTGTGGGCGTACTCACGAATGATTTTTGAGGGATGAGGACGTGGCAGGAATTGAAAGCCAAGTGCTCTTTCGTGGAAGATAACTAGTCCTCCCAAAGACGACTGTGCAGCAAAGAGAAGATGGGCAACAACAGTGTTTACCAGGTAACCCTGAGGCCGCAAACTCTCTACTTTGCAATGAGGAAAATCAACTTCCCAGGAAGACTCAATTCCCAGCAGGACAAAGCAGCATATTACCAAGTCGCATCGGACTCTCTCTTGTACATCCCGTGGACACAGTGGCTCGTGACACTAGTTACCATTGCCATGCTGGGAGTCCTTACTGTGGTGTAAGGATATCAAGGGGAGGGCTTAGTTAGGCCTAGGTGACGGTACTTCTCTAGACTATCTACCAGTTCTGGAAAACCCTGTAGGTTTTGAAGCCGGACTTAAAGTGTAGTTGCCGCTTGAGGTAGACAGACGTCGTGGAGCAGCTCCCAGGAGCAGTGGTAGGCTAATTGTATTTTCTACTGCAGCTCAGGGTTCCTCCAGAGCGCAGACACCCTTTGCATGAAGGAAGGCATGGAACGTTGATAACTGGGTTGCTTTCAAGCTATCGCAATCCAGGTGTCTAAACAACGAAGCCCTTCACTGCCCATCAGTTGGCATCTAGCTGTTCCCGACGGTAGATGGCTCAAGGCTCCCCGAAGACACAGGCAGTCCTTTCTCAGTACGTTTTGGAACCTAGCGCTGACAAGTGAGTCCAAAAGAGAGCTGATATGCTTCCTAGAGTTCAAGAACCACAGGGACTAAGGCTCTATGCAATCGGTTGTTTCGCTAAGTCTGTCATGAGAACACCTGGACGTTAGCTTGAGGCTAGAGGCCCCATGTGGTGGGCCCATTCCCTGAAGACTACTGAAGGATGACCACCTACCAAGGGATGGCAACCTCCAAGTTTCTTGCCTAGAAACTCACGTCATCACCAGGGCAATTGTGTTACGAAGAGAAGCTGTGCAGCAACAGTGTTTCTTGGGGAGAATTGAGCCCGCGGCTCTGTAAATCCCAATGAGGAAAATAAAGTTTCACTCGCAGCCTTACTTTCAAAAGGGACCACACAGAGCATTCACCCTGCTGTGTCTTTCTCTAGTTTGTACTCCCAAGGTGCGTTAGAAGGGAGATACTTGAGTTGTTTCACTTACCACATGCTAGATGTTTAGCAAAAGAAGGCCTTTACTGCCCTTCTTTTGGCATATGGTTGTCCTCAGCCGAACAGTTCTCTCAGCTCCTAGAAGCGATGGGCGGTCCCTTGTGTACATCTTGGATCCCAGTGCAGACCTGTTAGTCCTAAGACACCAGAAATGCTTCCTACACTTAAAGCACCGCTTTGACAAACGCTGCCTGGAACCTGTTGCCTGCCTATCTATCTGTGTGACGAACAAAACAGTAACTTAGCTTGGAGCCAGTCCTCCTATATTTTTGGCTTACTCACCGACGATTGCTGAGGGATGAGCACTTAGCAGGGACTGAAAGGCCACGTTTGCCTCACGGGGGGCGGGGATATGACTTGTCCTCACAAGGCAATTGTGCAATGAAGAAAAGATAGGCCACTACACTGTTCATCAGGTAACCTTGAGGCCGCATGTCGTCATTCCAGTGTGCCAAATAAACTTCCCATCACGGTTCAGTTTCCAAGGCGAGGGCACAGCGTCTTATGCTGCAGTTTCTGACTCCCTACTGGACGTTCAGCTGACCACCTAGACCCTTTCGTGAGTAAAATTTGTGATACACTTTGTGATACGGGGTCGTGATTGTGGTGAAAGGATTTAGCAAGTCATGGGTTAGTGAGGCCGGTGTGTACAATGTATCTCCAGAATACCTGGCTTTCAAGGGAGAGCCTGAAATTTTTCAGGCTACACTGAAAGTCCAGTGGCCGCCTGGGGTAAATTGCATCACGTGCGAGTGCCCTGAAGGCGGGGTCGAATCACTGTATGTTTTGTGTGCTCTGGGTTCGGCAGAAAAGCAGACACGTTTTGCATGAAGGAATGAACAGAACGCTGATAGCTGGCTGTTTCTAAGCTATCCCAACCTAGGTGTTTCTCTGACGAAGCCCTTCACTGCCCATGATTCGGCATCTAGCTGCTGCCAGCGGTGCATTGCTCACAACTCCCTGAAGACATAGGAGGCCCTTTTAGTCCGTTTCGGATCCTAGTACAGCCCCGCGACTCAAGAGAGGACCTGATATGCTTCCTAGGGTTCGAGAAACCCAGGGACTAAGGCTGCATGGGGTCTGTCGCATGCCTACCTGGTTCATGAGAAAACCTGAACATTAGCTTAAGGCCAGAGGCCCCGTGTGGTTCTCCCCTTCCCTGAGGACAACTGAAGTAGGAGCACTTACCGAGGAACGGCAACATCCAATCTCCTTCCAGGAAACTCACTTGTCATCACAAAGGCAACTGTGCAACAACAATTGTTTCCCAGGGAGAACTGAGCCCGCAGCTCTCTAAATCCCAATGAGGAAAATAAAGTTTCCCTTCAAGCCTTAGTTTCAAAATGGACCGCAGAGCATTCACCCTGTTGTATCCGTCACTCCATGGCACGTCCAAGGTGCGCATAGCACGGAGATACTACATTCGTTTCAACTTGCCGCATCCTAGCATTTTAACAAAAGACGCCCTTCACAGCCCTTCTTTCAGCCTATAGTTGCCCTCAACTGAGCTTCGCTCACAAGGCCCAGAAAGGACGGGCAGTCCGTCGTTTACATCTTGGATCCTAGTGCAGACCCCCGTGTCCTAAGACACCAGAAACGCTTCCTAGATTTAAAGCACCGCTTTGACAAAGGCTGCCGTGAGCCTGCGGCCCGCCTATGTCTGTGACGAGAGAAGTAAGTAGAACGTTGGACTGAGGCGAGTCGTCCAGGGTTGTGGGCGTACTCACGAACAATTATGGAGGGATGAGGACGTGGCAGGAATTGAAAGCCAAGTGCTCTTTCGTGGAAGCTAACTAGTCCTCCCAAAGACGACTGTGCAGCAAAGAGAAGATGGGCAACAACAGTGTTTACCAGGTAACCCTGAGGCCGCAAACTCTCTACTTTGCAATGAGGAAAATCAACTTCCCAGGAAGACTCAATTCCCAGCAGGACAAAGCAGCATATTACCAAGTCGCATCGGACTCTCTCTTGTACATCCCGTGGACACAGTGGCTCGTGACACTAGTAACCATTGCCATGCTGGGAGTCCTTACTGTGGTGTAAGGATATCAAGGTGAGGGCTTAGTTAGGCCTAGGTGACGGTACTTCTCTAGACTATCTACCAGTTCTGGAAAACCCTGTAGGTTTTGAAGCCGGACTTAAAGTGTAGTTGCCGCTTGAGGTAGACAGACGTCGTGGAGCAGCTCCCAGGAGCAGTGGTAGGCTAATTGTATTTTCTACTGCAGCTCAGGGTTCCTCCAGAGCGCAGACACCCTTTGCATGAAGGAAGGCATGGAACGTTGATAACTGGGTTGCTTTCAAGCTATCGCAATCCAGGTGTCTAAACAACGAAGCCCTTCACTGCCCATCAGTTGGCATCTAGCTGTTCCCGACGGTAGATGGCTCAAGGCTCCCCGAAGACACAGGCAGTCCTTTCTCAGTACGTTTTGGAACCTAGCGCTGACAAGTGAGTCCAAAAGAGAGCTGATATGCTTCCTAGAGTTCAAGAACCACAGGGACTAAGGCTCTATGCAATCTGTTGTTTCGCTAAGTCTGTCATGAGAACACCTGGACGTTAGCTTGAGGCTAGAGGCCCCATGTGGTGGGCCCATTCCCTGAAGACTACTGAAGGATGACCACCTACCAAGGGATGGCAACCTCCAAGTTTCTTGCCTAGAAACTCACGTCATCACGAGGGCAATTGTGTTACGAAGAGAAGCTGTGCAGCAACAGTGTTTCTTGGGGAGAATTGAGCCCGCGGCTCTGTAAATCCCAATGAGGAAAATAAAGTTTCACTCGCAGCCTTACTTTCAAAAGGGACCACACAGAGCATTCACCCTGCTGTGTCTTTCTCTAGTTTGTACTCCCAAGGTGCGTTAGAAGGGAGATACTTGAGTTGTTTCACTTACCACATGCTAGATGTTTAGCAAAAGAAGGCCTTTACTGCCCTTCTTTTGGCATATGGTTGTCCTCAGCCGAACAGTTCTCTCAGCTCCTAGAAGCGATGGGCGGTCCCTTGTGTACATCTTGGATCCCAGTGCAGACCTGTTAGTCCTAAGACACCAGAAATGCTTCCTACACTTAAAGCACCGCTTTGACAAACGCTGCCTGGAACCTGTTGCCTGCCTATCTATCTGTGTGACGAACAAAACAGTAACTTAGCTTGGAGCCAGTCCTCCTATATTTTTGGCTTACTCACCGACGATTGCTGAGGGATGAGCACTTAGCAGGGACTGAAAGGCCACGTTTGCCTCACGGGGGGCGGGGATATGACTTGTCCTCACAAGGCAATTGTGCAATGAAGAAAAGATAGGCCACTACACTGTTCATCAGGTAACCTTGAGGCCGCATGTCGTCATTCCAGTGTGCCAAATAAACTTCCCATCACGGTTCAGTTTCCAAGGCGAGGGCACAGCGTCTTATGCTGCAGTTTCTGACTCCCTACTGGACGTTCAGCTGACCACCTAGACCCTTTCGTGAGTCAACTTTGTGATACACTTTGTGATACGGGGTCGTTATTGTGGTGAAAGGATTAGCAAGTCATGGGTTAGTGAGGCCGGTGTGTACAATGTATCTCCAGAGTACCTGGCTTTCAAGGGAGAGCCTGAAATTTTTCAGGCTACACTGAAAGTCCAGTGGCCGCCTGGGGTAAATTGCATCACGTGCGAGTGCCCTGAAGGCGGGGTCGAATCACTGTATGTTTTGTGTGCTCTGGGTTCGGCAGAAAAGCAGACACGTTTTGCATGAAGGAATGAACAGAACGCTGATAGCTGGCTGTTTCTAAGCTATCCCAACCTAGGTGTTTCTCTGACGAAGCCCTTCACTGCCCATGATTCGGCATCTAGCTGCTGCCAGCGGTGCATTGCTCACAACTCCCTGAAGACACAGGAGGCCCTTTTAGTCCGTTTCGGATCCTAGTACAGCCCCGCGACTCAAGAGAGGACCTGATATGCTTCCTAGGGTTCGAGAAACCCAGGGACTAAGGCTGCATGGGGTCTGTCGCATGCCTACCTGGTTCATGAGAAAACCTGAACATTAGCTTAAGGCCAGAGGCCCCGTGTGGTTCTCCCCTTCCCTGAGGACAACTGAAGTAGGAGCACTTACCGAGGAACGGCAACATCCAGTCTCCTTCCAGGAAACTCACTTGTCATCACAAAGGCAACTGTGCAACAACAATTGTTTCCCAGGGAGAACTGAGCCCACAGCTCTCTAAATCCCAATGAGGAAAATAAAGTTTCCCTTCAAGCCTTAGTTTCTAAATGGACCGCAGAGCATTCACCCTGTGCTTTCCGTCTCTCCATGGCAAGTCCAAGGTGCCCATAGCACGGAGATACTACAGTCATTTCAACTTGCCGCATACTAGCATTTATCAAAGGACGCCCTTCACAGCCCTTCTTTCAGCCTATAGTTGCCCTCAACTGAGCTTCGCTCACAAGGCCCAGAAAGGATGGGCAGTCCGTCGTTTACATCTTGGATCCTAGTGCAGACCCCCGTGTCCTAAGACACCAGAAACGCTTCCTAGATTTAAAGCACCGCTTTGACAAAGGCTGCCGTGAGCTTGCGGCCCGCCTATGTCTGTGATGAGAGAAGTAGAACGTTGGCTTGAGACGAGTCGTCCGGGGTTGTGGGCGTACTCACGAATGATTTTTGAGGGATGAGGACGTGGCAGGAATTGAAAGCCAAGTGCTCTTTCGTGGAAGATAACTAGTCCTCCCAAAGACGACTGTGCAGCAAAGAGAAGATGGGCAACAACAGTGTTTACCAGGTAACCCTGAGGCCGCAAACTCTCTACTTTGCAATGAGGAAAATCAACTTCCCAGGAAGACTCAATTCCCAGCAGGACAAAGCAGCATATTACCAAGTCGCATCGGACTCTCTCTTGTACATCCCGTGGACACAGTGGCTCGTGACACTAGTCACCATTGCCATGCTGGGAGTCCTTACTGTGGTGTAAGGATATCAAGGTGAGGGCTTAGTTAGGCCTAGGTGACGGTACTTCTCTAGACTATCTACCAGTTCTGGAAAACCCTGTAGGTTTTGAAGCCGGACTTAAAGTGTAGTTGCCGCTTGAGGTAGACAGACGTCGTGGAGCAGCTCCCAGGAGCAGTGGTAGGCTAATTGTATTTTCTACTGCAGCTCAGGGTTCCTCCAGAGCGCAGACACCCTTTGCATGAAGGAAGGCATGGAACGTTGATAACTGGGTTGCTTTCAAGCTATCGCAATCCAGGTGTCTAAACAACGAAGCCCTTCACTGCCCATCAGTTGGCATCTAGCTGTTCCCGACGGTAGATGGCTCAAGGCTCCCCGAAGACACAGGCAGTCCTTTCTCAGTACGTTTTGGAACCTAGCGCTGACAAGTGAGTCCAAAAGAGAGCTGATATGCTTCCTAGAGTTCAAGAACCACAGGGACTAAGGCTCTATGCAATCTGTTGTTTCGCTAAGTCTGTCATGAGAACACCTGGATGTTAGCTTGAGGCTAGAGGCCCCATGTGGTGGGCCCATTCCCTGAAGACTACTGAAGGATGACCACCTACCAAGGGATGGCAACCTCCAAGTTTCTTGCCTAGAAACTCACGTCATCACCAGGGCAATTGTGTTACGAAGAGAAGCTGTGCAGCAACAGTGTTTCTTGGGGAGAATTGAGCCCGCGGCTCTGTAAATCCCAATGAGGAAAATAAAGTTTCACTCGCAGCCTTACTTTCAAAAGGGACCACACAGAGCATTCACCCTGCTGTGTCTTTCTCTAGTTTGTACTCCCAAGGTGCGTTAGAAGGGAGATATTTGAGTTGTTTCACTTACCACATGCTAGATGTTTAGCAAAAGAAGGCCTTTACTGCCCTTCTTTTGGCATATGGTTGTCCTCAGCCGAACAGTTCTCTCAGCTCCTAGAAGCGATGGGCGGTCCCTTGTGTACATCTTGGATCCCAGTGCAGACCTGTTAGTCCTAAGACACCAGAAATGCTTCCTACACTTAAAGCACCGCTTTGACAAACGCTGCCTGGAACCTGTTGCCTGCCTATCTATCTGTGTGACGAACAAAACAGTAACTTAGCTTGGAGCCAGTCCTCCTATATGTTTGGCTTACTCACCGACGATTGCTGAGGGATGAGCACTTAGCAGGGACTGAAAGGCCACGTTTGCCTCACGGGGGGCGGGGATATGACTTGTCCTCACAAGGCTATTGTGCAATGAAGAAAAGATAGGCCACTACACTGTTCATCAGGTAACCTTGAGGCCGCATGTCGTCATTCCAGTGTGCCAAATAAACTTCCCATCACGGTTCAGTTTCCAAGGCGAGGGCACAGCGTCTTATGCTGCAGTTTCTGACTCCCTACTGGACGTTCAGCTGACCACCTAGACCCTTTCGTGAGTAAAATTTGTGATACACTTTGTGATACGGGGTCGTGATTGTGGTGAAAGGATTTAGCAAGTCATGGGTTAGTGAGGCCGGTGTGTACAATGTATCTCCAGAATACCTGTCTTTCAAGGGAGAGCCTGAAATTTTTCAGGCTACACTGAAAGTCCAGTGGCCGCCTGGGGTAAATTGCATCACGTGCGAGTGCCCTGAAGGCGGGGTCGAATCACTGTATGTTTTGTGTGCTCTGGGTTCGGCAGAAAAGCAGACACGTTTTGCATGAAGGAATGAACAGAACGCTGATAGCTGGCTGTTTCTAAGCTATCCCAACCTAGGTGTTTCTCTGACGAAGCCCTTCACTGCCCATGATTCGGCATCTAGCTGCTGCCAGCGGTGCATTGCTCACAACTCCCTGAAGACACAGGAGGCCCTTTTAGTCCGTTTCGTATCCTAGTACAGCCCCGCGACTCAAGAGAGGACCTGATATGCTTCCTAGGGTTCGAGAAACCCAGGGACTAAGGCTGCATGGGGTCTGTCGCATGCCTACCTGGTTCATGAGAAAACCTGAACATTAGCTTAAGGCCAGAGGCCCCGTGTGGTTCTCCCCTTCCCTGAGGACAACTGAAGTAGGAGCACTTACCGAGGAATGGCAACATCCAATCTCCTTCCAGGAAACTCACTTGTCATCACAAAGGCAACTGTGCAACAACAATTGTTTCCCAGGGAGAACTGAGCCCGCAGCTCTCTAAATCCCAATGAGGAAAATAAAGTTTCCCTTCAAGCCTTAGTTTCAAAATGGACCGCAGAGCATTCACCCTGTTGTATCCGTCACTCCATGGCACGTCCAAGGTGCGCATAGCACGGAGATACTACATTCGTTTCAACTTGCCGCATCCTAGCATTTTAACAAAAGACGCCCTTCACAGCCCTTCTTTCAGCCTATAGTTGCCCTCAACTGAGCTTCGCTCACAAGGCCCAGAAAGGACGGGCAGTCCGTCGTTTACATGTTGGATCCTAGTGCAGACCCCCGTGTCCTAAGACACCAGAAACGCTTCCTAGATTTAAAGCACCGCTTTGACTAACGCTGCCGTGAGCCTGCGGCCCGCCTATGTCTGTGACGAGAGAAGTAAGTAGAACGTTGGACTGAGGCGAGTCGTCCAGGGTTGTGGGCGGACTCACGAACAATTATGGAGGGATGAGGACGTGGCAGGAATTGAAAGCCAAGTGCTCTTTCGTGGAAGATAACTAGTCCTCCCAAAGACGACTGTGCAGCAAAGAGAAGATGGGCAACAACAGTGTTTACCAGGTAACCCTGAGGTCGCAAACTCTCTACTTTGCAATGAGGAAAATCAACTTCCCAGGAAGACTCAATTCCCAGCAGGACAAAGCAGCATATTACCAAGTCGCATCGGACTCTCTCTTGTACATCCCGTGGACACAGTGGCTCGTGACACTAGTAACCATTGCCATGCTGGGAGTCCTTACTGTGGTGTAAGGATATCAAGGGGAGGGCTTAGTTAGGCCTAGGTGACGGTACTTCTCTAGACTATCTAGCAGTTCTGGAAAACCCTGTAGGTTTTGAAGCCGGACTTAAAGTGTAGTTGCCGCTTGAGGTAGACAGACGTCGTGGAGCAGCTCCCAGGAGCAGTGGTAGGCTAATTGTATTTTCTACTGCAGCTCAGGGTTCCTCCAGAGTGCAGACACCCTTTGCATGAAGGAAGGCATGGAACGTTGATAACTGGGTTGCTTTCAAGCTATCGCAATCCAGGTGTCTAAACAACGAAGCCCTTCACTGCCCATCAGTTGGCATCTAGCTGTTCCCGACGGTAGATGGCTCAAGGCTCCCCGAAGACACAGGCAGTCCTTTCTCAGTACGTTTTGGAACCTAGCGCTGACAAGTGAGTCCAAAAGAGAGCTGATATGCTTCCTAGAGTTCAAGAACCACAGGGACTAAGGCTCTATGCAATCTGTTGTTTCGCTAAGTCTGTCATGAGAACACCTGGACGTTAGCTTGAGGCTAGAGGCCCCATGTGGTGGGCCCATTCCCTGAAGACTACTGAAGGATGACCACCTACCAAGGGATGGCAACCTCCAAGTTTCTTGCCTAGAAACTCACGTCATCACCAGGGCAATTGTGTTACGAAGAGAAGCTGTGCAGCAACAGTGTTTCTTGGGGAGAATTGAGCCCGCGGCTCTGTAAATCCCAATGAGGAAAATAAAGTTTCACTCGCAGCCTTACTTTCAAAAGGGACCACACAGAGCATTCACCCTGCTGTGTCTTTCTCTAGTTTGTACTCCCAAGGTGCGTTAGAAGGGAGATACTTGAGTTGTTTCACTTACCACATGCTAGATGTTTAGCAAAAGAAGGCCTTTACTGCCCTTCTTTTGGCATATGGTTGTCCTCAGCCGAACAGTTCTCTCAGCTCCTAGAAGCGACGGGCGGTCCCTTGTGTACATCTTGGATCCCAGTGCAGACCTGTTAGTCCTAAGACACCAGAAATGCTTCCTACACTTAAAGCACCGCTTTGACAAACGCTGCCTGGAACCTGTTGCCTGCCTATCTATCTGTGTGACGAACAAAACAGTAACTTAGCTTGGAGCCAGTCCTCCTATATTTTTGGCTTACTCACCGACGATTGCTGAGGGATGAGCACTTAGCAGGGACTGAAAGGTCACGTTTGCCTCACGGGGGGCGGGGATATGACTTGTCCTCACAAGGCAATTGTGCAATGAAGAAAAGATAGGCCACTACACTGTTCATCAGGTAACCTTGAGGCCGCATGTCGTCATTCCAGTGTGCCAAATAAACTTCCCATCACGGTTCAGTTTCCAAGGCGAGGGCACAGCGTCTTATGCTGCAGTTTCTGGCTCCCTACTGGACGTTCAGCTGACCACCTAGTCCCTTTAGTGAGTAAACTTTGTGATACGCTTTGTGATACGGGGTCGTGATTGTGGTGAAAGGATTTAGCAAGTCATGGGTTAGTGAGGCCGGTGTGTACAATGTATCTCCAGAATACCTGGCTTTCAAGGGAGAGCCTGAAATTTTTCAGGCTACACTGAAAGTCCAGTGGCCGCCTGGGGTAAATTGCATCACGTGCGAGTGCCCTGAAGGTGGGGTCGAATCACTGTATGTTTTGTGTGCTCTGGGTTCGGCAGAAAAGCAGACACGTTTTGCATGAAGGAATGAACAGAACGCTGATAGCTGGCTGTTTCTAAGCTATCCCAACCTAGGTGTTTCTCTGACGAAGCCCTTCACTGCCCATGATTCGGCATCTAGCTGCTGCCAGCGGTGCATTGCTCAAAACTCCCTGAAGACACAGGAGGCCCTTTTAGTCCGTTTCGGATCCTAGTACAGCCCCGCGACTCAAGAGAGGACCTGATATGCTTCCTAGGGTTCGAGAAACCCAGGGACTAAGGCTGCATGGGGTCTGTCGCATGCCTACCTGGTTCATGAGAAAACCTGAACATTAGCTTAAGGCCAGAGGCCCCGTGTGGTTCTCCCCTTCCCTGAGGACAACTGAAGTAGGAGCACTTACCGAGGAACGGCAACATCCAATCTCCTTCCAGGAAACTCACTTGTCATCACAAAGGCAACTGTGCAACAACAATTGTTTCCCAGGGAGAACTGAGCCCACAGCTCTCTAAATCCCAATGAGGAAAATAAAGTTTCCCTTCAAGCCTTAGTTTCTAAATGGACCACAGAGCATTCACCCTGTGCTTTCCGTCTCTCCATGGCAAGTCCAAGGTGCGCATAGCACGGAGATACTACAGTCATTTCAACTTGCCGCATCCTAGCATTTTAACAAAAGACGCCCTTCACAGCCCTTCTTTCAGCCTATAGTTGCCCTCAACTGAGCTTCGCTCACAAGGCCCAGAAAGGACGGGCAGTCCGTCGTTTACATGTTGGATCCTAGTGCAGACCCCCGTGTCCTAAGACACCAGAAACGCTTCCTAGATTTAAAGCACCGCTTTGACTAACGCTGCCGTGAGCCTGCGGCCCGCCTATGTCTGTGACGAGAGAAGTAAGTAGAACGTTGGACTGAGGCGAGTCGTCCAGGGTTGTGGGCGGACTCACGAACAATTATGGAGGGATGAGGACGTGGCAGGAATTGAAAGCCAAGTGCTCTTTCGTGGAAGATAACTAGTCCTCCCAAAGACGACTGTGCAGCAAAGAGAAGATGGGCAACAACAGTGTTTACCAGGTAACCCTGAGGCCGCAAACTCTCTACTTTGCAATGAGGAAAATCAACTTCCCAGGAAGACTCAATTCCCAGCAGGACAAAGCAGCATATTACCAAGTCGCATCGGACTCTCTCTTGTACATCCCGTGGACACAGTGGCTCGTGACACTAGTAACCATTGCCATGCTGGGAGTCCTTACTGTGGTGTAAGGATATCAAGGGGAGGGCTTAGTTAGGCCTAGGTGACGGTACTTCTCTAGACTATCTACCAGTTCTGGAAAACCCTGTAGGTTTTGAAGCCGGACTTAAAGTGTAGTTGCCGCTTGAGGTAGACAGACGTCGTGGAGCAGCTCCCAGGAGCAGTGGTAGGCTAATTGTATTTTCTACTGCAGCTCAGGGTTCCTCCAGAGCGCAGACACCCTTTGCATGAAGGAAGGCATGGAACGTTGATAACTGGGTTGCTTTCAAGCTATCGCAATCCAGGTGTCTAAACAACGAAGCCCTTCACTGCCCATCACTTGGCATCTAGCTGTTCCCGACGGTAGATGGCTCAAGGCTCCCCGAAGACACAGGCAGTCCTTTCTCAGTACGTTTTGGAACCTAGCACTGACAAGTGAGTCCAAGAGAGAGCTGATATGCTTCCTAGAGTTCAAGAACCACAGGGACTAAGGCTCTATGCAATCTGTTGTTTCGCTAAGTCTGTCATGAGAACACCTGGACGTTAGCTTGAGGCTAGAGGCCCCATGTGGTGGGCCCATTCCCTGAAGACTACTGAAGGATGACCACCTACCAAGGGATGGCAACCTCCAAGTTTCTTGCCTAGAAACTCACGTCATCACCAGGGCAATTGTGTTACGAAGAGAAGCTGTGCAGCAACAGTGTTTCTTGGGGAGAATTGAGCCCGCGGCTCTGTAAATCCCAATGAGGAAAATAAAGTTTCACTCGCAGCCTTACTTTCAAAAGGGACCACACAGAGCATTCACCCTGCTGTGTCTTTCTCTAGTTTGTACTCCCAAGGTGCGTTAGAAGGGAGATACTTGAGTTGTTTCACTTACCACATGCTAGATGTTTAGCAAAAGAAGGCCTTTACTGCCCTTCTTTTGGCATATGGTTGTCCTCAGCCGAACAGTTCTCTCAGCTCCTAGAAGCGACGGGCGGTCCCTTGTGTACATCTTGGATCCCAGTGCAGACCTGTTAGTCCTAAGACACCAGAAATGCTTCCTACACATAAAGCACCGCTTTGACAAACGCTGCCTGGAACCTGTTGCCTGCCTATCTATCTGTGTGACGAACAAAACAGTAACTTAGCTTGGAGCCAGTCCTCCTATATGTTTGGCTTACTCACCGACGATTGCTGAGGGATGAGCACTTAGCAGGGACTGAAAGGCCACGTTTGCCTCACGGGGGGCGGGGATATGACTTGTCCTCACAAGGCAATTGTGCAATGAAGAAAAGATAGGCCACTACACTGTTCATCAGGTAACCTTGAGGCCGCATGTCGTCATTCCAGTGTGCCAAATAAACTTCCCATCATGGTTCAGTTTCCAAGGCGAGGGCACAGCATCTTATGCTGCAGTTTCTGACTCCCTACTGGACGTTCAGCTGACCACGTAGACCCTTTCGTGAGTAAAATTTGTGATACACTTTGTGATACGGGGTCGTGATTGTGGTGAAAGGATTTAGCAAGTCATGGGTTAGTGAGGCCGGTGTGTACAATGTAACTCCAGAATACCTGGCTTTCAAGGGAGTGCCTGAAATTTTTAAGGCTACACTGAAAGTCCAGTGGCCGCCTGGGGTAAATTGCATCACGTGCAAGTTCCCTGAAGGCGGGGTCGAATGACTGTATGTTTTGTGTGCTCTGGGTTCGGCAGAAAAGCAGACACGTTTTGCATGAAGGAATGAACAGAACGCTGATAGCTGGCTGTTTCTAAGCTATCCCAACCTAGGTGTTTCTCTGACGAAGCCCTTCACTGCCCATGATTCGGCATCTAGCTGCTGCCAGCAGTGCATTGCTCACAACTCCCTGAAGACACAGGAGGCCCTTTTAGTCCGTTTCGGATCCTAGTACAGCCCAGCGACTCAAGAGAGGACCTGATATGCTTCCTAGGGTTCGAGAAACCCAGGGACTAAGGCTGCATGGGGTCTGTCGCATGCCTACCTGGTTCATGAGAAAACCTGAACATCAGCTTAAGGCCAGAGGCCCCGTGTGGTTCTCCCCTTCCCTGAGGACAACTGAAGTAGGAGCACTTACCGAGGAATGGCAACATTCAATCTCCTTCCAGGAAACTCACTTGTCATCACAAAGGCAACTGTGCAACAACAATTGTTTCCCAGGGAGAACTGAGCCCGCAGCTCTCTAAATCCCAATGAGAAAAATAAAGTTTCCCTTCAAGCCTTAGTTTCAAAATGGACCGCAGAGCATTCACCCTGTTGTATCCGTCACTCCATGGCACGTCCAAGGTGCGCATAGCACGGAGATACTACATTCGTTTCAACTTGCCGCATCCTAGCATTTTAACAAAAGACGCCCTTCACAGCCCTTCTTTCAGCCTATAGTTGCCCTCAACTGAGCTTCACTCACAAGGCCCAGAAAGGACGGGCAGTCCGTCGTTTTCATCTTGGATCCTAGTGCAGACCCCCGTGTCCTAAGACACCAGAAACGATTCCTAGATTTAAAGCACCGCTTTGCAAAGGCTGCCGTGAGCCTGCGGCCTGCCTATGTCTGTGACGAGAGAAGTAAGTAGAACGTTGGACTGAGGCGAGTCGTCCAGGGTTGTGGGCAGACTCACGAACAATTATGGAGGGATGAGGACGTGGCAGGAATTGAAAGCCAAGTGCTTTTTCGTGGAAGATAACTAGTCCTCCCAAAGACGACTGTGCAGCAAAGAGAAGATGGGCAACAACAGTGTTTACCAGGTAACACTGAGGCCGCAAACTCTCTACTTTGCAATGAGGAAAATCAACTTCCCAGGAAGACTCAATTCCCAGCAGGACAAAGCAGCATATTACCAAGTCGCATCAGACTCTCTCTTGTACATCCCCTGGACACAGTGGCTCGTGACACTAGTAACCATTGCCATGCTGGGAGTCCTTACTGTGGTGTAAGGATATCAAGGTGAGGGCTTAGTTAGGCCTAGGTGACGGTACTTCTCTAGACTATCTACCAGTTCTGGAAAACCCTGTAGGTTTTGAAGCCGGACTTAAAGTGTAGTTGCCGCTTGAGGTAGACAGACGTCGTGGAGCAGCTCCCAGGAGCAGTGGTAGGCTAATTGTATTTTCTACTGCAGCTCAGGGTTCCTCCAGAGCGCAGACACCCTTTGCATGAAGGAAGGCATGGAACGTTGATAACTGGGTTGCTTTCAAGCTATCGCAATCCATGTGTCTAAACAACGAAGCCCTTCACTGCCCATCAGTTGGCATCTAGCTGTTCCCGACGGTAGATGGCTCAAGGCTCCCCGAAGACACAGGCAGTCCTTTCTCAGTACGTTTTGGAACCTAGCGCTGACAAGTGAGTCCAAAAGAGAGCTGATATGCTTCCTAGAGTTCAAGAACCACAGGGACTAAGGCTCTATGCAATCTGTTGTTTCGCTAAGTCTGTCATGAGAACACCTGGACGTTAGCTTGAGGCTAGAGGCCCCATGTGGTGGGCCCATTCCCTGAAGACTACTGAAGGATGACCACCTACCAAGGGATGGCAACCTCCAAGTTTCTTGCCTAGAAACTCATGTCATCACGAGGGCAATTGTGTTACGAAGAGAAGCTGTGCAGCAACAGTGTTTCTTGGGGAGAATTGAGCCCGCGGCTCTGTAAATCCCAATGAGGAAAATAAAGTTTCACTCGCAGCCTTACTTTCAAAAGGGACCACACAGAGCATTCACCCTGCTGTGTCTTTCTCTAGTTTGTACTCCCAAGGTGCGTTAGAAGGGAGATACTTGAGTTGTTTCACTTACCACATGCTAGATGTTTAGCAAAAGAAGGCCTTTACTGCCCTTCTTTTGGCATATGGTTGTCCTCAGCCGAACAGTTCTCTCAGCTCCTAGAAGCGATGGGCGGTCCCTTGTGTACATCTTGGATCCCAGTGCAGACCTGTTAGTCCTAAGACACCAGAAATGCTTCCTACACTTAAAGCACCG
This sequence comes from Orcinus orca, assembly GCF_937001465.1. NCBI lineage: Eukaryota > Metazoa > Chordata > Mammalia > Artiodactyla > Delphinidae > Orcinus > Orcinus orca. The sequence goes on along the minus strand of NC_064568.1, from coordinate 58,571,792 downwards.
CTTTGACAAACGCTGCCTGGAACCTGTTGCCTGCCTATCTATCTGTGTGACAAACAAAACAGTAACTAGCTTGGAGCCAGTCCTCCTATATGTTTGGCTTACTCACCGACGATTGCTGAGGGATGAGCACCTAGCAGGGACTGAAAGGCCACGTTTGCCTCACGGGGGGCGGGGATATGACTTGTCCTCACAAGGCAATTGTGCAATGAAGAAAAGATAGGCCACTACACTGTTCATCAGGTAACCTTGAGGCCGCATGTCGTCATTCCAGTGTGCCAAATAAACTTCCCATCACGGTTCAGTTTCCAAGGCGAGGGCACAGCATCTTATGCTGCAGTTTCTGACTCCCTACTGGACGTTCAGCTGACCACGTAGACCCTTTCGTGAGTAAAATTTGTGATACACTTTGTGATACGGGGTCGTGATTGTGGTGAAAGGATTTAGCAAGTCATGGGTTAGTGAGGCCGGTGTGTACAATGTAACTCCAGAATACCTGGCTTTCAAGGGAGTGCCTGAAATTTTTAAGGCTACACTGAAAGTCCAGTGGCCGCCTGGGGTAAATTGCATCACGTGCAAGTTCCCTGAAGGCGGGGTCGAATGACTGTATGTTTTGTGTGCTCTGGGTTCGGCAGAAAAGCAGACACGTTTTGCATGAAGGAATGAACAGAACGCTGATAGCTGGCTGTTTCTAAGCTATCCCAACCTAGGTGTTTCTCTGACGAAGCCCTTCACTGCCCATGATTCGGCATCTAGCTGCTGCCAGCAGTGCATTGCTCACAACTCCCTGAAGACACAGGAGGCCCTTTTAGTCCGTTTCGGATCCTAGTACAGCCCAGCGACTCAAGAGAGGACCTGATATGCTTCCTAGGGTTCGAGAAACCCAGGGACTAAGGCTGCATGGGGTCTGTCGCATGCCTACCTGGTTCATGAGAAAACCTGAACATCAGCTTAAGGCCAGAGGCCCCGTGTGGTTCTCCCCTTCCCTGAGGACAACTGAAGTAGGAGCACTTACCGAGGAATGGCAACATTCAATCTCCTTCCAGGAAACTCACTTGTCATCACAAAGGCAACTGTGCAACAACAATTGTTTCCCAGGGAGAACTGAGCCCGCAGCTCTCTAAATCCCAATGAGAAAAATAAAGTTTCCCTTCAAGCCTTAGTTTCAAAATGGACCGCAGAGCATTCACCCTGTTGTATCCGTCACTCCATGGCACGTCCAAGGTGCGCATAGCACGGAGATACTACATTCGTTTCAACTTGCCGCATCCTAGCATTTTAACAAAAGACGCCCTTCACAGCCCTTCTTTCAGCCTATAGTTGCCCTCAACTGAGCTTCACTCACAAGGCCCAGAAAGGACGGGCAGTCCGTCGTTTTCATCTTGGATCCTAGTGCAGACCCCCGTGTCCTAAGACACCAGAAACGATTCCTAGATTTAAAGCACCGCTTTGCAAAGGCTGCCGTGAGCCTGCGGCCTGCCTATGTCTGTGACGAGAGAAGTAAGTAGAACGTTGGACTGAGGCGAGTCGTCCAGGGTTGTGGGCAGACTCACGAACAATTATGGAGGGATGAGGACGTGGCAGGAATTGAAAGCCAAGTGCTTTTTCGTGGAAGATAACTAGTCCTCCCAAAGACGACTGTGCAGCAAAGAGAAGATGGGCAACAACAGTGTTTACCAGGTAACACTGAGGCCGCAAACTCTCTACTTTGCAATGAGGAAAATCAACTTCCCAGGAAGACTCAATTCCCAGCAGGACAAAGCAGCATATTACCAAGTCGCATCAGACTCTCTCTTGTACATCCCCTGGACACAGTGGCTCGTGACACTAGTAACCATTGCCATGCTGGGAGTCCTTACTGTGGTGTAAGGATATCAAGGTGAGGGCTTAGTTAGGCCTAGGTGACGGTACTTCTCTAGACTATCTACCAGTTCTGGAAAACCCTGTAGGTTTTGAAGCCGGACTTAAAGTGTAGTTGCCGCTTGAGGTAGACAGACGTCGTGGAGCAGCTCCCAGGAGCAGTGGTAGGCTAATTGTATTTTCTACTGCAGCTCAGGGTTCCTCCAGAGCGCAGACACCCTTTGCATGAAGGAAGGCATGGAACGTTGATAACTGGGTTGCTTTCAAGCTATCGCAATCCATGTGTCTAAACAACGAAGCCCTTCACTGCCCATCAGTTGGCATCTAGCTGTTCCCGACGGTAGATGGCTCAAGGCTCCCCGAAGACACAGGCAGTCCTTTCTCAGTACGTTTTGGAACCTAGCGCTGACAAGTGAGTCCAAAAGAGAGCTGATATGCTTCCTAGAGTTCAAGAACCACAGGGACTAAGGCTCTATGCAATCTGTTGTTTCGCTAAGTCTGTCATGAGAACACCTGGACGTTAGCTTGAGGCTAGAGGCCCCATGTGGTGAGCCCATTCCCTGAAGACTACTGAAGGATGACCACCTACCAAGGGATGGCAACCTCCAAGTTTCTTGCCTAGAAACTCATGTCATCACGAGGGCAATTGTGTTACGAAGAGAAGCTGTGCAGCAACAGTGTTTCTTGGGGAGAATTGAGCCCGCGGCTCTGTAAATCCCAATGAGGAAAATAAAGTTTCACTCGCAGCCTTACTTTCAAAAGGGACCACACAGAGCATTCACCCTGCTGTGTCTTTCTCTAGTTTGTACTCCCAAGGTGCGTTAGAAGGGAGATACTTGAGTTGTTTCACTTACCACATGCTAGATGTTTAGCAAAAGAAGGCCTTTACTGCCCTTCTTTTGGCATATGGTTGTCCTCAGCCGAACAGTTCTCTCAGCTCCTAGAAGCGATGGGCGGTCCCTTGTGTACATCTTGGATCCCAGTGCAGACCTGTTAGTCCTAAGACACCAGAAATGCTTCCTACACTTAAAGCACCGCTTTGACAAACGCTGCCTGGAACCTGTTGCCTGCCTATCTATCTGTGTGACAAACAAAACAGTAACTAGCTTGGAGCCAGTCCTCCTATATGTTTGGCTTACTCACCGACGATTGCTGAGGGATGAGCACCTAGCAGGGACTGAAAGGCCACGTTTGCCTCACGGGGGGTGGGGATATGACTTGTCCTCACAAAGGCAATTGTGCAATGAAGAAAAGATAGGCCACTACACTGTTCATCAGGTAACCTTGAGGCCGCATGTCGTCATTCCAGTGTGCCAAATAAACTTCCCATCACGGTTCAGTTTCCAAGGCGAGGGCACAGCGTCTTATGCTGCAGTTTCTGACTCCCTACTGGACGTTCAGCTGACCACCTTGACCCTTTCGTGAGTAAACTTTGTGATACACTTTGTGATACGGGGTCGTGATTGTGGTGAAAGGATTAGCAAGTCATGGGTTAGTGAGGCCGGTGTATACAATGTATCTCCAGAATACCTGGCTTTCAAGGGAGAGCCTGAAATTTTTCAGGCTACACTGAAAGTCCAGTGGCCGCCTGGGGTAAATTGCATCACGTGCGAGTGCCCTGAAGGCGGGGTCGAATCACTGTATGTTTTGTGTGCTCTGGGTTCGGCAGAAAAGTAGACACGTTTTGCATGAAGGAATGAACAGAACGCTGATAGCTGGCTGTTTCTAAGCTATCCCAACCTAGGTGTTTCTCTGACGAAGCCCTTCACTGCCCATGTTTCGGCATCTAGCTGCTGCCAGCGGTGCATTGCTCACAACTCCCTGAAGACACAGGAGGCCCTTTTAGTCCGTTTCGGATCCTAGTACATCCCAGCGACTCAAGAGAGGACCTGATATGCTTCCTAGGGTTCGAGAAACCCAGGGACTAAGGCTGCATGGGGTCTGTCGCATGCCTACCTGGTTCATGAGAAAACCTGAACATCAGCTTAAGGCCAGAGGCCCCGTGTGGTTCTCCCCTTCCCTGAGGACAACTGAAGTAGGAGCACTTACCGAGGAACGGCAACATCCAATCTCCTTCCAGGAAACTCACTTGTCATCACAAAGGCAACTGTGCAACAACAATTGTTTCCCAGGGAGAACTGAGCCCACAGCTCTCTAAATCCCAATGAGGAAAATAAAGTTTCCTTCAAGCCTTAGTTTCAAAATGGACCGCAGAGCATTCACCCTGTTGTATCCGTCACTCCATGGCACGTCCAAAGTGCGCATAGCACGGAGATACTACATTCGTTTCAACTTGCCGCATCCTAGCATTTTAACAAAAGACGCCCTTCACAGCCCTTCTTTCAGCCTATAGTTGCCCTCAACTGAGCTTCGCTCACAAGGCCCAGAAAGGACGGGCGGTCCGTCGTTTACATCTTGGATCCTAGTGCAGACCCCCGTGTCCTAAGACACCAGAAACGCTTCCTAGATTTAAAGCACCGCTTTGACTAACGCTGCCGTGAGCCTGCGGCCCGCCTATGTCTGTGACGAGAGAAGTAAGTAGAACGTTGGACTGAGGCGAGTCGTCCAGGGTTGTGGGCGGACTCACGAACAATTATGGAGGGATGAGGACGTGGCAGGATTGAAAGCCAAGTGCTCTTTCGTGGAAGATAACTAGTCCTCCCAAAGACGACTGTGCAGCAAAGAGAAGATGGGCAACAACAGTGTTTACCAGGTAACCCTGAGGCCGCAAACTCTCTACTTTGCAATGAGGAAAATCAACTTCCCAGGAAGACTCAATTCCCAGCAGGACAAAGCAGCATATTACCAAGTCGCATCGGACTCTCTCTTGTACATCCCGTGGACACAGTGGCTCGTGACACTAGTCACCATTGCCATGCTGGGAGTCCTTACTGTGGTGTAAGGATATCAAGGTGAGGGCTTAGTTAGGCCTAGGTGACGGTACTTCTCTAGACTATCTACCAGTTCTGGAAAACCCTGTAGGTTTTGAAGCCGGACTTAAAGTGTAGTTGCAGCTTGAGGTAGACAGACGTCGTGGAGCAGCTCCCAGGAGCAGTGGTAGGCTAATTGTATTTTCTACTGCAGCTCAGGGTTCCTCCAGAGCGCAGACACCCTTTGCATGAAGGAAGGCATGGAACGTTGATAACTGGGTTGCTTTCAAGCTATCGCAATCCAGGTGTCTAAACAACGAAGCCCTTCACTGCCCATCAGTTGGCATCTAGCTGTTCCCGACGGTAGATGGCTCAAGGCTCCCCGAAGACACAGGCAGTCCTTTCTCAGTACGTTTTGGAACCTAGCGCTGACAAGTGAGTCCAAAAGAGAGCTGATATGCTTCCTAGAGTTCAAGAACCACAGGGACTAAGGCTCTATGCAATCGGTTGTTTCGCTAAGTCTCTCATGAGAACACCTGGACGTTAGCTTAACGCTAGAGGCCCCATGTGGTGGGCCCATTCCCTGAAGACTACTGAAGGATGACCACCTACCAAGGCATGGCAAACTCCAAGTTTCTTGCCTAGAAACTCACGTCATCACGAGGGCAATTGTGTTACGAAGAGAAGCTGTGCAGCAACAGTGTTTCTTGGGGAGAATTGAGCCCGCGGCTCTGTAAATCCCAATGAGGAAAATAAAGTTTCACTCGCAGCCTTACTTTCAAAAGGGACCACACAGAGCATTCACCCTGCTGTGTCTTTCTCTAGTTTGTACTCCCAAGGTGCGTTAGAAGGGAGATACTTGAGTTGTTTCACTTACCCCATGCTAGATGTTTAGCAAAAGAAGGCCTTTACTGCCCTTCTTTCGGCATATGGTTGTCCTCAGCCGAACACTGCTCTCAGCTCCTAGAAGCGACGGGCAGTCCCTCGTGTACATCTTGGATCCCAGTGCAGACCTATTTGTCCTAAGACACCAGAAATGCTTCCTACACTTAAAGCACCGCTTTGACAAACGCTGCCTGGAACCTGTTGCCTGCCTATCTGTGTGATGAACAAAACAGTACCTTAGCTTGGGGCCAGTCCTCCTATATGTTTGGCTTACTCACCGACGATTGCTGAGGGATGAGCACCTAGCAGGGAGTGAAAGGCTACGTATGCCTCACGGGGTTGGGGGGGGCAATCACTTGTCCTCAGAAAGGCAATTCTGCAATGAAGAAAAGATAGACCACTACACTGTTCATCAGGTAACCTTGAAGTCGCGTGTCGACATTCCAGTGTGCAAAATAAACTTCCCATCACGCTTCAGTTTCCAAGGTGAGGGCACAGCGTCTTATGCTGCAGTTCCTGACTCCCTACTGGACGTTCAGCTGACCACCTAGACCCTTTCGTGAGTAAACTTTGTGATACACTTTGTGATACGGGGTCGTGATTGTGGTGAAAGGATTAGCAAGTCATGGGTTAGTGAGGCCGCTGTGTACAATGTATCTCCAGAATACCTGGCTTTCAAGGGAGAGCCTGAAATTTTTCAGGCTACACTGAAAGTCCAGTGGCCGCCTGGGGTAAATTGCATCACGTGCGAGTGCCCTGAAGGCGGGGTCGAATCACTGTATGTTTTGTGTGCTCTGGGTTCGGCAGAAAAGCAGACAAGTTTTGCATGAAGGAATGAACAGAACGCTGATAGGTGGCTGTTTCTAAGCTATCCCAACCTAGGTGTTTCTCTGACGAAGCCCTTCACTGCCCATGATTCGGCATCTAGCTGCTGCCAGCGGTGCATTGCTCACAACTCCCTGAAGACACAGGAGGTCCTTTTAGTCCACTTCAGATCCTAGTACAGCCCAGCGACTCAAGAGAGGACCTGATATGCTTCCTAGGGTTCGAGAAACCCAGGGACTAAGGCTGCATGGGGTCTGTCGCATGCCTACCTGGTTCATGAGAAAACCTGAACATTAGCTTAAGGCCAGAGGCCCCGTGTGGTTCTCCCCTTCCCTGAGGACAACTGAAGTAGGAGCACTTACCGAGGAACGGCAACATCCAATCTCCTTCCAGGAAACTCACTTGTCATCACAAAGGCAACTGTGCAACAACAATTGTTTCCCAGGGAGAACTGAGCCCACAGCTCTCTAAATCCCAATGAGGAAAATAAAGTTTCCCTTGAAGCCTTAGTTTCTAAATGGACCACAGAGCATTCACCCTGTGCTTTCCATCTCTCCATGGCACGTCCAAGGTGCGCATAGCACGGAGATACTACAGTCATTTCAACTTGCCGCATCCTAGCATTTTAACAAAAGACGCCCTTCACAGCCCTTCTTTCAGCCTATAGTTGCCCTCAACTGAGCATTGCTCACAAACCCCAGAAAGGACGGGCAGTCCGTCGTTTATATCTTGGATCCTAGTGCAGACACCCGTGTCCTAAGACACCAGAAACGCTTCCTAGATTTAAAGCACCGCTTTGACAAAGGCTGCCGTGAGCTTGCGGCCCGCCTATGTCTGTGATGAGAGAAGTAGAACGTTGGCTTGAGGCGAGTCGTCCGGGGTTGTGGGCGTACTCACGAACGATTTTTGAGGGATGAGGACGTGGCAGGAATTGAAAGCCAAGTGTTCTTTCATGGAAGATAACTTGTCCTCCCAAAGACGACTGTGCAGCAAAGAGAAGATGGGCAACAACAGTGTTTACCAGGTAACCCTGAGGCCGCAAACTCTCTACTTTGCAATGAGGAAAATCAACTTCCCAGGAAGCCTCAATTTCCAGCAGGACAAAGCAGCGTATTAACAAGTCGCATCGGACTCTCTCATGTACATCCCGTGGACACAGTGGCTCGTGACACTAGTAACCATTGCCATGCTGGGAGTCCTTACTGTGGTGTAAGGATATCAAGGTGAGGGCTTAGTTAGGCCTAGGTGACGGTACTTCTCTTGACTATCTACCAGTTCAGGAAAACCCTGTAGGTTTTGAAGCCGGACTTAAAGTGTAGTTGCCGCTTGAGGTATTCAGACGTCATGGAGCATCTCCCAGGAGCAGTGGTAGGCTAATTGTATTTTCCAGTGCAGCTCAGGGTTCCTCCAGAGCGCAGACACCCTTTGCATGAAGGAAGGCATGGAACGTTGATAACTGGGTTGCTTTCAAGCTATCGCAACCCAGATGTCTGCACAACGAAGCCCTTCACTGCCCGTAGTCGGCATCTAGCTGTTCCTGACGGTAGATGGTTCACGGCTCCACGAAGACACAGGCAGTCCTTTCTCAGTACATTTCGGAATCTAGCACTGACCCGCGAATCCAAAAGAGACCTGATATGTTTCCTAGACTTCAAGAACCACAGGGACTAAGGCTCTATGCAATCTGTTGCTTCCCTAAGACTGTCAAGAGAACACCTGGACGTTAGCTTCAGGCTAGTTGCCCCATGTGGTGGCCCCATTCCTGAAGACTACTGAAGTTTGACCACCTACCAAGGGATGGCAACCTCCAAGTTTCTTGCCTAGAAACTCACGTCATCACGAGGGCAATTGTGTTACGAAGAGAAGCTGTGCAGCAGCAGTGTTTCTTGGGGAGAATTGAGCCCGCGGCTCTGTAAATCCCAATGAGGAAAATAAAGTTTCACTCGCAGCCTTACTTTCAAAAGGGACCACACAGAGCATTCACCCTGCTGTGTCTTTCTCTAGTTTGTACTCCCAAGGTGCGTTAGAAGGGAGATACTTGAGTTGTTTCACTTACCACATGCTAGATGTTAAGCAAAAGAAGGCCTTTACTGCCCTTCTTTCGGCATATGGTTGTCTCAGCCGATCAGTTCTCTCAGCTCCTAGAAGCGACGGTCAGTCCCTCGTGTACATCTTGGATCCCAGTGCAGACCTATTTGTCCTAAGACACCAGAAATGCTTCCTACACTTAAAGCACCGCTTTGACAAACGCTGCCTGGAACCTGTTGCCTGCCTATCTATCTGTGTGACGAACAAAACAGTGCCTTAGCTTGGGGCCAGTCCTCCTATATGTTTGGCTTACTCACCGACGATTGCTGAGGGATGAGCACCTAGCAGGGAGTGAAAGGCTACGTATGTCTCACGGGGTTAGGGGGGGAAATCACTTGTCCTCAGAAAGGCAATTCTGCAATGAAGAAAAGATAGGCCACTACACTGTTCATCAAGTAACCTTGAGGCCGCATGTCGTCATTCCAGTGTGCCAAATAAACTTCCCATCACGGTACAGTTTCCAAGGCGAGGGCACAGCGTCTTATGCTGCAGTTTCTGACTCCCTACTGGACGTTCAGCTGACCACCTAGACCCTTTCGTGAGTAAACTTTGTGATACACTTTGTGATACGGGGTCATGATTGTGGTGAAAGGATTAGGAAGTCATGGGTTAGTGAGGCCGGTGTGTACAATGTATCTCCAGAATACCTGGCTTTCAAGGGAGAGCCTGAAATTTTTCAGGCTACACTGAAAGTCCAGTGGCCACCTGGGGTAAATTGCATCACGTGCGAGTTCCCTGAAGTCGGGGTCGAATCACTGTATGTTTTGTGTGCTCTGGGTTCGGCAGAAAAGCAGACACGTTTTGCATGAAGGAATGAACAGAACGCTGATAGCTGGCTGTTTCTAAGCTATCCCAACCTAGGTGTTTCTCTGACGAAGCCCTTCACTGCCCATGATTCGGCATCTAGCTGCTGCCAGCGGTGCATTGCTCACAACTCCCTGAAGACACAGGAGGTCCTTTTAGTCCACTTCAGATCCTAGTACAGCCCAGCGACTCAAGAGAGGACCTGATATGCTTCCTAGGGTTCAAGAAACCCAGGGACTAAGGCTGCATGGGGTCTGTCGCATGCCTACCTGGTTCATGAGAAAACCTGAACATTAGCTTAAGGCCAGAGGCCCCGTGTGGTTCTCCCCTTCCCTGAGGACAACTGAAGTAGGAGCACTTACCGAGGAACGGCAACATCCAATCTCCTTCCAGGAAACTCACTTGTCATCACAAAGGCAACTGTGCAACAACAATTGTTTCCCAGGGAGAACTGAGCCCACAGCTCTCTAAATCCCAATGAGGAAAATAAAGTTTCCCTTCAAGCCTTAGTTTCTAAATGGACCACAGAGCATTCACCCTGTGCTTTCCACCTCTCCATGGCACGTCCAAGGTGCGCATAGCACGGAGATATTACAGTCATTTCAACTTGCCGCATCCTAGCATTTTAACAAAAGACGCCCTTCACAGCCCTTCTTTCAGCCTATAGTTGCCCTCAACTAAGCATTGCTCACAAGGCCCAGAAAGGACGGGCAGTCCGTCGTTTATATCTTGGATCCTAGTGCAGACCCCCGTGTCCTAAGACACCAGAAACGCTTCCTAGATTTAAAGCACCGCTTTGACAAAGGCTGCCGTGAGCTTGCGGCCCGCCTATGTCTGTGATGACAGAAGTAGAACGTTGGCTTGAAGCGAGTCGTCCGGGGTTGTGGGCGTACTCACGAACGATTTTTGAGGGATGAGGACGTGGCAGGAATTGAAAGCCAAGTGTTCTTTCATGGAAGATAACTTGTCCTCCCAAAGACGACTGTGCAGCAAAGAGAAGATGGGCAACAACAGTGTTTACCAGGTAACCTTGAGGCCGCAAACTCTCTACTTTGCAATGAGGAAAATCAACTTCCCAGGAAGCCTCAATTTCCAGCAGGACAAAGCAGCGTATTAACAAGTCGCATTGGACTCTCTCTTGTACATCCCATGGACACAGTGTCTCGTGACACTAGTAACCATTGCCATGCTGGGAGTCCTTACTGTGGTGTAAGGATATCAAGGTGAGTGCTTATGTAGGCCTAGGTGACGGTACTTCTCTAGACTATCTACCAGTTCTGGAAAACCCTGTAGGTTTTGAAGCCGGACTTAAAGTGTAGTTGCCGCTTGAGGTAGTCAGACGTCATGGAGCATCTCCCAGGAGTAGTGGTAGGCTAATTGTATTTTCCAGTGCAGCTCAGGGTTCCTCCAGAGCGCAGACACCCTTTGCATGAAGGAAGGCATGGAACGTTGATAACTGGGTTGCTTTCAAGCTATCGCAACCCAGATGTCTACACAACGAAGCCCTTCACTGCCCGTAGTCGGCATCTAGCTGTTCCTGACGGTAGATGGTTCACGGCTCCACGAAGACACAGGCAGTCCTTTCTCAGTACATTTCGGAATCTTGCGCTGACCCGCGAATCCAAAAGAGACCTGATATGTTTCCTAGAGTTCAAGAACCACAGGGAATAAGGCTCTATGCTATCTGTTGCTTCCCTAAGAGTGTCATGAGAACACCTGGACGTTAGCTTGAGGCTAGAGGCCCCATGTGGTGGGCCCATTCCTGAAGACTACTGAAGTTTGACCACCTACCAAGGGATGGCAACCTCCAAGTTTCTTGCCTAGAAACTCACGTCATCACCAGGGCAATTGTGTTACGAAGAGAAGCTGTGCAGCAACAGTGTTTCTTGGGGAGAATTGAGCCCGCGGCTCTGTAAATCCCGATGAGGAAAATAAAGTTTCACTCGCAGCCTTACTTTCAAAAGGGACCACACAGAGCATTCACCCAGCTGTGTCTTTCTCTAGTTTGTACTCCCAATGTGCGTTAGAAGGGAGATACTTGAGTTGATTCACTTACCACATGCTAGATGTTTAGCAAAAGAAGGCCTTTACTGCCCTTCTTTCGGCATATGGTTGTCCTCAGCTGAACACTGCTCTCAGCTCCTAGAAGCGACGGGCAGTCCCTCGTGTACATCTTGGATCCCAGTGCAGACCTGTTAGTCCTAAGACACCAGAAATGCTTCCTACACTTAAAACACCGCTTTGACAAACGCTGCCTGGAACTGTTGCCTGCCTATCTGTGTGACGAACAAAACAGCACCTTAGCTTGGGGCCAGTCCTCCTATATGTTTGGCTTACTCACCGATGATTGCTGAGGGATGAGCACCTAGCAGGGAGTGAAAGGCTATGTATGACTCACAGGGTTGGGGGGGGAAATCACTTGTCCTCAGAAAGGCAATTCTGCAATGAAGAAAAGATAGGCCACTACACTGTTCATCAGGTAACCTTGAGGCCGCGTGTCGTCATTCCAGTGTGCCAAATAAACTTCCCATCACGGTTCAGTTTCCAAGGCGAGGGCACAGCGTCTTATGCTGCAGTTTCTGACTCCCTACTGGACGTTCAGCTGACCACCTAGACCCTTTCGTGAGTCAACTTTGTGATACACTTTGTGATACGGGGTCGTGATGGTGGTGAAAGGATTAGCAAGTCATGGGTTAGTGAGGCCGGTGTGTACAATGTATCTCCAGAGTACCTGGCTTTCAAGGGAGAGCCTGAAATGTTTCAGGCTACACTGAAAGTCCAGTGGCCGCCTGGGGTAAATTGCATCACGTGCGAGTGCCCTGAAGGCGGGGTCGAATCACTGTATGTTTTGTGTGCTCTGGGTTCGGCAGAAAAGCAGACACGTTTTGCATGAAGGAATGAACAGAACGCTGATAGCTGGCTGTTTCTAAGCTATCCCAACCTAGGTGTTTCTCTGACGAAGCCCTTCGCTGCCCATGATTGCGGCATCTAGCTGCTGCCAGCGGTGCATTGCTCACAACTCCCTGAAGACACAGGAGGCCCTTTTAGTCCGTTTCGGATCCTAGTACAGCCCCGCGACTCAAGAGAGGACCTGATATGCTTCCTAGGGTTCGAGAAACCCAGGGACTAAGGCTGCATGGGGTCTGTCGCATGCCTACCTGGTTCATGAGAAAACCTGAACATTAGCTTAAGGCCAGAGGCCCCGTGTGGTTCTCCCCTTCCCTGAGGACAACTGAAGTAGGAGCACTTACCGAGGAACGGCAACATCCAATCTCCTTCCAGGAAACTCACTTGTCATCACAAAGGCAACTGTGCAACAACACTGTTTCCCAGGGAGAACTGAGCCCGCAGCTCTCTAAATCCCAATGAGGAAAATAAAGTTTCCCTTCAAGCCTTAGTTTCAAAATGGACCGCAGAGCATTCACCCTGTTGTATCCGTCACTCCATGGCACGTCCAAGGTGCGCATAGAACGGAGATACTACATTCGTTTCAACTTGCCGCATCCTAGCATTTTAACAAAAGACGCCCTTCACAGCCCTTCTTTCAGCCTATAGTTGCCCTCAACTGAGCTTCGCTCACAAGGCCCAGAAAGGACGGGCAGTCCGTCGTTTACATCTTGGATCCTAGTGCAGACCCCCGTGTCCTAAGACACCAGAAACGCTTCCTAGATTTAAAGCACCGCTTTGACAAAGGCTGCCGTGAGCTTGCGGCCCGCCTATGTCTGTGATGAGAGACGTAGAACATTGGCTTGAGGCGAGTCGTCCGGGCTTGTGGGCGTACTCACGAATGATTTTTGAGGGAGGAGGCCGTGGCAGGAATTGAAAGCCAAGTGCTCTTTCGTGGAAGATAACTAGTCCTCCCAAAGACGACTGTGCAGCAAAGAGAAGATGGGCAACAACAGTGTTTACCAGGTAACCCTGAGGCCGCAAACTCTCTACTTTGCAATGAGGAAAATCAACTTCCCAGGAAGACTCAATTCCCAGCAGGACAAAGCAGCATATTACCAAGTCGCATCGGACTCTCTCTTGTACATCCCGTGGACACAGTGGCTCGTGACAGTAGTCACCATTGCCATGCTGGGAGTCCTTACTGTGGTGTCAGGATATCAAGGGGAGGGCTTAGTTAGGCCTAGGTGACGGTACTTCTCTAGACTATCTACCAGTTCTGGAAAACCCTGTAGGTTTTGAAGCCGGACTTAAAGTGTAGTTGCCGCTTGAGGTAGACAGACGTCGTGGAGCAGCTCCCAGGAGCAGTGGTAGGCTAATTGTATTTTCTACTGCAGCTCAGGGTTCCTCCAGAGCGCAGACACCCTTTGCATGAAGGAAGGCATGGAACGTTGATAACTGGGTTGCTTTCAAGCTATCGCAATCCAGGTGTCTAAACAACGAAGCCCTTCACTGCCCATCAGTTGGCATCTAGCTGTTCCCGACGGTAGATGGCTCAAGGCTCCCCGAAGACACAGGCAGTCCTTTCTCAGTACGTTTTGGAACCTAGCGCTGACAAGTGAGTCCAAAAGAGAGCTGATATGCTTCCTAGAGTTCAAGAACCACAGGGACTAAGGCTCTATGCAATCGGTTGTTTCGCTAAGTCTGTCATGAGAACACCTGGACGTTAGCTTGAGGCTAGAGGCCCCATGTGGTGGGCCCATTCCCTGAAGACTACTGAAGGATGACCACCTACCAAGGGATGGCAACCTCCAAGTTTCTTGCCTAGAAACTCACGTCATCACCAGGGCAATTGTGTTACGAAGAGAAGCTGTGCAGCAACAGTGTTTCTTGGGGAGAATTGAGCCCGCGGCTCTGTAAATCCCAATGAGGAAAATAAAGTTTCACTCGCAGCCTTACTTTCAAAAGGGACCACACAGAGCATTCACCCTGCTGTGTCTTTCTCTAGTTTGTACTCCCAAGGTGCGTTAGAAGGGAGATACTTGAGTTGTTTCACTTACCACATGCTAGATGTTTAGCAAAAGAAGGCCTTTACTGCCCTTCTTTTGGCATATGGTTGTCCTCAGCCGAACAGTTCTCTCAGCTCCTAGAAGCGATGGGCGGTCCCTTGTGTACATCTTGGATCCCAGTGCAGACCTGTTAGTCCTAAGACACCAGAAATGCTTCCTACACTTAAAGCACCGCTTTGACAAACGCTGCCTGGAACCTGTTGCCTGCCTATCTATCTGTGTGACGAACAAAACAGTAACTTAGCTTGGAGCCAGTCCTCCTATATGTTTGGCTTACTCACCGACGATTGCTGAGGGATGAGCACTTAGCAGGGACTGAAAGGCCACGTTTGCCTCACGGGGGGCGGGGATATGACTTGTCCTCACAAGGCAATTGTGCAATGAAGAAAAGATAGGCCACTACACTGTTCATCAGGTAACCTTGAGGCCGCGTGTCGTCATTCCAGTGTGCCAAATAAACTTCCCATCACGGTTCAGTTTCCAAGGCGAGGGCACAGCGTCTTATGCTGCAGTTTCTGACTCCCTACTGGACGTTCAGCTGACCACCTAGACCCTTTCGTGAGTCAACTTTGTGATACACTTTGTGATACGGGGTCGTGATGGTGGTGAAAGGATTAGCAAGTCATGGGTTAGTGAGGCCGGTGTGTACAATGTATCTCCAGAGTACCTGGCTTTCAAGGGAGAGCCTGAAATTTTTCAGGCTACACTGAAAGTCCAGTGGCCGCCTGGGGTAAATTGCATCACGTGCGAGTGCCCTGAAGGCGGGGTCGAATCACTGTATGTTTTGTGTGCTCTGGGTTCGGCAGAAAAGCAGACACGTTTTGCATGAAGGAATGAACAGAACGCTGATAGCTGGCTGTTTCTAAGCTATCCCAACCTAGGTGTTTCTCTGACGAAGCCCTTCGCTGCCCATGATTGCGGCATCTAGCTGCTGCCAGCGGTGCATTGCTCACAACTCCCTGAAGACACAGGAGGCCCTTTTAGTCCGTTTCGGATCCTAGTACAGCCCCGCGACTCAAGAGAGGACCTGATATGCTTCCTAGGGTTCGAGAAACCCAGGGACTAAGGCTGCATGGGGTCTGTCGCATGCCTACCTGGTTCATGAGAAAACCTGAACATTAGCTTAAGGCCAGAGGCCCCGTGTGGTTCTCCCCTTCCCTGAGGACAACTGAAGTAGGAGCACTTACCGAGGAACGGCAACATCCAATCTCCTTCCAGGAAACTCACTTGTCATCACAAAGGCAACTGTGCAACAACACTGTTTCCCAGGGAGAACTGAGCCCGCAGCTCTCTAAATCCCAATGAGGAAAATAAAGTTTCCCTTCAAGCCTTAGTTTCAAAATGGACCACAGAGCATTCACCCTGTTGTATCCGTCACTCCATGGCACGTCCAAGGTGCGCATAGAACGGAGATACTACATTCGTTTCAACTTGCCGCATCCTAGCATTTTAACAAAAGACGCCCTTCACAGCCCTTCTTTCAGCCTATAGCTGCCCTCAACTGAGCTTCGCTCACAAGGCCCAGAAAGGACGGGCAGTCCGTCGTTTACATCTTGGATCCTAGTGCAGACCCCCGTGTCCTAAGACACCAGAAACGCTTCCTAGATTTAAAGCACCGCTTTGACAAAGGCTGCCGTGAGCTTGCGGCCCGCCTATGTCTGTGATGAGAGACGTAGAACGTTGGCTTGAGGCGAGTCGTCCGGGCTTGTGGGCGTACTCACGAATGATTTTTGAGGGAGGAGGCCGTGGCAGGAATTGAAAGCCAAGTGCTCTTTCGTGGAAGATAACTAGTCCTCCCAAAGACGACTGTGCAGCAAAGAGAAGATGGGCAACAACAGTGTTTACCAGGTAACCCTGAGGCCGCAAACTCTCTACTTTGCAATGAGGAAAATCAACTTCCCAGGAAGACTCAATTCCCAGCAGGACAAAGCAGCATATTACCAAGTCGCATCGGACTCTCTCTTGTACATCCCGTGGACACAGTGGCTCGTGACACTAGTCACCATTGCCATGCTGGGAGTCCTTACTGTGGTGTCAGGATATCAAGGGGAGGGCTTAGTTAGGCCTAGGTGACGGTACTTCTCTAGACTATCTACCAGTTCTGGAAAACCCTGTAGGTTTTGAAGCCGGACTTAAAGTGTAGTTGCCGCTTGAGGTAGACAGACGTCGTGGAGCAGCTCCCAGGAGCAGTGGTAGGCTAATTGTATTTTCTACTGCAGCTCAGGGTTCCTCCAGAGCGCAGACACCCTTTGCATGAAGGAAGGCATGGAACGTTGATAACTGGGTTGCTTTCAAGCTATCGCAATCCAGGTGTCTAAACAACGAAGCCCTTCACTGCCCATCAGTTGGCATCTAGCTGTTCCCGACAGTAGATGGCTCAAGGCTCCCCGAAGACACAGGCAGTCCTTTCTCAGTACGTTTTGGAACCTAGCGCTGACAAGTGAGTCCAAAAGAGAGCTGATATGCTTCCTAGAGTTCAAGAACCACAGGGACTAAGGCTCTATGCAATCGGTTGTTTCGCTAAGTCTGTCATGAGAACACCTGGACGTTAGCTTGAGGCTAGAGGCCCCATGTGGTGGGCCCATTCCCTGAAGACTACTGAAGGATGACCACCTACCAAGGGATGGCAACCTCCAAGTTTCTTGCCTAGAAACTCACGTCATCACCAGGGCAATTGTGTTACGAAGAGAAGCTGTGCAGCAACAGTGTTTCTTGGGGAGAATTGAGCCCGCGGCTCTGTAAATCCCAATGAGGAAAATAAAGTTTCACTCGCAGCCTTACTTTCAAAAGGGACCACACAGAGCATTCACCCTGCTGTGTCTTTCTCTAGTTTGTACTCCCAAGGTGCGTTAGAAGGGAGATACTTGAGTTGTTTCACTTACCACATGCTAGATGTTTAGCAAAAGAAGGCCTTTACTGCCCTTCTTTTGGCATATGGTTGTCCTCAGCCGAACAGTTCTCTCAGCTCCTAGAAGCGATGGGCGGTCCCTTGTGTACATCTTGGATCCCAGTGCAGACCTGTTAGTCCTAAGACACCAGAAATGCTTCCTACACTTAAAGCACCGCTTTGACAAACGCTGCCTGGAACCTGTTGCCTGCCTATCTATCTGTGTGACGAACAAAACAGTAACTTAGCTTGGAGCCAGTCCTCCTATATGTTTGGCTTACTCACCGACGATTGCTGAGGGATGAGCACTTAGCAGGGACTGAAAGGCCACGTTTGCCTCACGGGGGGCGGGGATATGACTTGTCCTCACAAGGCAATTGTGCAATGAAGAAAAGATAGGCCACTACACTGTTCATCAGGTAACCTTGAGGCCGCGTGTCGTCATTCCAGTGTGCCAAATAAACTTCCCATCACGGTTCAGTTTCCAAGGCGAGGGCACAGCGTCTTATGCTGCAGTTTCTGACTCCCTACTGGACGTTCAGCTGACCACCTAGACCCTTTCGTGAGTCAACTTTGTGATACACTTTGTGATACGGGGTCGTGATGGTGGTGAAAGGATTAGCAAGTCATGGGTTAGTGAGGCCGGTGTGTACAATGTATCTCCAGAGCACCTGGCTTTCAAGGGAGAGCCTGAAATTTTTCAGGCTACACTGAAAGTCCAGTGGCCGCCTGGGGTAAATTGCATCACGTGCGAGTGCCCTGAAGGCGGGGTCGAATCACTGTATGTTTTGTGTGCTCTGGGTTCGGCAGAAAAGCAAACACGTTTTGCATGAAGGAATGAACAGAACGCTGATAGCTGGCTGTTTCTAAGCTATCCCAACCTAGGTGTTTCTCTGACGAAGCCCTTCGCTGCCCATGATTGCGGCATCTAGCTGCTGCCAGCGGTGCATTGCTCACAACTCCCTGAAGACACAGGAGGCCCTTTTAGTCCGTTTCGGATCCTAGTACAGCCCCGTGACTCAAGAGAGGACCTGATATGCTTCCTAGGGTTCGAGAAACCCAGGGACTAAGGCTGCATGGGGTCTGTCGCATGCCTACCTGGTTCATGAGAAAACCTGAACATTAGCTTAAGGCCAGAGGCCCCGTGTGGTTCTCCCCTTCCCTGAGGACAACTGAAGTAGGAGCACTTACCGAGGAACGGCAACATCCAATCTCCTTCCAGGAAACTCACTTGTCATCACAAAGGCAACTGTGCAACAACACTGTTTCCCAGGGAGAACTGAGCCCGCAGCTCTCTAAATCCCAATGAGGAAAATAAAGTTTCCCTTCAAGCCTTAGTTTCAAAATGGACCGCAGAGCATTCACCCTGTTGTATCCGTCACTCCATGGCACGTCCAAGGTGCGCATAGAACGGAGATACTACATTCGTTTCAACTTGCCGCATCCTAGCATTTTAACAAAAGACGCCCTTCACAGCCCTTCTTTCAGCCTATAGCTGCCCTCAACTGAGCTTCGCTCACAAGGCCCAGAAAGGACGGGCAGTCCGTCGTTTACATCTTGGATCCTAGTGCAGACCCCCGTGTCCTAAGACACCAGAAACGCTTCCTAGATTTAAAGCACCGCTTTGACAAAGGCTGCCGTGAGCTTGCGGCCCGCCTATGTCTGTGATGAGAGACGTAGAACGTTGGCTTGAGGCGAGTCGTCCGGGGTTGTGGGCGTACTCACGAATGATTTTTGAGGGAGGAGGCCGTGGCAGGAATTGAAAGCCAAGTGCTCTTTCGTGGAAGATAACTAGTCCTCCCAAAGACGACTGTGCAGCAAAGAGAAGATGGGCAACAACAGTGTTTACCAGGTAACCCTGAGGCCGCAAACTCTCTACTTTGCAATGAGGAAAATCAACTTCCCAGGAAGACTCAATTCCCAGCAGGACAAAGCAGCATATTACCAAGTCGCATCGGACTCTCTCTTGTACATCCCGTGGACACAGTGGCTCGTGACACTAGTCACCATTGCCATGCTGGGAGTCCTTACTGTGGTGTCAGGATATCAAGGGGAGGGCTTAGTTAGGCCTAGGTGACGGTACTTCTCTAGACTATCTACCAGTTCTGGAAAACCCTGTAGGTTTTGAAGCCGGACTTAAAGTGTAGTTGCCGCTTGAGGTAGACAGACGTCGTGGAGCAGCTCCCAGGAGCAGTGGTAGGCTAATTGTATTTTCTACTGCAGCTCAGGGTTCCTCCAGAGCGCAGACACCCTTTGCATGAAGGAAGGCATGGAACGTTGATAACTGGGTTGCTTTCAAGCTATCGCAATCCAGGTGTCTAAACAACGAAGCCCTTCACTGCCCATCAGTTGGCATCTAGCTGTTCCCGACGGTAGATGGCTCAAGGCTCCCCGAAGACACAGGCAGTCCTTTCTCAGTACGTTTTGGAACCTAGCGCTGACAAGTGAGTCCAAAAGAGAGCTGATATGCTTCCTAGAGTTCAAGAACCACAGGGACTAAGGCTCTATGCAATCGGTTGTTTCGCTAAGTCTGTCATGAGAACACCTGGACGTTAGCTTGAGGCTAGAGGCCCCATGTGGTGGGCCCATTCCCTGAAGACTACTGAAGGATGACCACCTACCAAGGGATGGCAACCTCCAAGTTTCTTGCCTAGAAACTCACGTCATCACCAGGGCAATTGTGTTACGAAGAGAAGCTGTGCAGCAACAGTGTTTCTTGGGGAGAATTGAGCCCGCGGCTCTGTAAATCCCAATGAGGAAAATAAAGTTTCACTCGCAGCCTTACTTTCAAAAGGGACCACACAGAGCATTCACCCTGCTGTGTCTTTCTCTAGTTTGTACTCCCAAGGTGCGTTAGAAGGGAGATACTTGAGTTGTTTCACTTACCACATGCTAGATGTTTAGCAAAAGAAGGCCTTTACTGCCCTTCTTTTGGCATATGGTTGTCCTCAGCCGAACAGTTCTCTCAGCTCCTAGAAGCGATGGGCGGTCCCTTGTGTACATCTTGGATCCCAGTGCAGACCTGTTAGTCCTAAGACACCAGAAATGCTTCCTACACTTAAAGCACCGCTTTGACAAACGCTGCCTGGAACCTGTTGCCTGCCTATCTATCTGTGTGACGAACAAAACAGTAACTTAGCTTGGAGCCAGTCCTCCTATATGTTTGGCTTACTCACCGACGATTGCTGAGGGATGAGCACTTAGCAGGGACTGAAAGGCCACGTTTGCCTCACGGGGGGCGGGGATATGACTTGTCCTCACAAGGCAATTGTGCAATGAAGAAAAGATAGGCCACTACACTGTTCATCAGGTAACCTTGAGGCCGCGTGTCGTCATTCCAGTGTGCCAAATAAACTTCCCATCACGGTTCAGTTTCCAAGGCGAGGGCACAGCGTCTTATGCTGCAGTTTCTGACTCCCTACTGGACGTTCAGCTGACCACCTAGACCCTTTCGTGAGTCAACTTTGTGATACACTTTGTGATACGGGGTCGTGATGGTGGTGAAAGGATTAGCAAGTCATGGGTTAGTGAGGCCGGTGTGTACAATGTATCTCCAGAGTACCTGGCTTTCAAGGGAGAGCCTGAAATTTTTCAGGCTACACTGAAAGTCCAGTGGCCGCCTGGGGTAAATTGCATCACGTGCGAGTGCCCTGAAGGCGGGGTCGAATCACTGTATGTTTTGTGTGCTCTGGGTTCGGCAGAAAAGCAGACACGTTTTGCATGAAGGAATGAACAGAACGCTGATAGCTGGCTGTTTCTAAGCTATCCCAACCTAGGTGTTTCTCTGACGAAGCCCTTCGCTGCCCATGATTGCGGCATCTAGCTGCTGCCAGCGGTGCATTGCTCACAACTCCCTGAAGACACAGGAGGCCCTTTTAGTCCGTTTCGGATCCTAGTACAGCCCCGCGACTCAAGAGAGGACCTGATATGCTTCCTAGGGTTCGAGAAACCCAGGGACTAAGGCTGCATGGGGTCTGTCGCATGCCTACCTGGTTCATGAGAAAACCTGAACATTAGCTTAAGGCCAGAGGCCCCGTGTGGTTCTCCCCTTCCCTGAGGACAACTGAAGTAGGAGCACTTACCGAGGAACGGCAACATCCAATCTCCTTCCAGGAAACTCACTTGTCATCACAAAGGCAACTGTGCAACAACACTGTTTCCCAGGGAGAACTGAGCCCGCAGCTCTCTAAATCCCAATGAGGAAAATAAAGTTTCCCTTCAAGCCTTAGTTTCAAAATGGACCGCAGAGCATTCACCCTGTTGTATCCGTCACTCCATGGCACGTCCAAGGTGCGCATAGAACGGAGATACTACATTCGTTTCAACTTGCCGCATCCTAGCATTTTAACAAAAGACGCCCTTCACAGCCCTTCTTTCAGCCTATAGTTGCCCTCAACTGAGCTTCGCTCACAAGGCCCAGAAAGGACGGGCAGTCCGTCGTTTACATCTTGGATCCTAGTGCAGACCCCCGTGTCCTAAGACACCAGAAACGCTTCCTAGATTTAAAGCACCGCTTTGACAAAGGCTGCCGTGAGCTTGCGGCCCGCCTATGTCTGTGATGAGAGACGTAGAACGTTGGCTTGAGGCGAGTCGTCCGGGCTTGTGGGCGTACTCACGAATGATTTTTGAGGGAGGAGGCCGTGGCAGGAATTGAAAGCCAAGTGCTCTTTCGTGGAAGATAACTAGTGCTCCCAAAGACGACTGTGCAGCAAAGAGAAGATGGGCAACAACAGTGTTTACCAGGTAACCCTGAGGCCGCAAACTCTCTACTTTGCAATGAGGAAAATCAACTTCCCAGGAAGACTCAATTCCCAGCAGGACAAAGCAGCATATTACCAAGTCGCATCGGACTCTCTCTTGTACATCCCGTGGACACAGTGGCTCGTGACACTAGTCACCATTGCCATGCTGGGAGTCCTTACTGTGGTGTCAGGATATCAAGGGGAGGGCTTAGTTAGGCCTAGGTGACGGTACTTCTCTAGACTATCTACCAGTTCTGGAAAACCCTGTAGGTTTTGAAGCCGGACTTAAAGTGTAGTTGCCGCTTGAGGTAGACAGACGTCGTGGAGCAGCTCCCAGGAGCAGTGGTAGGCTAATTGTATTTTCTACTGCAGCTCAGGGTTCCTCCAGAGCGCAGACACCCTTTGCATGAAGGAAGGCATGGAACGTTGATAACTGGGTTGCTTTCAAGCTATCGCAATCCAGGTGTCTAAACAACGAAGCCCTTCACTGCCCATCAGTTGGCATCTAGCTGTTCCCGACGGTAGATGGCTCAAGGCTCCCCGAAGACACAGGCAGTCCTTTCTCAGTACGTTTTGGAACCTAGCGCTGACAAGTGAGTCCAAAAGAGAGCTGATATGCTTCCTAGAGTTCAAGAACCACAGGGACTAAGGCTCTATGCAATCGGTTGTTTCGCTAAGTCTGTCATGAGAACACCTGGACGTTAGCTTGAGGCTAGAGGCCCCATGTGGTGGGCCCATTCCCTGAAGACTACTGAAGGATGACCACCTACCAAGGGATGGCAACCTCCAAGTTTCTTGCCTAGAAACTCACGTCATCACCAGGGCAATTGTGTTACGAAGAGAAGCTGTGCAGCAACAGTGTTTCTTGGGGAGAATTGAGCCCGCGGCTCTGTAAATCCCAATGAGGAAAATAAAGTTTCACTCGCAGCCTTACTTTCAAAAGGGACCACACAGAGCATTCACCCTGCTGTGTCTTTCTCTAGTTTGTACTCCCAAGGTGCGTTAGAAGGGAGATACTTGAGTTGTTTCACTTACCACATGCTAGATGTTTAGCAAAAGAAGGCCTTTACTGCCCTTCTTTTGGCATGTGGTTGTCCTCAGCCGAACAGTTCTCTCAGCTCCTAGAAGCGATGGGCGGTCCCTTGTGTACATCTTGGATCCCAGTGCAGACCTGTTAGTCCTAAGACACCAGAAATGCTTCCTACACTTAAAGCACCGCTTTGACAAACGCTGCCTGGAACCTGTTGCCTGCCTATCTATCTGTGTGACGAACAAAACAGTAACTTAGCTTGGAGCCAGTCCTCCTATATGTTTGGCTTACTCACCGACGATTGCTGAGGGATGAGCACTTAGCAGGGACTGAAAGGCCACGTTTGCCTCACGGGGGGCGGGGATATGACTTGTCCTCACAAGGCAATTGTGCAATGAAGAAAAGATAGGCCACTACACTGTTCATCAGGTAACCTTGAGGCCGCGTGTCGTCATTCCAGTGTGCCAAATAAACTTCCCATCACGGTTCAGTTTCCAAGGCGAGGGCACAGCGTCTTATGCTGCAGTTTCTGACTCCCTACTGGACGTTCAGCTGACCACCTAGACCCTTTCGTGAGTCAACTTTGTGATACACTTTGTGATACGGGGTCGTGATGGTGGTGAAAGGATTAGCAAGTCATGGGTTAGTGAGGCCGGTGTGTACAATGTATCTCCAGAGTACCTGGCTTTCAAGGGAGAGCCTGAAATTTTTCAGGCTACACTGAAAGTCCAGTGGCCGCCTGGGGTAAATTGCATCACGTGCGAGTGCCCTGAAGGCGGGGTCGAATCACTGTATGTTTTGTGTGCTCTGGGTTCGGCAGAAAAGCAGACACGTTTTGCATGAAGGAATGAACAGAACGCTGATAGCTGGCTGTTTCTAAGCTATCCCAACCTAGGTGTTTCTCCGACGAAGCCCTTCACTGCCCATGACTCGGCATCTAGCTGCTGCCAGCGGTGCATTGCTCACAACTCCCTGAAGACACAGGAGGCTCTTTTAGTCCGATTCGGATCCTATTGCAGACCGGCGACTCAAGAGAGACCTGATACGCTTCCTAGGATTCAAGAAACACAGGGACTAAGGCTGCATGGGGTCTGTTGCATGCCTACCTCGTTCATGAGAAAACCTGAACATTAGCTTAAGGCCAGAGGCCCCGTGTGGTTCTCCCCTTCCCTGAGGACAACCAAAGTAGGAGCACTTACCGAGGAACGGCAACATCCAATCTCCTTCCAGGAAACTCACTTGTCATCACAAAGGCAACTGTGCAACAACACTGTTTCCCAGGGAGAACTGAGCCCGCAACTCTCTAAATCCCAATGAGGAAAATAAAGTTTCCCTTCAAGCCTTAGTTTCAAAATGGACCGCAGAGCATTCACCCTGTTGTTTCCATCTCTCCATGGCACATCCAGGGTGCGCATAGCACGGAGATACTACAGTCGTTTCAACTTGCCGCATCCTAGCATTTTAACAAAAGACGCCCTTCACAGCCCTTCTTTCGGCCTATAGTTGCCCTCAACTGAGCATTGTTCACAAGGCCCGGAAAGGACGGGCAGTCCGTCGTTTACATCTTGGATCCTAGTGCAGAACCCCGTGTCCTCAGACGCCAGAAACGCTTCCTAGATTTAAAGCACCGCTTTGACAAACGCTGCCGTGAGCCTGCGGCCCGCCTATGTCTGTGACGAGAGAAGTAAGTAGAACGTTGGACTGAGGCGAGTCGTCCAGGGTTGTGGGCGTACTCACGAACAATTATGGAGGGATGAGGACGTGGCAGGAATTGAAAGCCAAGTGCTCCTTCGTGGAAGATAACTAGTCCTCCCAAAGACGACTGTGCAGCAAAGAGAAGATGGGCAACAACAGTGTTTACCAGGTAACCCTGAGGCCGCAAACTCTCTACTTTGCAATGAGGAAAATCAACTTCCCAGGAAGACACAATTCCCAGCAGGACAAAGCAGCATATTACCAAGTCGCATCGGACTCTCTCTTGTACATCCCGTGGACACAGTGGATCGTGACCCTAGTCACCATTGCCATGCTGGGAGTCCTGACTGTGTTGTAAGGATATCAAGGTGAGGGCTTAGTTAGGCCTAGGTGACGGTACTTCTCTAGACTATCTACCAGTTCTGGAAAACCCTGTAGGTTTTGAAGCCGGACTTAAAGTGTAGTTGCCGCTTGAGGTAGACAGACGTCGTGGAGCAGCTCCCAGGAGCAGTGGTAGGCTAATTGTATTTTCTACTGCAGCTCAGGTTCCTCCAGAGCGCAGACACCCTTTGCATGAAGGAAGGTATGGAACGTTGATAACTGGGTTGCTTTCAAGCTATCGCAATCCAGGTGTCTAAACAACGAAGCCCTTCACTGCCCACCAGTCGGCACCTAGCTGTTCCCGACGGTAGATGGCTCACGGCTCTCCGAAGACACAGGCAGTCCTTTCTCACTATGTTTCGGGACCTAGCGCCGACCCGCGTGTCCAAAAGAGAGCTGATATGCTTCCTACAGTTCAAGAACCACAAGGACTAAGGCTCTATGCAATCGGTTGTTTCGCTAAGTCTGTCATGAGAACACCTGGACGTTAGCTTGAGGCTAGAGGCCCCATGTGGTGGGCCCATTCCCTGAAGACTACTGAAGGATGACCACGTACCAAGGGATGGCAACCTCCAAGTTTCTTGCCTAGAAACTCACGTCATCACCAGGGCAATTGTGTTACGAAGAGAAGCTGTGCAGCAACAGTGTTTCTTGGGGAGAATTGAGCCCGCGGCTCTGTAAATCCCAATGAGGAAAATAAAGTTTCACTCGCAGCCTTACTTTCAAAAGGGACCACACAGAGCATTCACCCTGCTGTGTCTTTCTCTAGTTTGTACTCCCAAGGTGCGTTAGAAGGGAGATACTTGAGTTGTTTCACTTACCACATGCTAGATGTTTAGCAAAAGAAGGCCTTTACTGCCCTTCTTTTGGCATATGGTTGTCCTCAGCCGAACAGTTCTCTCAGCTCCTAGAAGCGATGGGCGGTCCCTTGTGTACATCTTGGATCCCAGTGCAGACCTGTTAGTCCTAAGACACCAGAAATGCTTCCTACACTTAAAGCACCGCTTTGACAAACGCTGCCTGGAACCTGTTGCCTGCCTATCTATCTGTGTGACGAACAAAACAGTAACTTAGCTTGGAGCCAGTCCTCCTATATGTTTGGCTTACTCACCGACGATTGCTGAGGGATGAGCACTTAGCAGGGACTGAAAGGCCACGTTTGCCTCACGGGGGGCGGGGATATGACTTGTCCTCACAAGGCAATTGTGCAATGAAGAAAAGATAGGCCACTACACTGTTCATCAGGTAACCTTGAGGCCGCGTGTCGTCATTCCAGTGTGCCAAATAAACTTCCCATCACGGTTCAGTTTCCAAGGCGAGGGCACAGCGTCTTATGCTGCAGTTTCTGACTCCCTACTGGACGTTCAGCTGACCACCTAGACCCTTTCGTGAGTCAACTTTGTGATACACTTTGTGATACGGGGTCGTGATGGTGGTGAAAGGATTAGCAAGTCATGGGTTAGTGAGGCCGGTGTGTACAATGTATCTCCAGAGTACCTGGCTTTCAAGGGAGAGCCTGAAATTTTTCAGGCTACACTGAAAGTCCAGTGGCCGCCTGGGGTAAATTGCATCACGTGCGAGTGCCCTGAAGGCGGGGTCGAATCACTGTATGTTTTGTGTGCTCTGGGTTCGGCAGAAAAGCAGACACGTTTTGCATGAAGGAATGAACAGAACGCTGATAGCTGGCTGTTTCTAAGCTATCCCAACCTAGGTGTTTCTCTGACGAAGCCCTTCGCTGCCCATGATTGCGGCATCTAGCTGCTGCCAGCGGTGCATTGCTCACAACTCCCTGAAGACACAGGAGGCCCTTTTAGTCCGTTTCGGATCCTAGTACAGCCCCGCGACTCAAGAGAGGACCTGATATGCTTCCTAGGGTTCGAGAAACCCAGGGACTAAGGCTGCATGGGGTCTGTCGCATGCCTACCTGGTTCATGAGAAAACCTGAACATTAGCTTAAGGCCAGAGGCCCCGTGTGGTTCTCCCCTTCCCTGAGGACAACTGAAGTAGGAGCACTTACCGAGGAACGGCAACATCCAATCTCCTTCCAGGAAACTCACTTGTCATCACAAAGGCAACTGTGCAACAACACTGTTTCCCAGGGAGAACTGAGCCCGCAGCTCTCTAAATCCCAATGAGGAAAATAAAGTTTCCCTTCAAGCCTTAGTTTCAAAATGGACCACAGAGCATTCACCCTGTTGTATCCGTCACTCCATGGCACGTCCAAGGTGCGCATAGAACGGAGATACTACATTCGTTTCAACTTGCCGCATCCTAGCATTTTAACAAAAGACGCCCTTCACAGCCCTTCTTTCAGCCTATAGCTGCCCTCAACTGAGCTTCGCTCACAAGGCCCAGAAAGGACGGGCAGTCCGTCGTTTACATCTTGGATCCTAGTGCAGACCCCCGTGTCCTAAGACACCAGAAACGCTTCCTAGATTTAAAGCACCGCTTTGACAAAGGCTGCCGTGAGCTTGCGGCCCGCCTATGTCTGTGATGAGAGACGTAGAACGTTGGCTTGAGGCGAGTCGTCCGGGCTTGTGGGCGTACTCACGAATGATTTTTGAGGGAGGAGGCCGTGGCAGGAATTGAAAGCCAAGTGCTCTTTCGTGGAAGATAACTAGTCCTCCCAAAGACGACTGTGCAGCAAAGAGAAGATGGGCAACAACAGTGTTTACCAGGTAACCCTGAGGCCGCAAACTCTCTACTTTGCAATGAGGAAAATCAACTTCCCAGGAAGACTCAATTCCCAGCAGGACAAAGCAGCATATTACCAAGTCGCATCGGACTCTCTCTTGTACATCCCGTGGACACAGTGGCTCGTGACACTAGTCACCATTGCCATGCTGGGAGTCCTTACTGTGGTGTCAGGATATCAAGGGGAGGGCTTAGTTAGGCCTAGGTGACGGTACTTCTCTAGACTATCTACCAGTTCTGGAAAACCCTGTAGGTTTTGAAGCCGGACTTAAAGTGTAGTTGCCGCTTGAGGTAGACAGACGTCGTGGAGCAGCTCCCAGGAGCAGTGGTAGGCTAATTGTATTTTCTACTGCAGCTCAGGGTTCCTCCAGAGCGCAGACACCCTTTGCATGAAGGAAGGCATGGAACGTTGATAACTGGGTTGCTTTCAAGCTATCGCAATCCAGGTGTCTAAACAACGAAGCCCTTCACTGCCCATCAGTTGGCATCTAGCTGTTCCCGACAGTAGATGGCTCAAGGCTCCCCGAAGACACAGGCAGTCCTTTCTCAGTACGTTTTGGAACCTAGCGCTGACAAGTGAGTCCAAAAGAGAGCTGATATGCTTCCTAGAGTTCAAGAACCACAGGGACTAAGGCTCTATGCAATCGGTTGTTTCGCTAAGTCTGTCATGAGAACACCTGGACGTTAGCTTGAGGCTAGAGGCCCCATGTGGTGGGCCCATTCCCTGAAGACTACTGAAGGATGACCACCTACCAAGGGATGGCAACCTCCAAGTTTCTTGCCTAGAAACTCACGTCATCACCAGGGCAATTGTGTTACGAAGAGAAGCTGTGCAGCAACAGTGTTTCTTGGGGAGAATTGAGCCCGCGGCTCTGTAAATCCCAATGAGGAAAATAAAGTTTCACTCGCAGCCTTACTTTCAAAAGGGACCACACAGAGCATTCACCCTGCTGTGTCTTTCTCTAGTTTGTACTCCCAAGGTGCGTTAGAAGGGAGATACTTGAGTTGTTTCACTTACCACATGCTAGATGTTTAGCAAAAGAAGGCCTTTACTGCCCTTCTTTTGGCATATGGTTGTCCTCAGCCGAACAGTTCTCTCAGCTCCTAGAAGCGATGGGCGGTCCCTTGTGTACATCTTGGATCCCAGTGCAGACCTGTTAGTCCTAAGACACCAGAAATGCTTCCTACACTTAAAGCACCGCTTTGACAAACGCTGCCTGGAACCTGTTGCCTGCCTATCTATCTGTGTGACGAACAAAACAGTAACTTAGCTTGGAGCCAGTCCTCCTATATGTTTGGCTTACTCACCGACGATTGCTGAGGGATGAGCACTTAGCAGGGACTGAAAGGCCACGTTTGCCTCACGGGGGGCGGGGATATGACTTGTCCTCACAAGGCAATTGTGCAATGAAGAAAAGATAGGCCACTACACTGTTCATCAGGTAACCTTGAGGCCGCGTGTCGTCATTCCAGTGTGCCAAATAAACTTCCCATCACGGTTCAGTTTCCAAGGCGAGGGCACAGCGTCTTATGCTGCAGTTTCTGACTCCCTACTGGACGTTCAGCTGACCACCTAGACCCTTTCGTGAGTCAACTTTGTGATACACTTTGTGATACGGGGTCGTGATGGTGGTGAAAGGATTAGCAAGTCATGGGTTAGTGAGGCCGGTGTGTACAATGTATCTCCAGAGCACCTGGCTTTCAAGGGAGAGCCTGAAATTTTTCAGGCTACACTGAAAGTCCAGTGGCCGCCTGGGGTAAATTGCATCACGTGCGAGTGCCCTGAAGGCGGGGTCGAATCACTGTATGTTTTGTGTGCTCTGGGTTCGGCAGAAAAGCAAACACGTTTTGCATGAAGGAATGAACAGAACGCTGATAGCTGGCTGTTTCTAAGCTATCCCAACCTAGGTGTTTCTCTGACGAAGCCCTTCGCTGCCCATGATTGCGGCATCTAGCTGCTGCCAGCGGTGCATTGCTCACAACTCCCTGAAGACACAGGAGGCCCTTTTAGTCCGTTTCGGATCCTAGTACAGCCCCGTGACTCAAGAGAGGACCTGATATGCTTCCTAGGGTTCGAGAAACCCAGGGACTAAGGCTGCATGGGGTCTGTCGCATGCCTACCTGGTTCATGAGAAAACCTGAACATTAGCTTAAGGCCAGAGGCCCCGTGTGGTTCTCCCCTTCCCTGAGGACAACTGAAGTAGGAGCACTTACCGAGGAACGGCAACATCCAATCTCCTTCCAGGAAACTCACTTGTCATCACAAAGGCAACTGTGCAACAACACTGTTTCCCAGGGAGAACTGAGCCCGCAGCTCTCTAAATCCCAATGAGGAAAATAAAGTTTCCCTTCAAGCCTTAGTTTCAAAATGGACCGCAGAGCATTCACCCTGTTGTATCCGTCACTCCATGGCACGTCCAAGGTGCGCATAGAACGGAGATACTACATTCGTTTCAACTTGCCGCATCCTAGCATTTTAACAAAAGACGCCCTTCACAGCCCTTCTTTCAGCCTATAGCTGCCCTCAACTGAGCTTCGCTCACAAGGCCCAGAAAGGACGGGCAGTCCGTCGTTTACATCTTGGATCCTAGTGCAGACCCCCGTGTCCTAAGACACCAGAAACGCTTCCTAGATTTAAAGCACCGCTTTGACAAAGGCTGCCGTGAGCTTGCGGCCCGCCTATGTCTGTGATGAGAGACGTAGAACGTTGGCTTGAGGCGAGTCGTCCGGGGTTGTGGGCGTACTCACGAATGATTTTTGAGGGAGGAGGCCGTGGCAGGAATTGAAAGCCAAGTGCTCTTTCGTGGAAGATAACTAGTCCTCCCAAAGACGACTGTGCAGCAAAGAGAAGATGGGCAACAACAGTGTTTACCAGGTAACCCTGAGGCCGCAAACTCTCTACTTTGCAATGAGGAAAATCAACTTCCCAGGAAGACTCAATTCCCAGCAGGACAAAGCAGCATATTACCAAGTCGCATCGGACTCTCTCTTGTACATCCCGTGGACACAGTGGCTCGTGACACTAGTCACCATTGCCATGCTGGGAGTCCTTACTGTGGTGTCAGGATATCAAGGGGAGGGCTTAGTTAGGCCTAGGTGACGGTACTTCTCTAGACTATCTACCAGTTCTGGAAAACCCTGTAGGTTTTGAAGCCGGACTTAAAGTGTAGTTGCCGCTTGAGGTAGACAGACGTCGTGGAGCAGCTCCCAGGAGCAGTGGTAGGCTAATTGTATTTTCTACTGCAGCTCAGGGTTCCTCCAGAGCGCAGACACCCTTTGCATGAAGGAAGGCATGGAACGTTGATAACTGGGTTGCTTTCAAGCTATCGCAATCCAGGTGTCTAAACAACGAAGCCCTTCACTGCCCATCAGTTGGCATCTAGCTGTTCCCGACGGTAGATGGCTCAAGG
Organism: Orcinus orca; assembly: GCF_937001465.1. NCBI lineage: Eukaryota > Metazoa > Chordata > Mammalia > Artiodactyla > Delphinidae > Orcinus > Orcinus orca. Next base: position 58,540,669 of record NC_064568.1, on the reverse strand, counting down.
CTCCCCGAAGACACAGGCAGTCCTTTCTCAGTACGTTTTGGAACCTAGCGCTGACAAGTGAGTCCAAAAGAGAGCTGATATGCTTCCTAGAGTTCAAGAACCACAGGGACTAAGGCTCTATGCAATCGGTTGTTTCGCTAAGTCTGTCATGAGAACACCTGGACGTTAGCTTGAGGCTAGAGGCCCCATGTGGTGGGCCCATTCCCTGAAGACTACTGAAGGATGACCACCTACCAAGGGATGGCAACCTCCAAGTTTCTTGCCTAGAAACTCACGTCATCACCAGGGCAATTGTGTTACGAAGAGAAGCTGTGCAGCAACAGTGTTTCTTGGGGAGAATTGAGCCCGCGGCTCTGTAAATCCCAATGAGGAAAATAAAGTTTCACTCGCAGCCTTACTTTCAAAAGGGACCACACAGAGCATTCACCCTGCTGTGTCTTTCTCTAGTTTGTACTCCCAAGGTGCGTTAGAAGGGAGATACTTGAGTTGTTTCACTTACCACATGCTAGATGTTTAGCAAAAGAAGGCCTTTACTGCCCTTCTTTTGGCATATGGTTGTCCTCAGCCGAACAGTTCTCTCAGCTCCTAGAAGCGATGGGCGGTCCCTTGTGTACATCTTGGATCCCAGTGCAGACCTGTTAGTCCTAAGACACCAGAAATGCTTCCTACACTTAAAGCACCGCTTTGACAAACGCTGCCTGGAACCTGTTGCCTGCCTATCTATCTGTGTGACGAACAAAACAGTAACTTAGCTTGGAGCCAGTCCTCCTATATGTTTGGCTTACTCACCGACGATTGCTGAGGGATGAGCACTTAGCAGGGACTGAAAGGCCACGTTTGCCTCACGGGGGGCGGGGATATGACTTGTCCTCACAAGGCAATTGTGCAATGAAGAAAAGATAGGCCACTACACTGTTCATCAGGTAACCTTGAGGCCGCGTGTCGTCATTCCAGTGTGCCAAATAAACTTCCCATCACGGTTCAGTTTCCAAGGCGAGGGCACAGCGTCTTATGCTGCAGTTTCTGACTCCCTACTGGACGTTCAGCTGACCACCTAGACCCTTTCGTGAGTCAACTTTGTGATACACTTTGTGATACGGGGTCGTGATGGTGGTGAAAGGATTAGCAAGTCATGGGTTAGTGAGGCCGGTGTGTACAATGTATCTCCAGAGTACCTGGCTTTCAAGGGAGAGCCTGAAATTTTTCAGGCTACACTGAAAGTCCAGTGGCCGCCTGGGGTAAATTGCATCACGTGCGAGTGCCCTGAAGGCGGGGTCGAATCACTGTATGTTTTGTGTGCTCTGGGTTCGGCAGAAAAGCAGACACGTTTTGCATGAAGGAATGAACAGAACGCTGATAGCTGGCTGTTTCTAAGCTATCCCAACCTAGGTGTTTCTCTGACGAAGCCCTTCGCTGCCCATGATTGCGGCATCTAGCTGCTGCCAGCGGTGCATTGCTCACAACTCCCTGAAGACACAGGAGGCCCTTTTAGTCCGTTTCGGATCCTAGTACAGCCCCGCGACTCAAGAGAGGACCTGATATGCTTCCTAGGGTTCGAGAAACCCAGGGACTAAGGCTGCATGGGGTCTGTCGCATGCCTACCTGGTTCATGAGAAAACCTGAACATTAGCTTAAGGCCAGAGGCCCCGTGTGGTTCTCCCCTTCCCTGAGGACAACTGAAGTAGGAGCACTTACCGAGGAACGGCAACATCCAATCTCCTTCCAGGAAACTCACTTGTCATCACAAAGGCAACTGTGCAACAACACTGTTTCCCAGGGAGAACTGAGCCCGCAGCTCTCTAAATCCCAATGAGGAAAATAAAGTTTCCCTTCAAGCCTTAGTTTCAAAATGGACCGCAGAGCATTCACCCTGTTGTATCCGTCACTCCATGGCACGTCCAAGGTGCGCATAGAACGGAGATACTACATTCGTTTCAACTTGCCGCATCCTAGCATTTTAACAAAAGACGCCCTTCACAGCCCTTCTTTCAGCCTATAGTTGCCCTCAACTGAGCTTCGCTCACAAGGCCCAGAAAGGACGGGCAGTCCGTCGTTTACATCTTGGATCCTAGTGCAGACCCCCGTGTCCTAAGACACCAGAAACGCTTCCTAGATTTAAAGCACCGCTTTGACAAAGGCTGCCGTGAGCTTGCGGCCCGCCTATGTCTGTGATGAGAGACGTAGAACGTTGGCTTGAGGCGAGTCGTCCGGGCTTGTGGGCGTACTCACGAATGATTTTTGAGGGAGGAGGCCGTGGCAGGAATTGAAAGCCAAGTGCTCTTTCGTGGAAGATAACTAGTGCTCCCAAAGACGACTGTGCAGCAAAGAGAAGATGGGCAACAACAGTGTTTACCAGGTAACCCTGAGGCCGCAAACTCTCTACTTTGCAATGAGGAAAATCAACTTCCCAGGAAGACTCAATTCCCAGCAGGACAAAGCAGCATATTACCAAGTCGCATCGGACTCTCTCTTGTACATCCCGTGGACACAGTGGCTCGTGACACTAGTCACCATTGCCATGCTGGGAGTCCTTACTGTGGTGTCAGGATATCAAGGGGAGGGCTTAGTTAGGCCTAGGTGACGGTACTTCTCTAGACTATCTACCAGTTCTGGAAAACCCTGTAGGTTTTGAAGCCGGACTTAAAGTGTAGTTGCCGCTTGAGGTAGACAGACGTCGTGGAGCAGCTCCCAGGAGCAGTGGTAGGCTAATTGTATTTTCTACTGCAGCTCAGGGTTCCTCCAGAGCGCAGACACCCTTTGCATGAAGGAAGGCATGGAACGTTGATAACTGGGTTGCTTTCAAGCTATCGCAATCCAGGTGTCTAAACAACGAAGCCCTTCACTGCCCATCAGTTGGCATCTAGCTGTTCCCGACGGTAGATGGCTCAAGGCTCCCCGAAGACACAGGCAGTCCTTTCTCAGTACGTTTTGGAACCTAGCGCTGACAAGTGAGTCCAAAAGAGAGCTGATATGCTTCCTAGAGTTCAAGAACCACAGGGACTAAGGCTCTATGCAATCGGTTGTTTCGCTAAGTCTGTCATGAGAACACCTGGACGTTAGCTTGAGGCTAGAGGCCCCATGTGGTGGGCCCATTCCCTGAAGACTACTGAAGGATGACCACCTACCAAGGGATGGCAACCTCCAAGTTTCTTGCCTAGAAACTCACGTCATCACCAGGGCAATTGTGTTACGAAGAGAAGCTGTGCAGCAACAGTGTTTCTTGGGGAGAATTGAGCCCGCGGCTCTGTAAATCCCAATGAGGAAAATAAAGTTTCACTCGCAGCCTTACTTTCAAAAGGGACCACACAGAGCATTCACCCTGCTGTGTCTTTCTCTAGTTTGTACTCCCAAGGTGCGTTAGAAGGGAGATACTTGAGTTGTTTCACTTACCACATGCTAGATGTTTAGCAAAAGAAGGCCTTTACTGCCCTTCTTTTGGCATGTGGTTGTCCTCAGCCGAACAGTTCTCTCAGCTCCTAGAAGCGATGGGCGGTCCCTTGTGTACATCTTGGATCCCAGTGCAGACCTGTTAGTCCTAAGACACCAGAAATGCTTCCTACACTTAAAGCACCGCTTTGACAAACGCTGCCTGGAACCTGTTGCCTGCCTATCTATCTGTGTGACGAACAAAACAGTAACTTAGCTTGGAGCCAGTCCTCCTATATGTTTGGCTTACTCACCGACGATTGCTGAGGGATGAGCACTTAGCAGGGACTGAAAGGCCACGTTTGCCTCACGGGGGGCGGGGATATGACTTGTCCTCACAAGGCAATTGTGCAATGAAGAAAAGATAGGCCACTACACTGTTCATCAGGTAACCTTGAGGCCGCGTGTCGTCATTCCAGTGTGCCAAATAAACTTCCCATCACGGTTCAGTTTCCAAGGCGAGGGCACAGCGTCTTATGCTGCAGTTTCTGACTCCCTACTGGACGTTCAGCTGACCACCTAGACCCTTTCGTGAGTCAACTTTGTGATACACTTTGTGATACGGGGTCGTGATGGTGGTGAAAGGATTAGCAAGTCATGGGTTAGTGAGGCCGGTGTGTACAATGTATCTCCAGAGTACCTGGCTTTCAAGGGAGAGCCTGAAATTTTTCAGGCTACACTGAAAGTCCAGTGGCCGCCTGGGGTAAATTGCATCACGTGCGAGTGCCCTGAAGGCGGGGTCGAATCACTGTATGTTTTGTGTGCTCTGGGTTCGGCAGAAAAGCAGACACGTTTTGCATGAAGGAATGAACAGAACGCTGATAGCTGGCTGTTTCTAAGCTATCCCAACCTAGGTGTTTCTCCGACGAAGCCCTTCACTGCCCATGACTCGGCATCTAGCTGCTGCCAGCGGTGCATTGCTCACAACTCCCTGAAGACACAGGAGGCTCTTTTAGTCCGATTCGGATCCTATTGCAGACCGGCGACTCAAGAGAGACCTGATACGCTTCCTAGGATTCAAGAAACACAGGGACTAAGGCTGCATGGGGTCTGTTGCATGCCTACCTCGTTCATGAGAAAACCTGAACATTAGCTTAAGGCCAGAGGCCCCGTGTGGTTCTCCCCTTCCCTGAGGACAACCAAAGTAGGAGCACTTACCGAGGAACGGCAACATCCAATCTCCTTCCAGGAAACTCACTTGTCATCACAAAGGCAACTGTGCAACAACACTGTTTCCCAGGGAGAACTGAGCCCGCAACTCTCTAAATCCCAATGAGGAAAATAAAGTTTCCCTTCAAGCCTTAGTTTCAAAATGGACCGCAGAGCATTCACCCTGTTGTTTCCATCTCTCCATGGCACATCCAGGGTGCGCATAGCACGGAGATACTACAGTCGTTTCAACTTGCCGCATCCTAGCATTTTAACAAAAGACGCCCTTCACAGCCCTTCTTTCGGCCTATAGTTGCCCTCAACTGAGCATTGTTCACAAGGCCCGGAAAGGACGGGCAGTCCGTCGTTTACATCTTGGATCCTAGTGCAGAACCCCGTGTCCTCAGACGCCAGAAACGCTTCCTAGATTTAAAGCACCGCTTTGACAAACGCTGCCGTGAGCCTGCGGCCCGCCTATGTCTGTGACGAGAGAAGTAAGTAGAACGTTGGACTGAGGCGAGTCGTCCAGGGTTGTGGGCGTACTCACGAACAATTATGGAGGGATGAGGACGTGGCAGGAATTGAAAGCCAAGTGCTCCTTCGTGGAAGATAACTAGTCCTCCCAAAGACGACTGTGCAGCAAAGAGAAGATGGGCAACAACAGTGTTTACCAGGTAACCCTGAGGCCGCAAACTCTCTACTTTGCAATGAGGAAAATCAACTTCCCAGGAAGACACAATTCCCAGCAGGACAAAGCAGCATATTACCAAGTCGCATCGGACTCTCTCTTGTACATCCCGTGGACACAGTGGATCGTGACCCTAGTCACCATTGCCATGCTGGGAGTCCTGACTGTGTTGTAAGGATATCAAGGTGAGGGCTTAGTTAGGCCTAGGTGACGGTACTTCTCTAGACTATCTACCAGTTCTGGAAAACCCTGTAGGTTTTGAAGCCGGACTTAAAGTGTAGTTGCCGCTTGAGGTAGACAGACGTCGTGGAGCAGCTCCCAGGAGCAGTGGTAGGCTAATTGTATTTTCTACTGCAGCTCAGGTTCCTCCAGAGCGCAGACACCCTTTGCATGAAGGAAGGTATGGAACGTTGATAACTGGGTTGCTTTCAAGCTATCGCAATCCAGGTGTCTAAACAACGAAGCCCTTCACTGCCCACCAGTCGGCACCTAGCTGTTCCCGACGGTAGATGGCTCACGGCTCTCCGAAGACACAGGCAGTCCTTTCTCACTATGTTTCGGGACCTAGCGCCGACCCGCGTGTCCAAAAGAGAGCTGATATGCTTCCTACAGTTCAAGAACCACAAGGACTAAGGCTCTATGCAATCGGTTGTTTCGCTAAGTCTGTCATGAGAACACCTGGACGTTAGCTTGAGGCTAGAGGCCCCATGTGGTGGGCCCATTCCCTGAAGACTACTGAAGGATGACCACGTACCAAGGGATGGCAACCTCCAAGTTTCTTGCCTAGAAACTCACGTCATCACCAGGGCAATTGTGTTACGAAGAGAAGCTGTGCAGCAACAGTGTTTCTTGGGGAGAATTGAGCCCGCGGCTCTGTAAATCCCAATGAGGAAAATAAAGTTTCACTCGCAGCCTTACTTTCAAAAGGGACCACACAGAGCATTCACCCTGCTGTGTCTTTCTCTAGTTTGTACTCCCAAGGTGCGTTAGAAGGGAGATACTTGAGTTGTTTCACTTACCACATGCTAGATGTTTAGCAAAAGAAGGCCTTTACTGCCCTTCTTTTGGCATATGGTTGTCCTCAGCCGAACAGTTCTCTCAGCTCCTAGAAGCGATGGGCGGTCCCTTGTGTACATCTTGGATCCCAGTGCAGACCTGTTAGTCCTAAGACACCAGAAATGCTTCCTACACTTAAAGCACCGCTTTGACAAACGCTGCCTGGAACCTGTTGCCTGCCTATCTATCTGTGTGACGAACAAAACAGTAACTTAGCTTGGAGCCAGTCCTCCTATATTTTTGGCTTACTCACCGACGATTGCTGAGGGATGAGCACTTAGCAGGGACTGAAAGGCCACGTTTGCCTCACGGGGGGCGGGGATATGACTTGTCCTCACAAGGCAATTGTGCAATGAAGAAAAGATAGGCCACTACACTGTTCATCAGGTAACCTTGAGGCCGCGTGTCGTCATTCCAGTGTGCCAAATAAACTTCCCATCACGGTTCAGTTTCCAAGGCGAGGGCACAGCGTCTTATGCTGCAGTTTCTGACTCCCTACTGGACGTTCAGCTGACCACCTAGACCCTTTCGTGAGTCAACTTTGTGATACACTTTGTGATACGGGGTCGTGATGGTGGTGAAAGGATTAGCAAGTCATGGGTTAGTGAGGCCGGTGTGTACAATGTATCTCCAGAGTACCTGGCTTTCAAGGGAGAGCCTGAAATTTTTCAGGCTATACTGAAAGTCCAGTGGCCGCCTGGGGTAAATTGCATCACGTGCGAGTGCCCTGAAGGCGGGGTCGAATCACTGTATGTTTTGTGTGCTCTGGGTTCGGCAGAAAAGCAGACACGTTTTGCATGAAGGAATGAACAGAACGCTGATAGCTGGCTGTTTCTAAGCTATCCCAACCTAGGTGTTTCTCCGACGAAGCCCTTCACTGCCCATGACTCGGCATCTAGCTGCTGCCAGCGGTGCATTGCTCACAACTCCCTGAAGACACAGGAGGCTCTTTTAGTCCGATTCGGATCCTATTGCAGACCGGCGACTCAAGAGAGACCTGATACGCTTCCTAGGATTCAAGAAACACAGGGACTAAGGCTGCATGGGGTCTGTTGCATGCCTACCTCGTTCATGAGAAAACCTGAACATTAGCTTAAGGCCAGAGGCCCCGTGTGGTTCTCCCCTTCCCTGAGGACAACCAAAGTAGGAGCACTTACCGAGGAACGGCAACATCCAATCTCCTTCCAGGAAACTCACTTGTCATCACAAAGGCAACTGTGCAACAACACTGTTTCCCAGGGAGAACTGAGCCCGCAACTCTCTAAATCCCAATGAGGAAAATAAAGTTTCCCTTCAAGCCTTAGTTTCAAAATGGACCGCAGAGCATTCACCCTGTTGTTTCCATCTCTCCATGGCACGTCCAGGGTGCGCATAGCACGGAGATACTACAGTCGTTTCAACTTGCCGCATCCTAGCATTTTAACAAAAGACGCCCTTCACAGCCCTTCTTTCGGCCTATAGTTGCCCTCAACTGAGCATTGTTCACAAGGCCCGGAAAGGACGGGCAGTCCGTCGTTTACATCTTGGATCCTAGTGCAGAACCCCGTGTCCTCAGACGCCAGAAACGCTTCCTAGATTTAAAGCACCGCTTTGACAAACGCTGCCGTGAGCCTGCGGCCCGCCTATGTCTGTGACGAGAGAAGTAAGTAGAACGTTGGACTGAGGCGAGTCGTCCAGGGTTGTGGGCGTACTCACGAACAATTATGGAGGGATGAGGACGTGGCAGGAATTGAAAGCCAAGTGCTCCTTCGTGGAAGATAACTAGTCCTCCCAAAGACGACTGTGCAACAAAGAGAAGATGGGCAACAACAGTGTTTACCAGGTAACCCTGAGGCCGCAAACTCTCTACTTTGCAATGAGGAAAATCAACTTCCCAGGAAGACTCAATTCCCAGCAGGACAAAGCAGCATATTACCAAGTCGCATCGGACTCTCTCTTGTACATCCCGTGGACACAGTGGATCGTGACCCTAGTCACCATTGCCATGCTGGGAGTCCTGACTGTGGTGTAAGGATATCAAGGTGAGGGCTTAGTTAGGCCTAGGTGACGGTACTTCTCTAGACTATCTACTAGTTCTGGAAAACCCTGTAGGTTTTGAAGCCGGACTTAAAGTGTAGTTGCCGCTTGAGGTAGACAGACGTCGTGGAGCAGCTCCCAGGAGCAGTGGTAAGCTAATTGTATTTTCTACTGCAGCTCAGGTTCCTCCAGAGCGCAGACACCCTTTGCATGAAGGAAGGCATGGAACGTTGATAACTGGGTTGCTTTCAAGCTATCGCAATCCAGGTGTCTAAACAACGAAGCGCTTCACTGCCCACCAGTCGGCACCTAGCTGTTCCCGACGGTAGATGGCTCACGGCTCTCCGAAGACACAGGCAGTCCTTTCTCACTATGTTTCGGGACCTAGCGCCAACCCGCGTGTCCAAAAGAGAGCTGATATGCTTCCTAGAGTTCAAGAACCACAGGGACTAAGGCTCTATGCAATCGGTTGTTTCGCTAAGTCTGTCATGAGAACACCTGGACGTTAGCTTGAGGCTAGAGGCCCCATGTGGTGGGCCCATTCCCTGAAGACTACTGAAGGATGACCACCTACCAAGGGATGGCAACCTCCAAGTTTCTTGCCTAGAAACTCACGTCATCACCAGGGCAATTGTGTTACGAAGAGAAGCTGTGCAGCAACAGTGTTTCTTGGGGAGAATTGAGCCCGCGGCTCTGTAAATCCCAATGAGGAAAATAAAGTTTCACTCGCAGCCTTACTTTCAAAAGGGACCACACAGAGCATTCACCCTGCTGTGTCTTTCTCTAGTTTGTACTCCCAAGGTGCGTTAGAAGGGAGATACTTGAGTTGTTTCACTTACCACATGCTAGATGTTTAGCAAAAGAAGGCCTTTACTGCCCTTCTTTTGGCATATGGTTGTCCTCAGCCGAACAGTTCTCTCAGCTCCTAGAAGCGATGGGCGGTCCCTTGTGTACATCTTGGATCCCAGTGCAGACCTGTTAGTCCTAAGACACCAGAAATGCTTCCTACACTTAAAGCACCGCTTTGACAAACGCTGCCTGGAACCTGTTGCCTGCCTATCTATCTGTGTGACGAACAAAACAGTAACTTAGCTTGGAGCCAGTCCTCCTATATTTTTGGCTTACTCACCGACGATTGCTGAGGGATGAGCACTTAGCAGGGACTGAAAGGCCACGTTTGCCTCACGGGGGGCGGGGATATGACTTGTCCTCACAAGGCAATTGTGCAATGAAGAAAAGATAGGCCACTACACTGTTCATCAGGTAACCTTGAGGCCGCGTGTCGTCATTCCAGTGTGCCAAATAAACTTCCCATCACGGTTCAGTTTCCAAGGCGAGGGCACAGCGTCTTATGCTGCAGTTTCTGACTCCCTACTGGACGTTCAGCTGATCACCTAGACCCTTTCGTGAGTCAACTTTGTGATACACTTTGTGATACGGGGTCGTGATGGTGGTGAAAGGATTAGCAAGTCATGGGTTAGTGAGGCCGGTGTGTACAATGTATCTCCAGAGTACCTGGCTTTCAAGGGAGAGCCTGAAATTTTTCAGGCTACACTGAAAGTCCAGTGGCCGCCTGGGGTAAATTGCATCACGTGCGAGTGCCCTGAAGGCGGGGTCGAATCACTGTATGTTTTGTGTGCTCTGGGTTCGGCAGAAAAGCAGACACGTTTTGCATGAAGGAATGAACAGAACGCTGATAGCTGGCTGTTTCTAAGCTATCCCAACCTAGGTGTTTCTCTGACGAAGCCCTTCGCTGCCCATGATTGCGGCATCTAGCTGCTGCCAGCGGTGCATTGCTCACAACTCCCTGAAGACACAGGAGGCCCTTTTAGTCCGTTTCGGATCCTAGTACAGCCCCGCGACTCAAGAGAGGACCTGATATGCTTCCTAGGGTTCGAGAAACCCAGGGACTAAGGCTGCATGGGGTCTGTCGCATGCCTACCTGGTTCATGAGAAAACCTGAACATTAGCTTAAGGCCAGAGGCCCCGTGTGGTTCTCCCCTTCCCTGAGGACAACTGAAGTAGGAGCACTTACCGAGGAACGGCAACATCCAATCTCCTTCCAGGAAACTCACTTGTCATCACAAAGGCAACTGTGCAACAACACTGTTTCCCAGGGAGAACTGAGCCCGCAGCTCTCTAAATCCCAATGAGGAAAATAAAGTTTCCCTTCAAGCCTTAGTTTCAAAATGGACCGCAGAGCATTCACCCTGTTGTATCCGTCACTCCATGGCACGTCCAAGGTGCGCATAGAACGGAGATACTACATTCGTTTCAACTTGCCGCATCCTAGCATTTTAACAAAAGACGCCCTTCACAGCCCTTCTTTCAGCCTATAGCTGCCCTCAACTGAGCTTCGCTCACAAGGCCCAGAAAGGACGGGCAGTCCGTCGTTTACATCTTGGATCCTAGTGCAGACCCCCGTGTCCTAAGACACCAGAAACGCTTCCTAGATTTAAAGCACCGCTTTGACAAAGGCTGCCGTGAGCTTGCGGCCCGCCTATGTCTGTGATGAGAGACGTAGAACGTTGGCTTGAGGCGAGTCGTCCGGGGTTGTGGGCGTACTCACGAATGATTTTTGAGGGAGGAGGCCGTGGCAGGAATTGAAAGCCAAGTGCTCTTTCGTGGAAGATAACTAGTCCTCCCAAAGACGACTGTGCAGCAAAGAGAAGATGGGCAACAACAGTGTTTACCAGGTAACCCTGAGGCCGCAAACTCTCTACTTTGCAATGAGGAAAATCAACTTCCCAGGAAGACTCAATTCCCAGCAGGACAAAGCAGCATATTACCAAGTCGCATCGGACTCTCTCTTGTACATCCCGTGGACACAGTGGCTCGTGACACTAGTCACCATTGCCATGCTGGGAGTCCTTACTGTGGTGTAAGGATATCAAGGGGAGGGCTTAGTTAGGCCTAGGTGACGGTACTTCTCTAGACTATCTACCAGTTCTGGAAAACCCTGTAGGTTTTGAAGCCGGACTTAAAGTGTAGTTGCCGCTTGAGGTAGACAGACGTCGTGGAGCAGCTCCCAGGAGCAGTGGTAGGCTAATTGTATTTTCTACTGCAGCTCAGGGTTCCTCCAGAGCGCAGACACCCTTTGCATGAAGGAAGGCATGGAACGTTGATAACTGGGTTGCTTTCAAGCTATCGCAATCCAGGTGTCTAAACAACGAAGCCCTTCACTGCCCATCAGTTGGCATCTAGCTGTTCCCGACGGTAGATGGCTCAAGGCTCCCCGAAGACACAGGCAGTCCTTTCTCAGTACGTTTTGGAACCTAGCGCTGACAAGTGAGTCCAAAAGAGAGCTGATATGCTTCCTAGAGTTCAAGAACCACAGGGACTAAGGCTCTATGCAATCGGTTGTTTCGCTAAGTCTGTCATGAGAACACCTGGACGTTAGCTTGAGGCTAGAGGCCCCATGTGGTGGGCCCATTCCCTGAAGACTACTGAAGGATGACCACCTACCAAGGGATGGCAACCTCCAAGTTTCTTGCCTAGAAACTCACGTCATCACCAGGGCAATTGTGTTACGAAGAGAAGCTGTGCAGCAACAGTGTTTCTTGGGGAGAATTGAGCCCGCGGCTCTGTAAATCCCAATGAGGAAAATAAAGTTTCACTCGCAGCCTTACTTTCAAAAGGGACCACACAGAGCATTCACCCTGCTGTGTCTTTCTCTAGTTTGTACTCCCAAGGTGCGTTAGAAGGGAGATACTTGAGTTGTTTCACTTACCACATGCTAGATGTTTAGCAAAAGAAGGCCTTTACTGCCCTTCTTTTGGCATATGGTTGTCCTCAGCCGAACAGTTCTCTCAGCTCCTAGAAGCGATGGGCGGTCCCTTGTGTACATCTTGGATCCCAGTGCAGACCTGTTAGTCCTAAGACACCAGAAATGCTTCCTACACTTAAAGCACCGCTTTGACAAACGCTGCCTGGAACCTGTTGCCTGCCTATCTATCTGTGTGACGAACAAAACAGTAACTTAGCTTGGAGCCAGTCCTCCTATATTTTTGGCTTACTCACCGACGATTGCTGAGGGATGAGCACTTAGCAGGGACTGAAAGGCCACGTTTGCCTCACGGGGGGCGGGGATATGACTTGTCCTCACAAGGCAATTGTGCAATGAAGAAAAGATAGGCCACTACACTGTTCATCAGGTAACCTTGAGGCCGCGTGTCGTCATTCCAGTGTGCCAAATAAACTTCCCATCACGGTTCAGTTTCCAAGGCGAGGGCACAGCGTCTTATGCTGCAGTTTCTGACTCCCTACTGGACGTTCAGCTGACCACCTAGACCCTTTCGTGAGTCAACTTTGTGATACACTTTGTGATACGGGGTCGTGATGGTGGTGAAAGGATTAGCAAGTCATGGGTTAGTGAGGCCGGTGTGTACAATGTATCTCCAGAGTACCTGGCTTTCAAGGGAGAGCCTGAAATTTTTCAGGCTACACTGAAAGTCCAGTGGCCGCCTGGGGTAAATTGCATCACGTGCGAGTGCCCTGAAGGCGGGGTCGAATCACTGTATGTTTTGTGTGCTCTGGGTTCGGCAGAAAAGCAGACACGTTTTGCATGAAGGAATGAACAGAACGCTGATAGCTGGCTGTTTCTAAGCTATCCCAACCTAGGTGTTTCTCCGACGAAGCCCTTCACTGCCCATGACTCGGCATCTAGCTGCTGCCAGCGGTGCATTGCTCACAACTCCCTGAAGACACAGGAGGCTCTTTTAGTCCGATTCGGATCCTATTGCAGACCGGCGACTCAAGAGAGACCTGATACGCTTCCTAGGATTCAAGAAACACAGGGACTAAGGCTGCATGGGGTCTGTTGCATGCCTACCTCGTTCATGAGAAAACCTGAACATTAGCTTAAGGCCAGAGGCCCCGTGTGGTTCTCCCCTTCCCTGAGGACAACCAAAGTAGGAGCACTTACCGAGGAACGGCAACATCCAATCTCCTTCCAGGAAACTCACTTGTCATCACAAAGGCAACTGTGCAACAACACTGTTTCCCAGGGAGAACTGAGCCCGCAACTCTCTAAATCCCAATGAGGAAAATAAAGTTTCCCTTCAAGCCTTAGTTTCAAAATGGACCGCAGAGCATTCACCCTGTTGTTTCCATCTCTCCATGGCACGTCCAGGGTGCGCATAGCACGGAGATACTACAGTCGTTTCAACTTGCCGCATCCTAGCATTTTAACAAAAGACGCCCTTCACAGCCCTTCTTTCGGCCTATAGTTGCCCTCAACTGAGCATTGTTCACAAGGCCCGGAAAGGACGGGCAGTCCGTCGTTTACATCTTGGATCCTAGTGCAGAACCCCGTGTCCTCAGACGCCAGAAACGCTTCCTAGATTTAAAGCACCGCTTTGACAAACGCTGCCGTGAGCCTGCGGCCCGCCTATGTCTGTGACGAGAGAAGTAAGTAGAACGTTGGACTGAGGCGAGTCGTCCAGGGTTGTGGGCGTACTCACGAACAATTATGGAGGGATGAGGACGTGGCAGGAATTGAAAGCCAAGTGCTCCTTCGTGGAAGATAACTAGTCCTCCCAAAGACGACTGTGCAGCAAAGAGAAGATGGGCAACAACAGTGTTTACCAGGTAACCCTGAGGCCGCAAACTCTCTACTTTGCAATGAGGAAAATCAACTTCCCAGGAAGACTCAATTCCCAGCAGGACAAAGCAGCATATTACCAAGTCGCATCGGACTCTCTCTTGTACATCCCGTGGACACAGTGGCTCGTGACCCTAGTCACCATTGCCATGCTGGGAGTCCTGACTGTGTTGTAAGGATATCAAGGTGAGGGCTTAGTTAGGCCTAGGTGACGGTACTTCTCTAGACTATCTACCAGTTCTGGAAAACCCTGTAGGTTTTGAAGCCGGACTTAAAGTGTAGTTGCCGCTTGAGGTAGACAGACGTCGTGGAGCAGCTCCCAGGAGCAGTGGTAGGCTAATTGTATTTTCTACTGCAGCTCAGGTTCCTCCAGAGCGCAGACACCCTTTGCATGAAGGAAGGTATGGAACGTTGATAACTGGGTTGCTTTCAAGCTATCGCAATCCAGGTGTCTAAACAACGAAGCCCTTCACTGCCCACCAGTCGGCACCTAGCTGTTCCCGACGGTAGATGGCTCACGGCTCTCCGAAGACACAGGCAGTCCTTTCTCACTATGTTTCGGGACCTAGCGCCGACCCGCGTGTCCAAAAGAGAGCTGATATGCTTCCTAGAGTTCAAGAACCACAGGGACTAAGGCTCTATGCAATCGGTTGTTTCGCTAAGTCTGTCATGAGAACACCTGGACGTTAGCTTGAGGCTAGAGGCCCCATGTGGTGGGCCCATTCCCTGAAGACTACTGAAGGATGACCACGTACCAAGGGATGGCAACCTCCAAGTTTCTTGCCTAGAAACTCACGTCATCACCAGGGCAATTGTGTTACGAAGAGAAGCTGTGCAGCAACAGTGTTTCTTGGGGAGAATTGAGCCCGCGGCTCTGTAAATCCCAATGAGGAAAATAAAGTTTCACTCGCAGCCTTACTTTCAAAAGGGACCACACAGAGCATTCACCCTGCTGTGTCTTTCTCTAGTTTGTACTCCCAAGGTGCGTTAGAAGGGAGATACTTGAGTTGTTTCACTTACCACATGCTAGATGTTTAGCAAAAGAAGGCCTTTACTGCCCTTCTTTTGGCATATGGTTGTCCTCAGCCGAACAGTTCTCTCAGCTCCTAGAAGCGATGGGCGGTCCCTTGTGTACATCTTGGATCCCAGTGCAGACCTGTTAGTCCTAAGACACCAGAAATGCTTCCTACACTTAAAGCACCGCTTTGACAAACGCTGCCTGGAACCTGTTGCCTGCCTATCTATCTGTGTGACGAACAAAACAGTAACTTAGCTTGGAGCCAGTCCTCCTATATTTTTGGCTTACTCACCGACGATTGCTGAGGGATGAGCACTTAGCAGGGACTGAAAGGCCACGTTTGCCTCACGGGGGGCGGGGATATGACTTGTCCTCACAAGGCAATTGTGCAATGAAGAAAAGATAGGCCACTACACTGTTCATCAGGTAACCTTGAGGCCGCGTGTCGTCATTCCAGTGTGCCAAATAAACTTCCCATCACGGTTCAGTTTCCAAGGCGAGGGCACAGCGTCTTATGCTGCAGTTTCTGACTCCCTACTGGACGTTCAGCTGACCACCTAGACCCTTTCGTGAGTCAACTTTGTGATACACTTTGTGATACGGGGTCGTGATGGTGGTGAAAGGATTAGCAAGTCATGGGTTAGTGAGGCCGGTGTGTACAATGTATCTCCAGAGTACCTGGCTTTCAAGGGAGAGCCTGAAATTTTTCAGGCTACACTGAAAGTCCAGTGGCCGCCTGGGGTAAATTGCATCACGTGCGAGTGCCCTGAAGGCGGGGTCGAATCACTGTATGTTTTGTGTGCTCTGGGTTCGGCAGAAAAGCAGACACGTTTTGCATGAAGGAATGAACAGAACGCTGATAGCTGGCTGTTTCTAAGCTATCCCAACCTAGGTGTTTCTCCGACGAAGCCCTTCACTGCCCATGACTCGGCATCTAGCTGCTGCCAGCGGTGCATTGCTCACAACTCCCTGAAGACACAGGAGGCTCTTTTAGTCCGATTCGGATCCTATTGCAGACCGGCGACTCAAGAGAGACCTGATACGCTTCCTAGGATTCAAGAAACACAGGGACTAAGGCTGCATGGGGTCTGTTGCATGCCTACCTCGTTCATGAGAAAACCTGAACATTAGCTTAAGGCCAGAGGCCCCGTGTGGTTCTCCCCTTCCCTGAGGACAACCAAAGTAGGAGCACTTACCGAGGAACGGCAACATCCAATCTCCTTCCAGGAAACTCACTTGTCATCACAAAGGCAACTGTGCAACAACACTGTTTCCCAGGGAGAACTGAGCCCGCAACTCTCTAAATCCCAATGAGGAAAATAAAGTTTCCCTTCAAGCCTTAGTTTCAAAATGGACCGCAGAGCATTCACCCTGTTGTTTCCATCTCTCCATGGCACGTCCAGGGTGCGCATAGCACGGAGATACTACAGTCGTTTCAACTTGCCGCATCCTAGCATTTTAACAAAAGACGCCCTTCACAGCCCTTCTTTCGGCCTATAGTTGCCCTCAACTGAGCATTGTTCACAAGGCCCGGAAAGGACGGGCAGTCCGTCGTTTACATCTTGGATCCTAGTGCAGAACCCCGTGTCCTCAGACGCCAGAAACGCTTCCTAGATTTAAAGCACCGCTTTGACAAACGCTGCCGTGAGCCTGCGGCCCGCCTATGTCTGTGACGAGAGAAGTAAGTAGAACGTTGGACTGAGGCGAGTCGTCCAGGGTTGTGGGCGTACTCACGAACAATTATGGAGGGATGAGGCCGTGGCAGGAATTGAAAGCCAAGTGCTCCTTCGTGGAAGATAACTAGTCCTCCCAAAGACGACTGTGCAGCAAAGAGAAGATGGGCAACAACAGTGTTTACCAGGTAACCCTGAGGCCGCAAACTCTCTACTTTGCAATGAGGAAAATCAACTTCCCAGGAAGACTCAATTCCCAGCAGGACAAAGCAGCATATTACCAAGTCGCATCGGACTCTCTCTTGTACATCCCGTGGACACAGTGGATCGTGACCCTAGTCACCATTGCCATGCTGGGAGTCCTGACTGTGTTGTAAGGATATCAAGGTGAGGGCTTAGTTAGGCCTAGGTGACGGTACTTCTCTAGACTATCTACCAGTTCTGGAAAACCCTGTAGGTTTTGAAGCCGGACTTAAAGTGTAGTTGCCGCTTGAGGTAGACAGACGTCGTGGAGCAGCTCCCAGGAGCAGTGGTAGGCTAATTGTATTTTCTACTGCAGCTCAGGTTCCTCCAGAGCGCAGACACCCTTTGCATGAAGGAAGGTATGGAACGTTGATAACTGGGTTGCTTTCAAGCTATCGCAATCCAGGTGTCTAAACAACGAAGCCCTTCACTGCCCACCAGTCGGCACCTAGCTGTTCCCGACGGTAGATGGCTCACGGCTCTCCGAAGACACAGGCAGTCCTTTCTCACTATGTTTCGGGACCTAGCGCCGACCCGCGTGTCCAAAAGAGAGCTGATATGCTTCCTAGAGTTCAAGAACCACAGGGACTAAGGCTCTATGCAATCGGTTGTTTCGCTAAGTCTGTCATGAGAACACCTGGACGTTAGCTTGAGGCTAGAGGCCCCATGTGGTGGGCCCATTCCCTGAAGACTACTGAAGGATGACCACGTACCAAGGGATGGCAACCTCCAAGTTTCTTGCCTAGAAACTCACGTCATCACCAGGGCAATTGTGTTACGAAGAGAAGCTGTGCAGCAACAGTGTTTCTTGGGGAGAATTGAGCCCGCGGCTCTGTAAATCCCAATGAGGAAAATAAAGTTTCACTCGCAGCCTTACTTTCAAAAGGGACCACACAGAGCATTCACCCTGCTGTGTCTTTCTCTAGTTTGTACTCCCAAGGTGCGTTAGAAGGGAGATACTTGAGTTGTTTCACTTACCACATGCTAGATGTTTAGCAAAAGAAGGCCTTTACTGCCCTTCTTTTGGCATATGGTTGTCCTCAGCCGAACAGTTCTCTCAGCTCCTAGAAGCGATGGGCGGTCCCTTGTGTACATCTTGGATCCCAGTGCAGACCTGTTAGTCCTAAGACACCAGAAATGCTTCCTACACTTAAAGCACCGCTTTGACAAACGCTGCCTGGAACCTGTTGCCTGCCTATCTATCTGTGTGACGAACAAAACAGTAACTTAGCTTGGAGCCAGTCCTCCTATATTTTTGGCTTACTCACCGACGATTGCTGAGGGATGAGCACTTAGCAGGGACTGAAAGGCCACGTTTGCCTCACGGGGGGCGGGGATATGACTTGTCCTCACAAGGCAATTGTGCAATGAAGAAAAGATAGGCCACTACACTGTTCATCAGGTAACCTTGAGGCCGCGTGTCGTCATTCCAGTGTGCCAAATAAACTTCCCATCACGGTTCAGTTTCCAAGGCGAGGGCACAGCGTCTTATGCTGCAGTTTCTGACTCCCTACTGGACGTTCAGCTGACCACCTAGACCCTTTCGTGAGTCAACTTTGTGATACACTTTGTGATACGGGGTCGTGATGGTGGTGAAAGGATTAGCAAGTCATGGGTTAGTGAGGCCGGTGTGTACAATGTATCTCCAGAGTACCTGGCTTTCAAGGGAGAGCCTGAAATTTTTCAGGCTACACTGAAAGTCCAGTGGCCGCCTGGGGTAAATTGCATCACGTGCGAGTGCCCTGAAGGCGGGGTCGAATCACTGTATGTTTTGTGTGCTCTGGGTTCGGCAGAAAAGCAGACACGTTTTGCATGAAGGAATGAACAGAACGCTGATAGCTGGCTGTTTCTAAGCTATCCCAACCTAGGTGTTTCTCCGACGAAGCCCTTCACTGCCCATGACTCGGCATCTAGCTGCTGCCAGCGGTGCATTGCTCACAACTCCCTGAAGACACAGGAGGCTCTTTTAGTCCGATTCGGATCCTATTGCAGACCGGCGACTCAAGAGAGACCTGATACGCTTCCTAGGATTCAAGAAACACAGGGACTAAGGCTGCATGGGGTCTGTTGCATGCCTACCTCGTTCATGAGAAAACCTGAACATTAGCTTAAGGCCAGAGGCCCCGTGTGGTTCTCCCCTTCCCTGAGGACAACCAAAGTAGGAGCACTTACCGAGGAACGGCAACATCCAATCTCCTTCCAGGAAACTCACTTGTCATCACAAAGGCAACTGTGCAACAACACTGTTTCCCAGGGAGAACTGAGCCCGCAACTCTCTAAATCCCAATGAGGAAAATAAAGTTTCCCTTCAAGCCTTAGTTTCAAAATGGACCGCAGAGCATTCACCCTGTTGTTTCCATCTCTCCATGGCACGTCCAGGGTGCGCATAGCACGGAGATACTACAGTCGTTTCAACTTGCCGCATCCTAGCATTTTAACAAAAGACGCCCTTCACAGCCCTTCTTTCGGCCTATAGTTGCCCTCAACTGAGCATTGTTCACAAGGCCCGGAAAGGACGGGCAGTCCGTCGTTTACATCTTGGATCCTAGTGCAGAACCCCGTGTCCTCAGACGCCAGAAACGCTTCCTAGATTTAAAGCACCGCTTTGACAAACGCTGCCGTGAGCCTGCGGCCCGCCTATGTCTGTGACGAGAGAAGTAAGTAGAACGTTGGACTGAGGCGAGTCGTCCAGGGTTGTGGGCGTACTCACGAACAATTATGGAGGGATGAGGACGTGGCAGGAATTGAAAGCCAAGTGCTCCTTCGTGGAAGATAACTAGTCCTCCCAAAGACGACTGTGCAGCAAAGAGAAGATGGGCAACAACAGTGTTTACCAGGTAACCCTGAGGCCGCAAACTCTCTACTTTGCAATGAGGAAAATCAACTTCCCAGGAAGACTCAATTCCCAGCAGGACAAAGCAGCATATTACCAAGTCGCATCGGACTCTCTCTTGTACATCCCGTGGACACAGTGGATCGTGACCCTAGTCACCATTGCCATGCTGGGAGTCCTGACTGTGTTGTAAGGATATCAAGGTGAGGGCTTAGTTAGGCCTAGGTGACGGTACTTCTCTAGACTATCTACCAGTTCTGGAAAACCCTGTAGGTTTTGAAGCCGGACTTAAAGTGTAGTTGCCGCTTGAGGTAGACAGACGTCGTGGAGCAGCTCCCAGGAGCAGTGGTAGGCTAATTGTATTTTCTACTGCAGCTCAGGTTCCTCCAGAGCGCAGACACCCTTTGCATGAAGGAAGGTATGGAACGTTGATAACTGGGTTGCTTTCAAGCTATCGCAATCCAGGTGTCTAAACAACGAAGCCCTTCACTGCCCACCAGTCGGCACCTAGCTGTTCCCGACGGTAGATGGCTCACGGCTCTCCGAAGACACAGGCAGTCCTTTCTCACTATGTTTCGGGACCTAGCGCCGACCCGCGTGTCCAAAAGAGAGCTGATATGCTTCCTAGAGTTCAAGAACCACAGGGACTAAGGCTCTATGCAATCGGTTGTTTCGCTAAGTCTGTCATGAGAACACCTGGACGTTAGCTTGAGGCTAGAGGCCCCATGTGGTGGGCCCATTCCCTGAAGACTACTGAAGGATGACCACGTACCAAGGGATGGCAACCTCCAAGTTTCTTGCCTAGAAACTCACGTCATCACCAGGGCAATTGTGTTACGAAGAGAAGCTGTGCAGCAACAGTGTTTCTTGGGGAGAATTGAGCCCGCGGCTCTGTAAATCCCAATGAGGAAAATAAAGTTTCACTCGCAGCCTTACTTTCAAAAGGGACCACACAGAGCATTCACCCTGCTGTGTCTTTCTCTAGTTTGTACTCCCAAGGTGCGTTAGAAGGGAGATACTTGAGTTGTTTCACTTACCACATGCTAGATGTTTAGCAAAAGAAGGCCTTTACTGCCCTTCTTTTGGCATATGGTTGTCCTCAGCCGAACAGTTCTCTCAGCTCCTAGAAGCGATGGGCGGTCCCTTGTGTACATCTTGGATCCCAGTGCAGACCTGTTAGTCCTAAGACACCAGAAATGCTTCCTACACTTAAAGCACCGCTTTGACAAACGCTGCCTGGAACCTGTTGCCTGCCTATCTATCTGTGTGACGAACAAAACAGTAACTTAGCTTGGAGCCAGTCCTCCTATATTTTTGGCTTACTCACCGACGATTGCTGAGGGATGAGCACTTAGCAGGGACTGAAAGGCCACGTTTGCCTCACGGGGGGCGGGGATATGACTTGTCCTCACAAGGCAATTGTGCAATGAAGAAAAGATAGGCCACTACACTGTTCATCAGGTAACCTTGAGGCCGCGTGTCGTCATTCCAGTGTGCCAAATAAACTTCCCATCACGGTTCAGTTTCCAAGGCGAGGGCACAGCGTCTTATGCTGCAGTTTCTGACTCCCTACTGGACGTTCAGCTGACCACCTAGACCCTTTCGTGAGTCAACTTTGTGATACACTTTGTGATACGGGGTCGTGATGGTGGTGAAAGGATTAGCAAGTCATGGGTTAGTGAGGCCGGTGTGTACAATGTATCTCCAGAGTACCTGGCTTTCAAGGGAGAGCCTGAAATTTTTCAGGCTACACTGAAAGTCCAGTGGCCGCCTGGGGTAAATTGCATCACGTGCGAGTGCCCTGAAGGCGGGGTCGAATCACTGTATGTTTTGTGTGCTCTGGGTTCGGCAGAAAAGCAGACACGTTTTGCATGAAGGAATGAACAGAACGCTGATAGCTGGCTGTTTCTAAGCTATCCCAACCTAGGTGTTTCTCCGACGAAGCCCTTCACTGCCCATGACTCGGCATCTAGCTGCTGCCAGCGGTGCATTGCTCACAACTCCCTGAAGACACAGGAGGCTCTTTTAGTCCGATTCGGATCCTATTGCAGACCGGCGACTCAAGAGAGACCTGATACGCTTCCTAGGATTCAAGAAACACAGGGACTAAGGCTGCATGGGGTCTGTTGCATGCCTACCTCGTTCATGAGAAAACCTGAACATTAGCTTAAGGCCAGAGGCCCCGTGTGGTTCTCCCCTTCCCTGAGGACAACCAAAGTAGGAGCACTTACCGAGGAACGGCAACATCCAATCTCCTTCCAGGAAACTCACTTGTCATCACAAAGGCAACTGTGCAACAACACTGTTTCCCAGGGAGAACTGAGCCCGCAACTCTCTAAATCCCAATGAGGAAAATAAAGTTTCCCTTCAAGCCTTAGTTTCAAAATGGACCGCAGAGCATTCACCCTGTTGTTTCCATCTCTCCATGGCACGTCCAGGGTGCGCATAGCACGGAGATACTACAGTCGTTTCAACTTGCCGCATCCTAGCATTTTAACAAAAGACGCCCTTCACAGCCCTTCTTTCGGCCTATAGTTGCCCTCAACTGAGCATTGTTCACAAGGCCCGGAAAGGACGGGCAGTCCGTCGTTTACATCTTGGATCCTAGTGCAGAACCCCGTGTCCTCAGACGCCAGAAACGCTTCCTAGATTTAAAGCACCGCTTTGACAAACGCTGCCGTGAGCCTGCGGCCCGCCTATGTCTGTGACGAGAGAAGTAAGTAGAACGTTGGACTGAGGCGAGTCGTCCAGGGTTGTGGGCGTACTCACGAACAATTATGGAGGGATGAGGACGTGGCAGGAATTGAAAGCCAAGTGCTCCTTCGTGGAAGATAACTAGTCCTCCCAAAGACGACTGTGCAACAAAGAGAAGATGGGCAACAA
The DNA here is from genome assembly GCF_937001465.1 of Orcinus orca. Classification (NCBI taxonomy): domain Eukaryota; kingdom Metazoa; phylum Chordata; class Mammalia; order Artiodactyla; family Delphinidae; genus Orcinus; species Orcinus orca. The sequence goes on along the minus strand of NC_064568.1, from coordinate 58,518,082 downwards.
CAGTGTTTACCAGGTAACCCTGAGGCCGCAAACTCTCTACTTTGCAATGAGGAAAATCAACTTCCCAGGAAGACTCAATTCCCAGCAGGACAAAGCAGCATATTACCAAGTCGCATCGGACTCTCTCTTGTACATCCCGTGGACACAGTGGATCGTGACCCTAGTCACCATTGCCATGCTGGGAGTCCTGACTGTGTTGTAAGGATATCAAGGTGAGGGCTTAGTTAGGCCTAGGTGACGGTACTTCTCTAGACTATCTACCAGTTCTGGAAAACCCTGTAGGTTTTGAAGCCGGACTTAAAGTGTAGTTGCCGCTTGAGGTAGACAGACGTCGTGGAGCAGCTCCCAGGAGCAGTGGTAGGCTAATTGTATTTTCTACTGCAGCTCAGGTTCCTCCAGAGCGCAGACACCCTTTGCATGAAGGAAGGTATGGAACGTTGATAACTGGGTTGCTTTCAAGCTATCGCAATCCAGGTGTCTAAACAACGAAGCCCTTCACTGCCCACCAGTCGGCACCTAGCTGTTCCCGACGGTAGATGGCTCACGGCTCTCCGAAGACACAGGCAGTCCTTTCTCACTATGTTTCGGGACCTAGCGCCGACCCGCGTGTCCAAAAGAGAGCTGATATGCTACCTAGAGTTCAAGAACCACAGGGACTAAGGCTCTATGCAATCGGTTGTTTCGCTAAGTCTGTCATGAGAACACCTGGACGTTAGCTTGAGGCTAGAGGCCCCATGTGGTGGGCCCATTCCCTGAAGACTACTGAAGGATGACCACGTACCAAGGGATGGCAACCTCCAAGTTTCTTGCCTAGAAACTCACGTCATCACCAGGGCAATTGTGTTACGAAGAGAAGCTGTGCAGCAACAGTGTTTCTTGGGGAGAATTGAGCCCGCGGCTCTGTAAATCCCAATGAGGAAAATAAAGTTTCACTCGCAGCCTTACTTTCAAAAGGGACCACACAGAGCATTCACCCTGCTGTGTCTTTCTCTAGTTTGTACTCCCAAGGTGCGTTAGAAGGGAGATACTTGAGTTGTTTCACTTACCACATGCTAGATGTTTAGCAAAAGAAGGCCTTTACTGCCCTTCTTTTGGCATATGGTTGTCCTCAGCCGAACAGTTCTCTCAGCTCCTAGAAGCGATGGGCGGTCCCTTGTGTACATCTTGGATCCCAGTGCAGACCTGTTAGTCCTAAGACACCAGAAATGCTTCCTACACTTAAAGCACCGCTTTGACAAACGCTGCCTGGAACCTGTTGCCTGCCTATCTATCTGTGTGACGAACAAAACAGTAACTTAGCTTGGAGCCAGTCCTCCTATATTTTTGGCTTACTCACCGACGATTGCTGAGGGATGAGCACTTAGCAGGGACTGAAAGGCCACGTTTGCCTCACGGGGGGCGGGGATATGACTTGTCCTCACAAGGCAATTGTGCAATGAAGAAAAGATAGGCCACTACACTGTTCATCAGGTAACCTTGAGGCCGCGTGTCGTCATTCCAGTGTGCCAAATAAACTTCCCATCACGGTTCAGTTTCCAAGGCGAGGGCACAGCGTCTTATGCTGCAGTTTCTGACTCCCTACTGGACGTTCAGCTGACCACCTAGACCCTTTCGTGAGTCAACTTTGTGATACACTTTGTGATACGGGGTCGTGATGGTGGTGAAAGGATTAGCAAGTCATGGGTTAGTGAGGCCGGTGTGTACAATGTATCTCCAGAGTACCTGGCTTTCAAGGGAGAGCCTGAAATTTTTCAGGCTACACTGAAAGTCCAGTGGCCGCCTGGGGTAAATTGCATCACGTGCGAGTGCCCTGAAGGCGGGGTCGAATCACTGTATGTTTTGTGTGCTCTGGGTTCGGCAGAAAAGCAGACACGTTTTGCATGAAGGAATGAACAGAACGCTGATAGCTGGCTGTTTCTAAGCTATCCCAACCTAGGTGTTTCTCCGACGAAGCCCTTCACTGCCCATGACTCGGCATCTAGCTGCTGCCAGCGGTGCATTGCTCACAACTCCCTGAAGACACAGGAGGCTCTTTTAGTCCGATTCGGATCCTATTGCAGACCGGCGACTCAAGAGAGACCTGATACGCTTCCTAGGATTCAAGAAACACAGGGACTAAGGCTGCATGGGGTCTGTTGCATGCCTACCTCGTTCATGAGAAAACCTGAACATTAGCTTAAGGCCAGAGGCCCCGTGTGGTTCTCCCCTTCCCTGAGGACAACCGAAGTAGGAGCACTTACCGAGGAACGGCAACATCCAATCTCCTTCCAGGAAACTCACTTGTCATCACAAAGGCAACTGTGCAACAACACTGTTTCCCAGGGAGAACTGAGCCCGCAACTCTCTAAATCCCAATGAGGAAAATAAAGTTTCCCTTCAAGCCTTAGTTTCAAAATGGACCGCAGAGCATTCACCCTGTTGTTTCCGTCTCTCCATGGCACGTCCAGGGTGCGCATAGCACGGAGATACTACAGTCGTTTCAACTTGCCGCATCCTAGCATTTTAACAAAAGACGCCCTTCACAGCCCTTCTTTCGGCCTATAGTTGCCCTCAACTGAGCATTGTTCACAAGGCCCGGAAAGGACGGGCAGTCCGTCGTTTACATCTTGGATCCTAGTGCAGAACCCCGTGTCCTCAGACGCCAGAAACGCTTCCTAGATTTAAAGCACCGCTTTGACAAACGCTGCCGTGAGCCTGCGGCCCGCCTATGTCTGTGACGAGAGAACTAAGTAGAACGTTGGACTGAGGCGAGTCGTCCGGGGTTGTGGGCGTACTCACGAACAATTATGGAGGGATGAGGACGTGGCAGGAATTGAAAGCCAAGTGCTCCTTCGTGGAAGATAACTAGTCCTCCCAAAGACGACTGTGCAACAAAGAGAAGATGGGCAACAACAGTGTTTACCAGGTAACCCTGAGGCCGCAAACTCTCTACTTTGCAATGAGGAAAATCAACTTCCCAGAAAGACTCAATTCCCAGCAGGACAAAGCAGCATATTACCAAGTCGCATCGGACTCTCTCTTGTACATCCCGTGGACACAGTGGATCGTGACCCTAGTCACCATTGCCATGCTGGGAGTCCTGACTGTGTTGTAAGGATATCAAGGGGAGGGCTTAGTTAGGCCTAGGTGACGGTACTTCTCTAGACTATCTACTAGTTCTGGAAAACCCTGTAGGTTTTGAAGCCGGACTTAAAGTGTAGTTGCCGCTTGAGGTAGACAGACGTCGTGGAGCAGCTCCCAGGAGCAGTGGTAAGCTAATTGTATTTTCTACTGCAGCTCAGGTTCCTCCAGAGCGCAGACACCCTTTGCATGAAGGAAGGCATGGAACGTTGATAACTGGGTTGCTTTCAAGCTATCGCAATCCAGGTGTCTAAACAACGAAGCGCTTCACTGCCCACCAGTCGGCACCTAGCTGTTCCCGACGGTAGATGGCTCACGGCTCTCCGAAGACACAGGCAGTCCTTTCTCACTATGTTTCGGGACCTAGCGCCGACCCGCGTGTCCAAAAGAGAGCTGATATGCTTCCTAGAGTTCAAGAACCACAGGGACTAAGGCTCTATGCAATCGGTTGTTTCGCTAAGTCTGTCATGAGAACACCTGGACGTTAGCTTGAGGCTAGAGGCCCCATGTGGTGGGCCCATTCCCTGAAGACTACTGAAGGATGACCACCTACCAAGGGATGGCAACCTCCAAGTTTCTTGCCTAGAAACTCACGTCATCACCAGGGCAATTGTGTTATGAAGAGAAGCTGTGCAGCAACAGTGTTTCTTGGGGAGAATTGAGCCCGCGGCTCTGTAAATCCCAATGAGGAAAATAAAGTTTCACTCGCAGCCTTACTTTCAAAAGGGACCACACAGAGCATTCACCCTGCTGTGTCTTTCTCTAGTTTGTACTCCCAAGGTGCGTTAGAAGGGAGATACTTGAGTTGTTTCACTTACCACATGCTAGATGTTTAGCAAAAGAAGGCCTTTACTGCCCTTCTTTTGGCATATGGTTGTCCTCAGCCGAACAGTTCTCTCAGCTCCTAGAAGCGATGGGCGGTCCCTTGTGTACATCTTGGATCCCAGTGCAGACCTGTTAGTCCTAAGACACCAGAAATGCTTCCTACACTTAAAGCACCGCTTTGACAAACGCTGCCTGGAACCTGTTGCCTGCCTATCTATCTGTGTGACGAACAAAACAGTAACTTAGCTTGGAGCCAGTCCTCCTATATTTTTGGCTTACTCACCGACGATTGCTGAGGGATGAGCACTTAGCAGGGACTGAAAGGCCACGTTTGCCTCACGGGGGGCGGGGATATGACTTGTCCTCACAAGGCAATTGTGCAATGAAGAAAAGATAGGCCACTACACTGTTCATCAGGTAACCTTGAGGCCGCGTGTCGTCATTCCAGTGTGCCAAATAAACTTCCCATCACGGTTCAGTTTCCAAGGCGAGGGCACAGCGTCTTATGCTGCAGTTTCTGACTCCCTACTGGACGTTCAGCTGACCACCTAGACCCTTTCGTGAGTCAACTTTGTGATACACTTTGTGATACGGGGTCGTGATGGTGGTGAAAGGATTAGCAAGTCATGGGTTAGTGAGGCCGGTGTGTACAATGTATCTCCAGAGTACCTGGCTTTCAAGGGAGAGCCTGAAATTTTTCAGGCTACACTGAAAGTCCAGTGGCCGCCTGGGGTAAATTGCATCACGTGCGAGTGCCCTGAAGGCGGGGTCGAATCACTGTATGTTTTGTGTGCTCTGGGTTCGGCAGAAAAGCAGACACGTTTTGCATGAAGGAATGAACAGAACGCTGATAGCTGGCTGTTTCTAAGCTATCCCAACCTAGGTGTTTCTCTGACGAAGCCCTTCGCTGCCCATGATTGCGGCATCTAGCTGCTGCCAGCGGTGCATTGCTCACAACTCCCTGAAGACACAGGAGGCCCTTTTAGTCCGTTTCGGATCCTAGTACAGCCCCGCGACTCAAGAGAGGACCTGATATGCTTCCTAGGGTTCGAGAAACCCAGGGACTAAGGCTGCATGGGGTCTGTCGCATGCCTACCTGGTTCATGAGAAAACCTGAACATTAGCTTAAGGCCAGAGGCCCCGTGTGGTTCTCCCCTTCCCTGAGGACAACTGAAGTAGGAGCACTTACCGAGGAACGGCAACATCCAATCTCCTTCCAGGAAACTCACTTGTCATCACAAAGGCAACTGTGCAACAACACTGTTTCCCAGGGAGAACTGAGCCCGCAGCTCTCTAAATCCCAATGAGGAAAATAAAGTTTCCCTTCAAGCCTTAGTTTCAAAATGGACCGCAGAGCATTCACCCTGTTGTATCCGTCACTCCATGGCACGTCCAAGGTGCGCATAGAACGGAGATACTACATTCGTTTCAACTTGCCGCATCCTAGCATTTTAACAAAAGACGCCCTTCACAGCCCTTCTTTCAGCCTATAGTTGCCCTCAACTGAGCTTCGCTCACAAGGCCCAGAAAGGACGGGCAGTCCGTCGTTTACATCTTGGATCCTAGTGCAGACCCCCGTGTCCTAAGACACCAGAAACGCTTCCTAGATTTAAAGCACCGCTTTGAGAAAGGCTGCCGTGAGCTTGCGGCCCGCCTGTCTGTGATGAGAGACGTAGAACGTTGGCTTGAGGCGAGTCGTCCGGGGTTGTGGGCGTACTCACGAATGATTTTTGAGGGAGGAGGACGTGGCAGGAATTGAAAGCCAAGTGCTCTTTTGTGGAAGATAACTAGTCCTCCCAAAGACGACTGTGCAGCAAAGAGAAGATGGGCAACAACAGTGTTTACCAGGTAACCCTGAGGCCGCAAACTCTCTACTTTGCAATGAGGAAAATCAACTTCCCAGGAAGACTCAATTCCCAGCAGGACAAAGCAGCATATTACCAAGTCGCATCGGACTCTCTCTTGTACATCCCGTGGACACAGTGGCTCGTGACACTAGTCACCATTGCCATGCTGGGATTCCTTACTGTGGTGTCAGGATATCAAGGGGAGGGCTTAGTTAGGCCTAGGTGACGGTACTTCTCTAGACTATCTACCAGTTCTGGAAAACCCTGTAGGTTTTGAAGCCGGACTTAAAGTGTAGTTGCCGCTTGAGGTAGACAGACGTCGTGGAGCAGCTCCCAGGAGCAGTGGTAGGCTAATTGTATTTTCTACTGCAGCTCAGGTTCCTCCAGAGCGCAGACACCCTTTGCATGAAGGAAGGCATGGAACGTTGATAACTGGGTTGCTTTCAAGCTATCGCAATCCAGGTGTCTAAACAACGAAGCCCTTCACTGCCCATCAGTTGGCATCTAGCTGTTCCCGACGGTAGATGGCTCAAGGCTCCCCGAAGACACAGGCAGTCCTTTCTCAGTACGTTTTGGAACCTAGCGCTGACAAGTGAGTCCAAAAGAGAGCTGATATGCTTCCTAGAGTTCAAGAACCACAGGGACTAAGGCTCTATGCAATCGGTTGTTTCGCTAAGTCTGTCATGAGAACACCTGGACGTTAGCTTGAGGCTAGAGGCCCCATGTGGTGGGCCCATTCCCTGAAGACTACTGAAGGATGACCACCTACCAAGGGATGGCAACCTCCAAGTTTCTTGCCTAGAAACTCACGTCATCACCAGGGCAATTGTGTTACGAAGAGAAGCTGTGCAGCAACAGTGTTTCTTGGGGAGAATTGAGCCCGCGGCTCTGTAAATCCCAATGAGGAAAATAAAGTTTCACTCGCAGCCTTACTTTCAAAAGGGACCACACAGAGCATTCACCCTGCTGTGTCTTTCTCTAGTTTGTACTCCCAAGGTGCGTTAGAAGGGAGATACTTGAGTTGTTTCACTTACCACATGCTAGATGTTTAGCAAAAGAAGGCCTTTACTGCCCTTCTTTTGGCATATGGTTGTCCTCAGCCGAACAGTTCTCTCAGCTCCTAGAAGCGATGGGCGGTCCCTTGTGTACATCTTGGATCCCAGTGCAGACCTGTTAGTCCTAAGACACCAGAAATGCTTCCTACACTTAAAGCACCGCTTTGACAAACGCTGCCTGGAACCTGTTGCCTGCCTATCTATCTGTGTGACGAACAAAACAGTAACTTAGCTTGGAGCCAGTCCTCCTATATGTTTGGCTTACTCACCGACGATTGCTGAGGGATGAGCACTTAGCAGGGACTGAAAGGCCACGTTTGCCTCACGGGGGGCGGGGATATGACTTGTCCTCACAAGGCAATTGTGCAATGAAGAAAAGATAGGCCACTACACTGTTCATCAGGTAACCTTGAGGCCGCGTGTCGTCATTCCAGTGTGCCAAATAAACTTCCCATCACGGTTCAGTTTCCAAGGCGAGGGCACAGCGTCTTATGCTGCAGTTTCTGACTCCCTACTGGACGTTCAGCTGACCACCTAGACCCTTTCGTGAGTCAACTTTGTGATACACTTTGTGATACGGGGTCGTGATGGTGGTGAAAGGATTAGCAAGTCATGGGTTAGTGAGGCCGGTGTGTACAATGTATCTCCAGAGTACCTGGCTTTCAAGGGAGAGCCTGAAATTTTTCAGGCTACACTGAAAGTCCAGTGGCCGCCTGGGGTAAATTGCATCACGTGCGAGTGCCCTGAAGGCGGGGTCGAATCACTGTATGTTTTGTGTGCTCTGGGTTCGGCAGAAAAGCAGACACGTTTTGCATGAAGGAATGAACAGAACGCTGATAGCTGGCTGTTTCTAAGCTATCCCAACCTAGGTGTTTCTCTGACGAAGCCCTTCGCTGCCCATGATTGCGGCATCTAGCTGCTGCCAGCGGTGCATTGCTCACAACTCCCTGAAGACACAGGAGGCCCTTTTAGTCCGTTTCGGATCCTAGTACAGCCCCGCGACTCAAGAGAGGACCTGATATGCTTCCTAGGGTTCGAGAAACCCAGGGACTAAGGCTGCATGGGGTCTGTCGCATGCCTACCTGGTTCATGAGAAAACCTGAACATTAGCTTAAGGCCAGAGGCCCCGTGTGGTTCTCCCCTTCCCTGAGGACAACTGAAGTAGGAGCACTTACCGAGGAACGGCAACATCCAATCTCCTTCCAGGAAACTCACTTGTCATCACAAAGGCAACTGTGCAACAACACTGTTTCCCAGGGAGAACTGAGCCCGCAGCTCTCTAAATCCCAATGAGGAAAATAAAGTTTCCCTTCAAGCCTTAGTTACAAAATGGACCGCAGAGCATTCACCCTGTTGTATCCGTCACTCCATGGCACGTCCAAGGTGCGCATAGAACGGAGATACTACATTCGTTTCAACTTGCCGCATCCTAGCATTTTAACAAAAGACGCCCTTCACAGCCCTTCTTTCAGCCTATAGCTGCCCTCAACTGAGCTTCGCTCACAAGGCCCAGAAAGGACGGGCAGTCCGTCGTTTACATCTTGGATCCTAGTGCAGACCCCCGTGTCCTAAGACACCAGAAACGCTTCCTAGATTTAAAGCACCGCTTTGACAAAGGCTGCCGTGAGCTTGCGGCCCGCCTATGTCTGTGATGAGAGACGTAGAACGTTGGCTTGAGGCGAGTCGTCCGGGGTTGTGGGCGTACTCACGAATGATTTTTGAGGGAGGAGGCCGTGGCAGGAATTGAAAGCCAAGTGCTCTTTCGTGGAAGATAACTAGTCCTCCCAAAGACGACTGTGCAGCAAAGAGAAGATGGGCAACAACAGTGTTTACCAGGTAACCCTGAGGCCGCAAACTCTCTACTTTGCAATGAGGAAAATCAACTTCCCAGGAAGACTCAATTCCCAGCAGGACAAAGCAGCATATTACCAAGTCGCATCGGACTCTCTCTTGTACATCCCGTGGACACAGTGGCTCGTGACACTAGTCACCATTGCCATGCTGGGAGTCCTTACTGTGGTGTCAGGATATCAAGGGGAGGGCTTAGTTAGGCCTAGGTGACGGTACTTCCCTAGACTATCTACCAGTTCTGGAAAACCCTGTAGGTTTTGAAGCCGGACTTAAAGTGTAGTTGCCGCTTGAGGTAGACAGACGTCGTGGAGCAGCTCCCAGGAGCAGTGGTAGGCTAATTGTATTTTCTACTGCAGCTCAGGGTTCCTCCAGAGCGCAGACACCCTTTGCATGAAGGAAGGCATGGAACGTTGATAACTGGGTTGCTTTCAAGCTATCGCAATCCAGGTGTCTAAACAACGAAGCCCTTCACTGCCCATCAGTTGGCATCTAGCTGTTCCCGACGGTAGATGGCTCAAGGCTCCCCGAAGACACAGGCAGTCCTTTCTCAGTACGTTTTGGAACCTAGCGCTGACAAGTGAGTCCAAAAGAGAGCTGATATGCTTCCTAGAGTTCAAGAACCACAGGGACTAAGGCTCTATGCAATCGGTTGTTTCGCTAAGTCTGTCATGAGAACACCTGGACGTTAGCTTGAGGCTAGAGGCCCCATGTGGTGGGCCCATTCCCTGAAGACTACTGAAGGATGACCACCTACCAAGGGATGGCAACCTCCAAGTTTCTTGCCTAGAAACTCACGTCATCACCAGGGCAATTGTGTTACGAAGAGAAGCTGTGCAGCAACAGTGTTTCTTGGGGAGAATTGAGCCCGCGGCTCTGTAAATCCCAATGAGGAAAATAAAGTTTCACTCGCAGCCTTACTTTCAAAAGGGACCACACAGAGCATTCACCCTGCTGTGTCTTTCTCTAGTTTGTACTCCCAAGGTGCGTTAGAAGGGAGATACTTGAGTTGTTTCACTTACCACATGCTAGATGTTTAGCAAAAGAAGGCCTTTACTGCCCCTCTTTTGGCATATGGTTGTCCTCAGCCGAACAGTTCTCTCAGCTCCTAGAAACGATGGGCGGTCCCTTGTGTACATCTTGGATCCCAGTGCAGACCTGTTAGTCCTAAGACACCAGAAATGCTTCCTACACTTAAAGCACCGCTTTGACAAACGCTGCCTGGAACCTGTTGCCTGCCTATCTATCTGTGTGACGAACAAAACAGTAACTTAGCTTGGAGCCAGTCCTCCTATATGTTTGGCTTACTCACCGACGATTGCTGAGGGATGAGCACTTAGCAGGGACTGAAAGGCCACGTTTGCCTCACGGGGGGCGGGGATATGACTTGTCCTCACAAGGCAATTGTGCAATGAAGAAAAGATAGGCCACTACACTGTTCATCAGGTAACCTTGAGGCCGCGTGTCGTCATTCCAGTGTGCCAAATAAACTTCCCATCACGGTTCAGTTTCCAAGGCGAGGGCACAGCGTCTTATGCTGCAGTTTCTGACTCCCTACTGGACGTTCAGCTGACCACCTAGACCCTTTCGTGAGTCAACTTTGTGATACACTTTGTGATACGGGGTCGTGATGGTGGTGAAAGGATTATCAAGTCATGGGTTAGTGAGGCCCGTGTGTACAATGTATCTCCAGAGTACCTGGCTTTCAAGGGAGAGCCTGAAATTTTTCAGGCTACACTGAAAGTCCAGTGGCCGCCTGGGGTAAATTGCATCACGTGCGAGTGCCCTGAAGGCGGGGTCGAATCACTGTATGTTTTGTGTGCTCTGGGTTCGGCAGAAAAGCAGACACGTTTTGCATGAAGGAATGAACAGAACGCTGATAGCTGGCTGTTTCTAAGCTATCCCAACCTAGGTGTTTCTCTGACGAAGCCCTTCGCTGCCCATGATTGCGGCATCTAGCTGCTGCCAGCGGTGCATTGCTCACAACTCCCTGAAGACACAGGAGGCCCTTTTAGTCCGTTTCGGATCCTAGTACAGCCCCGCGACTCAAGAGAGGACCTGATATGCTTCCTAGGGTTCGAGAAACCCAGGGACTAAGGCTGCATGGGGTCTGTCGCATGCCTACCTGGTTCATGAGAAAACCTGAACATTAGCTTAAGGCCAGAGGCCCCGTGTGGTTCTCCCCTTCCCTGAGGACAACTGAAGTAGGAGCACTTACCGAGGAACGGCAACATCCAATCTCCTTCCAGGAAACTCACTTGTCATCACAAAGGCAACTGTGCAACAACACTGTTTCCCAGGGAGAACTGAGCCCGCAGCTCTCTAAATCCCAATGAGGAAAATAAAGTTTCCCTTCAAGCCTTAGTTTCAAAATGGACCGCAGAGCATTCACCCTGTTGTATCCGTCACTCCATGGCACGTCCAAGGTGCGCATAGAACGGAGATACTACATTCGTTTCAACTTGCCGCATCCTAGCATTTTAACAAAAGACGCCCTTCACAGCCCTTCTTTCAGCCTATAGCTGTCCTCAACTGAGCTTCGCTCACAAGGCCCAGAAAGGACGGGCAGTCCGTCGTTTACATCTTGGATCCTAGTGCAGACCCCCGTGTCCTAAGACACCAGAAACGCTTCCTAGATTTAAAGCACCGCTTTGACAAAGGCTGCCGTGAGCTTGCGGCCCGCCTATGTCTGTGATGAGAGACGTAGAACGTTGGCTTGAGGCGAGTCGTCCGGGGTTGTGGGCGTACTCACGAATGATTTTTGAGGGAGGAGGCCGTGGCAGGAATTGAAAGCCAAGTGCTCTTTCGTGGAAGATAACTAGTCCTCCCAAAGACGACTGTGCAGCAAAGAGAAGATGGGCAACAACAGTGTTTACCAGGTAACCCTGAGGCCGCAAACTCTCTACTTTGCAATGAGGAAAATCAACTTCCCAGGAAGACTCAATTCCCAGCAGGACAAAGCAGCATATTACCAAGTCGCATCGGACTCTCTCTTGTACATCCCGTGGACACAGTGGCTCGTGACACTAGTCACCATTGCCATGCTGGGAGTCCTTACTGTGGTGTCAGGATATCAAGGGGAGGGCTTAGTTAGGCCTAGGTGACGGTACTTCCCTAGACTATCTACCAGTTCTGGAAAACCCTGTAGGTTTTGAAGCCGGACTTAAAGTGTAGTTGCCGCTTGAGGTAGACAGACGTCGTGGAGCAGCTCCCAGGAGCAGTGGTAGGCTAATTGTATTTTCTACTGCAGCTCAGGGTTCCTCCAGAGCGCAGACACCCTTTGCATGAAGGAAGGCATGGAACGTTGATAACTGGGTTGCTTTCAAGCTATCGCAATCCAGGTGTCTAAACAACGAAGCCCTTCACTGCCCATCAGTTGGCATCTAGCTGTTCCCGACGGTAGATGGCTCAAGGCTCCCCGAAGACACAGGCAGTCCTTTCTCAGTACGTTTTGGAACCTAGCGCTGACAAGTGAGTCCAAAAGAGAGCTGATATGCTTCCTAGAGTTCAAGAACCACAGGGACTAAGGCTCTATGCAATCGGTTGTTTCGCTAAGTCTGTCATGAGAACACCTGGACGTTAGCTTGAGGCTAGAGGCCCCATGTGGTGGGCCCATTCCCTGAAGACTACTGAAGGATGACCACCTACCAAGGGATGGCAACCTCCAAGTTTCTTGCCTAGAAACTCACGTCATCACCAGGGCAATTGTGTTACGAAGAGAAGCTGTGCAGCAACAGTGTTTCTTGGGGAGAATTGAGCCCGCGGCTCTGTAAATCCCAATGAGGAAAATAAAGTTTCACTCGCAGCCTTACTTTCAAAAGGGACCACACAGAGCATTCACCCTGCTGTGTCTTTCTCTAGTTTGTACTCCCAAGGTGCGTTAGAAGGGAGATACTTGAGTTGTTTCACTTACCACATGCTAGATGTTTAGCAAAAGAAGGCCTTTACTGCCCCTCTTTTGGCATATGGTTGTCCTCAGCCGAACAGTTCTCTCAGCTCCTAGAAGCGATGGGCGGTCCCTTGTGTACATCTTGGATCCCAGTGCAGACCTGTTAGTCCTAAGACACCAGAAATGCTTCCTACACTTAAAGCACCGCTTTGACAAACGCTGCCTGGAACCTGTTGCCTGCCTATCTATCTGTGTGACGAACAAAACAGTAACTTAGCTTGGAGCCAGTCCTCCTATATGTTTGGCTTACTCACCGACGATTGCTGAGGGATGAGCACTTAGCAGGGACTGAAAGGCCACGTTTGCCTCACGGGGGGCGGGGATATGACTTGTCCTCACAAGGCAATTGTGCAATGAAGAAAAGATAGGCCACTACACTGTTCATCAGGTAACCTTGAGGCCGCGTGTCGTCATTCCAGTGTGCCAAATAAACTTCCCATCACGGTTCAGTTTCCAAGGCGAGGGCACAGCGTCTTATGCTGCAGTTTCTGACTCCCTACTGGACGTTCAGCTGACCACCTAGACCCTTTCGTGAGTCAACTTTGTGATACACTTTGTGATACGGGGTCGTGATGGTGGTGAAAGGATTAGCAAGTCATGGGTTAGTGAGGCCGGTGTGTACAATGTATCTCCAGAGTACCTGGCTTTCAAGGGAGAGCCTGAAATTTTTCAGGCTACACTGAAAGTCCAGTGGCCGCCTGGGGTAAATTGCATCACGTGCGAGTGCCCTGAAGGCGGGGTCGAATCACTGTATGTTTTGTGTGCTCTGGGTTCGGCAGAAAAGCAGACACGTTTTGCATGAAGGAATGAACAGAACGCTGATAGCTGGCTGTTTCTAAGCTATCCCAACCTAGGTGTTTCTCTGACGAAGCCCTTCGCTGCCCATGATTGCGGCATCTAGCTGCTGCCAGCGGTGCATTGCTCACAACTCCCTGAAGACACAGGAGGCCCTTTTAGTCCGTTTCGGATCCTAGTACAGCCCCGCGACTCAAGAGAGGACCTGATATGCTTCCTAGGGTTCGAGAAACCCAGGGACTAAGGCTGCATGGGGTCTGTCGCATGCCTACCTGGTTCATGAGAAAACCTGAACATTAGCTTAAGGCCAGAGGCCCCGTGTGGTTCTCCCCTTCCCTGAGGACAACTGAAGTAGGAGCACTTACCGAGGAACGGCAACATCCAATCTCCTTCCAGGAAACTCACTTGTCATCACAAAGGCAACTGTGCAACAACACTGTTTCCCAGGGAGAACTGAGCCCGCAGCTCTCTAAATCCCAATGAGGAAAATAAAGTTTCCCTTCAAGCCTTAGTTTCAAAATGGACCGCAGAGCATTCACCCTGTTGTATCCGTCACTCCATGGCACGTCCAAGGTGCGCATAGAACGGAGATACTACATTCGTTTCAACTTGCCGCATCCTAGCATTTTAACAAAAGACGCCCTTCACAGCCCTTCTTTCAGCCTATAGCTGCCCTCAACTGAGCTTCGCTCACAAGGCCCAGAAAGGACGGGCAGTCCGTCGTTTACATCTTGGATCCTAGTGCAGACCCCCGTGTCCTAAGACACCAGAAACGCTTCCTAGATTTAAAGCACCGCTTTGACAAAGGCTGCCGTGAGCTTGCGGCCCGCCTATGTCTGTGATGAGAGACGTAGAACGTTGGCTTGAGGCGAGTCGTCCGGGGTTGTGGGCGTACTCACGAATGATTTTTGAGGGAGGAGGCCGTGGCAGGAATTGAAAGCCAAGTGCTCTTTCGTGGAAGATAACTAGTCCTCCCAAAGACGACTGTGCAGCAAAGAGAAGATGGGCAACAACAGTGTTTACCAGGTAACCCTGAGGCCGCAAACTCTCTACTTTGCAATGAGGAAAATCAACTTCCCAGGAAGACTCAATTCCCAGCAGGACAAAGCAGCATATTACCAAGTCGCATCGGACTCTCTCTTGTACATCCCGTGGACACAGTGGCTCGTGACACTAGTCACCATTGCCATGCTGGGAGTCCTTACTGTGGTGTCAGGATATCAAGGGGAGGGCTTAGTTAGGCCTAGGTGACGGTACTTCCCTAGACTATCTACCAGTTCTGGAAAACCCTGTAGGTTTTGAAGCCGGACTTAAAGTGTAGTTGCCGCTTGAGGTAGACAGACGTCGTGGAGCAGCTCCCAGGAGCAGTGGTAGGCTAATTGTATTTTCTACTGCAGCTCAGGGTTCCTCCAGAGCGCAGACACCCTTTGCATGAAGGAAGGCATGGAACGTTGATAACTGGGTTGCTTTCAAGCTATCGCAATCCAGGTGTCTAAACAACGAAGCCGTTCACTGCCCATCAGTTGGCATCTAGCTGTTCCCGACGGTAGATGGCTCAAGGCTCCCCGAAGACACAGGCAGTCCTTTCTCAGTACGTTTTGGAACCTAGCGCTGACAAGTGAGTCCAAAAGAGAGCTGATATGCTTCCTAGAGTTCAAGAACCACAGGGACTAAGGCTCTATGCAATCGGTTGTTTCGCTAAGTCTGTCATGAGAACACCTGGACGTTAGCTTGAGGCTAGAGGCCCCATGTGGTGGGCCCATTCCCTGAAGACTACTGAAGGATGACCACCTACCAAGGGATGGCAACCTCCAAGTTTCTTGCCTAGAAACTCACGTCATCACCAGGGCAATTGTGTTACGAAGAGAAGCTGTGCAGCAACAGTGTTTCTTGGGGAGAATTGAGCCCGCGGCTCTGTAAATCCCAATGAGGAAAATAAAGTTTCACTCGCAGCCTTACTTTCAAAAGGGACCACACAGAGCATTCACCCTGCTGTGTCTTTCTCTAGTTTGTACTCCCAAGGTGCGTTAGAAGGGAGATACTTGAGTTGTTTCACTTACCACATGCTAGATGTTTAGCAAAAGAAGGCCTTTACTGCCCCTCTTTTGGCATATGGTTGTCCTCAGCCGAACAGTTCTCTCAGCTCCTAGAAGCGATGGGCGGTCCCTTGTGTACATCTTGGATCCCAGTGCAGACCTGTTAGTCCTAAGACACCAGAAATGCTTCCTACACTTAAAGCACCGCTTTGACAAACGCTGCCTGGAACCTGTTGCCTGCCTATCTATCTGTGTGACGAACAAAACAGTAACTTAGCTTGGAGCCAGTCCTCCTATATGTTTGGCTTACTCACCGACGATTGCTGAGGGATGAGCACTTAGCAGGGACTGAAAGGCCACGTTTGCCTCACGGGGGGCGGGGATATGACTTGTCCTCACAAGGCAATTGTGCAATGAAGAAAAGATAGGCCACTACACTGTTCATCAGGTAACCTTGAGGCCGCGTGTCGTCATTCCAGTGTGCCAAATAAACTTCCCATCACGGTTCAGTTTCCAAGGCGAGGGCACAGCGTCTTATGCTGCAGTTTCTGACTCCCTACTGGACGTTCAGCTGACCACCTAGACCCTTTCGTGAGTCAACTTTGTGATACACTTTGTGATACGGGGTCGTGATGGTGGTGAAAGGATTAGCAAGTCATGGGTTAGTGAGGCCGGTGTGTACAATGTATCTCCAGAGTACCTGGCTTTCAAGGGAGAGCCTGAAATTTTTCAGGCTACACTGAAAGTCCAGTGGCCGCCTGGGGTAAATTGCATCACGTGCGAGTGCCCTGAAGGCGGGGTCGAATCACTGTATGTTTTGTGTGCTCTGGGTTCGGCAGAAAAGCAGACACGTTTTGCATGAAGGAATGAACAGAACGCTGATAGCTGGCTGTTTCTAAGCTATCCCAACCTAGGTGTTTCTCTGACGAAGCCCTTCGCTGCCCATGATTGCGGCATCTAGCTGCTGCCAGCGGTGCATTGCTCACAACTCCCTGAAGACACAGGAGGCCCTTTTAGTCCGTTTCGGATCCTAGTACAGCCCCGCGACTCAAGAGAGGACCTGATATGCTTCCTAGGGTTCGAGAAACCCAGGGACTAAGGCTGCATGGGGTCTGTCGCATGCCTACCTGGTTCATGAGAAAACCTGAACATTAGCTTAAGGCCAGAGGCCCCGTGTGGTTCTCCCCTTCCCTGAGGACAACTGAAGTAGGAGCACTTACCGAGGAACGGCAACATCCAATCTCCTTCCAGGAAACTCACTTGTCATCACAAAGGCAACTGTGCAACAACACTGTTTCCCAGGGAGAACTGAGCCCGCAGCTCTCTAAATCCCAATGAGGAAAATAAAGTTTCCCTTCAAGCCTTAGTTTCAAAATGGACCGCAGAGCATTCACCCTGTTGTATCCGTCACTCCATGGCACGTCCAAGGTGCGCATAGAACGGAGATACTACATTCGTTTCAACTTGCCGCATCCTAGCATTTTAACAAAAGACGCCCTTCACAGCCCTTCTTTCAGCCTATAGCTGCCCTCAACTGAGCTTCGCTCACAAGGCCCAGAAAGGACGGGCAGTCCGTCGTTTACATGTTGGATCCTAGTGCAGACCCCCGTGTCCTAAGACACCAGAAACGCTTCCTAGATTTAAAGCACCGCTTTGACAAAGGCTGCCGTGAGCTTGCGGCCCGCCTATGTCTGTGATGAGAGACGTAGAACGTTGGCTTGAGGCGAGTCGTCCGGGGTTGTGGGCGTACTCACGAATGATTTTTGAGGGAGGAGGCCGTGGCAGGAATTGAAAGCCAAGTGCTCTTTCGTGGAAGATAACTAGTCCTCCCAAAGACGACTGTGCAGCAAAGAGAAGATGGGCAACAACAGTGTTTACCAGGTAACCCTGAGGCCGCAAACTCTCTACTTTGCAATGAGGAAAATCAACTTCCCAGGAAGACTCAATTCCCAGCAGGACAAAGCAGCATATTACCAAGTCGCATCGGACTCTCTCTTGTACATCCCGTGGACACAGTGGCTCGTGACACTAGTCACCATTGCCATGCTGGGAGTCCTTACTGTGGTGTCAGGATATCAAGGGGAGGGCTTAGTTAGGCCTAGGTGACGGTACTTCCCTAGACTATCTACCAGTTCTGGAAAACCCTGTAGGTTTTGAAGCCGGACTTAAAGTGTAGTTGCCGCTTGAGGTAGACAGACGTCGTGGAGCAGCTCCCAGGAGCAGTGGTAGGCTAATTGTATTTTCTACTGCAGCTCAGGGTTCCTCCAGAGCGCAGACACCCTTTGCATGAAGGAAGGCATGGAACGTTGATAACTGGGTTGCTTTCAAGCTATCGCAATCCAGGTGTCTAAACAACGAAGCCCTTCACTGCCCATCAGTTGGCATCTAGCTGTTCCCGACGGTAGATGGCTCAAGGCTCCCCGAAGACACAGGCAGTCCTTTCTCAGTACGTTTTGGAACCTAGCGCTGACAAGTGAGTCCAAAAGAGAGCTGATATGCTTCCTAGAGTTCAAGAACCACAGGGACTAAGGCTCTATGCAATCGGTTGTTTCGCTAAGTCTGTCATGAGAACACCTGGACGTTAGCTTGAGGCTAGAGGCCCCATGTGGTGGGCCCATTCCCTGAAGACTACTGAAGGATGACCACCTACCAAGGGATGGCAACCTCCAAGTTTCTTGCCTAGAAACTCACGTCATCACCAGGGCAATTGTGTTACGAAGAGAAGCTGTGCAGCAACAGTGTTTCTTGGGGAGAATTGAGCCCGCGGCTCTGTAAATCCCAATGAGGAAAATAAAGTTTCACTCGCAGCCTTACTTTCAAAAGGGACCACACAGAGCATTCACCCTGCTGTGTCTTTCTCTAGTTTGTACTCCCAAGGTGCGTTAGAAGGGAGATACTTGAGTTGTTTCACTTACCACATGCTAGATGTTTAGCAAAAGAAGGCCTTTACTGCCCCTCTTTTGGCATATGGTTGTCCTCAGCCGAACAGTTCTCTCAGCTCCTAGAAGCGATGGGCGGTCCCTTGTGTACATCTTGGATCCCAGTGCAGACCTGTTAGTCCTAAGACACCAGAAATGCTTCCTACACTTAAAGCACCGCTTTGACAAACGCTGCCTGGAACCTGTTGCCTGCCTATCTATCTGTGTGACGAACAAAACAGTAACTTAGCTTGGAGCCAGTCCTCCTATATGTTTGGCTTACTCACCGACGATTGCTGAGGGATGAGCACTTAGCAGGGACTGAAAGGCCACGTTTGCCTCACGGGGGGCGGGGATATGACTTGTCCTCACAAGGCAATTGTGCAATGAAGAAAAGATAGGCCACTACACTGTTCATCAGGTAACCTTGAGGCCGCGTGTCGTCATTCCAGTGTGCCAAATAAACTTCCCATCACGGTTCAGTTTCCAAGGCGAGGGCACAGCGTCTTATGCTGCAGTTTCTGACTCCCTACTGGACGTTCAGCTGACCACCTAGACCCTTTCGTGAGTCAACTTTGTGATACACTTTGTGATACGGGGTCGTGATGGTGGTGAAAGGATTAGCAAGTCATGGGTTAGTGAGGCCGGTGTGTACAATGTATCTCCAGAGTACCTGGCTTTCAAGGGAGAGCCTGAAATTTTTCAGGCTACACTGAAAGTCCAGTGGCCGCCTGGGGTAAATTGCATCACGTGCGAGTGCCCTGAAGGCGGGGTCGAATCACTGTATGTTTTGTGTGCTCTGGGTTCGGCAGAAAAGCAGACACGTTTTGCATGAAGGAATGAACAGAACGCTGATAGCTGGCTGTTTCTAAGCTATCCCAACCTAGGTGTTTCTCTGACGAAGCCCTTCGCTGCCCATGATTGCGGCATCTAGCTGCTGCCAGCGGTGCATTGCTCACAACTCCCTGAAGACACAGGAGGCCCTTTTAGTCCGTTTCGGATCCTAGTACAGCCCCGCGACTCAAGAGAGGACCTGATATGCTTCCTAGGGTTCGAGAAACCCAGGGACTAAGGCTGCATGGGGTCTGTCGCATGCCTACCTGGTTCATGAGAAAACCTGAACATTAGCTTAAGGCCAGAGGCCCCGTGTGGTTCTCCCCTTCCCTGAGGACAACTGAAGTAGGAGCACTTACCGAGGAACGGCAACATCCAATCTCCTTCCAGGAAACTCACTTGTCATCACAAAGGCAACTGTGCAACAACACTGTTTCCCAGGGAGAACTGAGCCCGCAGCTCTCTAAATCCCAATGAGGAAAATAAAGTTTCCCTTCAAGCCTTAGTTTCAAAATGGACCGCAGAGCATTCACCCTGTTGTATCCGTCACTCCATGGCACGTCCAAGGTGCGCATAGAACGGAGATACTACATTCGTTTCAACTTGCCGCATCCTAGCATTTTAACAAAAGACGCCCTTCACAGCCCTTCTTTCAGCCTATAGCTGCCCTCAACTGAGCTTCGCTCACAAGGCCCAGAAAGGACGGGCAGTCCGTCGTTTACATCTTGGATCCTAGTGCAGACCCCCGTGTCCTAAGACACCAGAAACGCTTCCTAGATTTAAAGCACCGCTTTGACAAAGGCTGCCGTGAGCTTGCGGCCCGCCTATGTCTGTGATGAGAGACGTAGAACGTTGGCTTGAGGCGAGTCGTCCGGGGTTGTGGGCATACTCACGAATGATTTTTGAGGGAGGAGGCCGTGGCAGGAATTGAAAGCCAAGTGCTCTTTCGTGGAAGATAACTAGTCCTCCCAAAGACGACTGTGCAGCAAAGAGAAGATGGGCAACAACAGTGTTTACCAGGTAACCCTGAGGCCGCAAACTCTCTACTTTGCAATGAGGAAAATCAACTTCCCAGGAAGACTCAATTCCCAGCAGGACAAAGCAGCATATTACCAAGTCGCATCGGACTCTCTCTTGTACATCCCGTGGACACAGTGGCTCGTGACACTAGTCACCATTGCCATGCTGGGAGTCCTTACTGTGGTGTCAGGATATCAAGGGGAGGGCTTAGTTAGGCCTAGGTGACGGTACTTCCCTAGACTATCTACCAGTTCTGGAAAACCCTGTAGGTTTTGAAGCCGGACTTAAAGTGTAGTTGCCGCTTGAGGTAGACAGACGTCGTGGAGCAGCTCCCAGGAGCAGTGGTAGGCTAATTGTATTTTCTACTGCAGCTCAGGGTTCCTCCAGAGCGCAGACACCCTTTGCATGAAGGAAGGCATGGAACGTTGATAACTGGGTTGCTTTCAAGCTATCGCAATCCAGGTGTCTAAACAACGAAGCCCTTCACTGCCCATCAGTTGGCATCTAGCTGTTCCCGACGGTAGATGGCTCAAGGCTCCCCGAAGACACAGGCAGTCCTTTCTCAGTACGTTTTGGAACCTAGCGCTGACAAGTGAGTCCAAAAGAGAGCTGATATGCTTCCTAGAGTTCAAGAACCACAGGGACTAAGGCTCTATGCAATCGGTTGTTTCGCTAAGTCTGTCATGAGAACACCTGGACGTTAGCTTGAGGCTAGAGGCCCCATGTGGTGGGCCCATTCCCTGAAGACTACTGAAGGATGACCACCTACCAAGGGATGGCAACCTCCAAGTTTCTTGCCTAGAAACTCACGTCATCACCAGGGCAATTGTGTTACGAAGAGAAGCTGTGCAGCAACAGTGTTTCTTGGGGAGAATTGAGCCCGCGGCTCTGTAAATCCCAATGAGGAAAATAAAGTTTCACTCGCAGCCTTACTTTCAAAAGGGACCACACAGAGCATTCACCCTGCTGTGTCTTTCTCTAGTTTGTACTCCCAAGGTGCGTTAGAAGGGAGATACTTGAGTTGTTTCACTTACCACATGCTAGATGTTTAGCAAAAGAAGGCCTTTACTGCCCCTCTTTTGGCATATGGTTGTCCTCAGCCGAACAGTTCTCTCAGCTCCTAGAAGCGATGGGCGGTCCCTTGTGTACATCTTGGATCCCAGTGCAGACCTGTTAGTCCTAAGACACCAGAAATGCTTCCTACACTTAAAGCACCGCTTTGACAAACGCTGCCTGGAACCTGTTGCCTGCCTATCTATCTGTGTGACGAACAAAACAGTAACTTAGCTTGGAGCCAGTCCTCCTATATGTTTGGCTTACTCACCGACGATTGCTGAGGGATGAGCACTTAGCAGGGACTGAAAGGCCACGTTTGCCTCACGGGGGGCGGGGATATGACTTGTCCTCACAAGGCAATTGTGCAATGAAGAAAAGATAGGCCACTACACTGTTCATCAGGTAACCTTGAGGCCGCGTGTCGTCATTCCAGTGTGCCAAATAAACTTCCCATCACGGTTCAGTTTCCAAGGCGAGGGCACAGCGTCTTATGCTGCAGTTTCTGACTCCCTACTGGACGTTCAGCTGACCACCTAGACCCTTTCGTGAGTCAACTTTGTGATACACTTTGTGATACGGGGTCGTGATGGTGGTGAAAGGATTAGCAAGTCATGGGTTAGTGAGGCCGGTGTGTACAATGTATCTCCAGAGTACCTGGCTTTCAAGGGAGAGCCTGAAATTTTTCAGGCTACACTGAAAGTCCAGTGGCCGCCTGGGGTAAATTGCATCACGTGCGAGTGCCCTGAAGGCGGGGTCGAATCACTGTATGTTTTGTGTGCTCTGGGTTCGGCAGAAAAGCAGACACGTTTTGCATGAAGGAATGAACAGAACGCTGATAGCTGGCTGTTTCTAAGCTATCCCAACCTAGGTGTTTCTCTGACGAAGCCCTTCGCTGCCCATGATTGCGGCATCTAGCTGCTGCCAGCGGTGCATTGCTCACAACTCCCTGAAGACACAGGAGGCCCTTTTAGTCCGTTTCGGATCCTAGTACAGCCCCGCGACTCAAGAGAGGACCTGATATGCTTCCTAGGGTTCGAGAAACCCAGGGACTAAGGCTGCATGGGGTCTGTCGCATGCCTACCTGGTTCATGAGAAAACCTGAACATTAGCTTAAGGCCAGAGGCCCCGTGTGGTTCTCCCCTTCCCTGAGGACAACTGAAGTAGGAGCACTTACCGAGGAACGGCAACATCCAATCTCCTTCCAGGAAACTCACTTGTCATCACAAAGGCAACTGTGCAACAACACTGTTTCCCAGGGAGAACTGAGCCCGCAGCTCTCTAAATCCCAATGAGGAAAATAAAGTTTCCCTTCAAGCCTTAGTTTCAAAATGGACCGCAGAGCATTCACCCTGTTGTATCCGTCACTCCATGGCACGTCCAAGGTGCGCATAGAACGGAGATACTACATTCGTTTCAACTTGCCGCATCCTAGCATTTTAACAAAAGACGCCCTTCACAGCCCTTCTTTCAGCCTATAGCTGCCCTCAACTGAGCTTCGCTCACAAGGCCCAGAAAGGACGGGCAGTCCGTCGTTTACATCTTGGATCCTAGTGCAGACCCCCGTGTCCTAAGACACCAGAAACGCTTCCTAGATTTAAAGCACCGCTTTGACAAAGGCTGCCGTGAGCTTGCGGCCCGCCTATGTCTGTGATGAGAGACGTAGAACGTTGGCTTGAGGCGAGTCGTCCGGGGTTGTGGGCGTACTCACGAATGATTTTTGAGGGAGGAGGCCGTGGCAGGAATTGAAAGCCAAGTGCTCTTTCGTGGAAGATAACTAGTCCTCCCAAAGACGACTGTGCAGCAAAGAGAAGATGGGCAACAACAGTGTTTACCAGGTAACCCTGAGGCCGCAAACTCTCTACTTTGCAATGAGGAAAATCAACTTCCCAGGAAGACTCAATTCCCAGCAGGACAAAGCAGCATATTACCAAGTCGCATCGGACTCTCTCTTGTACATCCCGTGGACACAGTGGCTCGTGACACTAGTCACCATTGCCATGCTGGGAGTCCTTACTGTGGTGTCAGGATATCAAGGGGAGGGCTTAGTTAGGCCTAGGTGACGGTACTTCCCTAGACTATCTACCAGTTCTGGAAAACCCTGTAGGTTTTGAAGCCGGACTTAAAGTGTAGTTGCCGCTTGAGGTAGACAGACGTCGTGGAGCAGCTCCCAGGAGCAGTGGTAGGCTAATTGTATTTTCTACTGCAGCTCAGGGTTCCTCCAGAGCGCAGACACCCTTTGCATGAAGGAAGGCATGGAACGTTGATAACTGGGTTGCTTTCAAGCTATCGCAATCCAGGTGTCTAAACAACGAAGCCCTTCACTGCCCATCAGTTGGCATCTAGCTGTTCCCGACGGTAGATGGCTCAAGGCTCCCCGAAGACACAGGCAGTCCTTTCTCAGTACGTTTTGGAACCTAGCGCTGACAAGTGAGTCCAAAAGAGAGCTGATATGCTTCCTAGAGTTCAAGAACCACAGGGACTAAGGCTCTATGCAATCGGTTGTTTCGCTAAGTCTGTCATGAGAACACCTGGACGTTAGCTTGAGGCTAGAGGCCCCATGTGGTGGGCCCATTCCCTGAAGACTACTGAAGGATGACCACCTACCAAGGGATGGCAACCTCCAAGTTTCTTGCCTAGAAACTCACGTCATCACCAGGGCAATTGTGTTACGAAGAGAAGCTGTGCAGCAACAGTGTTTCTTGGGGAGAATTGAGCCCGCGGCTCTGTAAATCCCAATGAGGAAAATAAAGTTTCACTCGCAGCCTTACTTTCAAAAGGGACCACACAGAGCATTCACCCTGCTGTGTCTTTCTCTAGTTTGTACTCCCAAGGTGCGTTAGAAGGGAGATACTTGAGTTGTTTCACTTACCACATGCTAGATGTTTAGCAAAAGAAGGCCTTTACTGCCCCTCTTTTGGCATATGGTTGTCCTCAGCCGAACAGTTCTCTCAGCTCCTAGAAGCGATGGGCGGTCCCTTGTGTACATCTTGGATCCCAGTGCAGACCTGTTAGTCCTAAGACACCAGAAATGCTTCCTACACTTAAAGCACCGCTTTGACAAACGCTGCCTGGAACCTGTTGCCTGCCTATCTATCTGTGTGACGAACAAAACAGTAACTTAGCTTGGAGCCAGTCCTCCTATATGTTTGGCTTACTCACCGACGATTGCTGAGGGATGAGCACTTAGCAGGGACTGAAAGGCCACGTTTGCCTCACGGGGGGCGGGGATATGACTTGTCCTCACAAGGCAATTGTGCAATGAAGAAAAGATAGGCCACTACACTGTTCATCAGGTAACCTTGAGGCCGCGTGTCGTCATTCCAGTGTGCCAAATAAACTTCCCATCACGGTTCAGTTTCCAAGGCGAGGGCACAGCGTCTTATGCTGCAGTTTCTGACTCCCTACTGGACGTTCAGCTGACCACCTAGACCCTTTCGTGAGTCAACTTTGTGATACACTTTGTGATACGGGGTCGTGATGGTGGTGAAAGGATTAGCAAGTCATGGGTTAGTGAGGCCGGTGTGTACAATGTATCTCCAGAGTACCTGGCTTTCAAGGGAGAGCCTGAAATTTTTCAGGCTACACTGAAAGTCCAGTGGCCGCCTGGGGTAAATTGCATCACGTGCGAGTGCCCTGAAGGCGGGGTCGAATCACTGTATGTTTTGTGTGCTCTGGGTTCGGCAGAAAAGCAGACACGTTTTGCATGAAGGAATGAACAGAACGCTGATAGCTGGCTGTTTCTAAGCTATCCCAACCTAGGTGTTTCTCTGACGAAGCCCTTCGCTGCCCATGATTGCGGCATCTAGCTGCTGCCAGCGGTGCATTGCTCACAACTCCCTGAAGACACAGGAGGCCCTTTTAGTCCGTTTCGGATCCTAGTACAGCCCCGCGACTCAAGAGAGGACCTGATATGCTTCCTAGGGTTCGAGAAACCCAGGGACTAAGGCTGCATGGGGTCTGTCGCATGCCTACCTGGTTCATGAGAAAACCTGAACATTAGCTTAAGGCCAGAGGCCCCGTGTGGTTCTCCCCTTCCCTGAGGACAACTGAAGTAGGAGCACTTACCGAGGAATGGCAACATCCAATCTCCTTCCAGGAAACTCACTTGTCATCACAAAGGCAACTGTGCAACAACACTGTTTCCCAGGGAGAACTGAGCCCGCAGCTCTCTAAATCCCAATGAGGAAAATAAAGTTTCCCTTCAAGCCTTAGTTTCAAAATGGACCGCAGAGCATTCACCCTGTTGTATCCGTCACTCCATGGCACGTCCAAGGTGCGCATAGAACGGAGATACTACATTCGTTTCAACTTGCCGCATCCTAGCATTTTAACAAAAGACGCCCTTCACAGCCCTTCTTTCAGCCTATAGCTGCCCTCAACTGAGCTTCGCTCACAAGGCCCAGAAAGGACGGGCAGTCCGTCGTTTACATCTTGGATCCTAGTGCAGACCCCCGTGTCCTAAGACACCAGAAACGCTTCCTAGATTTAAAGCACCGCTTTGACAAAGGCTGCCGTGAGCTTGCGGCCCGCCTATGTCTGTGATGAGAGACGTAGAACGTTGGCTTGAGGCGAGTCGTCCGGGGTTGTGGGCGTACTCACGAATGATTTTTGAGGGAGGAGGCCGTGGCAGGAATTGAAAGCCAAGTGCTCTTTCGTGGAAGATAACTAGTCCTCCCAAAGACGACTGTGCAGCAAAGAGAAGATGGGCAACAACAGTGTTTACCAGGTAACCCTGAGGCCACAAACTCTCTACTTTGCAATGAGGAAAATCAACTTCCCAGGAAGACTCAATTCCCAGCAGGACAAAGCAGCATATTACCAAGTCGCATCGGACTCTCTCTTGTACATCCCGTGGACACAGTGGCTCGTGACACTAGTCACCATTGCCATGCTGGGAGTCCTTACTGTGGTGTCAGGATATCAAGGGGAGGGCTTAGTTAGGCCTAGGTGACGGTACTTCCCTAGACTATCTACCAGTTCTGGAAAACCCTGTAGGTTTTGAAGCCGGACTTAAAGTGTAGTTGCCGCTTGAGGTAGACAGACGTCGTGGAGCAGCTCCCAGGAGCAGTGGTAGGCTAATTGTATTTTCTACTGCAGCTCAGGGTTCCTCCAGAGCGCAGACACCCTTTGCATGAAGGAAGGCATGGAACGTTGATAACTGGGTTGCTTTCAAGCTATCGCAATCCAGGTGTCTAAACAACGAAGCCCTTCACTGCCCATCAGTTGGCATCTAGCTGTTCCCGACGGTAGATGGCTCAAGGCTCCCCGAAGACACAGGCAGTCCTTTCTCAGTACGTTTTGGAACCTAGCGCTGACAAGTGAGTCCAAAAGAGAGCTGATATGCTTCCTAGAGTTCAAGAACCACAGGGACTAAGGCTCTATGCAATCGGTTGTTTCGCTAAGTCTGTCATGAGAACACCTGGACGTTAGCTTGAGGCTAGAGGCCCCATGTGGTGGGCCCATTCCCTGAAGACTACTGAAGGATGACCACCTACCAAGGGATGGCAACCTCCAAGTTTCTTGCCTAGAAACTCACGTCATCACCAGGGCAATTGTGTTACGAAGAGAAGCTGTGCAGCAACAGTGTTTCTTGGGGAGAATTGAGCCCGCGGCTCTGTAAATCCCAATGAGGAAAATAAAGTTTCACTCGCAGCCTTACTTTCAAAAGGGACCACACAGAGCATTCACCCTGCTGTGTCTTTCTCTAGTTTGTACTCCCAAGGTGCATTAGAAGGGAGATACTTGAGTTGTTTCACTTACCACATGCTAGATGTTTAGCAAAAGAAGGCCTTTACTGCCCCTCTTTTGGCATATGGTTGTCCTCAGCCGAACAGTTCTCTCAGCTCCTAGAAGCGATGGGCGGTCCCTTGTGTACATCTTGGATCCCAGTGCAGACCTGTTAGTCCTAAGACACCAGAAATGCTTCCTACACTTAAAGCACCGCTTTGACAAACGCTGCCTGGAACCTGTTGCCTGCCTATCTATCTGTGTGACGAACAAAACAGTAACTTAGCTTGGAGCCAGTCCTCCTATATGTTTGGCTTACTCACCGACGATTGCTGAGGGATGAGCACTTAGCAGGGACTGAAAGGCCACGTTTGCCTCACGGGGGGCGGGGATATGACTTGTCCTCACAAGGCAATTGTGCAATGAAGAAAAGATAGGCCACTACACTGTTCATCAGGTAACCTTGAGGCCGCGTGTCGTCATTCCAGTGTGCCAAATAAACTTCCCATCACGGTTCAGTTTCCAAGGCGAGGGCACAGCGTCTTATGCTGCAGTTTCTGACTCCCTACTGGACGTTCAGCTGACCACCTAGACCCTTTCGTGAGTCAACTTTGTGATACACTTTGTGATACGGGGTCGTGATGGTGGTGAAAGGATTAGCAAGTCATGGGTTAGTGAGGCCGGTGTGTACAATGTATCTCCAGAGTACCTGGCTTTCAAGGGAGAGCCTGAAATTTTTCAGGCTACACTGAAAGTCCAGTGGCCGCCTGGGGTAAATTGCATCACGTGCGAGTGCCCTGAAGGCGGGGTCGAATCACTGTATGTTTTGTGTGCTCTGGGTTCGGCAGAAAAGCAGACACGTTTTGCATGAAGGAATGAACAGAACGCTGATAGCTGGCTGTTTCTAAGCTATCCCAACCTAGGTGTTTCTCTGACGAAGCCCTTCGCTGCCCATGATTGCGGCATCTAGCTGCTGCCAGCGGTGCATTGCTCACAACTCCCTGAAGACACAGGAGGCCCTTTTAGTCCGTTTCGGATCCTAGTACAGCCCCGCGACTCAAGAGAGGACCTGATATGCTTCCTAGGGTTCGAGAAACCCAGGGACTAAGGCTGCATGGGGTCTGTCGCATGCCTACCTGGTTCATGAGAAAACCTGAACATTAGCTTAAGGCCAGAGGCCCCGTGTGGTTCTCCCCTTCCCTGAGGACAACTGAAGTAGGAGCACTTACCGAGGAACGGCAACATCCAATCTCCTTCCAGGAAACTCACTTGTCATCACAAAGGCAACTGTGCAACAACACTGTTTCCCAGGGAGAACTGAGCCCGCAGCTCTCTAAATCCCAATGAGGAAAATAAAGTTTCCCTTCAAGCCTTAGTTTCAAAATGGACCGCAGAGCATTCACCCTGTTGTATCCGTCACTCCATGGCACGTCCAAGGTGCGCATAGAACGGAGATACTACATTCGTTTCAACTTGCCGCATCCTAGCATTTTAACAAAAGACGCCCTTCACAGCCCTTCTTTCAGCCTATAGCTGCCCTCAACTGAGCTTCGCTCACAAGGCCCAGAAAGGACGGGCAGTCCGTCGTTTACATCTTGGATCCTAGTGCAGACCCCCGTGTCCTAAGACACCAGAAACGCTTCCTAGATTTAAAGCACCGCTTTGACAAAGGCTGCCGTGAGCTTGCGGCCCGCCTATGTCTGTGATGAGAGACGTAGAACGTTGGCTTGAGGCGAGTCGTCCGGGGTTGTGGGCGTACTCACGAATGATTTTTGAGGGAGGAGGCCGTGGCAGGAATTGAAAGCCAAGTGCTCTTTCGTGGAAGATAACTAGTCCTCCCAAAGACGACTGTGCAGCAAAGAGAAGATGGGCAACAACAGTGTTTACCAGGTAACCCTGAGGCCGCAAACTCTCTACTTTGCAATGAGGAAAATCAACTTCCCAGGAAGACTCAATTCCCAGCAGGACAAAGCAGCATATTACCAAGTCGCATCGGACTCTCTCTTGTACATCCCGTGGACACAGTGGCTCGTGACACTAGTCACCATTGCCATGCTGGGAGTCCTTACTGTGGTGTCAGGATATCAAGGGGAGGGCTTAGTTAGGCCTAGGTGACGGTACTTCTCTAGACTATCTACCAGTTCTGGAAAACCCTGTAGGTTTTGAAGCCGGACTTAAAGTGTAGTTGCCGCTTGAGGTAGACAGACGTCGTGGAGCAGCTCCCAGGAGCAGTGGTAGGCTAATTGTATTTTCTACTGCAGCTCAGGGTTCCTCCAGAGCGCAGACACCCTTTGCATGAAGGAAGGCATGGAACGTTGATAACTGGGTTGCTTTCAAGCTATCGCAATCCAGGTGTCTAAACAACGAAGCCCTTCACTGCCCATCAGTTGGCATCTAGCTGTTCCCGACGGTAGATGGCTCAAGGCTCCCCGAAGACACAGGCAGTCCTTTCTCAGTACGTTTTGGAACCTAGCGCTGACAAGTGAGTCCAAAAGAGAGCTGATATGCTTCCTAGAGTTCAAGAACCACAGGGACTAAGGCTCTATGCAATCGGTTGTTTCGCTAAGTCTGTCATGAGAACACCTGGACGTTAGCTTGAGGCTAGAGGCCCCATGTGGTGGGCCCATTCCCTGAAGACTACTGAAGGATGACCACCTACCAAGGGATGGCAACCTCCAAGTTTCTTGCCTAGAAACTCACGTCATCACCAGGGCAATTGTGTTACGAAGAGAAGCTGTGCAGCAACAGTGTTTCTTGGGGAGAATTGAGCCCGCGGCTCTGTAAATCCCAATGAGGAAAATAAAGTTTCACTCGCAGCCTTACTTTCAAAAGGGACCACACAGAGCATTCACCCTGCTGTGTCTTTCTCTAGTTTGTACTCCCAAGGTGCATTAGAAGGGAGATACTTGAGTTGTTTCACTTACCACATGCTAGATGTTTAGCAAAAGAAGGCCTTTACTGCCCCTCTTTTGGCATATGGTTGTCCTCAGCCGAACAGTTCTCTCAGCTCCTAGAAGCGATGGGCGGTCCCTTGTGTACATCTTGGATCCCAGTGCAGACCTGTTAGTCCTAAGACACCAGAAATGCTTCCTACACTTAAAGCACCGCTTTGACAAACGCTGCCTGGAACCTGTTGCCTGCCTATCTATCTGTGTGACGAACAAAACAGTAACTTAGCTTGGAGCCAGTCCTCCTATATGTTTGGCTTACTCACCGACGATTGCTGAGGGATGAGCACTTAGCAGGGACTGAAAGGCCACGTTTGCCTCACGGGGGGCGGGGATATGACTTGTCCTCACAAGGCAATTGTGCAATGAAGAAAAGATAGGCCACTACACTGTTCATCAGGTAACCTTGAGGCCGCGTGTCGTCATTCCAGTGTGCCAAATAAACTTCCCATCACGGTTCAGTTTCCAAGGCGAGGGCACAGCGTCTTATGCTGCAGTTTCTGACTCCCTACTGGACGTTCAGCTGACCACCTAGACCCTTTCGTGAGTCAACTTTGTGATACACTTTGTGATACGGGGTCGTGATGGTGGTGAAAGGATTAGCAAGTCATGGGTTAGTGAGGCCGGTGTGTACAATGTATCTCCAGAGTACCTGGCTTTCAAGGGAGAGCCTGAAATTTTTCAGGCTACACTGAAAGTCCAGTGGCCGCCTGGGGTAAATTGCATCACGTGCGAGTGCCCTGAAGGCGGGGTCGAATCACTGTATGTTTTGTGTGCTCTGGGTTCGGCAGAAAAGCAGACACGTTTTGCATGAAGGAATGAACAGAACGCTGATAGCTGGCTGTTTCTAAGCTATCCCAACCTAGGTGTTTCTCTGACGAAGCCCTTCGCTGCCCATGATTGCGGCATCTAGCTGCTGCCAGCGGTGCATTGCTCACAACTCCCTGAAGACACAGGAGGCCCTTTTAGTCCGTTTCGGATCCTAGTACAGCCCCGCGACTCAAGAGAGGACCTGATATGCTTCCTAGGGTTCGAGAAACCCAGGGACTAAGGCTGCATGGGGTCTGTCGCATGCCTACCTGGTTCATGAGAAAACCTGAACATTAGCTTAAGGCCAGAGGCCCCGTGTGGTTCTCCCCTTCCCTGAGGACAACTGAAGTAGGAGCACTTACCGAGGAACGGCAACATCCAATCTCCTTCCAGGAAACTCACTTGTCATCACAAAGGCAACTGTGCAACAACACTGTTTCCCAGGGAGAACTGAGCCCGCAGCTCTCTAAATCCCAATGAGGAAAATAAAGTTTCCCTTCAAGCCTTAGTTTCAAAATGGACCGCAGAGCATTCACCCTGTTGTATCCGTCACTCCATGGCACGTCCAAGGTGCGCATAGAACGGAGATACTACATTCGTTTCAACTTGCCGCATCCTAGCATTTTAACAAAAGACGCCCTTCACAGCCCTTCTTTCAGCCTATAGCTGCCCTCAACTGAGCTTCGCTCACAAGGCCCAGAAAGGACGGGCAGTCCGTCGTTTACATCTTGGATCCTAGTGCAGACCCCCGTGTCCTAAGACACCAGAAACGCTTCCTAGATTTAAAGCACCGCTTTGACAAAGGCTGCCGTGAGCTTGCGGCCCGCCTATGTCTGTGATGAGAGACGTAGAACGTTGGCTTGAGGCGAGTCGTCCGGGGTTGTGGGCGTACTCACGAATGATTTTTGAGGGAGGAGGCCGTGGCAGGAATTGAAAGCCAAGTGCTCTTTCGTGGAAGATAACTAGTCCTCCCAAAGACGACTGTGCAGCAAAGAGAAGATGGGCAACAACAGTGTTTACCAGGTAACCCTGAGGCCGCAAACTCTCTACTTTGCAATGAGGAAAATCAACTTCCCAGGAAGACTCAATTCCCAGCAGGACAAAGCAGCATATTACCAAGTCGCATCGGACTCTCTCTTGTACATCCCGTGGACACAGTGGCTCGTGACACTAGTCACCATTGCCATGCTGGGAGTCCTTACTGTGGTGTCAGGATATCAAGGGGAGGGCTTAGTTAGGCCTAGGTGACGGTACTTCTCTAGACTATCTACCAGTTCTGGAAAACCCTGTAGGTTTTGAAGCCGGACTTAAAGTGTAGTTGCCGCTTGAGGTAGACAGACGTCGTGGAGCAGCTCCCAGGAGCAGTGGTAGGCTAATTGTATTTTCTACTGCAGCTCAGGGTTCCTCCAGAGCGCAGACACCCTTTGCATGAAGGAAGGCATGGAACGTTGATAACTGGGTTGCTTTCAAGCTATCGCAATCCAGGTGTCTAAACAACGAAGCCCTTCACTGCCCATCAGTTGGCATCTAGCTGTTCCCGACGGTAGATGGCTCAAGGCTCCCCGAAGACACAGGCAGTCCTTTCTCAGTACGTTTTGGAACCTAGCGCTGACAAGTGAGTCCAAAAGAGAGCTGATATGCTTCCTAGAGTTCAAGAACCACAGGGACTAAGGCTCTATGCAATCGGTTGTTTCGCTAAGTCTGTCATGAGAACACCTGGACGTTAGCTTGAGGCTAGAGGCCCCATGTGGTGGGCCCATTCCCTGAAGACTACTGAAGGATGACCACCTACCAAGGGATGGCAACCTCCAAGTTTCTTGCCTAGAAACTCACGTCATCACCAGGGCAATTGTGTTACGAAGAGAAGCTGTGCAGCAACAGTGTTTCTTGGGGAGAATTGAGCCCGCGGCTCTGTAAATCCCAATGAGGAAAATAAAGTTTCACTCGCAGCCTTACTTTCAAAAGGGACCACACAGAGCATTCACCCTGCTGTGTCTTTCTCTAGTTTGTACTCCCAAGGTGCGTTAGAAGGGAGATACTTGAGTTGTTTCACTTACCACATGCTAGATGTTTAGCAAAAGAAGGCCTTTACTGCCCCTCTTTTGGCATATGGTTGTCCTCAGCCGAACAGTTCTCTCAGCTCCTAGAAGCGATGGGCGGTCCCTTGTGTACATCTTGGATCCCAGTGCAGACCTGTTAGTCCTAAGACACCAGAAATGCTTCCTACACTTAAAGCACCGCTTTGACAAACGCTGCCTGGAACCTGTTGCCTGCCTATCTATCTGTGTGACGAACAAAACAGTAACTTAGCTTGGAGCCAGTCCTCCTATATGTTTGGCTTACTCACCGACGATTGCTGAGGGATGAGCACTTAGCAGGGACTGAAAGGCCACGTTTGCCTCATGGGGGGCGGGGATATGACTTGTCCTCACAAGGCAATTGTGCAATGAAGAAAAGATAGGCCACTACACTGTTCATCAGGTAACCTTGAGGCCGCGTGTCGTCATTCCAGTGTGCCAAATAAACTTCCCATCACGGTTCAGTTTCCAAGGCGAGGGCACAGCGTCTTATGCTGCAGTTTCTGACTCCCTACTGGACGTTCAGCTGACCACCTAGACCCTTTCGTGAGTCAACTTTGTGATACACTTTGTGATACGGGGTCGTGATGGTGGTGAAAGGATTAGCAAGTCATGGGTTAGTGAGGCCGGTGTGTACAATGTATCTCCAGAGTACCTGGCTTTCAAGGGAGAGCCTGAAATTTTTCAGGCTACACTGAAAGTCCAGTGGCCGCCTGGGGTAAATTGCATCACGTGCGAGTGCCCTGAAGGCGGGGTCGAATCACTGTATGTTTTGTGTGCTCTGGGTTCGGCAGAAAAGCAGACACGTTTTGCATGAAGGAATGAACAGAACGCTGATAGCTGGCTGTTTCTAAGCTATCCCAACCTAGGTGTTTCTCTGACGAAGCCCTTCGCTGCCCATGATTGCGGCATCTAGCTGCTGCCAGCGGTGCATTGCTCACAACTCCCTGAAGACACAGGAGGCCCTTTTAGTCCGTTTCGGATCCTAGTACAGCCCCGCGACTCAAGAGAGGACCTGATATGCTTCCTAGGGTTCGAGAAACCCAGGGACTAAGGCTGCATGGGGTCTGTCGCATGCCTACCTGGTTCATGAGAAAACCTGAACATTAGCTTAAGGCCAGAGGCCCCGTGTGGTTCTCCCCTTCCCTGAGGACAACTGAAGTAGGAGCACTTACCGAGGAACGGCAACATCCAATCTCCTTCCAGGAAACTCACTTGTCATCACAAAGGCAACTGTGCAACAACACTGTTTCCCAGGGAGAACTGAGCCCGCAGCTCTCTAAATCCCAATGAGGAAAATAAAGTTTCCCTTCAAGCCTTAGTTTCAAAATGGACCGCAGAGCATTCACCCTGTTGTATCCGTCACTCCATGGCACGTCCAAGGTGCGCATAGAACGGAGATACTACATTCGTTTCAACTTGCCGCATCCTAGCATTTTAACAAAAGACGCCCTTCACAGCCCTTCTTTCAGCCTATAGCTGCCCTCAACTGAGCTTCGCTCACAAGGCCCAGAAAGGACGGGCAGTCCGTCGTTTACATCTTGGATCCTAGTGCAGACCCCCGTGTCCTAAGACACCAGAAACGCTTCCTAGATTTAAAGCACCGCTTTGACAAAGGCTGCCGTGAGCTTGCGGCCCGCCTATGTCTGTGATGAGAGACGTAGAACGTTGGCTTGAGGCGAGTCGTCCGGGGTTGTGGGCGTACTCACGAATGATTTTTGAGGGAGGAGGCCGTGGCAGGAATTGAAAGCCAAGTGCTCTTTCGTGGAAGATAACTAGTCCTCCCAAAGACGACTGTGCAGCAAAGAGAAGATGGGCAACAACAGTGTTTACCAGGTAACCCTGAGGCCGCAAACTCTCTACTTTGCAATGAGGAAAATCAACTTCCCAGGAAGACTCAATTCCCAGCAGGACAAAGCAGCATATTACCAAGTCGCATCGGACTCTCTCTTGTACATCCCGTGGACACAGTGGCTCGTGACACTAGTCACCATTGCCATGCTGGGAGTCCTTACTGTGGTGTCAGGATATCAAGGGGAGGGCTTAGTTAGGCCTAGGTGACGGTACTTCTCTAGACTATCTACCAGTTCTGGAAAACCCTGTAGGTTTTGAAGCCAGACTTAAAGTGTAGTTGCCGCTTGAGGTAGACAGACGTCGTGGAGCAGCTCCCAGGAGCAGTGGTAGGCTAATTGTATTTTCTACTGCAGCTCAGGGTTCCTCCAGAGCGCAGACACCCTTTGCATGAAGGAAGGCATGGAACGTTGATAACTGGGTTGCTTTCAAGCTATCGCAATCCAGGTGTCTAAACAACGAAGCCCTTCACTGCCCATCAGTTGGCATCTAGCTGTTCCCGACGGTAGATGGCTCAAGGCTCCCCGAAGACACAGGCAGTCCTTTCTCAGTACGTTTTGGAACCTAGCGCTGACAAGTGAGTCCAAAAGAGAGCTGATATGCTTCCTAGAGTTCAAGAACCACAGGGACTAAGGCTCTATGCAATCGGTTGTTTCGCTAAGTCTGTCATGAGAACACCTGGACGTTAGCTTGAGGCTAGAGGCCCCATGTGGTGGGCCCATTCCCTGAAGACTACTGAAGGATGACCACCTACCAAGGGATGGCAACCTCCAAGTTTCTTGCCTAGAAACTCACGTCATCACCAGGGCAATTGTGTTACGAAGAGAAGCTGTGCAGCAACAGTGTTTCTTGGGGAGAATTGAGCCCGCGGCTCTGTAAATCCCAATGAGGAAAATAAAGTTTCACTCGCAGCCTTACTTTCAAAAGGGACCACACAGAGCATTCACCCTGCTGTGTCTTTCTCTAGTTTGTACTCCCAAGGTGCGTTAGAAGGGAGATACTTGAGTTGTTTCACTTACCACATGCTAGATGTTTAGCAAAAGAAGGCCTTTACTGCCCTTCTTTTGGCATATGGTTGTCCTCAGCCGAACAGTTCTCTCAGCTCCTAGAAGCGATGGGCGGTCCCTTGTGTACATCTTGGATCCCAGTGCAGACCTGTTAGTCCTAAGACACCAGAAATGCTTCCTACACTTAAAGCACCGCTTTGACAAACGCTGCCTGGAACCTGTTGCCTGCCTATCTATCTGTGTGACGAACAAAACAGTAACTTAGCTTGGAGCCAGTCCTCCTATATGTTTGGCTTACTCACCGACGATTGCTGAGGGATGAGCACTTAGCAGGGACTGAAAGGCCACGTTTGCCTCATGGGGGGCGGGGATATGACTTGTCCTCACAAGGCAATTGTGCAATGAAGAAAAGATAGGCCACTACACTGTTCATCAGGTAACCTTGAGGCCGCGTGTCGTCATTCCAGTGTGCCAAATAAACTTCCCATCACGGTTCAGTTTCCAAGGCGAGGGCACAGCGTCTTATGCTGCAGTTTCTGACTCCCTACTGGACGTTCAGCTGACCACCTAGACCCTTTCGTGAGTCAACTTTGTGATACACTTTGTGATACGGGGTCGTGATGGTGGTGAAAGGATTAGCAAGTCATGGGTTAGTGAGGCCGGTGTGTACAATGTATCTCCAGAGTACCTGGCTTTCAAGGGAGAGCCTGAAATTTTTCAGGCTACACTGAAAGTCCAGTGGCCGCCTGGGGTAAATTGCATCACGTGCGAGTGCCCTGAAGGCGGGGTCGAATCACTGTATGTTTTGTGTGCTCTGGGTTCGGCAGAAAAGCAGACACGTTTTGCATGAAGGAATGAACAGAACGCTGATAGCTGGCTGTTTCTAAGCTATCCCAACCTAGGTGTTTCTCTGACGAAGCCCTTCGCTGCCCATGATTGCGGCATCTAGCTGCTGCCAGCGGTGCATTGCTCACAACTCCCTGAAGACACAGGAGGCCCTTTTAGTCCGTTTCGGATCCTAGTACAGCCCCGCGACTCAAGAGAGGACCTGATATGCTTCCTAGGGTTCGAGAAACCCAGGGACTAAGGCTGCATGGGGTCTGTCGCATGCCTACCTGGTTCATGAGAAAACCTGAACATTAGCTTAAGGCCAGAGGCCCCGTGTGGTTCTCCCCTTCCCTGAGGACAACTGAAGTAGGAGCACTTACCGAGGAACGGCAACATCCAATCTCCTTCCAGGAAACTCACTTGTCATCACAAAGGCAACTGTGCAACAACACTGTTTCCCAGGGAGAACTGAGCCCGCAGCTCTCTAAATCCCAATGAGGAAAATAAAGTTTCCCTTCAAGCCTTAGTTTCAAAATGGACCGCAGAGCATTCACCCTGTTGTATCCGTCACTCCATGGCACGTCCAAGGTGCGCATAGAACGGAGATACTACATTCGTTTCAACTTGCCGCATCCTAGCATTTTAACAAAAGACGCCCTTCACAGCCCTTCTTTCAGCCTATAGCTGCCCTCAACTGAGCTTCGCTCACAAGGCCCAGAAAGGACGGGCAGTCCGTCGTTTACATCTTGGATCCTAGTGCAGACCCCCGTGTCCTAAGACACCAGAAACGCTTCCTAGATTTAAAGCACCGCTTTGACAAAGGCTGCCGTGAGCTTGCGGCCCGCCTATGTCTGTGATGAGAGACGTAGAACGTTGGCTTGAGGCGAGTCGTCCGGGCTTGTGGGCGTACTCACGAATGATTTTTGAGGGAGGAGGCCGTGGCAGGAATTGAAAGCCAAGTGCTCTTTCGTGGAAGATAACTAGTCCTCCCAAAGACGACTGTGCAGCAAAGAGAAGATGGGCAACAACAGTGTTTACCAGGTAACCCTGAGGCCGCAAACTCTCTACTTTGCAATGAGGAAAATCAACTTCCCAGGAAGACTCAATTCCCAGCAGGACAAAGCAGCATATTACCAAGTCGCATCGGACTCTCTCTTGTACATCCCGTGGACACAGTGGCTCGTGACACTAGTCACCATTGCCATGCTGGGAGTCCTTACTGTGGTGTCAGGATATCAAGGGGAGGGCTTAGTTAGGCCTAGGTGACGGTACTTCTCTAGACTATCTACCAGTTCTGGAAAACCCTGTAGGTTTTGAAGCCGGACTTAAAGTGTAGTTGCCGCTTGAGGTAGACAGACGTCGTGGAGCAGCTCCCAGGAGCAGTGGTAGGCTAATTGTATTTTCTACTGCAGCTCAGGGTTCCTCCAGAGCGCAGACACCCTTTGCATGAAGGAAGGCATGGAACGTTGATAACTGGGTTGCTTTCAAGCTATCGCAATCCAGGTGTCTAAACAACGAAGCCCTTCACTGCCCATCAGTTGGCATCTAGCTGTTCCCGACGGTAGATGGCTCAAGGCTCCCCGAAGACACAGGCAGTCCTTTCTCAGTACGTTTTGGAACCTAGCGCTGACAAGTGAGTCCAAAAGAGAGCTGATATGCTTCCTAGAGTTCAAGAACCACAGGGACTAAGGCTCTATGCAATCGGTTGTTTCGCTAAGTCTGTCATGAGAACACCTGGACGTTAGCTTGAGGCTAGAGGCCCCATGTGGTGGGCCCATTCCCTGAAGACTACTGAAGGATGACCACCTACCAAGGGATGGCAACCTCCAAGTTTCTTGCCTAGAAACTCACGTCATCACCAGGGCAATTGTGTTACGAAGAGAAGCTGTGCAGCAACAGTGTTTCTTGGGGAGAATTGAGCCCGCGGCTCTGTAAATCCCAATGAGGAAAATAAAGTTTCACTCGCAGCCTTACTTTCAAAAGGGACCACACAGAGCATTCACCCTGCTGTGTCTTTCTCTAGTTTGTACTCCCAAGGTGCGTTAGAAGGGAGATACTTGAGTTGTTTCACTTACCACATGCTAGATGTTTAGCAAAAGAAGGCCTTTACTGCCCTTCTTTTGGCATATGGTTGTCCTCAGCCGAACAGTTCTCTCAGCTCCTAGAAGCGATGGGCGGTCCCTTGTGTACATCTTGGATCCCAGTGCAGACCTGTTAGTCCTAAGACACCAGAAATGCTTCCTACACTTAAAGCACCGCTTTGACAAACGCTGCCTGGAACCTGTTGCCTGCCTATCTATCTGTGTGACGAACAAAACAGTAACTTAGCTTGGAGCCAGTCCTCCTATATGTTTGGCTTACTCACCGACGATTGCTGAGGGATGAGCACTTAGCAGGGACTGAAAGGTCACGTTTGCCTCACGGGGGGCGGGGATATGACTTGTCCTCACAAGGCAATTGTGCAATGAAGAAAAGATAGGCCACTACACTGTTCATCAGGTAACCTTGAGGCCGCGTGTCGTCATTCCAGTGTGCCAAATAAACTTCCCATCACGGTTCAGTTTCCAAGGCGAGGGCACAGCGTCTTATGCTGCAGTTTCTGACTCCCTACTGGACGTTCAGCTGACCACCTAGACCCTTTCGTGAGTCAACTTTGTGATACACTTTGTGATACGGGGTCGTGATGGTGGTGAAAGGATTAGCAAGTCATGGGTTAGTGAGGCCGGTGTGTACAATGTATCTCCAGAGTACCTGGCTTTCAAGGGAGAGCCTGAAATTTTTCAGGCTACACTGAAAGTCCAGTGGCCGCCTGGGGTAAATTGCATCACGTGCGAGTGCCCTGAAGGCGGGGTCGAATCACTGTATGTTTTGTGTGCTCTGGGTTCGGCAGAAAAGCAGACACGTTTTGCATGAAGGAATGAACAGAACGCTGATAGCTGGCTGTTTCTAAGCTATCCCAACCTAGGTGTTTCTCTGACGAAGCCCTTCGCTGCCCATGATTGCGGCATCTAGCTGCTGCCAGCGGTGCATTGCTCACAACTCCCTGAAGACACAGGAGGCCCTTTTAGTCCGTTTCGGATCCTAGTACAGCCCCGCGACTCAAGAGAGGACCTGATATGCTTCCTAGGGTTCGAGAAACCCAGGGACTAAGGCTGCATGGGGTCTGTCGCATGCCTACCTGGTTCATGAGAAAACCTGAACATTAGCTTAAGGCCAGAGGCCCCGTGTGGTTCTCCCCTTCCCTGAGGACAACTGAAGTAGGAGCACTTACCGAGGAACGGCAACATCCAATCTCCTTCCAGGAAACTCACTTGTCATCACAAAGGCAACTGTGCAACAACACTGTTTCCCAGGGAGAACTGAGCCCGCAGCTCTCTAAATCCCAATGAGGAAAATAAAGTTTCCCTTCAAGCCTTAGTTTCAAAATGGACCGCAGAGCATTCACCCTGTTGTATCCGTCACTCCATGGCACGTCCAAGGTGCGCATAGAACGGAGATACTACATTCGTTTCAACTTGCCGCATCCTAGCATTTTAACAAAAGACGCCCTTCACAGCCCTTCTTTCAGCCTATAGCTGCCCTCAACTGAGCTTTGCTCACAAGGCCCAGAAAGGACGGGCAGTCCGTCGTTTACATCTTGGATCCTAGTGCAGACCCCCGTGTCCTAAGACACCAGAAACGCTTCCTAGATTTAAAGCACCGCTTTGACAAAGGCTGCCGTGAGCTTGCGGCCCGCCTATGTCTGTGATGAGAGACGTAGAACGTTGGCTTGAGGCGAGTCGTCCGGGGTTGTGGGCGTACTCACGAATGATTTTTGAGGGAGGAGGCCGTGGCAGGAATTGAAAGCCAAGTGCTCTTTCGTGGAAGATAACTAGTCCTCCCAAAGACGACTGTGCAGCAAAGAGAAGATGGGCAACAACAGTGTTTACCAGGTAACCCTGAGGCCGCAAACTCTCTACTTTGCAATGAGGAAAATCAACTTCCCAGGAAGACTCAATTCCCAGCAGGACAAAGCAGCATATTACCAAGTCGCATCGGACTCTCTCTTGTACATCCCATGGACACAGTGGCTCGTGACACTAGTCACCATTGCCATGCTGGGAGTCCTTACTGTGGTGTCAGGATATCAAGGGGAGGGCTTAGTTAGGCCTAGGTGACGGTACTTCTCTAGACTATCTACCAGTTCTGGAAAACCCTGTAGGTTTTGAAGCCGGACTTAAAGTGTAGCTGCCGCTTGAGGTAGACAGACGTCGTGGAGCAGCTCCCAGGAGCAGTGGTAGGCTAATTGTATTTTCTACTGCAGCTCAGGGTTCCTCCAGAGCGCAGACACCCTTTGCATGAAGGAAGGCATGGAACGTTGATAACTGGGTTGCTTTCAAGCTATCGCAATCCAGGTGTCTAAACAACGAAGCCCTTCACTGCCCATCAGTTGGCATCTAGCTGTTCCCGACGGTAGATGGCTCAAGGCTCCCCGAAGACACAGGCAGTCCTTTCTCAGTACGTTTTGGAACCTAGCGCTGACAAGTGAGTCCAAAAGAGAGCTGATATGCTTCCTAGAGTTCAAGAACCACAGGGACTAAGGCTCTATGCAATCGGTTGTTTCGCTAAGTCTGTCATGAGAACACCTGGACGTTAGCTTGAGGCTAGAGGCCCCATGTGGTGGGCCCATTCCCTGAAGACTACTGAAGGATGACCACCTACCAAGGGATGGCAACCTCCAAGTTTCTTGCCTAGAAACTCACGTCATCACCAGGGCAATTGTGTTACGAAGAGAAGCTGTGCAGCAACAGTGTTTCTTGGGGAGAATTGAGCCCGCGGCTCTGTAAATCCCAATGAGGAAAATAAAGTTTCACTCGCAGCCTTACTTTCAAAAGGGACCACACAGAGCATTCACCCTGCTGTGTCTTTCTCTAGTTTGTACTCCCAAGGTGCGTTAGAAGGGAGATACTTGAGTTGTTTCACTTACCACATGCTAGATGTTTAGCAAAAGAAGGCCTTTACTGCCCTTCTTTTGGCATATGGTTGTCCTCAGCCGAACAGTTCTCTCAGCTCCTAGAAGCGATGGGCGGTCCCTTGTGTACATCTTGGATCCCAGTGCAGACCTGTTAGTCCTAAGACACCAGAAATGCTTCCTACACTTAAAGCACCGCTTTGACAAACGCTGCCTGGAACCTGTTGCCTGCCTATCTATCTGTGTGACGAACAAAACAGTAACTTAGCTTGGAGCCAGTCCTCCTATATGTTTGGCTTACTCACCGACGATTGCTGAGGGATGAGCACTTAGCAGGGACTGAAAGGCCACGTTTGCCTCACGGGGGGCGGGGATATGACTTGTCCTCACAAGGCAATTGTGCAATGAAGAAAAGATAGGCCACTACACTGTTCATCAGGTAACCTTGAGGCCGCGTGTCGTCATTCCAGTGTGCCAAATAAACTTCCCATCACGGTTCAGTTTCCAAGGCGAGGGCACAGCGTCTTATGCTGCAGTTTCTGACTCCCTACTGGACGTTCAGCTGACCACCTAGACCCTTTCGTGAGTCAACTTTGTGATACACTTTGTGATACGGGGTCGTGATGGTGGTGAAAGGATTAGCAAGTCATGGGTTAGTGAGGCCGGTGTGTACAATGTATCTCCAGAGTACCTGGCTTTCAAGGGAGAGCCTGAAATTTTTCAGGCTACACTGAAAGTCCAGTGGCCGCCTGGGGTAAATTGCATCACGTGCGAGTGCCCTGAAGGCGGGGTCGAATCACTGTATGTTTTGTGTGCTCTGGGTTCGGCAGAAAAGCAGACACGTTTTGCATGAAGGAATGAACAGAACGCTGATAGCTGGCTGTTTCTAAGCTATCCCAACCTAGGTGTTTCTCTGACGAAGCCCTTCGCTGCCCATGATTGCGGCATCTAGCTGCTGCCAGCGGTGCATTGCTCACAACTCCCTGAAGACACAGGAGGCCCTTTTAGTCCGTTTCGGATCCTAGTACAGCCCCGCGACTCAAGAGAGGACCTGATATGCTTCCTAGGGTTCGAGAAACCCAGGGACTAAGGCTGCATGGGGTCTGTCGCATGCCTACCTGGTTCATGAGAAAACCTGAACATTAGCTTAAGGCCAGAGGCCCCGTGTGGTTCTCCCCTTCCCTGAGGACAACTGAAGTAGGAGCACTTACCGAGGAACGGCAACATCCAATCTCCTTCCAGGAAACTCACTTGTCATCACAAAGGCAACTGTGCAACAACACTGTTTCCCAGGGAGAACTGAGCCCGCAGCTCTCTAAATCCCAATGAGGAAAATAAAGTTTCCCTTCAAGCCTTAGTTTCAAAATGGACCGCAGAGCATTCACCCTGTTGTATCCGTCACTCCATGGCACGTCCAAGGTGCGCATAGAACGGAGATACTACATTCGTTTCAACTTGCCGCATCCTAGCATTTTAACAAAAGACGCCCTTCACAGCCCTTCTTTCAGCCTATAGCTGCCCTCAACTGAGCTTCGCTCACAAGGCCCAGAAAGGACGGGCAGTCCGTCGTTTACATCTTGGATCCTAGTGCAGACCCCCGTGTCCTAAGACACCAGAAACGCTTCCTAGATTTAAAGCACCGCTTTGACAAAGGCTGCCGTGAGCTTGCGGCCCGCCTATGTCTGTGATGAGAGACGTAGAACGTTGGCTTGAGGCGAGTCGTCCGGGGTTGTGGGCGTACTCACGAATGATTTTTGAGGGAGGAGGCCGTGGCAGGAATTGAAAGCCAAGTGCTCTTTCGTGGAAGATAACTAGTCCTCCCAAAGACGACTGTGCAGCAAAGAGAAGATGGGCAACAACAGTGTTTACCAGGTAACCCTGAGGCCGCAAACTCTCTACTTTGCAATGAGGAAAATCAACTTCCCAGGAAGACTCAATTCCCAGCAGGACAAAGCAGCATATTACCAAGTCGCATCGGACTCTCTCTTGTACATCCCGTGGACACAGTGGCTCGTGACACTAGTCACCATTGCCATGCTGGGAGTCCTTACTGTGGTGTCAGGATATCAAGGGGAGGGCTTAGTTAGGCCTAGGTGACGGTACTTCTCTAGACTATCTACCAGTTCTGGAAAACCCTGTAGGTTTTGAAGCCGGACTTAAAGTGTAGTTGCCGCTTGAGGTAGACAGACGTCGTGGAGCAGCTCCCAGGAGCAGTGGTAGGCTAATTGTATTTTCTACTGCAGCTCAGGGTTCCTCCAGAGCGCAGACACCCTTTGCATGAAGGAAGGCATGGAACGTTGATAACTGGGTTGCTTTCAAGCTATCGCAATCCAGGTGTCTAAACAACGAAGCCCTTCACTGCCCATCAGTTGGCATCTAGCTGTTCCCGACGGTAGATGGCTCAAGGCTCCCCGAAGACACAGGCAGTCCTTTCTCAGTACGTTTTGGAACCTAGCGCTGACAAGTGAGTCCAAAAGAGAGCTGATATGCTTCCTAGAGTTCAAGAACCACAGGGACTAAGGCTCTATGCAATCGGTTGTTTCGCTAAGTCTGTCATGAGAACACCTGGACGTTAGCTTGAGGCTAGAGGCCCCATGTGGTGGGCCCATTCCCTGAAGACTACTGAAGGATGACCACCTACCAAGGGATGGCAACCTC
This sequence comes from Orcinus orca, assembly GCF_937001465.1. Taxonomy (NCBI): domain Eukaryota; kingdom Metazoa; phylum Chordata; class Mammalia; order Artiodactyla; family Delphinidae; genus Orcinus; species Orcinus orca. The sequence continues at coordinate 58,473,921 of NC_064568.1, read as the reverse complement.
CAAGTTTCTTGCCTAGAAACTCACGTCATCACCAGGGCAATTGTGTTACGAAGAGAAGCTGTGCAGCAACAGTGTTTCTTGGGGAGAATTGAGCCCGCGGCTCTGTAAATCCCAATGAGGAAAATAAAGTTTCACTCGCAGCCTTACTTTCAAAAGGGACCACACAGAGCATTCACCCTGCTGTGTCTTTCTCTAGTTTGTACTCCCAAGGTGCGTTAGAAGGGAGATACTTGAGTTGTTTCACTTACCACATGCTAGATGTTTAGCAAAAGAAGGCCTTTACTGCCCTTCTTTTGGCATATGGTTGTCCTCAGCCGAACAGTTCTCTCAGCTCCTAGAAGCGATGGGCGGTCCCTTGTGTACATCTTGGATCCCAGTGCAGACCTGTTAGTCCTAAGACACCAGAAATGCTTCCTACACTTAAAGCACCGCTTTGACAAACGCTGCCTGGAACCTGTTGCCTGCCTATCTATCTGTGTGACGAACAAAACAGTAACTTAGCTTGGAGCCAGTCCTCCTATATGTTTGGCTTACTCACCGACGATTGCTGAGGGATGAGCACTTAGCAGGGACTGAAAGGCCACGTTTGCCTCACGGGGGGCGGGGATATGACTTGTCCTCACAAGGCAATTGTGCAATGAAGAAAAGATAGGCCACTACACTGTTCATCAGGTAACCTTGAGGCCGCGTGTCGTCATTCCAGTGTGCCAAATAAACTTCCCATCACGGTTCAGTTTCCAAGGCGAGGGCACAGCGTCTTATGCTGCAGTTTCTGACTCCCTACTGGACGTTCAGCTGACCACCTAGACCCTTTCGTGAGTCAACTTTGTGATACACTTTGTGATACGGGGTCGTGATGGTGGTGAAAGGATTAGCAAGTCATGGGTTAGTGAGGCCGGTGTGTACAATGTATCTCCAGAGTACCTGGCTTTCAAGGGAGAGCCTGAAATTTTTCAGGCTACACTGAAAGTCCAGTGGCCGCCTGGGGTAAATTGCATCACGTGCGAGTGCCCTGAAGGCGGGGTCGAATCACTGTATGTTTTGTGTGCTCTGGGTTCGGCAGAAAAGCAGACACGTTTTGCATGAAGGAATGAACAGAACGCTGATAGCTGGCTGTTTCTAAGCTATCCCAACCTAGGTGTTTCTCTGACGAAGCCCTTCGCTGCCCATGATTGCGGCATCTAGCTGCTGCCAGCGGTGCATTGCTCACAACTCCCTGAAGACACAGGAGGCCCTTTTAGTCCGTTTCGGATCCTAGTACAGCCCCGCGACTCAAGAGAGGACCTGATATGCTTCCTAGGGTTCGAGAAACCCAGGGACTAAGGCTGCATGGGGTCTGTCGCATGCCTACCTGGTTCATGAGAAAACCTGAACATTAGCTTAAGGCCAGAGGCCCCGTGTGGTTCTCCCCTTCCCTGAGGACAACTGAAGTAGGAGCACTTACCGAGGAACGGCAACATCCAATCTCCTTCCAGGAAACTCACTTGTCATCACAAAGGCAACTGTGCAACAACACTGTTTCCCAGGGAGAACTGAGCCCGCAGCTCTCTAAATCCCAATGAGGAAAATAAAGTTTCCCTTCAAGCCTTAGTTTCAAAATGGACCGCAGAGCATTCACCCTGTTGTATCCGTCACTCCATGGCACGTCCAAGGTGCGCATAGAACGGAGATACTACATTCGTTTCAACTTGCCGCATCCTAGCATTTTAACAAAAGACGCCCTTCACAGCCCTTCTTTCAGCCTATAGCTGCCCTCAACTGAGCTTCGCTCACAAGGCCCAGAAAGGACGGGCAGTCCGTCGTTTACATCTTGGATCCTAGTGCAGACCCCCGTGTCCTAAGACACCAGAAACGCTTCCTAGATTTAAAGCACCGCTTTGACAAAGGCTGCCGTGAGCTTGCGGCCCGCCTATGTCTGTGATGAGAGACGTAGAACGTTGGCTTGAGGCGAGTCATCCGGGGTTGTGGGCGTACTCACGAATGATTTTTGAGGGAGGAGGCCGTGGCAGGAATTGAAAGCCAAGTGCTCTTTCGTGGAAGATAACTAGTCCTCCCAAAGACGACTGTGCAGCAAAGAGAAGATGGGCAACAACAGTGTTTACCAGGTAACCCTGAGGCCGCAAACTCTCTACTTTGCAATGAGGAAAATCAACTTCCCAGGAAGACTCAATTCCCAGCAGGACAAAGCAGCATATTACCAAGTCGCATCGGACTCTCTCTTGTACATCCCGTGGACACAGTGGCTCGTGACACTAGTCACCATTGCCATGCTGGGAGTCCTTACTGTGGTGTCAGGATATCAAGGGGAGGGCTTAGTTAGGCCTAGGTGACGGTACTTCTCTAGACTATCTACCAGTTCTGGAAAACCCTGTAGGTTTTGAAGCCGGACTTAAAGTGTAGTTGCCGCTTGAGGTAGACAGACGTCGTGGAGCAGCTCCCAGGAGCAGTGGTAGGCTAATTGTATTTTCTACTGCAGCTCAGGGTTCCTCCAGAGCGCAGACACCCTTTGCATGAAGGAAGGCATGGAACGTTGATAACTGGGTTGCTTTCAAGCTATCGCAATCCAGGTGTCTAAACAACGAAGCCCTTCACTGCCCATCAGTTGACATCTAGCTGTTCCCGACGGTAGATGGCTCAAGGCTCCCCGAAGACACAGGCAGTCCTTTCTCAGTACGTTTTGGAACCTAGCGCTGACAAGTGAGTCCAAAAGAGAGCTGATATGCTTCCTAGAGTTCAAGAACCACAGGGACTAAGGCTCTATGCAATCGGTTGTTTCGCTAAGTCTGTCATGAGAACACCTGGACGTTAGCTTGAGGCTAGAGGCCCCATGTGGTGGGCCCATTCCCTGAAGACTACTGAAGGATGACCACCTACCAAGGGATGGCAACCTCCAAGTTTCTTGCCTAGAAACTCACGTCATCACCAGGGCAATTGTGTTACGAAGAGAAGCTGTGCAGCAACAGTGTTTCTTGGGGAGAATTGAGCCCGCGGCTCTGTAAATCCCAATGAGGAAAATAAAGTTTCACTCGCAGCCTTACTTTCAAAAGGGACCACACAGAGCATTCACCCTGCTGTGTCTTTCTCTAGTTTGTACTCCCAAGGTGCGTTAGAAGGGAGATACTTGAGTTGTTTCACTTACCACATGCTAGATGTTTAGCAAAAGAAGGCCTTTACTGCCCTTCTTTTGGCATATGGTTGTCCTCAGCCGAACAGTTCTCTCAGCTCCTAGAAGCGATGGGCGGTCCCTTGTGTACATCTTGGATCCCAGTGCAGACCTGTTAGTCCTAAGACACCAGAAATGCTTCCTACACTTAAAGCACCGCTTTGACAAACGCTGCCTGGAACCTGTTGCCTGCCTATCTATCTGTGTGACGAACAAAACAGTAACTTAGCTTGGAGCCAGTCCTCCTATATGTTTGGCTTACTCACCGACGATTGCTGAGGGATGAGCACTTAGCAGGGACTGAAAGGCCACGTTTGCCTCACGGGGGGCGGGGATATGACTTGTCCTCACAAGGCAATTGTGCAATGAAGAAAAGATAGGCCACTACACTGTTCATCAGGTAACCTTGAGGCCGCGTGTCGTCATTCCAGTGTGCCAAATAAACTTCCCATCACGGTTCAGTTTCCAAGGCGAGGGCACAGCGTCTTATGCTGCAGTTTCTGACTCCCTACTGGACGTTCAGCTGACCACCTAGACCCTTTCGTGAGTCAACTTTGTGATACACTTTGTGATACGGGGTCGTGATGGTGGTGAAAGGATTAGCAAGTCATGGGTTAGTGAGGCCGGTGTGTACAATGTATCTCCAGAGTACCTGGCTTTCAAGGGAGAGCCTGAAATTTTTCAGGCTACACTGAAAGTCCAGTGGCCGCCTGGGGTAAATTGCATCACGTGCGAGTGCCCTGAAGGCGGGGTCGAATCACTGTATGTTTTGTGTGCTCTGGGTTCGGCAGAAAAGCAGACACGTTTTGCATGAAGGAATGAACAGAACGCTGATAGCTGGCTGTTTCTAAGCTATCCCAACCTAGGTGTTTCTCTGACGAAGCCCTTCGCTGCCCATGATTGCGGCATCTAGCTGCTGCCAGCGGTGCATTGCTCACAACTCCCTGAAGACACAGGAGGCCCTTTTAGTCCGTTTCGGATCCTAGTACAGCCCCGCGACTCAAGAGAGGACCTGATATGCTTCCTAGGGTTCGAGAAACCCAGGGACTAAGGCTGCATGGGGTCTGTCGCATGCCTACCTGGTTCATGAGAAAACCTGAACATTAGCTTAAGGCCAGAGGCCCCGTGTGGTTCTCCCCTTCCCTGAGGACAACTGAAGTAGGAGCACTTACCGAGGAACGGCAACATCCAATCTCCTTCCAGGAAACTCACTTGTCATCACAAAGGCAACTGTGCAACAACACTGTTTCCCAGGGAGAACTGAGCCCGCAGCTCTCTAAATCCCAATGAGGAAAATAAAGTTTCCCTTCAAGCCTTAGTTTCAAAATGGACCACAGAGCATTCACCCTGTTGTATCCGTCACTCCATGGCACGTCCAAGGTGCGCATAGAACGGAGATACTACATTCGTTTCAACTTGCCGCATCCTAGCATTTTAACAAAAGACGCCCTTCACAGCCCTTCTTTCAGCCTATAGCTGCCCTCAACTGAGCTTCGCTCACAAGGCCCAGAAAGGACGGGCAGTCCGTCGTTTACATCTTGGATCCTAGTGCAGACCCCCGTGTCCTAAGACACCAGAAACGCTTCCTAGATTTAAAGCACCGCTTTGACAAAGGCTGCCGTGAGCTTGCGGCCCGCCTATGTCTGTGATGAGAGACGTAGAACGTTGGCTTGAGGCGAGTCGTCCGGGGTTGTGGGCGTACTCACGAATGATTTTTGAGGGAGGAGGCCGTGGCAGGAATTGAAAGCCAAGTGCTCTTTCGTGGAAGATAACTAGTCCTCCCAAAGACGACTGTGCAGCAAAGAGAAGATGGGCAACAACAGTGTTTACCAGGTAACCCTGAGGCCGCAAACTCTCTACTTTGCAATGAGGAAAATCAACTTCCCAGGAAGACTCAATTCCCAGCAGGACAAAGCAGCATATTACCAAGTCGCATCGGACTCTCTCTTGTACATCCCGTGGACACAGTGGCTCGTGACACTAGTCACCATTGCCATGCTGGGAGTCCTTACTGTGGTGTCAGGATATCAAGGGGAGGGCTTAGTTAGGCCTAGGTGACGGTACTTCTCTAGACTATCTACCAGTTCTGGAAAACCCTGTAGGTTTTGAAGCCGGACTTAAAGTGTAGTTGCCGCTTGAGGTAGACAGACGTCGTGGAGCAGCTCCCAGGAGCAGTGGTAGGCTAATTGTATTTTCTACTGCAGCTCAGGGTTCCTCCAGAGCGCAGACACCCTTTGCATGAAGGAAGGCATGGAACGTTGATAACTGGGTTGCTTTCAAGCTATCGCAATCCAGGTGTCTAAACAACGAAGCCCTTCACTGCCCATCAGTTGGCATCTAGCTGTTCCCGACGGTAGATGGCTCAAGGCTCCCCGAAGACACAGGCAGTCCTTTCTCAGTACGTTTTGGAACCTAGCGCTGACAAGTGAGTCCAAAAGAGAGCTGATATGCTTCCTAGAGTTCAAGAACCACAGGGACTAAGGCTCTATGCAATCGGTTGTTTCGCTAAGTCTGTCATGAGAACACCTGGACGTTAGCTTGAGGCTAGAGGCCCCATGTGGTGGGCCCATTCCCTGAAGACTACTGAAGGATGACCACCTACCAAGGGATGGCAACCTCCAAGTTTCTTGCCTAGAAACTCACGTCATCACCAGGGCAATTGTGTTACGAAGAGAAGCTGTGCAGCAACAGTGTTTCTTGGGGAGAATTGAGCCCGCGGCTCTGTAAATCCCAATGAGGAAAATAAAGTTTCACTCGCAGCCTTACTTTCAAAAGGGACCACACAGAGCATTCACCCTGCTGTGTCTTTCTCTAGTTTGTACTCCCAAGGTGCGTTAGAAGGGAGATACTTGAGTTGTTTCACTTACCACATGCTAGATGTTTAGCAAAAGAAGGCCTTTACTGCCCTTCTTTTGGCATATGGTTGTCCTCAGCCGAACAGTTCTCTCAGCTCCTAGAAGCGATGGGCGGTCCCTTGTGTACATCTTGGATCCCAGTGCAGACCTGTTAGTCCTAAGACACCAGAAATGCTTCCTACACTTAAAGCACCGCTTTGACAAACGCTGCCTGGAACCTGTTGCCTGCCTATCTATCTGTGTGACGAACAAAACAGTAACTTAGCTTGGAGCCAGTCCTCCTATATGTTTGGCTTACTCACCGACGATTGCTGAGGGATGAGCACTTAGCAGGGACTGAAAGGCCACGTTTGCCTCACGGGGGGCGGGGATATGACTTGTCCTCACAAGGCAATTGTGCAATGAAGAAAAGATAGGCCACTACACTGTTCATCAGGTAACCTTGAGGCCGCGTGTCGTCATTCCAGTGTGCCAAATAAACTTCCCATCACGGTTCAGTTTCCAAGGCGAGGGCACAGCGTCTTATGCTGCAGTTTCTGACTCCCTACTGGACGTTCAGCTGACCACCTAGACCCTTTCGTGAGTCAACTTTGTGATACACTTTGTGATACGGGGTCGTGATGGTGGTGAAAGGATTAGCAAGTCATGGGTTAGTGAGGCCGGTGTGTACAATGTATCTCCAGAGTACCTGGCTTTCAAGGGAGAGCCTGAAATTTTTCAGGCTACACTGAAAGTCCAGTGGCCGCCTGGGGTAAATTGCATCACGTGCGAGTGCCCTGAAGGCGGGGTCGAATCACTGTATGTTTTGTGTGCTCTGGGTTCGGCAGAAAAGCAGACACGTTTTGCATGAAGGAATGAACAGAACGCTGATAGCTGGCTGTTTCTAAGCTATCCCAACCTAGGTGTTTCTCTGACGAAGCCCTTTGCTGCCCATGATTGCGGCATCTAGCTGCTGCCAGCGGTGCATTGCTCACAACTCCCTGAAGACACAGGAGGCCCTTTTAGTCCGTTTCGGATCCTAGTACAGCCCCGCGACTCAAGAGAGGACCTGATATGCTTCCTAGGGTTCGAGAAACCCAGGGACTAAGGCTGCATGGGGTCTGTCGCATGCCTACCTGGTTCATGAGAAAACCTGAACATTAGCTTAAGGCCAGAGGCCCCGTGTGGTTCTCCCCTTCCCTGAGGACAACTGAAGTAGGAGCACTTACCGAGGAACGGCAACATCCAATCTCCTTCCAGGAAACTCACTTGTCATCACAAAGGCAACTGTGCAACAACACTGTTTCCCAGGGAGAACTGAGCCCGCAGCTCTCTAAATCCCAATGAGGAAAATAAAGTTTCCCTTCAAGCCTTAGTTTCAAAATGGACCGCAGAGCATTCACCCTGTTGTATCCGTCACTCCATGGCACGTCCAAGGTGCGCATAGAACGGAGATACTACATTCGTTTCAACTTGCCGCATCCTAGCATTTTAACAAAAGACGCCCTTCACAGCCCTTCTTTCAGCCTATAGCTGCCCTCAACTGAGCTTCGCTCACAAGGCCCAGAAAGGACGGGCAGTCCGTCGTTTACATCTTGGATCCTAGTGCAGACCCCCGTGTCCTAAGACACCAGAAACGCTTCCTAGATTTAAAGCACCGCTTTGACAAAGGCTGCCGTGAGCTTGCGGCCCGCCTATGTCTGTGATGAGAGACGTAGAACGTTGGCTTGAGGCGAGTCGTCCGGGGTTGTGGGCGTACTCACGAATGATTTTTGAGGGAGGAGGCCGTGGCAGGAATTGAAAGCCAAGTGCTCTTTCGTGGAAGATAACTAGTCCTCCCAAAGACGACTGTGCAGCAAAGAGAAGATGGGCAACAACAGTGTTTACCAGGTAACCCTGAGGCCGCAAACTCTCTACTTTGCAATGAGGAAAATCAACTTCCCAGGAAGACTCAATTCCCAGCAGGACAAAGCAGCATATTACCAAGTCGCATCGGACTCTCTCTTGTACATCCCGTGGACACAGTGGCTCGTGACACTAGTCACCATTGCCATGCTGGGAGTCCTTACTGTGGTGTCAGGATATCAAGGGGAGGGCTTAGTTAGGCCTAGGTGACGGTACTTCTCTAGACTATCTACCAGTTCTGGAAAACCCTGTAGGTTTTGAAGCCGGACTTAAAGTGTAGTTGCCGCTTGAGGTAGACAGACGTCGTGGAGCAGCTCCCAGGAGCAGTGGTAGGCTAATTGTATTTTCTACTGCAGCTCAGGGTTCCTCCAGAGCGCAGACACCCTTTGCATGAAGGAAGGCATGGAACGTTGATAACTGGGTTGCTTTCAAGCTATCGCAATCCAGGTGTCTAAACAACGAAGCCCTTCACTGCCCATCAGTTGGCATCTAGCTGTTCCCGACGGTAGATGGCTCAAGGCTCCCCGAAGACACAGGCAGTCCTTTCTCAGTACGTTTTGGAACCTAGCGCTGACAAGTGAGTCCAAAAGAGAGCTGATATGCTTCCTAGAGTTCAAGAACCACAGGGACTAAGGCTCTATGCAATCGGTTGTTTCGCTAAGTCTGTCATGAGAACACCTGGACGTTAGCTTGAGGCTAGAGGCCCCATGTGGTGGGCCCATTCCCTGAAGACTACTGAAGGATGACCACCTACCAAGGGATGGCAACCTCCAAGTTTCTTGCCTAGAAACTCACGTCATCACCAGGGCAATTGTGTTACGAAGAGAAGCTGTGCAGCAACAGTGTTTCTTGGGGAGAATTGAGCCCGCGGCTCTGTAAATCCCAATGAGGAAAATAAAGTTTCACTCGCAGCCTTACTTTCAAAAGGGACCACACAGAGCATTCACCCTGCTGTGTCTTTCTCTAGTTTGTACTCCCAAGGTGCGTTAGAAGGGAGATACTTGAGTTGTTTCACTTACCACATGCTAGATGTTTAGCAAAAGAAGGCCTTTACTGCCCTTCTTTTGGCATATGGTTGTCCTCAGCCGAACAGTTCTCTCAGCTCCTAGAAGCGATGGGCGGTCCCTTGTGTACATCTTGGATCCCAGTGCAGACCTGTTAGTCCTAAGACACCAGAAATGCTTCCTACACTTAAAGCACCGCTTTGACAAACGCTGCCTGGAACCTGTTGCCTGCCTATCTATCTGTGTGACGAACAAAACAGTAACTTAGCTTGGAGCCAGTCCTCCTATATGTTTGGCTTACTCACCGACGATTGCTGAGGGATGAGCACTTAGCAGGGACTGAAAGGCCACGTTTGCCTCACGGGGGGCGGGGATATGACTTGTCCTCACAAGGCAATTGTGCAATGAAGAAAAGATAGGCCACTACACTGTTCATCAGGTAACCTTGAGGCCGCGTGTCGTCATTCCAGTGTGCCAAATAAACTTCCCATCACGGTTCAGTTTCCAAGGCGAGGGCACAGCGTCTTATGCTGCAGTTTCTGACTCCCTACTGGACGTTCAGCTGACCACCTAGACCCTTTCGTGAGTCAACTTTGTGATACACTTTGTGATACGGGGTCGTGATGGTGGTGAAAGGATTAGCAAGTCATGGGTTAGTGAGGCCGGTGTGTACAATGTATCTCCAGAGTACCTGGCTTTCAAGGGAGAGCCTGAAATTTTTCAGGCTACACTGAAAGTCCAGTGGCCGCCTGGGGTAAATTGCATCACGTGCGAGTGCCCTGAAGGCGGGGTCGAATCACTGTATGTTTTGTGTGCTCTGGGTTCGGCAGAAAAGCAGACACGTTTTGCATGAAGGAATGAACAGAACGCTGATAGCTGGCTGTTTCTAAGCTATCCCAACCTAGGTGTTTCTCTGACGAAGCCCTTCGCTGCCCATGATTGCGGCATCTAGCTGCTGCCAGCGGTGCATTGCTCACAACTCCCTGAAGACACAGGAGGCCCTTTTAGTCCGTTTCGGATCCTAGTACAGCCCCGCGACTCAAGAGAGGACCTGATATGCTTCCTAGGGTTCGAGAAACCCAGGGACTAAGGCTGCATGGGGTCTGTCGCATGCCTACCTGGTTCATGAGAAAACCTGAACATTAGCTTAAGGCCAGAGGCCCCGTGTGGTTCTCCCCTTCCCTGAGGACAACTGAAGTAGGAGCACTTACCGAGGAACGGCAACATCCAATCTCCTTCCAGGAAACTCACTTGTCATCACAAAGGCAACTGTGCAACAACACTGTTTCCCAGGGAGAACTGAGCCCGCAGCTCTCTAAATCCCAATGAGGAAAATAAAGTTTCCCTTCAAGCCTTAGTTTCAAAATGGACCGCAGAGCATTCACCCTGTTGTATCCGTCACTCCATGGCACGTCCAAGGTGCGCATAGAACGGAGATACTACATTCGTTTCAACTTGCCGCATCCTAGCATTTTAACAAAAGACGCCCTTCACAGCCCTTCTTTCAGCCTATAGCTGCCCTCAACTGAGCTTCGCTCACAAGGCCCAGAAAGGACGGGCAGTCCGTCGTTTACATCTTGGATCCTAGTGCAGACCCCCGTGTCCTAAGACACCAGAAACGCTTCCTAGATTTAAAGCACCGCTTTGACAAAGGCTGCCGTGAGCTTGCGGCCCGCCTATGTCTGTGATGAGAGACGTAGAACGTTGGCTTGAGGCGAGTCGTCCGGGGTTGTGGGCGTACTCACGAATGATTTTTGAGGGAGGAGGCCGTGGCAGGAATTGAAAGCCAAGTGCTCTTTCATGGAAGATAACTAGTCCTCCCAAAGACGACTGTGCAGCAAAGAGAAGATGGGCAACAACAGTGTTTACCAGGTAACCCTGAGGCCGCAAACTCTCTACTTTGCAATGAGGAAAATCAACTTCCCAGGAAGACTCAATTCCCAGCAGGACAAAGCAGCATATTACCAAGTCGCATCGGACTCTCTCTTGTACATCCCGTGGACACAGTGGCTCGTGACACTAGTCACCATTGCCATGCTGGGAGTCCTTACTGTGGTGTCAGGATATCAAGGGGAGGGCTTAGTTAGGCCTAGGTGACGGTACTTCTCTAGACTATCTACCAGTTCTGGAAAACCCTGTAGGTTTTGAAGCCGGACTTAAAGTGTAGTTGCCGCTTGAGGTAGACAGACGTCGTGGAGCAGCTCCCAGGAGCAGTGGTAGGCTAATTGTATTTTCTACTGCAGCTCAGGGTTCCTCCAGAGCGCAGACACCCTTTGCATGAAGGAAGGCATGGAACGTTGATAACTGGGTTGCTTTCAAGCTATCGCAATCCAGGTGTCTAAACAACGAAGCCCTTCACTGCCCATCAGTTGGCATCTAGCTGTTCCCGACGGTAGATGGCTCAAGGCTCCCCGAAGACACAGGCAGTCCTTTCTCAGTAGGTTTTGGAACCTAGCGCTGACAAGTGAGTCCAAAAGAGAGCTGATATGCTTCCTAGAGTTCAAGAACCACAGGGACTAAGGCTCTATGCAATCGGTTGTTTCGCTAAGTCTGTCATGAGAACACCTGGACGTTAGCTTGAGGCTAGAGGCCCCATGTGGTGGGCCCATTCCCTGAAGACTACTGAAGGATGACCACCTACCAAGGGATGGCAACCTCCAAGTTTCTTGCCTAGAAACTCACGTCATCACCAGGGCAATTGTGTTACGAAGAGAAGCTGTGCAGCAACAGTGTTTCTTGGGGAGAATTGAGCCCGCGGCTCTGTAAATCCCAATGAGGAAAATAAAGTTTCACTCGCAGCCTTACTTTCAAAAGGGACCACACAGAGCATTCACCCTGCTGTGTCTTTCTCTAGTTTGTACTCCCAAGGTGCGTTAGAAGGGAGATACTTGAGTTGTTTCACTTACCACATGCTAGATGTTTAGCAAAAGAAGGCCTTTACTGCCCTTCTTTTGGCATATGGTTGTCCTCAGCCGAACAGTTCTCTCAGCTCCTAGAAGCGATGGGCGGTCCCTTGTGTACATCTTGGATCCCAGTGCAGACCTGTTAGTCCTAAGACACCAGAAATGCTTCCTACACTTAAAGCACCGCTTTGACAAACGCTGCCTGGAACCTGTTGCCTGCCTATCTATCTGTGTGACGAACAAAACAGTAACTTAGCTTGGAGCCAGTCCTCCTATATGTTTGGCTTACTCACCGACGATTGCTGAGGGATGAGCACTTAGCAGGGACTGAAAGGCCACGTTTGCCTCACGGGGGGCGGGGATATGACTTGTCCTCACAAGGCAATTGTGCAATGAAGAAAAGATAGGCCACTACACTGTTCATCAGGTAACCTTGAGGCCGCGTGTCGTCATTCCAGTGTGCCAAATAAACTTCCCATCACGGTTCAGTTTCCAAGGCGAGGGCACAGCGTCTTATGCTGCAGTTTCTGACTCCCTACTGGACGTTCAGCTGACCACCTAGACCCTTTCGTGAGTCAACTTTGTGATACACTTTGTGATACGGGGTCGTGATGGTGGTGAAAGGATTAGCAAGTCATGGGTTAGTGAGGCCGGTGTGTACAATGTATCTCCAGAGTACCTGGCTTTCAAGGGAGAGCCTGAAATTTTTCAGGCTACACTGAAAGTCCAGTGGCCGCCTGGGGTAAATTGCATCACGTGCGAGTGCCCTGAAGGCGGGGTCGAATCACTGTATGTTTTGTGTGCTCTGGGTTCGGCAGAAAAGCAGACACGTTTTGCATGAAGGAATGAACAGAACGCTGATAGCTGGCTGTTTCTAAGCTATCCCAACCTAGGTGTTTCTCCGACGAAGCCCTTCGCTGCCCATGATTGCGGCATCTAGCTGCTGCCAGCGGTGCATTGCTCACAACTCCCTGAAGACACAGGAGGCCCTTTTAGTCCGTTTCGGATCCTAGTACAGCCCCGCGACTCAAGAGAGGACCTGATATGCTTCCTAGGGTTCGAGAAACCCAGGGACTAAGGCTGCATGGGGTCTGTCGCATGCCTACCTGGTTCATGAGAAAACCTGAACATTAGCTTAAGGCCAGAGGCCCCGTGTGGTTCTCCCCTTCCCTGAGGACAACTGAAGTAGGAGCACTTACCGAGGAACGGCAACATCCAATCTCCTTCCAGGAAACTCACTTGTCATCACAAAGGCAACTGTGCAACAACACTGTTTCCCAGGGAGAACTGAGCCCGCAGCTCTCTAAATCCCAATGAGGAAAATAAAGTTTCCCTTCAAGCCTTAGTTTCAAAATGGACCGCAGAGCATTCACCCTGTTGTATCCGTCACTCCATGGCACGTCCAAGGTGCGCATAGAACGGAGATACTACATTCGTTTCAACTTGCCGCATCCTAGCATTTTAACAAAAGACGCCCTTCACAGCCCTTCTTTCAGCCTATAGCTGCCCTCAACTGAGCTTCGCTCACAAGGCCCAGAAAGGACGGGCAGTCCGTCGTTTACATCTTGGATCCTAGTGCAGACCCCCGTGTCCTAAGACACCAGAAACGCTTCCTAGATTTAAAGCACCGCTTTGACAAAGGCTGCCGTGAGCTTGCGGCCCGCCTATGTCTGTGATGAGAGACGTAGAACGTTGGCTTGAGGCGAGTCGTCCGGGGTTGTGGGCGTACTCACGAATGATTTTTGAGGGAGGAGGCCGTGGCAGGAATTGAAAGCCAAGTGCTCTTTCGTGGAAGATAACTAGTCCTCCCAAAGACGACTGTGCAGCAAAGAGAAGATGGGCAACAACAGTGTTTACCAGGTAACCCTGAGGCCGCAAACTCTCTACTTTGCAATGAGGAAAATCAACTTCCCAGGAAGACTCAATTCCCAGCAGGACAAAGCAGCATATTACCAAGTCGCATCGGACTCTCTCTTGTACATCCCGTGGACACAGTGGCTCGTGACACTAGTCACCATTGCCATGCTGGGAGTCCTTACTGTGGTGTCAGGATATCAAGGGGAGGGCTTAGTTAGGCCTAGGTGACGGTACTTCCCTAGACTATCTACCAGTTCTGGAAAACCCTGTAGGTTTTGAAGCCGGACTTAAAGTGTAGTTGCCGCTTGAGGTAGACAGACGTCGTGGAGCAGCTCCCAGGAGCAGTGGTAGGCTAATTGTATTTTCTACTGCAGCTCAGGGTTCCTCCAGAGCGCAGACACCCTTTGCATGAAGGAAGGCATGGAACGTTGATAACTGGGTTGCTTTCAAGCTATCGCAATCCAGGTGTCTAAACAACGAAGCCCTTCACTGCCCATCAGTTGGCATCTAGCTGTTCCCGACGGTAGATGGCTCAAGGCTCCCCGAAGACACAGGCAGTCCTTTCTCAGTACGTTTTGGAACCTAGCGCTGACAAGTGAGTCCAAAAGAGAGCTGATATGCTTCCTAGAGTTCAAGAACCACAGGGACTAAGGCTCTATGCAATCGGTTGTTTCGCTAAGTCTGTCATGAGAACACCTGGACGTTAGCTTGAGGCTAGAGGCCCCATGTGGTGGGCCCATTCCCTGAAGACTACTGAAGGATGACCACCTACCAAGGGATGGCAACCTCCAAGTTTCTTGCCTAGAAACTCACGTCATCACCAGGGCAATTGTGTTACGAAGAGAAGCTGTGCAGCAACAGTGTTTCTTGGGGAGAATTGAGCCCGCGGCTCTGTAAATCCCAATGAGGAAAATAAAGTTTCACTCGCAGCCTTACTTTCAAAAGGGACCACACAGAGCATTCACCCTGCTGTGTCTTTCTCTAGTTTGTACTCCCAAGGTGCGTTAGAAGGGAGATACTTGAGTTGTTTCACTTACCACATGCTAGATGTTTAGCAAAAGAAGGCCTTTACTGCCCTTCTTTTGGCATATGGTTGTCCTCAGCCGAACAGTTCTCTCAGCTCCTAGAAGCGATGGGCGGTCCCTTGTGTACATCTTGGATCCCAGTGCAGACCTGTTAGTCCTAAGACACCAGAAATGCTTCCTACACTTAAAGCACCGCTTTGACAAACGCTGCCTGGAACCTGTTGCCTGCCTATCTATCTGTGTGACGAACAAAACAGTAACTTAGCTTGGAGCCAGTCCTCCTATATGTTTGGCTTACTCACCGACGATTGCTGAGGGATGAGCACTTAGCAGGGACTGAAAGGCCACGTTTGCCTCACGGGGGGCGGGGATATGACTTGTCCTCACAAGGCAATTGTGCAATGAAGAAAAGATAGGCCACTACACTGTTCATCAGGTAACCTTGAGGCCGCGTGTCGTCATTCCAGTGTGCCAAATAAACTTCCCATCACGGTTCAGTTTCCAAGGCGAGGGCACAGCGTCTTATGCTGCAGTTTCTGACTCCCTACTGGACGTTCAGCTGACCACCTAGACCCTTTCGTGAGTCAACTTTGTGATACACTTTGTGATACGGGGTCGTGATGGTGGTGAAAGGATTAGCAAGTCATGGGTTAGTGAGGCCGGTGTGTACAATGTATCTCCAGAGTACCTGGCTTTCAAGGGAGAGCCTGAAATTTTTCAGGCTACACTGAAAGTCCAGTGGCCGCCTGGGGTAAATTGCATCACGTGCGAGTGCCCTGAAGGCGGGGTCGAATCACTGTATGTTTTGTGTGCTCTGGGTTCGGCAGAAAAGCAGACACGTTTTGCATGAAGGAATGAACAGAACGCTGATAGCTGGCTGTTTCTAAGCTATCCCAACCTAGGTGTTTCTCTGACGAAGCCCTTCGCTGCCCATGATTGCGGCATCTAGCTGCTGCCAGCGGTGCATTGCTCACAACTCCCTGAAGACACAGGAGGCCCTTTTAGTCCGTTTCGGATCCTAGTACAGCCCCGCGACTCAAGAGAGGACCTGATATGCTTCCTAGGGTTCGAGAAACCCAGGGACTAAGGCTGCATGGGGTCTGTCGCATGCCTACCTGGTTCATGAGAAAACCTGAACATTAGCTTAAGGCCAGAGGCGCCGTGTGGTTCTCCCCTTCCCTGAGGACAACTGAAGTAGGAGCACTTACCGAGGAACGGCAACATCCAATCTCCTTCCAGGAAACTCACTTGTCATCACAAAGGCAACTGTGCAACAACACTGTTTCCCAGGGAGAACTGAGCCCGCAGCTCTCTAAATCCCAATGAGGAAAATAAAGTTTCCCTTCAAGCCTTAGTTTCAAAATGGACCGCAGAGCATTCACCCTGTTGTATCCGTCACTCCATGGCACGTCCAAGGTGCGCATAGAACGGAGATACTACATTCGTTTCAACTTGCCGCATCCTAGCATTTTAACAAAAGACGCCCTTCACAGCCCTTCTTTCAGCCTATAGCTGCCCTCAACTGAGCTTCGCTCACAAGGCCCAGAAAGGACGGGCAGTCCGTCGTTTACATCTTGGATCCTAGTGCAGACCCCCGTGTCCTAAGACACCAGAAACGCTTCCTAGATTTAAAGCACCGCTTTGACAAAGGCTGCCGTGAGCTTGCGGCCCGCCTATGTCTGTGATGAGAGACGTAGAACGTTGGCTTGAGGCGAGTCGTCCGGGGTTGTGGGCGTACTCACGAATGATTTTTGAGGGAGGAGGCCGTGGCAGGAATTGAAAGCCAAGTGCTCTTTCGTGGAAGATAACTAGTCCTCCCAAAGACGACTGTGCAGCAAAGAGAAGATGGGCAACAACAGTGTTTACCAGGTAACCCTGAGGCCGCAAACTCTCTACTTTGCAATGAGGAAAATCAACTTCCCAGGAAGACTCAATTCCCAGCAGGACAAAGCAGCATATTACCAAGTCGCATCGGACTCTCTCTTGTACATCCCGTGGACACAGTGGCTCGTGACACTAGTCACCATTGCCATGCTGGGAGTCCTTACTGTGGTGTCAGGATATCAAGGGGAGGGCTTAGTTAGGCCTAGGTGACGGTACTTCTCTAGACTATCTACCAGTTCTGGAAAACCCTGTAGGTTTTGAAGCCGGACTTAAAGTGTAGTTGCCGCTTGAGGTAGACAGACGTCGTGGAGCAGCTCCCAGGAGCAGTGGTAGGCTAATTGTATTTTCTACTGCAGCTCAGGGTTCCTCCAGAGCGCAGACACCCTTTGCATGAAGGAAGGCATGGAACGTTGATAACTGGGTTGCTTTCAAGCTATCGCAATCCAGGTGTCTAAACAACGAAGCCCTTCACTGCCCATCAGTTGGCATCTAGCTGTTCCCGACGGTAGATGGCTCAAGGCTCCCCGAAGACACAGGCAGTCCTTTCTCAGTACGTTTTGGAACCTAGCGCTGACAAGTGAGTCCAAAAGAGAGCTGATATGCTTCCTAGAGTTCAAGAACCACAGGGACTAAGGCTCTATGCAATCGGTTGTTTCGCTAAGTCTGTCATGAGAACACCTGGACGTTAGCTTGAGGCTAGAGGCCCCATGTGGTGGGCCCATTCCCTGAAGACTACTGAAGGATGACCACCTACCAAGGGATGGCAACCTCCAAGTTTCTTGCCTAGAAACTCACGTCATCACCAGGGCAATTGTGTTACGAAGAGAAGCTGTGCAGCAACAGTGTTTCTTGGGGAGAATTGAGCCCGCGGCTCTGTAAATCCCAATGAGGAAAATAAAGTTTCACTCGCAGCCTTACTTTCAAAAGGGACCACACAGAGCATTCACCCTGCTGTGTCTTTCTCTAGTTTGTACTCCCAAGGTGCGTTAGAAGGGAGATACTTGAGTTGTTTCACTTACCACATGCTAGATGTTTAGCAAAAGAAGGCCTTTACTGCCCTTCTTTTGGCATATGGTTGTCCTCAGCCGAACAGTTCTCTCAGCTCCTAGAAGCGATGGGCGGTCCCTTGTGTACATCTTGGATCCCAGTGCAGACCTGTTAGTCCTAAGACACCAGAAATGCTTCCTACACTTAAAGCACCGCTTTGACAAACGCTGCCTGGAACCTGTTGCCTGCCTATCTATCTGTGTGACGAACAAAACAGTAACTTAGCTTGGAGCCAGTCCTCCTATATGTTTGGCTTACTCACCGACGATTGCTGAGGGATGAGCACTTAGCAGGGACTGAAAGGCCACGTTTGCCTCACGGGGGGCGGGGATATGACTTGTCCTCACAAGGCAATTGTGCAATGAAGAAAAGATAGGCCACTACACTGTTCATCAGGTAACCCTGAGGCCGCGTGTCGTCATTCCAGTGTGCCAAATAAACTTCCCATCACGGTTCAGTTTCCAAGGCGAGGGCACAGCGTCTTATGCTGCAGTTTCTGACTCCCTACTGGACGTTCAGCTGACCACCTAGACCCTTTCGTGAGTCAACTTTGTGATACACTTTGTGATACGGGGTCGTGATGGTGGTGAAAGGATTAGCAAGTCATGGGTTAGTGAGGCCGGTGTGTACAATGTATCTCCAGAGTACCTGGCTTTCAAGGGAGAGCCTGAAATTTTTCAGGCTACACTGAAAGTCCAGTGGCCGCCTGGGGTAAATTGCATCACGTGCGAGTGCCCTGAAGGCGGGGTCGAATCACTGTATGTTTTGTGTGCTCTGGGTTCGGCAGAAAAGCAGACACGTTTTGCATGAAGGAATGAACAGAACGCTGATAGCTGGCTGTTTCTAAGCTATCCCAACCTAGGTGTTTCTCTGACGAAGCCCTTCGCTGCCCATGATTGCGGCATCTAGCTGCTGCCAGCGGTGCATTGCTCACAACTCCCTGAAGACACAGGAGGCCCTTTTAGTCCGTTTCGGATCCTAGTACAGCCCCGCGACTCAAGAGAGGACCTGATATGCTTCCTAGGGTTCGAGAAACCCAGGGACTAAGGCTGCATGGGGTCTGTCGCATGCCTACCTGGTTCATGAGAAAACCTGAACATTAGCTTAAGGCCAGAGGCCCCGTGTGGTTCTCCCCTTCCCTGAGGACAACTGAAGTAGGAGCACTTACCGAGGAACGGCAACATCCAATCTCCTTCCAGGAAACTCACTTGTCATCACAAAGGCAACTGTGCAACAACACTGTTTCCCAGGGAGAACTGAGCCCGCAGCTCTCTAAATCCCAATGAGGAAAATAAAGTTTCCCTTCAAGCCTTAGTTTCAAAATGGACCGCAGAGCATTCACCCTGTTGTATCCGTCACTCCATGGCACGTCCAAGGTGCGCATAGAACGGAGATACTACATTCGTTTCAACTTGCCGCATCCTAGCATTTTAACAAAAGACGCCCTTCACAGCCCTTCTTTCAGCCTATAGCTGCCCTCAACTGAGCTTCGCTCACAAGGCCCAGAAAGGACGGGCAGTCCGTCGTTTACATCTTGGATCCTAGTGCAGACCCCCGTGTCCTAAGACACCAGAAACGCTTCCTAGATTTAAAGCACCGCTTTGACAAAGGCTGCCGTGAGCTTGCGGCCCGCCTATGTCTGTGATGAGAGACGTAGAACGTTGGCTTGAGGCGAGTCGTCCGGGGTTGTGGGCGTACTCACGAATGATTTTTGAGGGAGGAGGCCGTGGCAGGAATTGAAAGCCAAGTGCTCTTTCGTGGAAGATAACTAGTCCTCCCAAAGACGACTGTGCAGCAAAGAGAAGATGGGCAACAACAGTGTTTACCAGGTAACCCTGAGGCCGCAAACTCTCTACTTTGCAATGAGGAAAATCAACTTCCCAGGAAGACTCAATTCCCAGCAGGACAAAGCAGCATATTACCAAGTCGCATCGGACTCTCTCTTGTACATCCCGTGGACACAGTGGCTCGTGACACTAGTCACCATTGCCATGCTGGGAGTCCTTACTGTGGTGTCAGGATATCAAGGGGAGGGCTTAGTTAGGCCTAGGTGACGGTACTTCCCTAGACTATCTACCAGTTCTGGAAAACCCTGTAGGTTTTGAAGCCGGACTTAAAGTGTAGTTGCCGCTTGAGGTAGACAGACGTCGTGGAGCAGCTCCCAGGAGCAGTGGTAGGCTAATTGTATTTTCTACTGCAGCTCAGGGTTCCTCCAGAGCGCAGACACCCTTTGCATGAAGGAAGGCATGGAACGTTGATAACTGGGTTGCTTTCAAGCTATCGCAATCCAGGTGTCTAAACAACGAAGCCCTTCACTGCCCATCAGTTGGCATCTAGCTGTTCCCGACGGTAGATGGCTCAAGGCTCCCCGAAGACACAGGCAGTCCTTTCTCAGTACGTTTTGGAACCTAGTGCTGACAAGTGAGTCCAAAAGAGAGCTGATATGCTTCCTAGAGTTCAAGAACCACAGGGACTAAGGCTCTATGCAATCGGTTGTTTCGCTAAGTCTGTCATGAGAACACCTGGACGTTAGCTTGAGGCTAGAGGCCCCATGTGGTGGGCCCATTCCCTGAAGACTACTGAAGGATGACCACCTACCAAGGGATGGCAACCTCCAAGTTTCTTGCCTAGAAACTCACGTCATCACCAGGGCAATTGTGTTACGAAGAGAAGCTGTGCAGCAACAGTGTTTCTTGGGGAGAATTGAGCCCGCGGCTCTGTAAATCCCAATGAGGAAAATAAAGTTTCACTCGCAGCCTTACTTTCAAAAGGGACCACACAGAGCATTCACCCTGCTGTGTCTTTCTCTAGTTTGTACTCCCAAGGTGCGTTAGAAGGGAGATACTTGAGTTGTTTCACTTACCACATGCTAGATGTTTAGCAAAAGAAGGCCTTTACTGCCCTTCTTTTGGCATATGGTTGTCCTCAGCCGAACAGTTCTCTCAGCTCCTAGAAGCGATGGGCGGTCCCTTGTGTACATCTTGGATCCCAGTGCAGACCTGTTAGTCCTAAGACACCAGAAATGCTTCCTACACTTAAAGCACCGCTTTGACAAACGCTGCCTGGAACCTGTTGCCTGCCTATCTATCTGTGTGACGAACAAAACAGTAACTTAGCTTGGAGCCAGTCCTCCTATATGTTTGGCTTACTCACCGACGATTGCTGAGGGATGAGCACTTAGCAGGGACTGAAAGGCCACGTTTGCCTCACGGGGGGCGGGGATATGACTTGTCCTCACAAGGCAATTGTGCAATGAAGAAAAGATAGGCCACTACACTGTTCATCAGGTAACCCTGAGGCCGCGTGTCGTCATTCCAGTGTGCCAAATAAACTTCCCATCACGGTTCAGTTTCCAAGGCGAGGGCACAGCGTCTTATGCTGCAGTTTCTGACTCCCTACTGGACGTTCAGCTGACCACCTAGACCCTTTCGTGAGTCAACTTTGTGATACACTTTGTGATACGGGGTCGTGATGGTGGTGAAAGGATTAGCAAGTCATGGGTTAGTGAGGCCGGTGTGTACAATGTATCTCCAGAGTACCTGGCTTTCAAGGGAGAGCCTGAAATTTTTCAGGCTACACTGAAAGTCCAGTGGCCGCCTGGGGTAAATTGCATCACGTGCGAGTGCCCTGAAGGCGGGGTCGAATCACTGTATGTTTTGTGTGCTCTGGGTTCGGCAGAAAAGCAGACACGTTTTGCATGAAGGAATGAACAGAACGCTGATAGCTGGCTGTTTCTAAGCTATCCCAACCTAGGTGTTTCTCTGACGAAGCCCTTCGCTGCCCATGATTGCGGCATCTAGCTGCTGCCAGCGGTGCATTGCTCACAACTCCCTGAAGACACAGGAGGCCCTTTTAGTCCGTTTCGGATCCTAGTACAGCCCCGCGACTCAAGAGAGGACCTGATATGCTTCCTAGGGTTCGAGAAACCCAGGGACTAAGGCTGCATGGGGTCTGTCGCATGCCTACCTGGTTCATGAGAAAACCTGAACATTAGCTTAAGGCCAGAGGCCCCGTGTGGTTCTCCCCTTCCCTGAGGACAACTGAAGTAGGAGCACTTACCGAGGAACGGCAACATCCAATCTCCTTCCAGGAAACTCACTTGTCATCACAAAGGCAACTGTGCAACAACACTGTTTCCCAGGGAGAACTGAGCCCGCAGCTCTCTAAATCCCAATGAGGAAAATAAAGTTTCCCTTCAAGCCTTAGTTTCAAAATGGACCGCAGAGCATTCACCCTGTTGTATCCGTCACTCCATGGCACGTCCAAGGTGCGCATAGAACGGAGATACTACATTCGTTTCAACTTGCCGCATCCTAGCATTTTAACAAAAGACGCCCTTCACAGCCCTTCTTTCAGCCTATAGCTGCCCTCAACTGAGCTTCGCTCACAAGGCCCAGAAAGGACGGGCAGTCCGTCGTTTACATCTTGGATCCTAGTGCAGACCCCCGTGTCCTAAGACACCAGAAACGCTTCCTAGATTTAAAGCACCGCTTTGACAAAGGCTGCCGTGAGCTTGCGGCCCGCCTATGTCTGTGATGAGAGACGTAGAACGTTGGCTTGAGGCGAGTCGTCCGGGGTTGTGGGCGTACTCACGAATGATTTTTGAGGGAGGAGGCCGTGGCAGGAATTGAAAGCCAAGTGCTCTTTCGTGGAAGATAACTAGTCCTCCCAAAGACGACTGTGCAGCAAAGAGAAGATGGGCAACAACAGTGTTTACCAGGTAACCCTGAGGCCGCAAACTCTCTACTTTGCAATGAGGAAAATCAACTTCCCAGGAAGACTCAATTCCCAGCAGGACAAAGCAGCATATTACCAAGTCGCATCGGACTCTCTCTTGTACATCCCGTGGACACAGTGGCTCGTGACACTAGTCACCATTGCCATGCTGGGAGTCCTTACTGTGGTGTCAGGATATCAAGGGGAGGGCTTAGTTAGGCCTAGGTGACGGTACTTCCCTAGACTATCTACCAGTTCTGGAAAACCCTGTAGGTTTTGAAGCCGGACTTAAAGTGTAGTTGCCGCTTGAGGTAGACAGACGTCGTGGAGCAGCTCCCAGGAGCAGTGGTAGGCTAATTGTATTTTCTACTGCAGCTCAGGGTTCCTCCAGAGCGCAGACACCCTTTGCATGAAGGAAGGCATGGAACGTTGATAACTGGGTTGCTTTCAAGCTATCGCAATCCAGGTGTCTAAACAACGAAGCCCTTCACTGCCCATCAGTTGGCATCTAGCTGTTCCCGACGGTAGATGGCTCAAGGCTCCCCGAAGACACAGGCAGTCCTTTCTCAGTACGTTTTGGAACCTAGTGCTGACAAGTGAGTCCAAAAGAGAGCTGATATGCTTCCTAGAGTTCAAGAACCACAGGGACTAAGGCTCTATGCAATCGGTTGTTTCGCTAAGTCTGTCATGAGAACACCTGGACGTTAGCTTGAGGCTAGAGGCCCCATGTGGTGGGCCCATTCCCTGAAGACTACTGAAGGATGACCACCTACCAAGGGATGGCAACCTCCAAGTTTCTTGCCTAGAAACTCACGTCATCACCAGGGCAATTGTGTTACGAAGAGAAGCTGTGCAGCAACAGTGTTTCTTGGGGAGAATTGAGCCCGCGGCTCTGTAAATCCCAATGAGGAAAATAAAGTTTCACTCGCAGCCTTACTTTCAAAAGGGACCACACAGAGCATTCACCCTGCTGTGTCTTTCTCTAGTTTGTACTCCCAAGGTGCGTTAGAAGGGAGATACTTGAGTTGTTTCACTTACCACATGCTAGATGTTTAGCAAAAGAAGGCCTTTACTGCCCTTCTTTTGGCATATGGTTGTCCTCAGCCGAACAGTTCTCTCAGCTCCTAGAAGCGATGGGCGGTCCCTTGTGTACATCTTGGATCCCAGTGCAGACCTGTTAGTCCTAAGACACCAGAAATGCTTCCTACACTTAAAGCACCGCTTTGACAAACGCTGCCTGGAACCTGTTGCCTGCCTATCTATCTGTGTGACGAACAAAACAGTAACTTAGCTTGGAGCCAGTCCTCCTATATGTTTGGCTTACTCACCGACGATTGCTGAGGGATGAGCACTTAGCAGGGACTGAAAGGCCACGTTTGCCTCACGGGGGGCGGGGATATGACTTGTCCTCACAAGGCAATTGTGCAATGAAGAAAAGATAGGCCACTACACTGTTCATCAGGTAACCTTGAGGCCGCGTGTCGTCATTCCAGTGTGCCAAATAAACTTCCCATCACGGTTCAGTTTCCAAGGCGAGGGCACAGCGTCTTATGCTGCAGTTTCTGACTCCCTACTGGACGTTCAGCTGACCACCTAGACCCTTTCGTGAGTCAACTTTGTGATACACTTTGTGATACGGGGTCGTGATGGTGGTGAAAGGATTAGCAAGTCATGGGTTAGTGAGGCCGGTGTGTACAATGTATCTCCAGAGTACCTGGCTTTCAAGGGAGAGCCTGAAATTTTTCAGGCTACACTGAAAGTCCAGTGGCCGCCTGGGGTAAATTGCATCACGTGCGAGTGCCCTGAAGGCGGGGTCGAATCACTGTATGTTTTGTGTGCTCTGGGTTCGGCAGAAAAGCAGACACGTTTTGCATGAAGGAATGAACAGAACGCTGATAGCTGGCTGTTTCTAAGCTATCCCAACCTAGGTGTTTCTCTGACGAAGCCCTTCGCTGCCCATGATTGCGGCATCTAGCTGCTGCCAGCGGTGCATTGCTCACAACTCCCTGAAGACACAGGAGGCCCTTTTAGTCCGT
The DNA here is from genome assembly GCF_937001465.1 of Orcinus orca. Taxonomy (NCBI): domain Eukaryota; kingdom Metazoa; phylum Chordata; class Mammalia; order Artiodactyla; family Delphinidae; genus Orcinus; species Orcinus orca. Next base: position 58,449,547 of record NC_064568.1, on the reverse strand, counting down.
TTCGGATCCTAGTACAGCCCCGCGACTCAAGAGAGGACCTGATATGCTTCCTAGGGTTCGAGAAACCCAGGGACTAAGGCTGCATGGGGTCTGTCGCATGCCTACCTGGTTCATGAGAAAACCTGAACATTAGCTTAAGGCCAGAGGCGCCGTGTGGTTCTCCCCTTCCCTGAGGACAACTGAAGTAGGAGCACTTACCGAGGAACGGCAACATCCAATCTCCTTCCAGGAAACTCACTTGTCATCACAAAGGCAACTGTGCAACAACACTGTTTCCCAGGGAGAACTGAGCCCGCAGCTCTCTAAATCCCAATGAGGAAAATAAAGTTTCCCTTCAAGCCTTAGTTTCAAAATGGACCGCAGAGCATTCACCCTGTTGTATCCGTCACTCCATGGCACGTCCAAGGTGCGCATAGAACGGAGATACTACATTCGTTTCAACTTGCCGCATCCTAGCATTTTAACAAAAGACGCCCTTCACAGCCCTTCTTTCAGCCTATAGCTGCCCTCAACTGAGCTTCACTCACAAGGCCCAGAAAGGACGGGCAGTCCGTCGTTTACATCTTGGATCCTAGTGCAGACCCCCGTGTCCTAAGACACCAGAAACGCTTCCTAGATTTAAAGCACCGCTTTGACAAAGGCTGCCGTGAGCTTGCGGCCCGCCTATGTCTGTGATGAGAGACGTAGAACGTTGGCTTGAGGCGAGTCGTCCGGGGTTGTGGGCGTACTCACGAATGATTTTTGAGGGAGGAGGCCGTGGCAGGAATTGAAAGCCAAGTGCTCTTTCGTGGAAGATAACTAGTCCTCCCAAAGACGACTGTGCAGCAAAGAGAAGATGGGCAACAACAGTGTTTACCAGGTAACCCTGAGGCCGCAAACTCTCTACTTTGCAATGAGGAAAATCAACTTCCCAGGAAGACTCAATTCCCAGCAGGACAAAGCAGCATATTACCAAGTCGCATCGGACTCTCTCTTGTACATCCCGTGGACACAGTGGCTCGTGACACTAGTCACCATTGCCATGCTGGGAGTCCTTACTGTGGTGTCAGGATATCAAGGGGAGGGCTTAGTTAGGCCTAGGTGACGGTACTTCTCTAGACTATCTACCAGTTCTGGAAAACCCTGTAGGTTTTGAAGCCGGACTTAAAGTGTAGTTGCCGCTTGAGGTAGACAGACGTCGTGGAGCAGCTCCCAGGAGCAGTGGTAGGCTAATTGTATTTTCTACTGCAGCTCAGGGTTCCTCCAGAGCGCAGACACCCTTTGCATGAAGGAAGGCATGGAACGTTGATAACTGGGTTGCTTTCAAGCTATCGCAATCCAGGTGTCTAAACAACGAAGCCCTTCACTGCCCATCAGTTGGCATCTAGCTGTTCCCGACGGTAGATGGCTCAAGGCTCCCCGAAGACACATGCAGTCCTTTCTCAGTACGTTTTGGAACCTAGTGCTGACAAGTGAGTCCAAAAGAGAGCTGATATGCTTCCTAGAGTTCAAGAACCACAGGGACTAAGGCTCTATGCAATCGGTTGTTTCGCTAAGTCTGTCATGAGAACACCTGGACGTTAGCTTGAGGCTAGAGGCCCCATGTGGTGGGCCCATTCCCTGAAGACTACTGAAGGATGACCACCTACCAAGGGATGGCAACCTCCAAGTTTCTTGCCTAGAAACTCACGTCATCACCAGGGCAATTGTGTTACGAAGAGAAGCTGTGCAGCAACAGTGTTTCTTGGGGAGAATTGAGCCCGCGGCTCTGTAAATCCCAATGAGGAAAATAAAGTTTCACTCGCAGCCTTACTTTCAAAAGGGACCACACAGAGCATTCACCCTGCTGTGTCTTTCTCTAGTTTGTACTCCCAAGGTGCGTTAGAAGGGAGATACTTGAGTTGTTTCACTTACCACATGCTAGATGTTTAGCAAAAGAAGGCCTTTACTGCCCTTCTTTTGGCATATGGTTGTCCTCAGCCGAACAGTTCTCTCAGCTCCTAGAAGCGATGGGCGGTCCCTTGTGTACATCTTGGATCCCAGTGCAGACCTGTTAGTCCTAAGACACCAGAAATGCTTCCTACACTTAAAGCACCGCTTTGACAAACGCTGCCTGGAACCTGTTGCCTGCCTATCTATCTGTGTGACGAACAAAACAGTAACTTAGCTTGGAGCCAGTCCTCCTATATGTTTGGCTTACTCACCGACGATTGCTGAGGGATGAGCACTTAGCAGGGACTGAAAGGCCACGTTTGCCTCACGGGGGGCGGGGATATGACTTGTCCTCACAAGGCAATTGTGCAATGAAGAAAAGATAGGCCACTACACTGTTCATCAGGTAACCTTGAGGCCGCGTGTCGTCATTCCAGTGTGCCAAATAAACTTCCCATCACGGTTCAGTTTCCAAGGCGAGGGCACAGCGTCTTATGCTGCAGTTTCTGACTCCCTACTGGACGTTCAGCTGACCACCTAGACCCTTTCGTGAGTCAACTTTGTGATACACTTTGTGATACGGGGTCGTGATGGTGGTGAAAGGATTAGCAAGTCATGGGTTAGTGAGGCCGGTGTGTACAATGTATCTCCAGAGTACCTGGCTTTCAAGGGAGAGCCTGAAATTTTTCAGGCTACACTGAAAGTCCAGTGGCCGCCTGGGGTAAATTGCATCACGTGCGAGTGCCCTGAAGGCGGGGTCGAATCACTGTATGTTTTGTGTGCTCTGGGTTCGGCAGAAAAGCAGACACGTTTTGCATGAAGGAATGAACAGAACGCTGATAGCTGGCTGTTTCTAAGCTATCCCAACCTAGGTGTTTCTCTGACGAAGCCCTTCGCTGCCCATGATTGCGGCATCTAGCTGCTGCCAGCGGTGCATTGCTCACAACTCCCTGAAGACACAGGAGGCCCTTTTAGTCCGTTTCGGATCCTAGTACAGCCCCGCGACTCAAGAGAGGACCTGATATGCTTCCTAGGGTTCGAGAAACCCAGGGACTAAGGCTGCATGGGGTCTGTCGCATGCCTACCTGGTTCATGAGAAAACCTGAACATTAGCTTAAGGCCAGAGGCGCCGTGTGGTTCTCCCCTTCCCTGAGGACAACTGAAGTAGGAGCACTTACCGAGGAACGGCAACATCCAATCTCCTTCCAGGAAACTCACTTGTCATCACAAAGGCAACTGTGCAACAACACTGTTTCCCAGGGAGAACTGAGCCCGCAGCTCTCTAAATCCCAATGAGGAAAATAAAGTTTCCCTTCAAGCCTTAGTTTCAAAATGGACCGCAGAGCATTCACCCTGTTGTATCCGTCACTCCATGGCACGTCCAAGGTGCGCATAGAACGGAGATACTACATTCGTTTCAACTTGCCGCATCCTAGCATTTTAACAAAAGACGCCCTTCACAGCCCTTCTTTCAGCCTATAGCTGCCCTCAACTGAGCTTCGCTCACAAGGCCCAGAAAGGACGGGCAGTCCGTCGTTTACATCTTGGATCCTAGTGCAGACCCCCGTGTCCTAAGACACCAGAAACGCTTCCTAGATTTAAAGCACCGCTTTGACAAAGGCTGCCGTGAGCTTGCGGCCCGCCTATGTCTGTGATGAGAGACGTAGAACGTTGGCTTGAGGCGAGTCGTCCGGGGTTGTGGGCGTACTCACGAATGATTTTTGAGGGAGGAGGCCGTGGCAGGAATTGAAAGCCAAGTGCTCTTTCGTGGAAGATAACTAGTCCTCCCAAAGACGACTGTGCAGCAAAGAGAAGATGGGCAACAACAGTGTTTACCAGGTAACCCTGAGGCCGCAAACTCTCTACTTTGCAATGAGGAAAATCAACTTCCCAGGAAGACTCAATTCCCAGCAGGACAAAGCAGCATATTACCAAGTCGCATCGGACTCTCTCTTGTACATCCCGTGGACACAGTGGCTCGTGACACTAGTCACCATTGCCATGCTGGGAGTCCTTACTGTGGTGTCAGGATATCAAGGGGAGGGCTTAGTTAGGCCTAGGTGACGGTACTTCTCTAGACTATCTACCAGTTCTGGAAAACCCTGTAGGTTTTGAAGCCGGACTTAAAGTGTAGTTGCCGCTTGAGGTAGACAGACGTCGTGGAGCAGCTCCCAGGAGCAGTGGTAGGCTAATTGTATTTTCTACTGCAGCTCAGGGTTCCTCCAGAGCGCAGACACCCTTTGCATGAAGGAAGGCATGGAACGTTGATAACTGGGTTGCTTTCAAGCTATCGCAATCCAGGTGTCTAAACAACGAAGCCCTTCACTGCCCATCAGTTGGCATCTAGCTGTTCCCGACGGTAGATGGCTCAAGGCTCCCCGAAGACACAGGCAGTCCTTTCTCAGTACGTTTTGGAACCTAGCGCTGACAAGTGAGTCCAAAAGAGAGCTGATATGCTTCCTAGAGTTCAAGAACCACAGGGACTAAGGCTCTATGCAATCGGTTGTTTCGCTAAGTCTGTCATGAGAACACCTGGACGTTAGCTTGAGGCTAGAGGCCCCATGTGGTGGGCCCATTCCCTGAAGACTACTGAAGGATGACCACCTACCAAGGGATGGCAACCTCCAAGTTTCTTGCCTAGAAACTCACGTCATCACCAGGGCAATTGTGTTACGAAGAGAAGCTGTGCAGCAACAGTGTTTCTTGGGGAGAATTGAGCCCGCGGCTCTGTAAATCCCAATGAGGAAAATAAAGTTTCACTCGCAGCCTTACTTTCAAAAGGGACCACACAGAGCATTCACCCTGCTGTGTCTTTCTCTAGTTTGTACTCCCAAGGTGCGTTAGAAGGGAGATACTTGAGTTGTTTCACTTACCACATGCTAGATGTTTAGCAAAAGAAGGCCTTTACTGCCCTTCTTTTGGCATATGGTTGTCCTCAGCCGAACAGTTCTCTCAGCTCCTAGAAGCGATGGGCGGTCCCTTGTGTACATCTTGGATCCCAGTGCAGACCTGTTAGTCCTAAGACACCAGAAATGCTTCCTACACTTAAAGCACCGCTTTGACAAACGCTGCCTGGAACCTGTTGCCTGCCTATCTATCTGTGTGACGAACAAAACAGTAACTTAGCTTGGAGCCAGTCCTCCTATATGTTTGGCTTACTCACCGACGATTGCTGAGGGATGAGCACTTAGCAGGGACTGAAAGGCCACGTTTGCCTCACGGGGGGCGGGGATATGACTTGTCCTCACAAGGCAATTGTGCAATGAAGAAAAGATAGGCCACTACACTGTTCATCAGGTAACCTTGAGGCCGCGTGTCGTCATTCCAGTGTGCCAAATAAACTTCCCATCACGGTTCAGTTTCCAAGGCGAGGGCACAGCGTCTTATGCTGCAGTTTCTGACTCCCTACTGGACGTTCAGCTGACCACCTAGACCCTTTCGTGAGTCAACTTTGTGATACACTTTGTGATACGGGGTCATGATGGTGGTGAAAGGATTAGCAAGTCATGGGTTAGTGAGGCCGGTGTGTACAATGTATCTCCAGAGTACCTGGCTTTCAAGGGAGAGCCTGAAATTTTTCAGGCTACACTGAAAGTCCAGTGGCCGCCTGGGGTAAATTGCATCACGTGCGAGTGCCCTGAAGGCGGGGTCGAATCACTGTATGTTTTGTGTGCTCTGGGTTCGGCAGAAAAGCAGACACGTTTTGCATGAAGGAATGAACAGAACGCTGATAGCTGGCTGTTTCTAAGCTATCCCAACCTAGGTGTTTCTCTGACGAAGCCCTTCGCTGCCCATGATTGCGGCATCTAGCTGCTGCCAGCGGTGCATTGCTCACAACTCCCTGAAGACACAGGAGGCCCTTTTAGTCCGTTTCGGATCCTAGTACAGCCCCGCGACTCAAGAGAGGACCTGATATGCTTCCTAGGGTTCGAGAAACCCAGGGACTAAGGCTGCATGGGGTCTGTCGCATGCCTACCTGGTTCATGAGAAAACCTGAACATTAGCTTAAGGCCAGAGGCCCCGTGTGGTTCTCCCCTTCCCTGAGGACAACTGAAGTAGGAGCACTTACCGAGGAACGGCAACATCCAATCTCCTTCCAGGAAACTCACTTGTCATCACAAAGGCAACTGTGCAACAACACTGTTTCCCAGGGAGAACTGAGCCCGCAGCTCTCTAAATCCCAATGAGGAAAATAAAGTTTCCCTTCAAGCCTTAGTTTCAAAATGGACCGCAGAGCATTCACCCTGTTGTATCCGTCACTCCATGGCACGTCCAAGGTGCGCATAGAACGGAGATACTACATTCGTTTCAACTTGCCGCATCCTAGCATTTTAACAAAAGACGCCCTTCACAGCCCTTCTTTCAGCCTATAGCTGCCCTCAACTGAGCTTCGCTCACAAGGCCCAGAAAGGACGGGCAGTCCGTTGTTTACATCTTGGATCCTAGTGCAGACCCCCGTGTCCTAAGACACCAGAAACGCTTCCTAGATTTAAAGCACCGCTTTGACAAAGGCTGCCGTGAGCTTGCGGCCCGCCTATGTCTGTGATGAGAGACGTAGAACGTTGGCTTGAGGCGAGTCGTCCGGGGTTGTGGGCGTACTCATGAATGATTTTTGAGGGAGGAGGCCGTGGCAGGAATTGAAAGCCAAGTGCTCTTTCGTGGAAGATAACTAGTCCTCCCAAAGACGACTGTGCAGCAAAGAGAAGATGGGCAACAACAGTGTTTACCAGGTAACCCTGAGGCCGCAAACTCTCTACTTTGCAATGAGGAAAATCAACTTCCCAGGAAGACTCAATTCCCAGCAGGACAAAGCAGCATATTACCAAGTCGCATTGGACTCTCTCTTGTACATCCCGTGGACACAGTGGCTCGTGACACTAGTCACCATTGCCATGCTGGGAGTCCTTACTGTGGTGTCAGGATATCAAGGGGAGGGCTTAGTTAGGCCTAGGTGACGGTACTTCCCTAGACTATCTACCAGTTCTGGAAAACCCTGTAGGTTTTGAAGCCGGACTTAAAGTGTAGTTGCCGCTTGAGGTAGACAGACGTCGTGGAGCAGCTCCCAGGAGCAGTGGTAGGCTAATTGTATTTTCTACTGCAGCTCAGGGTTCCTCCAGAGCGCAGACACCCTTTGCATGAAGGAAGGCATGGAACGTTGATAACTGGGTTGCTTTCAAGCTATCGCAATCCAGGTGTCTAAACAACGAAGCCCTTCACTGCCCATCAGTTGGCATCTAGCTGTTCCCGACGGTAGATGGCTCAAGGCTCCCCGAAGACACAGGCAGTCCTTTCTCAGTACGTTTTGGAACCTAGCGCTGACAAGTGAGTCCAAAAGAGAGCTGATATGCTTCCTAGAGTTCAAGAACCACAGGGACTAAGGCTCTATGCAATCGGTTGTTTCGCTAAGTCTGTCATGAGAACACCTGGACGTTAGCTTGAGGCTAGAGGCCCCATGTGGTGGGCCCATTCCCTGAAGACTACTGAAGGATGACCACCTACCAAGGGATGGCAACCTCCAAGTTTCTTGCCTAGAAACTCACGTCATCACCAGGGCAATTGTGTTACGAAGAGAAGCTGTGCAGCAACAGTGTTTCTTGGGGAGAATTGAGCCCGCGGCTCTGTAAATCCCAATGAGGAAAATAAAGTTTCACTCGCAGCCTTACTTTCAAAAGGGACCACACAGAGCATTCACCCTGCTGTGTCTTTCTCTAGTTTGTACTCCCAAGGTGCGTTAGAAGGGAGATACTTGAGTTGTTTCACTTACCACATGCTAGATGTTTAGCAAAAGAAGGCCTTTACTGCCCTTCTTTTGGCATATGGTTGTCCTCAGCCGAACAGTTCTCTCAGCTCCTAGAAGCGATGGGCGGTCCCTTGTGTACATCTTGGATCCCAGTGCAGACCTGTTAGTCCTAAGACACCAGAAATGCTTCCTACACTTAAAGCACCGCTTTGACAAACGCTGCCTGGAACCTGTTGCCTGCCTATCTATCTGTGTGACGAACAAAACAGTAACTTAGCTTGGAGCCAGTCCTCCTATATGTTTGGCTTACTCACCGACGATTGCTGAGGGATGAGCACTTAGCAGGGACTGAAAGGCCACGTTTGCCTCACGGGGGGCGGGGATATGACTTGTCCTCACAAGGCAATTGTGCAATGAAGAAAAGATAGGCCACTACACTGTTCATCAGGTAACCTTGAGGCCGCGTGTCGTCATTCCAGTGTGCCAAATAAACTTCCCATCACGGTTCAGTTTCCAAGGCGAGGGCACAGCGTCTTATGCTGCAGTTTCTGACTCCCTACTGGACGTTCAGCTGACCACCTAGACCCTTTCGTGAGTCAACTTTGTGATACACTTTGTGATACGGGGTCGTGATGGTGGTGAAAGGATTAGCAAGTCATGGGTTAGTGAGGCCGGTGTGTACAATGTATCTCCAGAGTACCTGGCTTTCAAGGGAGAGCCTGAAATTTTTCAGGCTACACTGAAAGTCCAGTGGCCGCCTGGGGTAAATTGCATCACGTGCGAGTGCCCTGAAGGCGGGGTCGAATCACTGTATGTTTTGTGTGCTCTGGGTTCGGCAGAAAAGCAGACACGTTTTGCATGAAGGAATGAACAGAACGCTGATAGCTGGCTGTTTCTAAGCTATCCCAACCTAGGTGTTTCTCTGACGAAGCCCTTCGCTGCCCATGATTGCGGCATCTAGCTGCTGCCAGCGGTGCATTGCTCACAACTCCCTGAAGACACAGGAGGCCCTTTTAGTCCGTTTCGGATCCTAGTACAGCCCCGCGACTCAAGAGAGGACCTGATATGCTTCCTAGGGTTCGAGAAACCCAGGGACTAAGGCTGCATGGGGTCTGTCGCATGCCTACCTGGTTCATGAGAAAACCTGAACATTAGCTTAAGGCCAGAGGCCCCGTGTGGTTCTCCCCTTCCCTGAGGACAACTGAAGTAGGAGCACTTACCGAGGAACGGCAACATCCAATCTCCTTCCAGGAAACTCACTTGTCATCACAAAGGCAACTGTGCAACAACACTGTTTCCCAGGGAGAACTGAGCCCGCAGCTCTCTAAATCCCAATGAGGAAAATAAAGTTTCCCTTCAAGCCTTAGTTTCAAAATGGACCGCAGAGCATTCACCCTGTTGTATCCGTCACTCCATGGCACGTCCAAGGTGCGCATAGAACGGAGATACTACATTCGTTTCAACTTGCCGCATCCTAGCATTTTAACAAAAGACGCCCTTCACAGCCCTTCTTTCAGCCTATAGCTGCCCTCAACTGAGCTTCGCTCACAAGGCCCAGAAAGGACGGGCAGTCCGTCGTTTACATCTTGGATCCCAGTGCAGACCCCCGTGTCCTAAGACACCAGAAACGCTTCCTAGATTTAAAGCACCGCTTTGACAAAGGCTGCCGTGAGCTTGCGGCCCGCCTATGTCTGTGATGAGAGACGTAGAACGTTGGCTTGAGGCGAGTCGTCCGGGGTTGTGGGCGTACTCACGAATGATTTTTGAGGGAGGAGGCCGTGGCAGGAATTGAAAGCCAAGTGCTCTTTCGTGGAAGATAACTAGTCCTCCCAAAGACGACTGTGCAGCAAAGAGAAGATGGGCAACAACAGTGTTTACCAGGTAACCCTGAGGCCGCAAACTCTCTACTTTGCAATGAGGAAAATCAACTTCCCAGGAAGACTCAATTCCCAGCAGGACAAAGCAGCATATTACCAAGTCGCATCGGACTCTCTCTTGTACATCCCGTGGACACAGTGGCTCGTGACACTAGTCACCATTGCCATGCTGGGAGTCCTTACTGTGGTGTCAGGATATCAAGGGGAGGGCTTAGTTAGGCCTAGGTGACGGTACTTCTCTAGACTATCTACCAGTTCTGGAAAACCCTGTAGGTTTTGAAGCCGGACTTAAAGTGTAGTTGCCGCTTGAGGTAGACAGACGTCGTGGAGCAGCTCCCAGGAGCAGTGGTAGGCTAATTGTATTTTCTACTGCAGCTCAGGGTTCCTCCAGAGCGCAGACACCCTTTGCATGAAGGAAGGCATGGAACGTTGATAACTGGGTTGCTTTCAAGCTATCGCAATCCAGGTGTCTAAACAACGAAGCCCTTCACTGCCCATCAGTTGGCATCTAGCTGTTCCCGACGGTAGATGGCTCAAGGCTCCCCGAAGACACAGGCAGTCCTTTCTCAGTACGTTTTGGAACCTAGCGCTGACAAGTGAGTCCAAAAGAGAGCTGATATGCTTCCTAGAGTTCAAGAACCACAGGGACTAAGGCTCTATGCAATCGGTTGTTTCGCTAAGTCTGTCATGAGAACACCTGGACGTTAGCTTGAGGCTAGAGGCCCCATGTGGTGGGCCCATTCCCTGAAGACTACTGAAGGATGACCACCTACCAAGGGATGGCAACCTCCAAGTTTCTTGCCTAGAAACTCACGTCATCACCAGGGCAATTGTGTTACGAAGAGAAGCTGTGCAGCAACAGTGTTTCTTGGGGAGAATTGAGCCCGCGGCTCTGTAAATCCCAATGAGGAAAATAAAGTTTCACTCGCAGCCTTACTTTCAAAAGGGACCACACAGAGCATTCACCCTGCTGTGTCTTTCTCTAGTTTGTACTCCCAAGGTGCGTTAGAAGGGAGATACTTGAGTTGTTTCACTTACCACATGCTAGATGTTTAGCAAAAGAAGGCCTTTACTGCCCTTCTTTTGGCATATGGTTGTCCTCAGCCGAACAGTTCTCTCAGCTCCTAGAAGCGATGGGCGGTCCCTTGTGTACATCTTGGATCCCAGTGCAGACCTGTTAGTCCTAAGACACCAGAAATGCTTCCTACACTTAAAGCACCGCTTTGACAAACGCTGCCTGGAACCTGTTGCCTGCCTATCTATCTGTGTGACGAACAAAACAGTAACTTAGCTTGGAGCCAGTCCTCCTATATGTTTGGCTTACTCACCGACGATTGCTGAGGGATGAGCACTTAGCAGGGACTGAAAGGCCACGTTTGCCTCACGGGGGGCGGGGATATGACTTGTCCTCACAAGGCAATTGTGCAATGAAGAAAAGATAGGCCACTACACTGTTCATCAGGTAACCTTGAGGCCGCGTGTCGTCATTCCAGTGTGCCAAATAAACTTCCCATCACGGTTCAGTTTCCAAGGCGAGGGCACAGCGTCTTATGCTGCAGTTTCTGACTCCCTACTGGACGTTCAGCTGACCACCTAGACCCTTTCGTGAGTCAACTTTGTGATACACTTTGTGATACGGGGTCGTGATGGTGGTGAAAGGATTAGCAAGTCATGGGTTAGTGAGGCCAGTGTGTACAATGTATCTCCAGAGTACCTGGCTTTCAAGGGAGAGCCTGAAATTTTTCAGGCTACACTGAAAGTCCAGTGGCCGCCTGGGGTAAATTGCATCACGTGCGAGTGCCCTGAAGGCGGGGTCGAATCACTGTATGTTTTGTGTGCTCTGGGTTCGGCAGAAAAGCAGACACGTTTTGCATGAAGGAATGAACAGAACGCTGATAGCTGGCTGTTTCTAAGCTATCCCAACCTAGGTGTTTCTCTGACGAAGCCCTTCGCTGCCCATGATTGCGGCATCTAGCTGCTGCCAGCGGTGCATTGCTCACAACTCCCTGAAGACACAGGAGGCCCTTTTAGTCCGTTTCGGATCCTAGTACAGCCCCGCGACTCAAGAGAGGACCTGATATGCTTCCTAGGGTTCGAGAAACCCAGGGACTAAGGCTGCATGGGGTCTGTCGCATGCCTACCTGGTTCATGAGAAAACCTGAACATTAGCTTAAGGCCAGAGGCCCCGTGTGGTTCTCCCCTTCCCTGAGGACAACTGAAGTAGGAGCACTTACCGAGGAACGGCAACATCCAATCTCCTTCCAGGAAACTCACTTGTCATCACAAAGGCAACTGTGCAACAACACTGTTTCCCAGGGAGAACTGAGCCCGCAGCTCTCTAAATCCCAATGAGGAAAATAAAGTTTCCCTTCAAGCCTTAGTTTCAAAATGGACCGCAGAGCATTCACCCTGTTGTATCCGTCACTCCATGGCACGTCCAAGGTGCGCCTAGAACGGAGATACTACATTCGTTTCAACTTGCCGCATCCTAGCATTTTAACAAAAGACGCCCTTCACAGCCCTTCTTTCAGCCTATAGTTGCCCTCAACTGAGCTTCGCTCACAAGGCCCAGAAAGGACGGGCAGTCCGTCGTTTACATCTTGGATCCCAGTGCAGACCCCCGTGTCCTAAGACACCAGAAACGCTTCCTAGATTTAAAGCACCGCTTTGACAAAGGCTGCCGTGAGCTTGCGGCCCGCCTATGTCTGTGATGAGAGACGTAGAACGTTGGCTTGAGGCGAGTCGTCCGGGGTTGTGGGCGTACTCACGAATGATTTTTGAGGGAGGAGGCCGTGGCAGGAATTGAAAGCCAAGTGCTCTTTCGTGGAAGATAACTAGTCCTCCCAAAGACGACTGTGCAGCAAAGAGAAGATGGGCAACAACAGTGTTTACCAGGTAACCCTGAGGCCGCAAACTCTCTACTTTGCAATGAGGAAAATCAACTTCCCAGGAAGACTCAATTCCCAGCAGGACAAAGCAGCATATTACCAAGTCGCATCGGACTCTCTCTTGTACATCCCGTGGACACAGTGGCTCGTGACACTAGTCACCATTGCCATGCTGGGAGTCCTTACTGTGGTGTCAGGATATCAAGGGGAGGGCTTAGTTAGGCCTAGGTGACGGTACTTCTCTAGACTATCTACCAGTTCTGGAAAACCCTGTAGGTTTTGAAGCCGGACTTAAAGTGTAGTTGCCGCTTGAGGTAGACAGACGTCGTGGAGCAGCTCCCAGGAGCAGTGGTAGGCTAATTGTATTTTCTACTGCAGCTCAGGGTTCCTCCAGAGCGCAGACACCCTTTGCATGAAGGAAGGCATGGAACGTTGATAACTGGGTTGCTTTCAAGCTATCGCAATCCAGGTGTCTAAACAACGAAGCCCTTCACTGCCCATCAGTTGGCATCTAGCTGTTCCCGACGGTAGATGGCTCAAGGCTCCCCGAAGACACAGGCAGTCCTTTCTCAGTACGTTTTGGAACCTAGCGCTGACAAGTGAGTCCAAAAGAGAGCTGATATGCTTCCTAGAGTTCAAGAACCACAGGGACTAAGGCTCTATGCAATCGGTTGTTTCGCTAAGTCTGTCATGAGAACACCTGGACGTTAGCTTGAGGCTAGAGGCCCCATGTGGTGGGCCCATTCCCTGAAGACTACTGAAGGATGACCACCTACCAAGGGATGGCAACCTCCAAGTTTCTTGCCTAGAAACTCACGTCATCACCAGGGCAATTGTGTTACGAAGAGAAGCTGTGCAGCAACAGTGTTTCTTGGGGAGAATTGAGCCCGCGGCTCTGTAAATCCCAATGAGGAAAATAAAGTTTCACTCGCAGCCTTACTTTCAAAAGGGACCACACAGAGCATTCACCCTGCTGTGTCTTTCTCTAGTTTGTACTCCCAAGGTGCGTTAGAAGGGAGATACTTGAGTTGTTTCACTTACCACATGCTAGATGTTTAGCAAAAGAAGGCCTTTACTGCCCTTCTTTTGGCATATGGTTGTCCTCAGCCGAACAGTTCTCTCAGCTCCTAGAAGCGATGGGCGGTCCCTTGTGTACATCTTGGATCCCAGTGCAGACCTGTTAGTCCTAAGACACCAGAAATGCTTCCTACACTTAAAGCACCGCTTTGACAAACGCTGCCTGGAACCTGTTGCCTGCCTATCTATCTGTGTGACGAACAAAACAGTAACTTAGCTTGGAGCCAGTCCTCCTATATGTTTGGCTTACTCACCGACGATTGCTGAGGGATGAGCACTTAGCAGGGACTGAAAGGCCACGTTTGCCTCACGGGGGGCGGGGATATGACTTGTCCTCACAAGGCAATTGTGCAATGAAGAAAAGATAGGCCACTACACTGTTCATCAGGTAACCTTGAGGCCGCGTGTCGTCATTCCAGTGTGCCAAATAAACTTCCCATCACGGTTCAGTTTCCAAGGCGAGGGCACAGCGTCTTATGCTGCAGTTTCTGACTCCCTACTGGACGTTCAGCTGACCACCTAGACCCTTTCGTGAGTCAACTTTGTGATACACTTTGTGATACGGGGTCGTGATGGTGGTGAAAGGATTAGCAAGTCATGGGTTAGTGAGGCCGGTGTGTACAATGTATCTCCAGAGTACCTGGCTTTCAAGGGAGAGCCTGAAATTTTTCAGGCTACACTGAAAGTCCAGTGGCCGCCTGGGGTAAATTGCATCACGTGCGAGTGCCCTGAAGGCGGGGTCGAATCACTGTATGTTTTGTGTGCTCTGGGTTCGGCAGAAAAGCAGACACGTTTTGCATGAAGGAATGAACAGAACGCTGATAGCTGGCTGTTTCTAAGCTATCCCAACCTAGGTGTTTCTCTGACGAAGCCCTTCGCTGCCCATGATTGCGGCATCTAGCTGCTGCCAGCGGTGCATTGCTCACAACTCCCTGAAGACACAGGAGGCCCTTTTAGTCCGTTTCGGATCCTAGTACAGCCCCGCGACTCAAGAGAGGACCTGATATGCTTCCTAGGGTTCGAGAAACCCAGGGACTAAGGCTGCATGGGGTCTGTCGCATGCCTACCTGGTTCATGAGAAAACCTGAACATTAGCTTAAGGCCAGAGGCCCCGTGTGGTTCTCCCCTTCCCTGAGGACAACTGAAGTAGGAGCACTTACCGAGGAACGGCAACATCCAATCTCCTTCCAGGAAACTCACTTGTCATCACAAAGGCAACTGTGCAACAACACTGTTTCCCAGGGAGAACTGAGCCCGCAGCTCTCTAAATCCCAATGAGGAAAATAAAGTTTCCCTTCAAGCCTTAGTTTCAAAATGGACCGCAGAGCATTCACCCTGTTGTATCCGTCACTCCATGGCACGTCCAAGGTGCGCATAGAACGGAGATACTACATTCGTTTCAACTTGCCGCATCCTAGCATTTTAACAAAAGACGCCCTTCACAGCCCTTCTTTCAGCCTATAGCTGCCCTCAACTGAGCTTCGCTCACAAGGCCCAGAAAGGACGGGCAGTCCGTCGTTTACATCTTGGATCCCAGTGCAGACCCCCGTGTCCTAAGACACCAGAAACGCTTCCTAGATTTAAAGCACCGCTTTGACAAAGGCTGCCGTGAGCTTGCGGCCCGCCTATGTCTGTGATGAGAGACGTAGAACGTTGGCTTGAGGCGAGTCGTCCGGGGTTGTGGGCGTACTCACGAATGATTTTTGAGGGAGGAGGCCGTGGCAGGAATTGAAAGCCAAGTGCTCTTTCGTGGAAGATAACTAGTCCTCCCAAAGACGACTGTGCAGCAAAGAGAAGATGGGCAACAACAGTGTTTACCAGGTAACCCTGAGGCCGCAAACTCTCTACTTTGCAATGAGGAAAATCAACTTCCCAGGAAGACTCAATTCCCAGCAGGACAAAGCAGCATATTACCAAGTCGCATCGGACTCTCTCTTGTACATCCCGTGGACACAGTGGCTCGTGACACTAGTCACCATTGCCATGCTGGGAGTCCTTACTGTGGTGTCAGGATATCAAGGGGAGGGCTTAGTTAGGCCTAGGTGACGGTACTTCTCTAGACTATCTACCAGTTCTGGAAAACCCTGTAGGTTTTGAAGCCGGACTTAAAGTGTAGTTGCCGCTTGAGGTAGACAGACGTCGTGGAGCAGCTCCCAGGAGCAGTGGTAGGCTAATTGTATTTTCTACTGCAGCTCAGGGTTCCTCCAGAGCGCAGACACCCTTTGCATGAAGGAAGGCATGGAACGTTGATAACTGGGTTGCTTTCAAGCTATCGCAATCCAGGTGTCTAAACAACGAAGCCCTTCACTGCCCATCAGTTGGCATCTAGCTGTTCCCGACGGTAGATGGCTCAAGGCTCCCCGAAGACACAGGCAGTCCTTTCTCAGTACGTTTTGGAACCTAGCGCTGACAAGTGAGTCCAAAAGAGAGCTGATATGCTTCCTAGAGTTCAAGAACCACAGGGACTAAGGCTCTATGCAATCGGTTGTTTCGCTAAGTCTGTCATGAGAACACCTGGACGTTAGCTTGAGGCTAGAGGCCCCATGTGGTGGGCCCATTCCCTGAAGACTACTGAAGGATGACCACCTACCAAGGGATGGCAACCTCCAAGTTTCTTGCCTAGAAACTCACGTCATCACCAGGGCAATTGTGTTACGAAGAGAAGCTGTGCAGCAACAGTGTTTCTTGGGGAGAATTGAGCCCGCGGCTCTGTAAATCCCAATGAGGAAAATAAAGTTTCACTCGCAGCCTTACTTTCAAAAGGGACCACACAGAGCATTCACCCTGCTGTGTCTTTCTCTAGTTTGTACTCCCAAGGTGCGTTAGAAGGGAGATACTTGAGTTGTTTCACTTACCACATGCTAGATGTTTAGCAAAAGAAGGCCTTTACTGCCCTTCTTTTGGCATATGGTTGTCCTCAGCCGAACAGTTCTCTCAGCTCCTAGAAGCGATGGGCGGTCCCTTGTGTACATCTTGGATCCCAGTGCAGACCTGTTAGTCCTAAGACACCAGAAATGCTTCCTACACTTAAAGCACCGCTTTGACAAACGCTGCCTGGAACCTGTTGCCTGCCTATCTATCTGTGTGACGAACAAAACAGTAACTTAGCTTGGAGCCAGTCCTCCTATATGTTTGGCTTACTCACCGACGATTGCTGAGGGATGAGCACTTAGCAGGGACTGAAAGGCCACGTTTGCCTCACGGGGGGCGGGGATATGACTTGTCCTCACAAGGCAATTGTGCAATGAAGAAAAGATAGGCCACTACACTGTTCATCAGGTAACCTTGAGGCCGCGTGTCGTCATTCCAGTGTGCCAAATAAACTTCCCATCACGGTTCAGTTTCCAAGGCGAGGGCACAGCGTCTTATGCTGCAGTTTCTGACTCCCTACTGGACGTTCAGCTGACCACCTAGACCCTTTCGTGAGTCAACTTTGTGATACACTTTGTGATACGGGGTCGTGATGGTGGTGAAAGGATTAGCAAGTCATGGGTTAGTGAGGCCAGTGTGTACAATGTATCTCCAGAGTACCTGGCTTTCAAGGGAGAGCCTGAAATTTTTCAGGCTACACTGAAAGTCCAGTGGCCGCCTGGGGTAAATTGCATCACGTGCGAGTGCCCTGAAGGCGGGGTCGAATCACTGTATGTTTTGTGTGCTCTGGGTTCGGCAGAAAAGCAGACACGTTTTGCATGAAGGAATGAACAGAACGCTGATAGCTGGCTGTTTCTAAGCTATCCCAACCTAGGTGTTTCTCTGACGAAGCCCTTCGCTGCCCATGATTGCGGCATCTAGCTGCTGCCAGCGGTGCATTGCTCACAACTCCCTGAAGACACAGGAGGCCCTTTTAGTCCGTTTCGGATCCTAGTACAGCCCCGCGACTCAAGAGAGGACCTGATATGCTTCCTAGGGTTCGAGAAACCCAGGGACTAAGGCTGCATGGGGTCTGTCGCATGCCTACCTGGTTCATGAGAAAACCTGAACATTAGCTTAAGGCCAGAGGCCCCGTGTGGTTCTCCCCTTCCCTGAGGACAACTGAAGTAGGAGCACTTACCGAGGAACGGCAACATCCAATCTCCTTCCAGGAAACTCACTTGTCATCACAAAGGCAACTGTGCAACAACACTGTTTCCCAGGGAGAACTGAGCCCGCAGCTCTCTAAATCCCAATGAGGAAAATAAAGTTTCCCTTCAAGCCTTAGTTTCAAAATGGACCGCAGAGCATTCACCCTGTTGTATCCGTCACTCCATGGCACGTCCAAGGTGCGCCTAGAACGGAGATACTACATTCGTTTCAACTTGCCGCATCCTAGCATTTTAACAAAAGACGCCCTTCACAGCCCTTCTTTCAGCCTATAGTTGCCCTCAACTGAGCTTCGCTCACAAGGCCCAGAAAGGACGGGCAGTCCGTCGTTTACATCTTGGATCCCAGTGCAGACCCCCGTGTCCTAAGACACCAGAAACGCTTCCTAGATTTAAAGCACCGCTTTGACAAAGGCTGCCGTGAGCTTGCGGCCCGCCTATGTCTGTGATGAGAGACGTAGAACGTTGGCTTGAGGCGAGTCGTCCGGGGTTGTGGGCGTACTCACGAATGATTTTTGAGGGAGGAGGCCGTGGCAGGAATTGAAAGCCAAGTGCTCTTTCGTGGAAGATAACTAGTCCTCCCAAAGACGACTGTGCAGCAAAGAGAAGATGGGCAACAACAGTGTTTACCAGGTAACCCTGAGGCCGCAAACTCTCTACTTTGCAATGAGGAAAATCAACTTCCCAGGAAGACTCAATTCCCAGCAGGACAAAGCAGCATATTACCAAGTCGCATCGGACTCTCTCTTGTACATCCCGTGGACACAGTGGCTCGTGACACTAGTCACCATTGCCATGCTGGGAGTCCTTACTGTGGTGTCAGGATATCAAGGGGAGGGCTTAGTTAGGCCTAGGTGACGGTACTTCTCTAGACTATCTACCAGTTCTGGAAAACCCTGTAGGTTTTGAAGCCGGACTTAAAGTGTAGTTGCCGCTTGAGGTAGACAGACGTCGTGGAGCAGCTCCCAGGAGCAGTGGTAGGCTAATTGTATTTTCTACTGCAGCTCAGGGTTCCTCCAGAGCGCAGACACCCTTTGCATGAAGGAAGGCATGGAACGTTGATAACTGGGTTGCTTTCAAGCTATCGCAATCCAGGTGTCTAAACAACGAAGCCCTTCACTGCCCATCAGTTGGCATCTAGCTGTTCCCGACGGTAGATGGCTCAAGGCTCCCCGAAGACACAGGCAGTCCTTTCTCAGTACGTTTTGGAACCTAGCGCTGACAAGTGAGTCCAAAAGAGAGCTGATATGCTTCCTAGAGTTCAAGAACCACAGGGACTAAGGCTCTATGCAATCGGTTGTTTCGCTAAGTCTGTCATGAGAACACCTGGACGTTAGCTTGAGGCTAGAGGCCCCATGTGGTGGGCCCATTCCCTGAAGACTACTGAAGGATGACCACCTACCAAGGGATGGCAACCTCCAAGTTTCTTGCCTAGAAACTCACGTCATCACCAGGGCAATTGTGTTACGAAGAGAAGCTGTGCAGCAACAGTGTTTCTTGGGGAGAATTGAGCCCGTGGCTCTGTAAATCCCAATGAGGAAAATAAAGTTTCACTCGCAGCCTTACTTTCAAAAGGGACCACACAGAGCATTCACCCTGCTGTGTCTTTCTCTAGTTTGTACTCCCAAGGTGCGTTAGAAGGGAGATACTTGAGTTGTTTCACTTACCACATGCTAGATGTTTAGCAAAAGAAGGCCTTTACTGCCCTTCTTTTGGCATATGGTTGTCCTCAGCCGAACAGTTCTCTCAGCTCCTAGAAGCGATGGGCGGTCCCTTGTGTACATCTTGGATCCCAGTGCAGACCTGTTAGTCCTAAGACACCAGAAATGCTTCCTACACTTAAAGCACCGCTTTGACAAACGCTGCCTGGAACCTGTTGCCTGCCTATCTATCTGTGTGATGAACAAAACAGTAACTTAGCTTGGAGCCAGTCCTCCTATATGTTTGGCTTACTCACCGACGATTGCTGAGGGATGAGCACTTAGCAGGGACTGAAAGGCCACGTTTGCCTCACGGGGGGCGGGGATATGACTTGTCCTCACAAGGCAATTGTGCAATGAAGAAAAGATAGGCCACTACACTGTTCATCAGGTAACCTTGAGGCCGCGTGTCGTCATTCCAGTGTGCCAAATAAACTTCCCATCACGGTTCAGTTTCCAAGGCGAGGGCACAGCGTCTTATGCTGCAGTTTCTGACTCCCTACTGGACGTTCAGCTGACCACCTAGACCCTTTCGTGAGTCAACTTTGTGATACACTTTGTGATACGGGGTCGTGATGGTGGTGAAAGGATTAGCAAGTCATGGGTTAGTGAGGCCGGTGTGTACAATGTATCTCCAGAGTACCTGGCTTTCAAGGGAGAGCCTGAAATTTTTCAGGCTACACTGAAAGTCCAGTGGCCGCCTGGGGTAAATTGCATCACGTGCGAGTGCCCTGAAGGCGGGGTCGAATCACTGTATGTTTTGTGTGCTCTGGGTTCGGCAGAAAAGCAGACACGTTTTGCATGAAGGAATGAACAGAACGCTGATAGCTGGCTGTTTCTAAGCTATCCCAACCTAGGTGTTTCTCTGACGAAGCCCTTCGCTGCCCATGATTGCGGCATCTAGCTGCTGCCAGCGGTGCATTGCTCACAACTCCCTGAAGACACAGGAGGCCCTTTTAGTCCGTTTCGGATCCTAGTACAGCCCCGCGACTCAAGAGAGGACCTGATATGCTTCCTAGGGTTCGAGAAACCCAGGGACTAAGGCTGCATGGGGTCTGTCGCATGCCTACCTGGTTCATGAGAAAACCTGAACATTAGCTTAAGGCCAGAGGCCCCGTGTGGTTCTCCCCTTCCCTGAGGACAACTGAAGTAGGAGCACTTACCGAGGAACGGCAACATCCAATCTCCTTCCAGGAAACTCACTTGTCATCACAAAGGCAACTGTGCAACAACACTGTTTCCCAGGGAGAACTGAGCCCGCAGCTCTCTAAATCCCAATGAGGAAAATAAAGTTTCCCTTCAAGCCTTAGTTTCAAAATGGACCGCAGAGCATTCACCCTGTTGTATCCGTCACTCCATGGCACGTCCAAGGTGCGCATAGAACGGAGATACTACATTCGTTTCAACTTGCCGCATCCTAGCATTTTAACAAAAGACGCCCTTCACAGCCCTTCTTTCAGCCTATAGTTGCCCTCAACTGAGCTTCGCTCACAAGGCCCAGAAAGGACGGGCAGTCCGTCGTTTACATCTTGGATCCCAGTGCAGACCCCCGTGTCCTAAGACACCAGAAACGCTTCCTAGATTTAAAGCACCGCTTTGACAAAGGCTGCCGTGAGCTTGCGGCCCGCCTATGTCTGTGATGAGAGACGTAGAACGTTGGCTTGAGGCGAGTCGTCCGGGGTTGTGGGCGTACTCACGAATGATTTTTGAGGGAGGAGGCCGTGGCAGGAATTGAAAGCCAAGTGCTCTTTCGTGGAAGATAACTAGTCCTCCCAAAGACGACTGTGCAGCAAAGAGAAGATGGGCAACAACAGTGTTTACCAGGTAACCCTGAGGCCGCAAACTCTCTACTTTGCAATGAGGAAAATCAACTTCCCAGGAAGACTCAATTCCCAGCAGGACAAAGCAGCATATTACCAAGTCGCATCGGACTCTCTCTTGTACATCCCGTGGACACAGTGGCTCGTGACACTAGTCACCATTGCCATGCTGGGAGTCCTTACTGTGGTGTCAGGATATCAAGGGGAGGGCTTAGTTAGGCCTAGGTGACGGTACTTCTCTAGACTATCTACCAGTTCTGGAAAACCCTGTAGGTTTTGAAGCCGGACTTAAAGTGTAGTTGCCGCTTGAGGTAGACAGACGTCGTGGAGCAGCTCCCAGGAGCAGTGGTAGGCTAATTGTATTTTCTACTGCAGCTCAGGGTTCCTCCAGAGCGCAGACACCCTTTGCATGAAGGAAGGCATGGAACGTTGATAACTGGGTTGCTTTCAAGCTATCGCAATCCAGGTGTCTAAACAACGAAGCCCTTCACTGCCCATCAGTTGGCATCTAGCTGTTCCCGACGGTAGATGGCTCAAGGCTCCCCGAAGACACAGGCAGTCCTTTCTCAGTACGTTTTGGAACCTAGCGCTGACAAGTGAGTCCAAAAGAGAGCTGATATGCTTCCTAGAGTTCAAGAACCACAGGGACTAAGGCTCTATGCAATCGGTTGTTTCGCTAAGTCTGTCATGAGAACACCTGGACGTTAGCTTGAGGCTAGAGGCCCCATGTGGTGGGCCCATTCCCTGAAGACTACTGAAGGATGACCACCTACCAAGGGATGGCAACCTCCAAGTTTCTTGCCTAGAAACTCACGTCATCACCAGGGCAATTGTGTTACGAAGAGAAGCTGTGCAGCAACAGTGTTTCTTGGGGAGAATTGAGCCCGCGGCTCTGTAAATCCCAATGAGGAAAATAAAGTTTCACTCGCAGCCTTACTTTCAAAAGGGACCACACAGAGCATTCACCCTGCTGTGTCTTTCTCTAGTTTGTACTCCCAAGGTGCGTTAGAAGGGAGATACTTGAGTTGTTTCACTTACCACATGCTAGATGTTTAGCAAAAGAAGGCCTTTACTGCCCTTCTTTTGGCATATGGTTGTCCTCAGCCGAACAGTTCTCTCAGCTCCTAGAAGCGATGGGCGGTCCCTTGTGTACATCTTGGATCCCAGTGCAGACCTGTTAGGCCTAAGACACCAGAAATGCTTCCTACACTTAAAGCACCGCTTTGACAAACGCTGCCTGGAACCTGTTGCCTGCCTATCTATCTGTGTGACGAACAAAACAGTAACTTAGCTTGGAGCCAGTCCTCCTATATGTTTGGCTTACTCACCGACGATTGCTGAGGGATGAGCACTTAGCAGGGACTGAAAGGCCACGTTTGCCTCACGGGGGGCGGGGATATGACTTGTCCTCACAAGGCAATTGTGCAATGAAGAAAAGATAGGCCACTACACTGTTCATCAGGTAACCTTGAGGCCGCGTGTCGTCATTCCAGTGTGCCAAATAAACTTCCCATCATGGTTCAGTTTCCAAGGCGAGGGCACAGCGTCTTATGCTGCAGTTTCTGACTCCCTACTGGACGTTCAGCTGACCACCTAGACCCTTTCGTGAGTCAACTTTGTGATACACTTTGTGATACGGGGTCGTGATGGTGGTGAAAGGATTAGCAAGTCATGGGTTAGTGAGGCCGGTGTGTACAATGTATCTCCAGAGTACCTGGCTTTCAAGGGAGAGCCTGAAATTTTTCAGGCTACACTGAAAGTCCAGTGGCCGCCTGGGGTAAATTGCATCACGTGCGAGTGCCCTGAAGGCGGGGTCGAATCACTGTATGTTTTGTGTGCTCTGGGTTCGGCAGAAAAGCAGACACGTTTTGCATGAAGGAATGAACAGAACGCTGATAGCTGGCTGTTTCTAAGCTATCCCAACCTAGGTGTTTCTCTGACGAAGCCCTTCGCTGCCCATGATTGCGGCATCTAGCTGCTGCCAGCGGTGCATTGCTCACAACTCCCTGAAGACACAGGAGGCCCTTTTAGTCCGTTTTGGATCCTAGTACAGCCCCGCGACTCAAGAGAGGACCTGATATGCTTCCTAGGGTTCGAGAAACCCAGGGACTAAGGCTGCATGGGGTCTGTCGCATGCCTACCTGGTTCATGAGAAAACCTGAACATTAGCTTAAGGCCAGAGGCCCCGTGTGGTTCTCCCCTTCCCTGAGGACAACTGAAGTAGGAGCACTTACCGAGGAACGGCAACATCCAATCTCCTTCCAGGAAACTCACTTGTCATCACAAAGGCAACTGTGCAACAACACTGTTTCCCAGGGAGAACTGAGCCCGCAGCTCTCTAAATCCCAATGAGGAAAATAAAGTTTCCCTTCAAGCCTTAGTTTCAAAATGGACCGCAGAGCATTCACCCTGTTGTATCCGTCACTCCATGGCACGTCCAAGGTGCGCCTAGAACGGAGATACTACATTCGTTTCAACTTGCCGCATCCTAGCATTTTAACAAAAGACGCCCTTCACAGCCCTTCTTTCAGCCTATAGTTGCCCTCAACTGAGCTTCGCTCACAAGGCCCAGAAAGGACGGGCAGTCCGTCGTTTACATCTTGGATCCCAGTGCAGACCCCCGTGTCCTAAGACACCAGAAACGCTTCCTAGATTTAAAGCACCGCTTTGACAAAGGCTGCCGTGAGCTTGCGGCCCGCCTATGTCTGTGATGAGAGACGTAGAACGTTGGCTTGAGGCGAGTCGTCCGGGGTTGTGGGCGTACTCACGAATGATTTTTGAGGGAGGAGGCCGTGGCAGGAATTGAAAGCCAAGTGCTCTTTCGTGGAAGGTAACTAGTCCTCCCAAAGACGACTGTGCAGCAAAGAGAAGATGGGCAACAACAGTGTTTACCAGGTAACCCTGAGGCCGCAAACTCTCTACTTTGCAATGAGGAAAATCAACTTCCCAGGAAGACTCAATTCCCAGCAGGACAAAGCAGCATATTACCAAGTCGCATCGGACTCTCTCTTGTACATCCCGTGGACACAGTGGCTCGTGACACTAGTCACCATTGCCATGCTGGGAGTCCTTACTGTGGTGTCAGGATATCAAGGGGAGGGCTTAGTTAGGCCTAGGTGACGGTACTTCTCTAGACTATCTACCAGTTCTGGAAAACCCTGTAGGTTTTGAAGCCGGACTTAAAGTGTAGTTGCCGCTTGAGGTAGACAGACGTCGTGGAGCAGCTCCCAGGAGCAGTGGTAGGCTAATTGTATTTTCTACTGCAGCTCAGGGTTCCTCCAGAGCGCAGACACCCTTTGCATGAAGGAAGGCATGGAACGTTGATAACTGGGTTGCTTTCAAGCTATCGCAATCCAGGTGTCTAAACAACGAAGCCCTTCACTGCCCATCAGTTGGCATCTAGCTGTTCCCGACGGTAGATGGCTCAAGGCTCCCCGAAGACACAGGCAGTCCTTTCTCAGTACGTTTTGGAACCTAGCGCTGACAAGTGAGTCCAAAAGAGAGCTGATATGCTTCCTAGAGTTCAAGAACCACAGGGACTAAGGCTCTATGCAATCGGTTGTTTCGCTAAGTCTGTCATGAGAACACCTGGACGTTAGCTTGAGGCTAGAGGCCCCATGTGGTGGGCCCATTCCCTGAAGACTACTGAAGGATGACCACCTACCAAGGGATGGCAACCTCCAAGTTTCTTGCCTAGAAACTCACGTCATCACCAGGGCAATTGTGTTACGAAGAGAAGCTGTGCAGCAACAGTGTTTCTTGGGGAGAATTGAGCCCGCGGCTCTGTAAATCCCAATGAGGAAAATAAAGTTTCACTCGCAGCCTTACTTTCAAAAGGGACCACACAGAGCATTCACCCTGCTGTGTCTTTCTCTAGTTTGTACTCCCAAGGTGCGTTAGAAGGGAGATACTTGAGTTGTTTCACTTACCACATGCTAGATGTTTAGCAAAAGAAGGCCTTTACTGCCCTTCTTTTGGCATATGGTTGTCCTCAGCCGAACAGTTCTCTCAGCTCCTAGAAGCGATGGGCGGTCCCTTGTGTACATCTTGGATCCCAGTGCAGACCTGTTAGTCCTAAGACACCAGAAATGCTTCCTACACTTAAAGCACCGCTTTGACAAACGCTGCCTGGAACCTGTTGCCTGCCTATCTATCTGTGTGACGAACAAAACAGTAACTTAGCTTGGAGCCAGTCCTCCTATATGTTTGGCTTACTCACCGACGATTGCTGAGGGATGAGCACTTAGCAGGGACTGAAAGGCCACGTTTGCCTCACGGGGGGCGGGGATATGACTTGTCCTCACAAGGCAATTGTGCAATGAAGAAAAGATAGGCCACTACACTGTTCATCAGGTAACCTTGAGGCCGCGTGTCGTCATTCCAGTGTGCCAAATAAACTTCCCATCACGGTTCAGTTTCCAAGGCGAGGGCACAGCGTCTTATGCTGCAGTTTCTGACTCCCTACTGGACGTTCAGCTGACCACCTAGACCCTTTCGTGAGTCAACTTTGTGATACACTTTGTGATACGGGGTCGTGATGGTGGTGAAAGGATTAGCAAGTCATGGGTTAGTGAGGCCGGTGTGTACAATGTATCTCCAGAGTACCTGGCTTTCAAGGGAGAGCCTGAAATTTTTCAGGCTACACTGAAAGTCCAGTGGCCGCCTGGGGTAAATTGCATCACGTGCGAGTGCCCTGAAGGCGGGGTCGAATCACTGTATGTTTTGTGTGCTCTGGGTTCGGCAGAAAAGCAGACACGTTTTGCATGAAGGAATGAACAGAACGCTGATAGCTGGCTGTTTCTAAGCTATCCCAACCTAGGTGTTTCTCTGACGAAGCCCTTCGCTGCCCATGATTGCGGCATCTAGCTGCTGCCAGCGGTGCATTGCTCACAACTCCCTGAAGACACAGGAGGCCCTTTTAGTCCGTTTCGGATCCTAGTACAGCCCCGCGACTCAAGAGAGGACCTGATATGCTTCCTAGGGTTCGAGAAACCCAGGGACTAAGGCTGCATGGGGTCTGTCGCATGCCTACCTGGTTCATGAGAAAACCTGAACATTAGCTTAAGGCCAGAGGCCCCGTGTGGTTCTCCCCTTCCCTGAGGACAACTGAAGTAGGAGCACTTACCGAGGAACGGCAACATCCAATCTCCTTCCAGGAAACTCACTTGTCATCACAAAGGCAACTGTGCAACAACACTGTTTCCCAGGGAGAACTGAGCCCGCAGCTCTCTAAATCCCAATGAGGAAAATAAAGTTTCCCTTCAAGCCTTAGTTTCAAAATGGACCGCAGAGCATTCACCCTGTTGTATCCGTCACTCCATGGCACGTCCAAGGTGCGCATAGAACGGAGATACTACATTCGTTTCAACTTGCCGCATCCTAGCATTTTAACAAAAGACGCCCTTCACAGCCCTTCTTTCAGCCTATAGCTGCCCTCAACTGAGCTTCGCTCACAAGGCCCAGAAAGGACGGGCAGTCCGTCGTTTACATCTTGGATCCTAGTGCAGACCCCCGTGTCCTAAGACACCAGAAATGCTTCCTAGATTTAAAGCACCGCTTTGACAAAGGCTGCCGTGAGCTTGCGGCCCGCCTATGTCTGTGATGAGAGACGTAGAACGTTGGCTTGAGGCGAGTCGTCCGGGGTTGTGGGCGTACTCACGAATGATTTTTGAGGGAGGAGGCCGTGGCAGGAATTGAAAGCCAAGTGCTCTTTCGTGGAAGATAACTAGTCCTCCCAAAGACGACTGTGCAGCAAAGAGAAGATGGGCAACAACAGTGTTTACCAGGTAACCCTGAGGCCGCAAACTCTCTACTTTGCAATGAGGAAAATCAACTTCCCAGGAAGACTCAATTCCCAGCAGGACAAAGCAGCATATTACCAAGTCGCATCGGACTCTCTCTTGTACATCCCGTGGACACAGTGGCTCGTGACACTAGTCACCATTGCCATGCTGGGAGTCCTTACTGTGGTGTCAGGATATCAAGGGGAGGGCTTAGTTAGGCCTAGGTGACGGTACTTCTCTAGACTATCTACCAGTTCTGGAAAACCCTGTAGGTTTTGAAGCCGGACTTAAAGTGTAGTTGCCGCTTGAGGTAGACAGACGTCGTGGAGCAGCTCCCAGGAGCAGTGGTAGGCTAATTGTATTTTCTACTGCAGCTCAGGGTTCCTCCAGAGCGCAGACACCCTTTGCATGAAGGAAGGCATGGAACGTTGATAACTGGGTTGCTTTCAAGCTATCGCAATCCAGGTGTCTAAACAACGAAGCCCTTCACTGCCCATCAGTTGGCATCTAGCTGTTCCCGACGGTAGATGGCTCAAGGCTCCCCGAAGACACAGGCAGTCCTTTCTCAGTACGTTTTGGAACCTAGCGCTGACAAGTGAGTCCAAAAGAGAGCTGATATGCTTCCTAGAGTTCAAGAACCACAGGGACTAAGGCTCTATGCAATCGGTTGTTTCGCTAAGTCTGTCATGAGAACACCTGGACGTTAGCTTGAGGCTAGAGGCCCCATGTGGTGGGCCCATTCCCTGAAGACTACTGAAGGATGACCACCTACCAAGGGATGGCAACCTCCAAGTTTCTTGCCTAGAAACTCACGTCATCACCAGGGCAATTGTGTTACGAAGAGAAGCTGTGCAGCAACAGTGTTTCTTGGGGAGAATTGAGCCCGCGGCTCTGTAAATCCCAATGAGGAAAATAAAGTTTCACTCGCAGCCTTACTTTCAAAAGGGACCACACAGAGCATTCACCCTGCTGTGTCTTTCTCTAGTTTGTACTCCCAAGGTGCGTTAGAAGGGAGATACTTGAGTTGTTTCACTTACCACATGCTAGATGTTTAGCAAAAGAAGGCCTTTACTGCCCTTCTTTTGGCATATGGTTGTCCTCAGCCGAACAGTTCTCTCAGCTCCTAGAAGCGATGGGCGGTCCCTTGTGTACATCTTGGATCCCAGTGCAGACCTGTTAGTCCTAAGACACCAGAAATGCTTCCTACACTTAAAGCACCGCTTTGACAAACGCTGCCTGGAACCTGTTGCCTGCCTATCTATCTGTGTGACGAACAAAACAGTAACTTAGCTTGGAGCCAGTCCTCCTATATGTTTGGCTTACTCACCGACGATTGCTGAGGGATGAGCACTTAGCAGGGACTGAAAGGCCACGTTTGCCTCACGGGGGGCGGGGATATGACTTGTCCTCACAAGGCAATTGTGCAATGAAGAAAAGATAGGCCACTACACTGTTCATCAGGTAACCTTGAGGCCGCGTGTCGTCATTCCAGTGTGCCAAATAAACTTCCCATCACGGTTCAGTTTCCAAGGCGAGGGCACAGCGTCTTATGCTGCAGTTTCTGACTCCCTACTGGACGTTCAGCTGACCACCTAGACCCTTTCGTGAGTCAACTTTGTGATACACTTTGTGATACGGGGTCGTGATGGTGGTGAAAGGATTAGCAAGTCATGGGTTAGTGAGGCCGGTGTGTACAATGTATCTCCAGAGTACCTGGCTTTCAAGGGAGAGCCTGAAATTTTTCAGGCTACACTGAAAGTCCAGTGGCCGCCTGGGGTAAATTGCATCACGTGCGAGTGCCCTGAAGGCGGGGTCGAATCACTGTATGTTTTGTGTGCTCTGGGTTCGGCAGAAAAGCAGACACGTTTTGCATGAAGGAATGAACAGAACGCTGATAGCTGGCTGTTTCTAAGCTATCCCAACCTAGGTGTTTCTCTGACGAAGCCCTTCGCTGCCCATGATTGCGGCATCTAGCTGCTGCCAGCGGTGCATTGCTCACAACTCCCTGAAGACACAGGAGGCCCTTTTAGTCCGTTTCGGATCCTAGTACAGCCCTGCGACTCAAGAGAGGACCTGATATGCTTCCTAGGGTTCGAGAAACCCAGGGACTAAGGCTGCATGGGATCTGTCGCATGCCTACCTGGTTCATGAGAAAACCTGAACATTAGCTTAAGGCCAGAGGCCCCGTGTGGTTCTCCCCTTCCCTGAGGACAACTGAAGTAGGAGCACTTACCGAGGAACGGCAACATCCAATCTCCTTCCAGGAAACTCACTTGTCATCACAAAGGCAACTGTGCAACAACACTGTTTCCCAGGGAGAACTGAGCCCGCAGCTCTCTAAATCCCAATGAGGAAAATAAAGTTTCCCTTCAAGCCTTAGTTTCAAAATGGACCGCAGAGCATTCACCCTGTTGTATCCGTCACTCCATGGCACGTCCAAGGTGCGCCTAGAACGGAGATACTACATTCGTTTCAACTTGCCGCATCCTAGCATTTTAACAAAAGACGCCCTTCACAGCCCTTCTTTCAGCCTATAGTTGCCCTCAACTGAGCTTCGCTCACAAGGCCCAGAAAGGACGGGCAGTCCGTCGTTTACATCTTGGATCCCAGTGCAGACCCCCGTGTCCTAAGACACCAGAAACGCTTCCTAGATTTAAAGCACCGCTTTGACAAAGGCTGCCGTGAGCTTGCGGCCCGCCTATGTCTGTGATGAGAGACGTAGAACGTTGGCTTGAGGCGAGTCGTCCGGGGTTGTGGGCGTACTCACGAATGATTTTTGAGGGAGGAGGCTGTGGCAGGAATTGAAAGCCAAGTGCTCTTTCGTGGAAGATAACTAGTCCTCCCAAAGACGACTGTGCAGCAAAGAGAAGATGGGCAACAACAGTGTTTACCAGGTAACCCTGAGGCCGCAAACTCTCTACTTTGCAATGAGGAAAATCAACTTCCCAGGAAGACTCAATTCCCAGCAGGACAAAGCAGCATATTACCAAGTCGCATCGGACTCTCTCTTGTACATCCCGTGGACACAGTGGCTCGTGACACTAGTCACCATTGCCATGCTGGGAGTCCTTACTGTGGTGTCAGGATATCAAGGGGAGGGCTTAGTTAGGCCTAGGTGACGGTACTTCTCTAGACTATCTACCAGTTCTGGAAAACCCTGTAGGTTTTGAAGCCGGACTTAAAGTGTAGTTGCCGCTTGAGGTAGACAGACGTCGTGGAGCAGCTCCCAGGAGCAGTGGTAGGCTAATTGTATTTTCTACTGCAGCTCAGGGTTCCTCCAGAGCGCAGACACCCTTTGCATGAAGGAAGGCATGGAACGTTGATAACTGGGTTGCTTTCAAGCTATCGCAATCCAGGTGTCTAAACAACGAAGCCCTTCACTGCCCATCAGTTGGCATCTAGCTGTTCCCAACGGTAGATGGCTCAAGGCTCCCCGAAGACACAGGCAGTCCTTTCTCAGTACGTTTTGGAACCTAGCGCTGACAAGTGAGTCCAAAAGAGAGCTGATATGCTTCCTAGAGTTCAAGAACCACAGGGACTAAGGCTCTATGCAATCGGTTGTTTCGCTAAGTCTGTCATGAGAACACCTGGACGTTAGCTTGAGGCTAGAGGCCCCATGTGGTGGGCCCATTCCCTGAAGACTACTGAAGGATGACCACCTACCAAGGGATGGCAACCTCCAAGTTTCTTGCCTAGAAACTCACGTCATCACCAGGGCAATTGTGTTACGAAGAGAAGCTGTGCAGCAACAGTGTTTCTTGGGGAGAATTGAGCCCGCGGCTCTGTAAATCCCAATGAGGAAAATAAAGTTTCACTCGCAGCCTTACTTTCAAAAGGGACCACACAGAGCATTCACCCTGCTGTGTCTTTCTCTAGTTTGTACTCCCAAGGTGCGTTAGAAGGGAGATACTTGAGTTGTTTCACTTACCACATGCTAGATGTTTAGCAAAAGAAGGCCTTTACTGCCCTTCTTTTGGCATATGGTTGTCCTCAGCCGAACAGTTCTCTCAGCTCCTAGAAGCGATGGGCGGTCCCTTGTGTACATCTTGGATCCCAGTGCAGACCTGTTAGTCCTAAGACACCAGAAATGCTTCCTACACTTAAAGCACCGCTTTGACAAACGCTGCCTGGAACCTGTTGCCTGCCTATCTATCTGTGTGACGAACAAAACAGTAACTTAGCTTGGAGCCAGTCCTCCTATATGTTTGGCTTACTCACCGACGATTGCTGAGGGATGAGCACTTAGCAGGGACTGAAAGGCCACGTTTGCCTCACGGGGGGCGGGGATATGACTTGTCCTCACAAGGCAATTGTGCAACGAAGAAAAGATAGGCCACTACACTGTTCATCAGGTAACCTTGAGGCCGCGTGTCGTCATTCCAGTGTGCCAAATAAACTTCCCATCACGGTTCAGTTTCCAAGGCGAGGGCACAGCGTCTTATGCTGCAGTTTCTGACTCCCTACTGGACGTTCAGCTGACCACCTAGACCCTTTCGTGAGTCAACTTTGTGATACACTTTGTGATACGGGGTCGTGATGGTGGTGAAAGGATTAGCAAGTCATGGGTTAGTGAGGCCGGTGTGTACAATGTATCTCCAGAGTACCTGGCTTTCAAGGGAGAGCCTGAAATTTTTCAGGCTACACTGAAAGTCCAGTGGCCGCCTGGGGTAAATTGCATCACGTGCGAGTGCCCTGAAGGCGGGGTCGAATCACTGTATGTTTTGTGTGCTCTGGGTTCGGCAGAAAAGCAGACACGTTTTGCATGAAGGAATGAACAGAACGCTGATAGCTGGCTGTTTCTAAGCTATCCCAACCTAGGTGTTTCTCTGACGAAGCCCTTCGCTGCCCATGATTGCGGCATCTAGCTGCTGCCAGCGGTGCATTGCTCACAACTCCCTGAAGACACAGGAGGCCCTTTTAGTCCGTTTCGGATCCTAGTACAGCCCCGCGACTCAAGAGAGGACCTGATATGCTTCCTAGGGTTCGAGAAACCCAGGGACTAAGGCTGCATGGGGTCTGTCGCATGCCTACCTGGTTCATGAGAAAACCTGAACATTAGCTTAAGGCCAGAGGCCCCGTGTGGTTCTCCCCTTCCCTGAGGACAACTGAAGTAGGAGCACTTACCGAGGAACGGCAACATCCAATCTCCTTCCAGGAAACTCACTTGTCATCACAAAGGCAACTGTGCAACAACACTGTTTCCCAGGGGGAACTGAGCCCGCAGCTCTCTAAATCCCAATGAGGAAAATAAAGTTTCCCTTCAAGCCTTAGTTTCAAAATGGACCGCAGAGCATTCACCCTGTTGTATCCGTCACTCCATGGCACGTCCAAGGTGCGCCTAGAACGGAGATACTACATTCGTTTCAACTTGCCGCATCCTAGCATTTTAACAAAAGACGCCCTTCACAGCCCTTCTTTCAGCCTATAGTTGCCCTCAACTGAGCTTCGCTCACAAGGCCCAGAAAGGACGGGCAGTCCGTCGTTTACATCTTGGATCCCAGTGCAGACCCCCGTGTCCTAAGACACCAGAAACGCTTCCTAGATTTAAAGCACCGCTTTGACAAAGGCTGCCGTGAGCTTGCGGCCCGCCTATGTCTGTGATGAGAGACGTAGAACGTTGGCTTGAGGCGAGTCGTCCGGGGTTGTGGGCGTACTCACGAATGATTTCTGAGGGAGGAGGCCGTGGCAGGAATTGAAAGCCAAGTGCTCTTTCGTGGAAGATAACTAGTCCTCCCAAAGACGACTGTGCAGCAAAGAGAAGATGGGCAACAACAGTGTTTACCAGGTAACCCTGAGGCCGCAAACTCTCTACTTTGCAATGAGGAAAATCAACTTCCCAGGAAGACTCAATTCCCAGCAGGACAAAGCAGCATATTACCAAGTCGCATCGGACTCTCTCTTGTACATCCCGTGGACACAGTGGCTCGTGACACTAGTCACCATTGCCATGCTGGGAGTCCTTACTGTGGTGTCAGGATATCAAGGGGAGGGCTTAGTTAGGCCTAGGTGACGGTACTTCTCTAGACTATCTACCAGTTCTGGAAAACCCTGTAGGTTTTGAAGCCGGACTTAAAGTGTAGTTGCCGCTTGAGGTAGACAGACGTCGTGGAGCAGCTCCCAGGAGCAGTGGTAGGCTAATTGTATTTTCTACTGCAGCTCAGGGTTCCTCCAGAGCGCAGACACCCTTTGCATGAAGGAAGGCATGGAACGTTGATAACTGGGTTGCTTTCAAGCTATCGCAATCCAGGTGTCTAAACAACGAAGCCCTTCACTGCCCATCAGTTGGCATCTAGCTGTTCCCGACGGTAGATGGCTCAAGGCTCCCCGAAGACACAGGCAGTCCTTTCTCAGTACGTTTTGGAACCTAGCGCTGACAAGTGAGTCCAAAAGAGAGCTGATATGCTTCCTAGAGTTCAAGAACCACAGGGACTAAGGCTCTATGCAATCGGTTGTTTCGCTAAGTCTGTCATGAGAACACCTGGACGTTAGCTTGAGGCTAGAGGCCCCATGTGGTGGGCCCATTCCCTGAAGACTACTGAAGGATGACCACCTACCAAGGGATGGCAACCTCCAAGTTTCTTGCCTAGAAACTCACGTCATCACCAGGGCAATTGTGTTACGAAGAGAAGCTGTGCAGCAACAGTGTTTCTTGGGGAGAATTGAGCCCGCGGCTCTGTAAATCCCAATGAGGAAAATAAAGTTTCACTCGCAGCC
This sequence comes from Orcinus orca, assembly GCF_937001465.1. Taxonomy (NCBI): domain Eukaryota; kingdom Metazoa; phylum Chordata; class Mammalia; order Artiodactyla; family Delphinidae; genus Orcinus; species Orcinus orca. Next base: position 58,415,958 of record NC_064568.1, on the reverse strand, counting down.
TTACTTTCAAAAGGGACCACACAGAGCATTCACCCTGCTGTGTCTTTCTCTAGTTTGTACTCCCAAGGTGCGTTAGAAGGGAGATACTTGAGTTGTTTCACTTACCACATGCTAGATGTTTAGCAAAAGAAGGCCTTTACTGCCCTTCTTTTGGCATATGGTTGTCCTCAGCCGAACAGTTCTCTCAGCTCCTAGAAGCGATGGGCGGTCCCTTGTGTACATCTTGGATCCCAGTGCAGACCTGTTAGTCCTAAGACACCAGAAATGCTTCCTACACTTAAAGCACCGCTTTGACAAACGCTGCCTGGAACCTGTTGCCTGCCTATCTATCTGTGTGACGAACAAAACAGTAACTTAGCTTGGAGCCAGTCCTCCTATATGTTTGGCTTACTCACCGACGATTGCTGAGGGATGAGCACTTAGCAGGGACTGAAAGGCCACGTTTGCCTCACGGGGGGCGGGGATATGACTTGTCCTCACAAGGCAATTGTGCAACGAAGAAAAGATAGGCCACTACACTGTTCATCAGGTAACCTTGAGGCCGCGTGTCGTCATTCCAGTGTGCCAAATAAACTTCCCATCACGGTTCAGTTTCCAAGGCGAGGGCACAGCGTCTTATGCTGCAGTTTCTGACTCCCTACTGGACGTTCAGCTGACCACCTAGACCCTTTCGTGAGTCAACTTTGTGATACACTTTGTGATACGGGGTCGTGATGGTGGTGAAAGGATTAGCAAGTCATGGGTTAGTGAGGCCGGTGTGTACAATGTATCTCCAGAGTACCTGGCTTTCAAGGGAGAGCCTGAAATTTTTCAGGCTACACTGAAAGTCCAGTGGCCGCCTGGGGTAAATTGCATCACGTGCGAGTGCCCTGAAGGCGGGGTCGAATCACTGTATGTTTTGTGTGCTCTGGGTTCGGCAGAAAAGCAGACACGTTTTGCATGAAGGAATGAACAGAACGCTGATAGCTGGCTGTTTCTAAGCTATCCCAACCTAGGTGTTTCTCTGACGAAGCCCTTCGCTGCCCATGATTGCGGCATCTAGCTGCTGCCAGCGGTGCATTGCTCACAACTCCCTGAAGACACAGGAGGCCCTTTTAGTCCGTTTCGGATCCTAGTACAGCCCCGCGACTCAAGAGAGGACCTGATATGCTTCCTAGGGTTCGAGAAACCCAGGGACTAAGGCTGCATGGGGTCTGTCGCATGCCTACCTGGTTCATGAGAAAACCTGAACATTAGCTTAAGGCCAGAGGCCCCGTGTGGTTCTCCCCTTCCCTGAGGACAACTGAAGTAGGAGCACTTACCGAGGAACGGCAACATCCAATCTCCTTCCAGGAAACTCACTTGTCATCACAAAGGCAACTGTGCAACAACACTGTTTCCCAGGGAGAACTGAGGCCGCAGCTCTCTAAATCCCAATGAGGAAAATAAAGTTTCCCTTCAAGCCTTAGTTTCAAAATGGACCGCAGAGCATTCACCCTGTTGTATCCGTCACTCCATGGCACGTCCAAGGTGCGCATAGAACGGAGATACTACATTCGTTTCAACTTGCCGCATCCTAGCATTTTAACAAAAGACGCCCTTCACAGCCCTTCTTTCAGCCTATAGCTGCCCTCAACTGAGCTTCGCTCACAAGGCCCAGAAAGGACGGGCAGTCCGTCGTTTACATCTTGGATCCCAGTGCAGACCCCCGTGTCCTAAGACACCAGAAACGCTTCCTAGATTTAAAGCACCGCTTTGACAAAGGCTGCCGTGAGCTTGCGGCCCGCCTATGTCTGTGATGAGAGACGTAGAACGTTGGCTTGAGGCGAGTCGTCCGGGGTTGTGGGCGTACTCACGAATGATTTTTGAGGGAGGAGGCCGTGGCAGGAATTGAAAGCCAAGTGCTCTTTCGTGGAAGATAACTAGTCCTCCCAAAGACGACTGTGCAGCAAAGAGAAGATGGGCAACAACAGTGTTTACCAGGTAACCCTGAGGCCGCAAACTCTCTACTTTGCAATGAGGAAAATCAACTTCCCAGGAAGACTCAATTCCCAGCAGGACAAAGCAGCATATTACCAAGTCGCATCGGACTCTCTCTTGTACATCCCGTGGACACAGTGGCTCGTGACACTAGTCACCATTGCCATGCTGGGAGTCCTTACTGTGGTGTCAGGATATCAAGGGGAGGGCTTAGTTAGGCCTAGGTGACGGTACTTCTCTAGACTATCTACCAGTTCTGGAAAACCCTGTAGGTTTTGAAGCCGGACTTAAAGTGTAGTTGCCGCTTGAGGTAGACAGACGTCGTGGAGCAGCTCCCAGGAGCAGTGGTAGGCTAATTGTATTTTCTACTGCAGCTCAGGGTTCCTCCAGAGCGCAGACACCCTTTGCATGAAGGAAGGCATGGAACGTTGATAACTGGGTTGCTTTCAAGCTATCGCAATCCAGGTGTCTAAACAACGAAGCCCTTCACTGCCCATCAGTTGGCATCTAGCTGTTCCCGACGGTAGATGGCTCAAGGCTCCCCGAAGACACAGGCAGTCCTTTCTCAGTACGTTTTGGAACCTAGCGCTGACAAGTGAGTCCAAAAGAGAGCTGATATGCTTCCTAGAGTTCAAGAACCACAGGGACTAAGGCTCTATGCAATCGGTTGTTTTGCTAAGTCTGTCATGAGAACACCTGGACGTTAGCTTGAGGCTAGAGGCCCCATGTGGTGGGCCCATTCCCTGAAGACTACTGAAGGATGACCACCTACCAAGGGATGGCAACCTCCAAGTTTCTTGCCTAGAAACTCACGTCATCACCAGGGCAATTGTGTTACGAAGAGAAGCTGTGCAGCAACAGTGTTTCTTGGGGAGAATTGAGCCCGCGGCTCTGTAAATCCCAATGAGGAAAATAAAGTTTCACTCGCAGCCTTACTTTCAAAAGGGACCACACAGAGCATTCACCCTGCTGTGTCTTTCTCTAGTTTGTACTCCCAAGGTGCGTTAGAAGGGAGATACTTGAGTTGTTTCACTTACCACATGCTAGATGTTTAGCAAAAGAAGGCCTTTACTGCCCTTCTTTTGGCATATGGTTGCCCTCAGCCGAACAGTTCTCTCAGCTCCTAGAAGCGATGGGCGGTCCCTTGTGTACATCTTGGATCCCAGTGCAGACCTGTTAGTCCTAAGACACCAGAAATGCTTCCTACACTTAAAGCACCGCTTTGACAAACGCTGCCTGGAACCTGTTGCCTGCCTATCTATCTGTGTGACGAACAAAACAGTAACTTAGCTTGGAGCCAGTCCTCCTATATGTTTGGCTTACTCACCGACGATTGCTGAGGGATGAGCACTTAGCAGGGACTGAAAGGCCACGTTTGCCTCACGGGGGGCGGGGATATGACTTGTCCTCACAAGGCAATTGTGCAACGAAGAAAAGATAGGCCACTACACTGTTCATCAGGTAACCTTGAGGCCGCGTGTCGTCATTCCAGTGTGCCAAATAAACTTCCCATCACGGTTCAGTTTCCAAGGCGAGGGCACAGCGTCTTATGCTGCAGTTTCTGACTCCCTACTGGACGTTCAGCTGACCACCTAGACCCTTTCGTGAGTCAACTTTGTGATACACTTTGTGATACGGGGTCGTGATGGTGGTGAAAGGATTAGCAAGTCATGGGTTAGTGAGGCCGGTGTGTACAATGTATCTCCAGAGTACCTGGCTTTCAAGGGAGAGCCTGAAATTTTTCAGGCTACACTGAAAGTCCAGTGGCCGCCTGGGGTAAATTGCATCACGTGTGAGTGCCCTGAAGGCGGGGTCAAATCACTGTATGTTTTGTGTGCTCTGGGTTCGGCAGAAAAGCAGACACGTTTTGCATGAAGGAATGAACAGAACGCTGATAGCTGGCTGTTTCTAAGCTATCCCAACCTAGGTGTTTCTCTGACGAAGCCCTTCGCTGCCCATGATTGCGGCATCTAGCTGCTGCCAGCGGTGCATTGCTCACAACTCCCTGAAGACACAGGAGGCCCTTTTAGTCCGTTTCGGATCCTAGTACAGCCCCGCGACTCAAGAGAGGACCTGATATGCTTCCTAGGGTTCGAGAAACCCAGGGACTAAGGCTGCATGGGGTCTGTCGCATGCCTACCTGGTTCATGAGAAAACCTGAACATTAGCTTAAGGCCAGAGGCCCCGTGTGGTTCTCCCCTTCCCTGAGGACAACTGAAGTAGGAGCACTTACCGAGGAACGGCAACATCCAATCTCCTTCCAGGAAACTCACTTGTCATCACAAAGGCAACTGTGCAACAACACTGTTTCCCAGGGAGAACTGAGCCCGCAGCTCTCTAAATCCCAATGAGGAAAATAAAGTTTCCCTTCAAGCCTTAGTTTCAAAATGGACCGCAGAGCATTCACCCTGTTGTATCCGTCACTCCATGGCACGTCCAAGGTGCGCATAGAACGGAGATACTACATTCGTTTCAACTTGCCGCATCCTAGCATTTTAACAAAAGACGCCCTTCACAGCCCTTCTTTCAGCCTATAGCTGCCCTCAACTGAGCTTCGCTCACAAGGCCCAGAAAGGACGGGCAGTCCATCGTTTACATCTTGGATCCCAGTGCAGACCCCCGTGTCCTAAGACACCAGAAACGCTTCCTAGATTTAAAGCACCGCTTTGACAAAGGCTGCCGTGAGCTTGCGGCCCGCCTATGTCTGTGATGAGAGACGTAGAACGTTGGCTTGAGGCGAGTCGTCCGGGGTTGTGGGCATACTCACGAATGATTTTTGAGGGAGGAGGCCGTGGCAGGAATTGAAAGCCAAGTGCTCTTTCGTGGAAGATAACTAGTCCTCCCAAAGACGACTGTGCAGCAAAGAGAAGATGGGCAACAACAGTGTTTACCAGGTAACCCTGAGGCCGCAAACTCTCTACTTTGCAATGAGGAAAATCAACTTCCCAGGAAGACTCAATTCCCAGCAGGACAAAGCAGCATATTACCAAGTCGCATCGGACTCTCTCTTGTACATCCCGTGGACACAGTGGCTCGTGACACTAGTCACCATTGCCATGCTGGGAGTCCTTACTGTGGTGTCAGGATATCAAGGGGAGGGCTTAGTTAGGCCTAGGTGACGGTACTTCTCTAGACTATCTACCAGTTCTGGAAAACCCTGTAGGTTTTGAAGCCGGACTTAAAGTGTAGTTGCCGCTTGAGGTAGACAGACGTCGTGGAGCAGCTCCCAGGAGCAGTGGTAGGCTAATTGTATTTTCTACTGCAGCTCAGGGTTCCTCCAGAGCGCAGACACCCTTTGCATGAAGGAAGGCATGGAACGTTGATAACTGGGTTGCTTTCAAGCTATCGCAATCCAGGTGTCTAAACAACAAAGCCCTTCACTGCCCATCAGTTGGCATCTAGCTGTTCCCGACGGTAGATGGCTCAAGGCTCCCCGAAGACACAGGCAGTCCTTTCTCAGTACGTTTTGGAACCTAGCGCTGACAAGTGAGTCCAAAAGAGAGCTGATATGCTTCCTAGAGTTCAAGAACCACAGGGACTAAGGCTCTATGCAATCGGTTGTTTTGCTAAGTCTGTCATGAGAACACCTGGACGTTAGCTTGAGGCTAGAGGCCCCATGTGGTGGGCCCATTCCCTGAAGACTACTGAAGGATGACCACCTACCAAGGGATGGCAACCTCCAAGTTTCTTGCCTAGAAACTCACGTCATCACCAGGGCAATTGTGTTACGAAGAGAAGCTGTGCAGCAACAGTGTTTCTTGGGGAGAATTGAGCCCGCGGCTCTGTAAATCCCAATGAGGAAAATAAAGTTTCACTCGCAGCCTTACTTTCAAAAGGGACCACACAGAGCATTCACCCTGCTGTGTCTTTCTCTAGTTTGTACTCCCAAGGTGCGTTAGAAGGGAGATACTTGAGTTGTTTCACTTACCACATGCTAGATGTTTAGCAAAAGAAGGCCTTTACTGCCCTTCTTTTGGCATATGGTTGCCCTCAGCCGAACAGTTCTCTCAGCTCCTAGAAGCGATGGGCGGTCCCTTGTGTACATCTTGGATCCCAGTGCAGACCTGTTAGTCCTAAGACACCAGAAATGCTTCCTACACTTAAAGCACCGCTTTGACAAACGCTGCCTGGAACCTGTTGCCTGCCTATCTATCTGTGTGACGAACAAAACAGTAACTTAGCTTGGAGCCAGTCCTCCTATATGTTTGGCTTAGTCACCGACGATTGCTGAGGGATGAGCACTTAGCAGGGACTGAAAGGCCACGTTTGCCTCACGGGGGGCGGGGATATGACTTGTCCTCACAAGGCAATTGTGCAACGAAGAAAAGATAGGCCACTACACTGTTCATCAGGTAACCTTGAGGCCGCGTGTCGTCATTCCAGTGTGCCAAATAAACTTCCCATCACGGTTCAGTTTCCAAGGCGAGGGCACAGCGTCTTATGCTGCAGTTTCTGACTCCCTACTGGACGTTCAGCTGACCACCTAGACCCTTTCGTGAGTCAACTTTGTGATACACTTTGTGATACGGGGTCGTGATGGTGGTGAAAGGATTAGCAAGTCATGGGTTAGTGAGGCCGGTGTGTACAATGTATCTCCAGAGTACCTGGCTTTCAAGGGAGAGCCTGAAATTTTTCAGGCTACACTGAAAGTCCAGTGGCCGCCTGGGGTAAATTGCATCACGTGCGAGTGCCCTGAAGGCGGGGTCGAATCACTGTATGTTTTGTGTGCTCTGGGTTCGGCAGAAAAGCAGACACGTTTTGCATGAAGGAATGAACAGAACGCTGATAGCTGGCTGTTTCTAAGCTATCCCAACCTAGGTGTTTCTCTGACGAAGCCCTTCGCTGCCCATGATTGCGGCATCTAGCTGCTGCCAGCGGTGCATTGCTCACAACTCCCTGAAGACACAGGAGGCCCTTTTAGTCCGTTTCGGATCCTAGTACAGCCCCGCGACTCAAGAGAGGACCTGATATGCTTCCTAGGGTTCGAGAAACCCAGGGACTAAGGCTGCATGGGGTCTGTCGCATGCCTACCTGGTTCATGAGAAAACCTGAACATTAGCTTAAGGCCAGAGGCCCCGTGTGGTTCTCCCCTTCCCTGAGGACAACTGAAGTAGGAGCACTTACCGAGGAACGGCAACATCCAATCTCCTTCCAGGAAACTCACTTGTCATCACAAAGGCAACTGTGCAACAACACTGTTTCCCAGGGAGAACTGAGCCCGCAGCTCTCTAAATCCCAATGAGGAAAATAAAGTTTCCCTTCAAGCCTTAGTTTCAAAATGGACCGCAGAGCATTCACCCTGTTGTATCCGTCACTCCATGGCACGTCCAAGGTGCGCATAGAACGGAGATACTACATTCGTTTCAACTTGCCGCATCCTAGCATTTTAACAAAAGACGCCCTTCACAGCCCTTCTTTCAGCCTATAGCTGCCCTCAACTGAGCTTCGCTCACAAGGCCCAGAAAGGACGGGCAGTCCGTCGTTTACATCTTGGATCCCAGTGCAGACCCCCGTGTCCTAAGACACCAGAAACGCTTCCTAGATTTAAAGCACCGCTTTGACAAAGGCTGCCGTGAGCTTGCGGCCCGCCTATGTCTGTGATGAGAGACGTAGAACGTTGGCTTGAGGCGAGTCGTCCGGGGTTGTGGGCGTACTCACGAATGATTTTTGAGGGAGGAGGCCGTGGCAGGAATTGAAAGCCAAGTGCTCTTTCGTGGAAGATAACTAGTCCTCCCAAAGACGACTGTGCAGCAAAGAGAAGATGGGCAACAACAGTGTTTACCAGGTAACCCTGAGGCCGCAAACTCTCTACTTTGCAATGAGGAAAATCAACTTCCCAGGAAGACTCAATTCCCAGCAGGACAAAGCAGCATATTACCAAGTCGCATCGGACTCTCTCTTGTACATCCCGTGGACACAGTGGCTCGTGACACTAGTCACCATTGCCATGCTGGGAGTCCTTACTGTGGTGTCAGGATATCAAGGGGAGGGCTTAGTTAGGCCTAGGTGACGGTACTTCTCTAGACTATCTACCAGTTCTGGAAAACCCTGTAGGTTTTGAAGCCGGACTTAAAGTGTAGTTGCCGCTTGAGGTAGACAGACGTCGTGGAGCAGCTCCCAGGAGCAGTGGTAGGCTAATTGTATTTTCTACTGCAGCTCAGGGTTCCTCCAGAGCGCAGACACCCTTTGCATGAAGGAAGGCATGGAACGTTGATAACTGGGTTGCTTTCAAGCTATCGCAATCCAGGTGTCTAAACAACAAAGCCCTTCACTGCCCATCAGTTGGCATCTAGCTGTTCCCGACGGTAGATGGCTCAAGGCTCCCCGAAGACACAGGCAGTCCTTTCTCAGTACGTTTTGGAACCTAGCGCTGACAAGTGAGTCCAAAAGAGAGCTGATATGCTTCCTAGAGTTCAAGAACCACAGGGACTAAGGCTCTATGCAATCGGTTGTTTCGCTAAGTCTGTCATGAGAACACCTGGACGTTAGCTTGAGGCTAGAGGCCCCATGTGGTGGGCCCATTCCCTGAAGACTACTGAAGGATGACCACCTACCAAGGGATGGCAACCTCCAAGTTTCTTGCCTAGAAACTCACGTCATCACCAGGGCAATTGTGTTACGAAGAGAAGCTGTGCAGCAACAGTGTTTCTTGGGGAGAATTGAGCCCGCGGCTCTGTAAATCCCAATGAGGAAAATAAAGTTTCACTCGCAGCCTTACTTTCAAAAGGGACCACACAGAGCATTCACCCTGCTGTGTCTTTCTCTAGTTTGTACTCCCAAGGTGCGTTAGAAGGGAGATACTTGAGTTGTTTCACTTACCACATGCTAGATGTTTAGCAAAAGAAGGCCTTTACTGCCCTTCTTTTGGCATATGGTTGTCCTCAGCCGAACAGTTCTCTCAGCTCCTAGAAGCGATGGGCGGTCCCTTGTGTACATCTTGGATCCCAGTGCAGACCTGTTAGTCCTAAGACACCAGAAATGCTTCCTACACTTAAAGCACCGCTTTGACAAACGCTGCCTGGAACCTGTTGCCTGCCTATCTATCTGTGTGACGAACAAAACAGTAACTTAGCTTGGAGCCAGTCCTCCTATATGTTTGGCTTACTCACCGACGATTGCTGAGGGATGAGCACTTAGCAGGGACTGAAAGGCCACGTTTGCCTCACGGGGGGCGGGGATATGACTTGTCCTCACAAGGCAATTGTGCAACGAAGAAAAGATAGGCCACTACACTGTTCATCAGGTAACCTTGAGGCCGCGTGTCGTCATTCCAGTGTGCCAAATAAACTTCCCATCACGGTTCAGTTTCCAAGGCGAGGGCACAGCGTCTTATGCTGCAGTTTCTGACTCCCTACTGGACGTTCAGCTGACCACCTAGACCCTTTCGTGAGTCAACTTTGTGATACACTTTGTGATACGGGGTCGTGATGGTGGTGAAAGGATTAGCAAGTCATGGGTTAGTGAGGCCGGTGTGTACAATGTATCTCCAGAGTACCTGGCTTTCAAGGGAGAGCCTGAAATTTTTCAGGCTACACTGAAAGTCCAGTGGCCGCCTGGGGTAAATTGCATCACGTGCGAGTGCCCTGAAGGCGGGGTCGAATCACTGTATGTTTTGTGTGCTCTGGGTTTGGCAGAAAAGCAGACACGTTTTGCATGAAGGAATGAACAGAACGCTGATAGCTGGCTGTTTCTAAGCTATCCCAACCTAGGTGTTTCTCTGACGAAGCCCTTCGCTGCCCATGATTGCGGCATCTAGCTGCTGCCAGCGGTGCATTGCTCACAACTCCCTGAAGACACAGGAGGCCCTTTTAGTCCGTTTCGGATCCTAGTACAGCCCCGCGACTCAAGAGAGGACCTGATATGCTTCCTAGGGTTCGAGAAACCCAGGGACTAAGGCTGCATGGGGTCTGTCGCATGCCTACCTGGTTCATGAGAAAACCTGAACATTAGCTTAAGGCCAGAGGCCCCGTGTGGTTCTCCCCTTCCCTGAGGACAACTGAAGTAGGAGCACTTACCGAGGAACGGCAACATCCAATCTCCTTCCAGGAAACTCACTTGTCATCACAAAGGCAACTGTGCAACAACACTGTTTCCCAGGGAGAACTGAGCCCGCAGCTCTCTAAATCCCAATGAGGAAAATAAAGTTTCCCTTCAAGCCTTAGTTTCAAAATGGACCGCAGAGCATTCACCCTGTTGTATCCGTCACTCCATGGCACGTCCAAGGTGCGCATAGAACGGAGATACTACATTCGTTTCAACTTGCCGCATCCTAGCATTTTAACAAAAGACGCCCTTCACAGCCCTTCTTTCAGCCTATAGCTGCCCTCAACTGAGCTTCGCTCACAAGGCCCAGAAAGGACGGGCAGTCCGTCGTTTACATCTTGGATCCCAGTGCAGACCCCCGTGTCCTAAGACACCAGAAACGCTTCCTAGATTTAAAGCACCGCTTTGACAAAGGCTGCCGTGAGCTTGCGGCCCGCCTATGTCTGTGATGAGAGACGTAGAACGTTGGCTTGAGGCGAGTCGTCCGGGGTTGTGGGCGTACTCACGAATGATTTTTGAGGGAGGAGGCCGTGGCAGGAATTGAAAGCCAAGTGCTCTTTCGTGGAAGATAACTAGTCCTCCCAAAGACGACTGTGCAGCAAAGAGAAGATGGGCAACAACAGTGTTTACCAGGTAACCCTGAGGCCGCAAACTCTCTACTTTGCAATGAGGAAAATCAACTTCCCAGGAAGACTCAATTCCCAGCAGGACAAAGCAGCATATTACCAAGTCGCATCGGACTCTCTCTTGTACATCCCGTGGACACAGTGGCTCGTGACACTAGTCACCATTGCCATGCTGGGAGTCCTTACTGTGGTGTCAGGATATCAAGGGGAGGGCTTAGTTAGGCCTAGGTGACGGTACTTCTCTAGACTATCTACCAGTTCTGGAAAACCCTGTAGGTTTTGAAGCCGGACTTAAAGTGTAGTTGCCGCTTGAGGTAGACAGACGTCGTGGAGCAGCTCCCAGGAGCAGTGGTAGGCTAATTGTATTTTCTACTGCAGCTCAGGGTTCCTCCAGAGCGCAGACACCCTTTGCATGAAGGAAGGCATGGAACGTTGATAACTGGGTTGCTTTCAAGCTATCGCAATCCAGGTGTCTAAACAACGAAGCCCTTCACTGCCCATCAGTTGGCATCTAGCTGTTCCCGACGGTAGATGGCTCAAGGCTCCCCGAAGACACAGGCAGTCCTTTCTCAGTACGTTTTGGAACCTAGCGCTGACAAGTGAGTCCAAAAGAGAGCTGATATGCTTCCTAGAGTTCAAGAACCACAGGGACTAAGGCTCTATGCAATCGGTTGTTTCGCTAAGTCTGTCATGAGAACACCTGGACGTTAGCTTGAGGCTAGAGGCCCCATGTGGTGGGCCCATTCCCTGAAGACTACTGAAGGATGACCACCTACCAAGGGATGGCAACCTCCAAGTTTCTTGCCTAGAAACTCACGTCATCACCAGGGCAATTGTGTTACGAAGAGAAGCTGTGCAGCAACAGTGTTTCTTGGGGAGAATTGAGCCCGCGGCTCTGTAAATCCCAATGAGGAAAATAAAGTTTCACTCGCAGCCTTACTTTCAAAAGGGACCACACAGAGCATTCACCCTGCTGTGTCTTTCTCTAGTTTGTACTCCCAAGGTGCGTTAGAAGGGAGATACTTGAGTTGTTTCACTTACCACATGCTAGATGTTTAGCAAAAGAAGGCCTTTACTGCCCTTCTTTTGGCATATGGTTGTCCTCAGCCGAACAGTTCTCTCAGCTCCTAGAAGCGATGGGCGGTCCCTTGTGTACATCTTGGATCCCAGTGCAGACCTGTTAGTCCTAAGACACCAGAAATGCTTCCTACACTTAAAGCACCGCTTTGACAAACGCTGCCTGGAACCTGTTGCCTGCCTATCTATCTGTGTGACGAACAAAACAGTAACTTAGCTTGGAGCCAGTCCTCCTATATGTTTGGCTTACTCACCGACGATTGCTGAGGGATGAGCACTTAGCAGGGACTGAAAGGCCACGTTTGCCTCACGGGGGGCGGGGATATGACTTGTCCTCACAAGGCAATTGTGCAACGAAGAAAAGATAGGCCACTACACTGTTCATCAGGTAACCTTGAGGCCGCGTGTCGTCATTCCAGTGTGCCAAATAAACTTCCCATCACGGTTCAGTTTCCAAGGCGAGGGCACAGCGTCTTATGCTGCAGTTTCTGACTCCCTACTGGACGTTCAGCTGACCACCTAGACCCTTTCGTGAGTCAACTTTGTGATACACTTTGTGATACGGGGTCGTGATGGTGGTGAAAGGATTAGCAAGTCATGGGTTAGTGAGGCCGGTGTGTACAATGTATCTCCAGAGTACCTGGCTTTCAAGGGAGAGCCTGAAATTTTTCAGGCTACACTGAAAGTCCAGTGGCCGCCTGGGGTAAATTGCATCACGTGCGAGTGCCCTGAAGGCGGGGTCGAATCACTGTATGTTTTGTGTGCTCTGGGTTTGGCAGAAAAGCAGACACGTTTTGCATGAAGGAATGAACAGAACGCTGATAGCTGGCTGTTTCTAAGCTATCCCAACCTAGGTGTTTCTCTGACGAAGCCCTTCGCTGCCCATGATTGCGGCATCTAGCTGCTGCCAGCGGTGCATTGCTCACAACTCCCTGAAGACACAGGAGGCCCTTTTAGTCCGTTTCGGATCCTAGTACAGCCCCGCGACTCAAGAGAGGACCTGATATGCTTCCTAGGGTTCGAGAAACCCAGGGACTAAGGCTGCATGGGGTCTGTCGCATGCCTACCTGGTTCATGAGAAAACCTGAACATTAGCTTAAGGCCAGAGGCCCCGTGTGGTTCTCCCCTTCCCTGAGGACAACTGAAGTAGGAGCACTTACCGAGGAACGGCAACATCCAATCTCCTTCCAGGAAACTCACTTGTCATCACAAAGGCAACTGTGCAACAACACTGTTTCCCAGGGAGAACTGAGCCCGCAGCTCTCTAAATCCCAATGAGGAAAATAAAGTTTCCCTTCAAGCCTTAGTTTCAAAATGGACCGCAGAGCATTCACCCTGTTGTATCCGTCACTCCATGGCACGTCCAAGGTGCGCATAGAACGGAGATACTACATTCGTTTCAACTTGCCGCATCCTAGCATTTTAACAAAAGACGCCCTTCACAGCCCTTCTTTCAGCCTATAGCTGCCCTCAACTGAGCTTCGCTCACAAGGCCCAGAAAGGACGGGCAGTCCGTCGTTTACATCTTGGATCCCAGTGCAGACCCCCGTGTCCTAAGACACCAGAAACGCTTCCTAGATTTAAAGCACCGCTTTGACAAAGGCTGCCGTGAGCTTGCGGCCCGCCTATGTCTGTGATGAGAGACGTAGAACGTTGGCTTGAGGCGAGTCGTCCGGGGTTGTGGGCGTACTCACGAATGATTTTTGAGGGAGGAGGCCGTGGCAGGAATTGAAAGCCAAGTGCTCTTTCGTGGAAGATAACTAGTCCTCCCAAAGACGACTGTGCAGCAAAGAGAAGATGGGCAACAACAGTGTTTACCAGGTAACCCTGAGGCCGCAAACTCTCTACTTTGCAATGAGGAAAATCAACTTCCCAGGAAGACTCAATTCCCAGCAGGACAAAGCAGCATATTACCAAGTCGCATCGGACTCTCTCTTGTACATCCCGTGGACACAGTGGCTCGTGACACTAGTCACCATTGCCATGCTGGGAGTCCTTACTGTGGTGTCAGGATATCAAGGGGAGGGCTTAGTTAGGCCTAGGTGACGGTACTTCTCTAGACTATCTACCAGTTCTGGAAAACCCTGTAGGTTTTGAAGCCGGACTTAAAGTGTAGTTGCCGCTTGAGGTAGACAGACGTCGTGGAGCAGCTCCCAGGAGCAGTGGTAGGCTAATTGTATTTTCTACTGCAGCTCAGGGTTCCTCCAGAGCGCAGACACCCTTTGCATGAAGGAAGGCATGGAACGTTGATAACTGGGTTGCTTTCAAGCTATCGCAATCCAGGTGTCTAAACAACGAAGCCCTTCACTGCCCATCAGTTGGCATCTAGCTGTTCCCGACGGTAGATGGCTCAAGGCTCCCCGAAGACACAGGCAGTCCTTTCTCAGTACGTTTTGGAACCTAGCGCTGACAAGTGAGTCCAAAAGAGAGCTGATATGCTTCCTAGAGTTCAAGAACCACAGGGACTAAGGCTCTATGCAATCGGTTGTTTCGCTAAGTCTGTCATGAGAACACCTGGACGTTAGCTTGAGGCTAGAGGCCCCATGTGGTGGGCCCATTCCCTGAAGACTACTGAAGGATGACCACCTACCAAGGGATGGCAACCTCCAAGTTTCTTGCCTAGAAACTCACGTCATCACCAGGGCAATTGTGTTACGAAGAGAAGCTGTGCAGCAACAGTGTTTCTTGGGGAGAATTGAGCCCGCGGCTCTGTAAATCCCAATGAGGAAAATAAAGTTTCACTCGCAGCCTTACTTTCAAAAGGGACCACACAGAGCATTCACCCTGCTGTGTCTTTCTCTAGTTTGTACTCCCAAGGTGCGTTAGAAGGGAGATACTTGAGTTGTTTCACTTACCACATGCTAGATGTTTAGCAAAAGAAGGCCTTTACTGCCCTTCTTTTGGCATATGGTTGTCCTCAGCCGAACAGTTCTCTCAGCTCCTAGAAGCGATGGGCGGTCCCTTGTGTACATCTTGGATCCCAGTGCAGACCTGTTAGTCCTAAGACACCAGAAATGCTTCCTACACTTAAAGCACCGCTTTGACAAACGCTGCCTGGAACCTGTTGCCTGCCTATCTATCTGTGTGACGAACAAAACAGTAACTTAGCTTGGAGCCAGTCCTCCTATATGTTTGGCTTACTCACCGACGATTGCTGAGGGATGAGCACTTAGCAGGGACTGAAAGGCCACGTTTGCCTCACGGGGGGCGGGGATATGACTTGTCCTCACAAGGCAATTGTGCAACGAAGAAAAGATAGGCCACTACACTGTTCATCAGGTAACCTTGAGGCCGCGTGTCGTCATTCCAGTGTGCCAAATAAACTTCCCATCACGGTTCAGTTTCCAAGGCGAGGGCACAGCGTCTTATGCTGCAGTTTCTGACTCCCTACTGGACGTTCAGCTGACCACCTAGACCCTTTCGTGAGTCAACTTTGTGATACACTTTGTGATACGGGGTCGTGATGGTGGTGAAAGGATTAGCAAGTCATGGGTTAGTGAGGCCGGTGTGTACAATGTATCTCCAGAGTACCTGGCTTTCAAGGGAGAGCCTGAAATTTTTCAGGCTACACTGAAAGTCCAGTGGCCGCCTGGGGTAAATTGCATCACGTGCGAGTGCCCTGAAGGCGGGGTCGAATCACTGTATGTTTTGTGTGCTCTGGGTTCGGCAGAAAAGCAGACACGTTTTGCATGAAGGAATGAACAGAACGCTGATAGCTGGCTGTTTCTAAGCTATCCCAACCTAGGTGTTTCTCTGACGAAGCCCTTCGCTGCCCATGATTGCGGCATCTAGCTGCTGCCAGCGGTGCATTGCTCACAACTCCCTGAAGACACAGGAGGCCCTTTTAGTCCGTTTCGGATCCTAGTACAGCCCCGCGACTCAAGAGAGGACCTGATATGCTTCCTAGGGTTCGAGAAACCCAGGGACTAAGGCTGCATGGGGTCTGTCGCATGCCTACCTGGTTCATGAGAAAACCTGAACATTAGCTTAAGGCCAGAGGCGCCGTGTGGTTCTCCCCTTCCCTGAGGACAACTGAAGTAGGAGCACTTACCGAGGAACGGCAACATCCAATCTCCTTCCAGGAAACTCACTTGTCATCACAAAGGCAACTGTGCAACAACACTGTTTCCCAGGGAGAACTGAGCCCGCAGCTCTCTAAATCCCAATGAGGAAAATAAAGTTTCCCTTCAAGCCTTAGTTTCAAAATGGACCGCAGAGCATTCACCCTGTTGTATCCGTCACTCCATGGCACGTCCAAGGTGCGCATAGAACGGAGATACTACATTCGTTTCAACTTGCCGCATCCTAGCATTTTAACAAAAGACGCCCTTCACAGCCCTTCTTTCAGCCTATAGCTGCCCTCAACTGAGCTTCGCTCACAAGGCCCAGAAAGGACGGGCAGTCCGTCGTTTACATCTTGGATCCTAGTGCAGACCCCCGTGTCCTAAGACACCAGAAACGCTTCCTAGATTTAAAGCACCGCTTTGACAAAGGCTGCCGTGAGCTTGCGGCCCGCCTATGTCTGTGATGAGAGACGTAGAACGTTGGCTTGAGGCGAGTCGTCCGGGGTTGTGGGCGTACTCACGAATGATTTTTGAGGGAGGAGGCCGTGGCAGGAATTGAAAGCCAAGTGCTCTTTCGTGGAAGATAACTAGTCCTCCCAAAGACGACTGTGCAGCAAAGAGAAGATGGGCAACAACAGTGTTTACCAGGTAACCCTGAGGCCGCAAACTCTCTACTTTGCAATGAGGAAAATCAACTTCCCAGGAAGACTCAATTCCCAGCAGGACAAAGCAGCATATTACCAAGTCGCATCGGACTCTCTCTTGTACATCCCGTGGACACAGTGGCTCGTGACACTAGTCACCATTGCCATGCTGGGAGTCCTTACTGTGGTGTCAGGATATCAAGGGGAGGGCTTAGTTAGGCCTAGGTGACGGTACTTCTCTAGACTATCTACCAGTTCTGGAAAACCCTGTAGGTTTTGAAGCCGGACTTAAAGTGTAGTTGCCGCTTGAGGTAGACAGACGTCGTGGAGCAGCTCCCAGGAGCAGTGGTAGGCTAATTGTATTTTCTACTGCAGCTCAGGGTTCCTCCAGAGCGCAGACACCCTTTGCATGAAGGAAGGCATGGAACGTTGATAACTGGGTTGCTTTCAAGCTATCGCAATCCAGGTGTCTAAACAACGAAGCCCTTCACTGCCCATCAGTTGGCATCTAGCTGTTCCCGACGGTAGATGGCTCAAGGCTCCCCGAAGACACAGGCAGTCCTTTCTCAGTACGTTTTGGAACCTAGCGCTGACAAGTGAGTCCAAAAGAGAGCTGATATGCTTCCTAGAGTTCAAGAACCACAGGGACTAAGGCTCTATGCAATCGGTTGTTTCGCTAAGTCTGTCATGAGAACACCTGGACGTTAGCTTGAGGCTAGAGGCCCCATGTGGTGGGCCCATTCCCTGAAGACTACTGAAGGATGACCACCTACCAAGGGATGGCAACCTCCAAGTTTCTTGCCTAGAAACTCACGTCATCACCAGGGCAATTGTGTTACGAAGAGAAGCTGTGCAGCAACAGTGTTTCTTGGGGAGAATTGAGCCCGCGGCTCTGTAAATCCCAATGAGGAAAATAAAGTTTCACTCGCAGCCTTACTTTCAAAAGGGACCACACAGAGCATTCACCCTGCTGTGTCTTTCTCTAGTTTGTACTCCCAAGGTGCGTTAGAAGGGAGATACTTGAGTTGTTTCACTTACCACATGCTAGATGTTTAGCAAAAGAAGGCCTTTACTGCCCTTCTTTTGGCATATGGTTGTCCTCAGCCGAACAGTTCTCTCAGCTCCTAGAAGCGATGGGCGGTCCCTTGTGTACATCTTGGATCCCAGTGCAGACCTGTTAGTCCTAAGACACCAGAAATGCTTCCTACACTTAAAGCACCGCTTTGACAAACGCTGCCTGGAACCTGTTGCCTGCCTATCTATCTGTGTGACGAACAAAACAGTAACTTAGCTTGGAGCCAGTCCTCCTATATGTTTGGCTTACTCACCGACGATTGCTGAGGGATGAGCACTTGGCAGGGACTGAAAGGCCACGTTTGCCTCACGGGGGGCGGGGATATGACTTGTCCTCACAAGGCAATTGTGCAACGAAGAAAAGATAGGCCACTACACTGTTCATCAGGTAACCTTGAGGCCGCGTGTCGTCATTCCAGTGTGCCAAATAAACTTCCCATCACGGTTCAGTTTCCAAGGCGAGGGCACAGCGTCTTATGCTGCAGTTTCTGACTCCCTACTGGACGTTCAGCTGACCACCTAGACCCTTTCGTGAGTCAACTTTGTGATACACTTTGTGATACGGGGTCGTGATGGTGGTGAAAGGATTAGCAAGTCATGGGTTAGTGAGGCCGGTGTGTACAATGTATCTCCAGAGTACCTGGCTTTCAAGGGAGAGCCTGAAATTTTTCAGGCTACACTGAAAGTCCAGTGGCCGCCTGGGGTAAATTGCATCACGTGCGAGTGCCCTGAAGGCGGGGTCGAATCACTGTATGTTTTGTGTGCTCTGGGTTCGGCAGAAAAGCAGACACGTTTTGCATGAAGGAATGAACAGAACGCTGATAGCTGGCTGTTTCTAAGCTATCCCAACCTAGGTGTTTCTCTGACGAAGCCCTTCGCTGCCCATGATTGCGGCATCTAGCTGCTGCCAGCGGTGCATTGCTCACAACTCCCTGAAGACACAGGAGGCCCTTTTAGTCCGTTTCGGATCCTAGTACAGCCCCGCGACTCAAGAGAGGACCTGATATGCTTCCTAGGGTTCGAGAAACCCAGGGACTAAGGCTGCATGCGGTCTGTCGCATGCCTACCTGGTTCATGAGAAAACCTGAACATTAGCTTAAGGCCAGAGGCGCCGTGTGGTTCTCCCCTTCCCTGAGGACAACTGAAGTAGGAGCACTTACCGAGGAACGGCAACATCCAATCTCCTTCCAGGAAACTCACTTGTCATCACAAAGGCAACTGTGCAACAACACTGTTTCCCAGGGAGAACTGAGCCCGCAGCTCTCTAAATCCCAATGAGGAAAATAAAGTTTCCCTTCAAGCCTTAGTTTCAAAATGGACCGCAGAGCATTCACCCTGTTGTATCCGTCACTCCATGGCACGTCCAAGGTGCGCATAGAACGGAGATACTACATTCGTTTCAACTTGCCGCATCCTAGCATTTTAACAAAAGACGCCCTTCACAGCCCTTCTTTCAGCCTATAGCTGCCCTCAACTGAGCTTCGCTCACAAGGCCCAGAAAGGACGGGCAGTCCGTCGTTTACATCTTGGATCCTAGTGCAGACCCCCGTGTCCTAAGACACCAGAAACGCTTCCTAGATTTAAAGCACCGCTTTGACAAAGGCTGCCGTGAGCTTGCGGCCCGCCTATGTCTGTGATGAGAGACGTAGAACGTTGGCTTGAGGCGAGTCGTCCGGGCTTGTGGGCGTACTCACGAATGATTTTTGAGGGAGGAGGCCGTGGCAGGAATTGAAAGCCAAGTGCTCTTTCGTGGAAGATAACTAGTCCTCCCAAAGACGACTGTGCAGCAAAGAGAAGATGGGCAACAACAGTGTTTACCAGGTAACCCTGAGGCCGCAAACTCTCTACTTTGCAATGAGGAAAATCAACTTCCCAGGAAGACTCAATTCCCAGCAGGACAAAGCAGCATATTACCAAGTCGCATCGGACTCTCTCTTGTACATCCCGTGGACACAGTGGCTCGTGACACTAGTCACCATTGCCATGCTGGGAGTCCTTACTGTGGTGTCAGGATATCAAGGGGAGGGCTTAGTTAGGCCTAGGTGACGGTACTTCTCTAGACTATCTACCAGTTCTGGAAAACCCTGTAGGTTTTGAAGCCGGACTTAAAGTGTAGTTGCCGCTTGAGGTAGACAGACGTCGTGGAGCAGCTCCCAGGAGCAGTGGTAGGCTAATTGTATTTTCTACTGCAGCTCAGGGTTCCTCCAGAGCGCAGACACCCTTTGCATGAAGGAAGGCATGGAACGTTGATAACTGGGTTGCTTTCAAGCTATCGCAATCCAGGTGTCTAAACAACGAAGCCCTTCACTGCCCATCAGTTGGCATCTAGCTGTTCCCGACGGTAGATGGCTCAAGGCTCCCCGAAGACACAGGCAGTCCTTTCTCAGTACGTTTTGGAACCTAGCGCTGACAAGTGAGTCCAAAAGAGAGCTGATATGCTTCCTAGAGTTCAAGAACCACAGGGACTAAGGCTCTATGCAATCGGTTGTTTCGCTAAGTCTGTCATGAGAACACCTGGACGTTAGCTTGAGGCTAGAGGCCCCATGTGGTGGGCCCATTCCCTGAAGACTACTGAAGGATGACCACCTACCAAGGGATGGCAACCTCCAAGTTTCTTGCCTAGAAACTCACGTCATCACCAGGGCAATTGTGTTACGAAGAGAAGCTGTGCAGCAACAGTGTTTCTTGGGGAGAATTGAGCCCGCGGCTCTGTAAATCCCAATGAGGAAAATAAAGTTTCACTCGCAGCCTTACTTTCAAAAGGGACCACACAGAGCATTCACCCTGCTGTGTCTTTCTCTAGTTTGTACTCCCAAGGTGCGTTAGAAGGGAGATACTTGAGTTGTTTCACTTACCACATGCTAGATGTTTAGCAAAAGAAGGCCTTTACTGCCCTTCTTTTGGCATATGGTTGTCCTCAGCCGAACAGTTCTCTCAGCTCCTAGAAGCGATGGGCGGTCCCTTGTGTACATCTTGGATCCCAGTGCAGACCTGTTAGTCCTAAGACACCAGAAATGCTTCCTACACTTAAAGCACCGCTTTGACAAACGCTGCCTGGAACCTGTTGCCTGCCTATCTATCTGTGTGACGAACAAAACAGTAACTTAGCTTGGAGCCAGTCCTCCTATATGTTTGGCTTACTCACCGACGATTGCTGAGGGATGAGCACTTGGCAGGGACTGAAAGGCCACGTTTGCCTCACGGGGGGCGGGGATATGACTTGTCCTCACAAGGCAATTGTGCAACGAAGAAAAGATAGGCCACTACACTGTTCATCAGGTAACCTTGAGGCCGCGTGTCGTCATTCCAGTGTGCCAAATAAACTTCCCATCACGGTTCAGTTTCCAAGGCGAGGGCACAGCGTCTTATGCTGCAGTTTCTGACTCCCTACTGGACGTTCAGCTGACCACCTAGACCCTTTCGTGAGTCAACTTTGTGATACACTTTGTGATACGGGGTCGTGATGGTGGTGAAAGGATTAGCAAGTCATGGGTTAGTGAGGCCGGTGTGTACAATGTATCTCCAGAGTACCTGGCTTTCAAGGGAGAGCCTGAAATTTTTCAGGCTACACTGAAAGTCCAGTGGCCGCCTGGGGTAAATTGCATCACGTGCGAGTGCCCTGAAGGCGGGGTCGAATCACTGTATGTTTTGTGTGCTCTGGGTTCGGCAGAAAAGCAGACACGTTTTGCATGAAGGAATGAACAGAACGCTGATAGCTGGCTGTTTCTAAGCTATCCCAACCTAGGTGTTTCTCTGACGAAGCCCTTCGCTGCCCATGATTGCGGCATCTAGCTGCTGCCAGCGGTGCATTGCTCACAACTCCCTGAAGACACAGGAGGCCCTTTTAGTCCGTTTCGGATCCTAGTACAGCCCCGCGACTCAAGAGAGGACCTGATATGCTTCCTAGGGTTCGAGAAACCCAGGGACTAAGGCTGCATGCGGTCTGTCGCATGCCTACCTGGTTCATGAGAAAACCTGAACATTAGCTTAAGGCCAGAGGCGCCGTGTGGTTCTCCCCTTCCCTGAGGACAACTGAAGTAGGAGCACTTACCGAGGAACGGCAACATCCAATCTCCTTCCAGGAAACTCACTTGTCATCACAAAGGCAACTGTGCAACAACACTGTTTCCCAGGGAGAACTGAGCCCGCAGCTCTCTAAATCCCAATGAGGAAAATAAAGTTTCCCTTCAAGCCTTAGTTTCAAAATGGACCGCAGAGCATTCACCCTGTTGTATCCGTCACTCCATGGCACGTCCAAGGTGCGCATAGAACGGAGATACTACATTCGTTTCAACTTGCCGCATCCTAGCATTTTAACAAAAGACGCCCTTCACAGCCCTTCTTTCAGCCTATAGTTGCCCTCAACTGAGCTTCGCTCACAAGGCCCAGAAAGGACGGGCAGTCCGTCGTTTACATCTTGGATCCTAGTGCAGACCCCCGTGTCCTAAGACACCAGAAACGCTTCCTAGATTTAAAGCACCGCTTTGACAAAGGCTGCCGTGAGCTTGCGGCCCGCCTATGTCTGTGATGAGAGACGTAGAACGTTGGCTTGAGGCGAGTCGTCCGGGCTTGTGGGCGTACTCACGAATGATTTTTGAGGGAGGAGGCCGTGGCAGGAATTGAAAGCCAAGTGCTCTTTCGTGGAAGATAACTAGTCCTCCCAAAGACGACTGTGCAGCAAAGAGAAGATGGGCAACAACAGTGTTTACCAGGTAACCCTGAGGCCGCAAACTCTCTACTTTGCAATGAGGAAAATCAACTTCCCAGGAAGACTCAATTCCCAGCAGGACAAAGCAGCATATTACCAAGTCGCATCGGACTCTCTCTTGTACATCCCGTGGACACAGTGGCTCGTGACACTAGTCACCATTGCCATGCTGGGAGTCCTTACTGTGGTGTAAGGATATCAAGGGGAGGGCTTAGTTAGGCCTAGGTGACGGTACTTCTCTAGACTATCTACCAGTTCTGGAAAACCCTGTAGGTTTTGAAGCCGGACTTAAAGTGTAGTTGCCGCTTGAGGTAGACAGACGTCGTGGAGCAGCTCCCAGGAGCAGTGGTAGGCTAATTGTATTTTCTACTGCAGCTCAGGGTTCCTCCAGAGCGCAGACACCCTTTGCATGAAGGAAGGCATGGAACGTTGATAACTGGGTTGCTTTCAAGCTATCGCAATCCAGGTGTCTAAACAACGAAGCCCTTCACTGCCCATCAGTTGGCATCTAGCTGTTCCCGACGGTAGATGGCTCAAGGCTCCCCGAAGACACAGGCAGTCCTTTCTCAGTACGTTTTGGAACCTAGCGCTGACAAGTGAGTCCAAAAGAGAGCTGATATGCTTCCTAGAGTTCAAGAACCACAGGGACTAAGGCTCTATGCAATCGGTTGTTTCGCTAAGTCTGTCATGAGAACACCTGGACGTTAGCTTGAGGCTAGAGGCCCCATGTGGTGGGCCCATTCCCTGAAGACTACTGAAGGATGACCACCTACCAAGGGATGGCAACCTCCAAGTTTCTTGCCTAGAAACTCACGTCATCACCAGGGCAATTGTGTTACGAAGAGAAGCTGTGCAGCAACAGTGTTTCTTGGGGAGAATTGAGCCCGCGGCTCTGTAAATCCCAATGAGGAAAATAAAGTTTCACTCGCAGCCTTACTTTCAAAAGGGACCACACAGAGCATTCACCCTGCTGTGTCTTTCTCTAGTTTGTACTCCCAAGGTGCGTTAGAAGGGAGATACTTGAGTTGTTTCACTTACCACATGCTAGATGTTTAGCAAAAGAAGGCCTTTACTGCCCTTCTTTTGGCATATGGTTGTCCTCAGCCGAACAGTTCTCTCAGCTCCTAGAAGCGATGGGCGGTCCCTTGTGTACATCTTGGATCCCAGTGCAGACCTGTTAGTCCTAAGACACCAGAAATGCTTCCTACACTTAAAGCACCGCTTTGACAAACGCTGCCTGGAACCTGTTGCCTGCCTATCTATCTGTGTGACGAACAAAACAGTAACTTAGCTTGGAGCCAGTCCTCCTATATTTTTGGCTTACTCACCGACGATTGCTGAGGGATGAGCACTTAGCAGGGACTGAAAGGCCACGTTTGCCTCACGGGGGGCGGGGATATGACTTGTCCTCACAAGGCAATTGTGCAATGAAGAAAAGATAGGCCACTACACTGTTCATCAGGTAACCTTGAGGCCGCGTGTCGTCATTCCAGTGTGCCAAATAAACTTCCCATCACGGTTCAGTTTCCAAGGCGAGGGCACAGCGTCTTATGCTGCAGTTTCTGACTCCCTACTGGACGTTCAGCTGACCACCTAGACCCTTTCGTGAGTCAACTTTGTGATACACTTTGTGATACGGGGTCGTGATGGTGGTGAAAGGATTAGCAAGTCATGGGTTAGTGAGGCCGGTGTGTACAATGTATCTCCAGAGTACCTGGCTTTCAAGGGAGAGCCTGAAATTTTTCAGGCTACACTGAAAGTCCAGTGGCCGCCTGGGGTAAATTGCATCACGTGCGAGTGCCCTGAAGGCGGGGTCGAATCACTGTATGTTTTGTGTGCTCTGGGTTCGGCAGAAAAGCAGACACGTTTTGCATGAAGGAATGAACAGAACGCTGATAGCTGGCTGTTTCTAAGCTATCCCAACCTAGGTGTTTCTCTGACGAAGCCCTTCGCTGCCCATGATTGCGGCATCTAGCTGCTGCCAGCGGTGCATTGCTCACAGCTCCCTGAAGACACAGGAGGCCCTTTTAGTCCGTTTCGGATCCTAGTACAGCCCCGCGACTCAAGAGAGGACCTGATATGCTTCCTAGGGTTCGAGAAACCCAGGGACTAAGGCTGCATGGGGTCTGTCGCATGCCTACCTGGTTCATGAGAAAACCTGAACATTAGCTTAAGGCCAGAGGCGCCGTGTGGTTCTCCCCTTCCCTGAGGACAACTGAAGTAGGAGCACTTACCGAGGAACGGCAACATCCAATCTCCTTCCAGGAAACTCACTTGTCATCACAAAGGCAACTGTGCAACAACACTGTTTCCCAGGGAGAACTGAGCCCGCAGCTCTCTAAATCCCAATGAGGAAAATAAAGTTTCCCTTCAAGCCTTAGTTTCAAAATGGACCGCAGAGCATTCACCCTGTTGTATCCGTCACTCCATGGCACGTCCAAGGTGCGCATAGAACGGAGATACTACATTCGTTTCAACTTGCCGCATCCTAGCATTTTAACAAAAGACGCCCTTCACAGCCCTTCTTTCAGCCTATAGTTGCCCTCAACTGAGCTTCGCTCACAAGGCCCAGAAAGGACGGGCAGTCCGTCGTTTACATCTTGGATCCTAGTGCAGACCCCCGTGTCCTAAGACACCAGAAACGCTTCCTAGATTTAAAGCACCGCTTTGACAAAGGCTGCCGTGAGCTTGCGGCCCGCCTATGTCTGTGATGAGAGACGTAGAACGTTGGCTTGAGGCGAGTCGTCCGGGGTTGTGGGCGTACTCACGAATGATTTTTGAGGGAGGAGGCCGTGGCAGGAATTGAAAGCCAAGTGCTCTTTCGTGGAAGATAACTAGTCCTCCCAAAGACGACTGTGCAGCAAAGAGAAGATGGGCAACAACAGTGTTTACCAGGTAACCCTGAGGCCGCAAACTCTCTACTTTGCAATGAGGAAAATCAACTTCCCAGGAAGACTCAATTCCCAGCAGGACAAAGCAGCATATTACCAAGTCGCATCGGACTCTCTCTTGTACATCCCGTGGACACAGTGGCTCGTGACACTAGTCACCATTGCCATGCTGGGAGTCCTTACTGTGGTGTCAGGATATCAAGGGGAGGGCTTAGTTAGGCCTAGGTGACGGTACTTCTCTAGACTATCTACCAGTTCTGGAAAACCCTGTAGGTTTTGAAGCCGGACTTAAAGTGTAGTTGCCGCTTGAGGTAGACAGACGTCGTGGAGCAGCTCCCAGGAGCAGTGGTAGGCTAATTGTATTTTCTACTGCAGCTCAGGGTTCCTCCAGAGCGCAGACACCCTTTGCATGAAGGAAGGCATGGAACGTTGATAACTGGGTTGCTTTCAAGCTATCGCAATCCAGGTGTCTAAACAACGAAGCCCTTCACTGCCCATCAGTTGGCATCTAGCTGTTCCCGACGGTAGATGGCTCAAGGCTCCCCGAAGACACAGGCAGTCCTTTCTCAGTACGTTTTGGAACCTAGCGCTGACAAGTGAGTCCAAAAGAGAGCTGATATGCTTCCTAGAGTTCAAGAACCACAGGGACTAAGGCTCTATGCAATCGGTTGTTTCGCTAAGTCTGTCATGAGAACACCTGGACGTTAGCTTGAGGCTAGAGGCCCCATGTGGTGGGCCCATTCCCTGAAGACTACTGAAGGATGACCACCTACCAAGGGATGGCAACCTCCAAGTTTCTTGCCTAGAAACTCACGTCATCACCAGGGCAATTGTGTTACGAAGAGAAGCTGTGCAGCAACAGTGTTTCTTGGGGAGAATTGAGCCCGCGGCTCTGTAAATCCCAATGAGGAAAATAAAGTTTCACTCGCAGCCTTACTTTCAAAAGGGACCACACAGAGCATTCACCCTGCTGTGTCTTTCTCTAGTTTGTACTCCCAAGGTGCGTTAGAAGGGAGATACTTGAGTTGTTTCACTTACCACATGCTAGATGTTTAGCAAAAGAAGGCCTTTACTGCCCTTCTTTTGGCATATGGTTGTCCTCAGCCGAACAGTTCTCTCAGCTCCTAGAAGCGATGGGCGGTCCCTTGTGTACATCTTGGATCCCAGTGCAGACCTGTTAGTCCTAAGACACCAGAAATGCTTCCTACACTTAAAGCACCGCTTTGACAAACGCTGCCTGGAACCTGTTGCCTGCCTATCTATCTGTGTGACGAACAAAACAGTAACTTAGCTTGGAGCCAGTCCTCCTATATGTTTGGCTTACTCACCGACGATTGCTGAGGGATGAGCACTTAGCAGGGACTGAAAGGCCACGTTTGCCTCACGGGGGGCGGGGATATGACTTGTCCTCACAAGGCAATTGTGCAACGAAGAAAAGATAGGCCACTACACTGTTCATCAGGTAACATTGAGGCCGCGTGTCGTCATTCCAGTGTGCCAAATAAACTTCCCATCACGGTTCAGTTTCCAAGGCGAGGGCACAGCGTCTTATGCTGCAGTTTCTGACTCCCTACTGGACGTTCAGCTGACCACCTAGACCCTTTCGTGAGTCAACTTTGTGATACACTTTGTGATACGGGGTCGTGATGGTGGTGAAAGGATTAGCAAGTCATGGGTTAGTGAGGCCGGTGTGTACAATGTATCTCCAGAGTACCTGGCTTTCAAGGGAGAGCCTGAAATTTTTCAGGCTACACTGAAAGTCCAGTGGCCGCCTGGGGTAAATTGCATCACGTGCGAGTGCCCTGAAGGCGGGGTCGAATCACTGTATGTTTTGTGTGCTCTGGGTTCGGCAGAAAAGCAGACACGTTTTGCATGAAGGAATGAACAGAACGCTGATAGCTGGCTGTTTCTAAGCTATCCCAACCTAGGTGTTTCTCTGACGAAGCCCTTCGCTGCCCATGATTGCGGCATCTAGCTGCTGCCAGCGGTGCATTGCTCACAACTCCCTGAAGACACAGGAGGCCCTTTTAGTCCGTTTCGGATCCTAGTACAGCCCCGCGACTCAAGAGAGGACCTGATATGCTTCCTAGGGTTCGAGAAACCCAGGGACTAAGGCTGCATGGGGTCTGTCGCATGCCTACCTGGTTCATGAGAAAACCTGAACATTAGCTTAAGGCCAGAGGCCCCGTGTGGTTCTCCCCTTCCCTGAGGACAACTGAAGTAGGAGCACTTACCGAGGAACGGCAACATCCAATCTCCTTCCAGGAAACTCACTTGTCATCACAAAGGCAACTGTGCAACAACACTGTTTCCCAGGGAGAACTGAGCCCGCAGCTCTCTAAATCCCAATGAGGAAAATAAAGTTTCCCTTCAAGCCTTAGTTTCAAAATGGACCGCAGAGCATTCACCCTGTTGTATCCGTCACTCCATGGCACGTCCAAGGTGCGCATAGAACGGAGATACTACATTCGTTTCAACTTGCCGCATCCTAGCATTTTAACAAAAGACGCCCTTCACAGCCCTTCTTTCAGCCTATAGTTGCCCTCAACTGAGCTTCGCTCACAAGGCCCAGAAAGGACGGGCAGTCCGTCGTTTACATCTTGGATCCTAGTGCAGACCCCCGTGTCCTAAGACACCAGAAACGCTTCCTAGATTTAAAGCACCGCTTTGACAAAGGCTGCCGTGAGCTTGCGGCCCGCCTATGTCTGTGATGAGAGACGTAGAACGTTGGCTTGAGGCGAGTCGTCCGGGGTTGTGGGCGTACTCACGAATGATTTTTGAGGGAGGAGGCCGTGGCAGGAATTGAAAGCCAAGTGCTCTTTCGTGGAAGATAACTAGTCCTCCCAAAGACGACTGTGCAGCAAAGAGAAGATGGGCAACAACAGTGTTTACCAGGTAACCCTGAGGCCGCAAACTCTCTACTTTGCAATGAGGAAAATCAACTTCCCAGGAAGACTCAATTCCCAGCAGGACAAAGCAGCATATTACCAAGTCGCATCGGACTCTCTCTTGTACATCCCGTGGACACAGTGGCTCGTGACACTAGTCACCATTGCCATGCTGGGAGTCCTTACTGTGGTGTCAGGATATCAAGGGGAGGGCTTAGTTAGGCCTAGGTGACGGTACTTCTCTAGACTATCTACCAGTTCTGGAAAACCCTGTAGGTTTTGAAGCCGGACTTAAAGTGTAGTTGCCGCTTGAGGTAGACAGACGTCGTGGAGCAGCTCCCAGGAGCAGTGGTAGGCTAATTGTATTTTCTACTGCAGCTCAGGGTTCCTCCAGAGCGCAGACACCCTTTGCATGAAGGAAGGCATGGAACGTTGATAACTGGGTTGCTTTCAAGCTATCGCAATCCAGGTGTCTAAACAACGAAGCCCTTCACTGCCCATCAGTTGGCATCTAGCTGTTCCCGACGGTAGATGGCTCAAGGCTCCCCGAAGACACAGGCAGTCCTTTCTCAGTACGTTTTGGAACCTAGCGCTGACAAGTGAGTCCAAAAGAGAGCTGATATGCTTCCTAGAGTTCAAGAACCACAGGGACTAAGGCTCTATGCAATCGGTTGTTTCGCTAAGTCTGTCATGAGAACACCTGGACGTTAGCTTGAGGCTAGAGGCCCCATGTGGTGGGCCCATTCCCTGAAGACTACTGAAGGATGACCACCTACCAAGGGATGGCAACCTCCAAGTTTCTTGCCTAGAAACTCACGTCATCACCAGGGCAATTGTGTTACGAAGAGAAGCTGTGCAGCAACAGTGTTTCTTGGGGAGAATTGAGCCCGCGGCTCTGTAAATCCCAATGAGGAAAATAAAGTTTCACTCGCAGCCTTACTTTCAAAAGGGACCACACAGAGCATTCACCCTGCTGTGTCTTTCTCTAGTTTGTACTCCCAAGGTGCGTTAGAAGGGAGATACTTGAGTTGTTTCACTTACCACATGCTAGATGTTTAGCAAAAGAAGGCCTTTACTGCCCTTCTTTTGGCATATGGTTGTCCTCAGCCGAACAGTTCTCTCAGCTCCTAGAAGCGATGGGCGGTCCCTTGTGTACATCTTGGATCCCAGTGCAGACCTGTTAGTCCTAAGACACCAGAAATGCTTCCTACACTTAAAGCACCGCTTTGACAAACGCTGCCTGGAACCTGTTGCCTGCCTATCTATCTGTGTGACGAACAAAACAGTAACTTAGCTTGGAGCCAGTCCTCCTATATGTTTGGCTTACTCACCGACGATTGCTGAGGGATGAGCACTTAGCAGGGACTGAAAGGCCACGTTTGCCTCACGGGGGGCGGGGATATGACTTGTCCTCACAAGGCAATTGTGCAACGAAGAAAAGATAGGCCACTACACTGTTCATCAGGTAACCTTGAGGCCGCGTGTCGTCATTCCAGTGTGCCAAATAAACTTCCCATCACGGTTCAGTTTCCAAGGCGAGGGCACAGCGTCTTATGCTGCAGTTTCTGACTCCCTACTGGACGTTCAGCTGACCACCTAGACCCTTTCGTGAGTCAACTTTGTGATACACTTTGTGATACGGGGTCGTGATGGTGGTGAAAGGATTAGCAAGTCATGGGTTAGTGAGGCCGGTGTGTACAATGTATCTCCAGAGTACCTGGCTTTCAAGGGAGAGCCTGAAATTTTTCAGGCTACACTGAAAGTCCAGTGGCCGCCTGGGGTAAATTGCATCACGTGCGAGTGCCCTGAAGGCGGGGTCGAATCACTGTATGTTTTGTGTGCTCTGGGTTCGGCAGAAAAGCAGACACGTTTTGCATGAAGGAATGAACAGAACGCTGATAGCTGGCTGTTTCTAAGCTATCCCAACCTAGGTGTTTCTCTGACGAAGCCCTTCGCTGCCCATGATTGCGGCATCTAGCTGCTGCCAGCGGTGCATTGCTCACAACTCCCTGAAGACACAGGAGGCCCTTTTAGTCCGTTTCGGATCCTAGTACAGCCCCGCGACTCAAGAGAGGACCTGATATGCTTCCTAGGGTTCGAGAAACCCAGGGACTAAGGCTGCATGGGGTCTGTCGCATGCCTACCTGGTTCATGAGAAAACCTGAACATTAGCTTAAGGCCAGAGGCGCCGTGTGGTTCTCCCCTTCCCTGAGGACAACTGAAGTAGGAGCACTTACCGAGGAACGGCAACATCCAATCTCCTTCCAGGAAACTCACTTGTCATCACAAAGGCAACTGTGCAACAACACTGTTTCCCAGGGAGAACTGAGCCCGCAGCTCTCTAAATCCCAATGAGGAAAATAAAGTTTCCCTTCAAGCCTTAGTTTCAAAATGGACCGCAGAGCATTCACCCTGTTGTATCCGTCACTCCATGGCACGTCCAAGGTGCGCATAGAACGGAGATACTACATTCGTTTCAACTTGCCGCATCCTAGCATTTTAACAAAAGACGCCCTTCACAGCCCTTCTTTCAGCCTATAGTTGCCCTCAACTGAGCTTCGCTCACAAGGCCCAGAAAGG
Organism: Orcinus orca; assembly: GCF_937001465.1. Taxonomy (NCBI): domain Eukaryota; kingdom Metazoa; phylum Chordata; class Mammalia; order Artiodactyla; family Delphinidae; genus Orcinus; species Orcinus orca. The sequence continues at coordinate 58,385,404 of NC_064568.1, read as the reverse complement.
ACGGGCAGTCCGTCGTTTACATCTTGGATCCTAGTGCAGACCCCCGTGTCCTAAGACACCAGAAACGCTTCCTAGATTTAAAGCACCGCTTTGACAAAGGCTGCCGTGAGCTTGCGGCCCGCCTATGTCTGTGATGAGAGACGTAGAACGTTGGCTTGAGGCGAGTCGTCCGGGGTTGTGGGCGTACTCACGAATGATTTTTGAGGGAGGAGGCCGTGGCAGGAATTGAAAGCCAAGTGCTCTTTCGTGGAAGATAACTAGTCCTCCCAAAGACGACTGTGCAGCAAAGAGAAGATGGGCAACAACAGTGTTTACCAGGTAACCCTGAGGCCGCAAACTCTCTACTTTGCAATGAGGAAAATCAACTTCCCAGGAAGACTCAATTCCCAGCAGGACAAAGCAGCATATTACCAAGTCGCATCGGACTCTCTCTTGTACATCCCGTGGACACAGTGGCTCGTGACACTAGTCACCATTGCCATGCTGGGAGTCCTTACTGTGGTGTCAGGATATCAAGGGGAGGGCTTAGTTAGGCCTAGGTGACGGTACTTCTCTAGACTATCTACCAGTTCTGGAAAACCCTGTAGGTTTTGAAGCCGGACTTAAAGTGTAGTTGCCGCTTGAGGTAGACAGACGTCGTGGAGCAGCTCCCAGGAGCAGTGGTAGGCTAATTGTATTTTCTACTGCAGCTCAGGGTTCCTCCAGAGCGCAGACACCCTTTGCATGAAGGAAGGCATGGAACGTTGATAACTGGGTTGCTTTCAAGCTATCGCAATCCAGGTGTCTAAACAACGAAGCCCTTCACTGCCCATCAGTTGGCATCTAGCTGTTCCCGACGGTAGATGGCTCAAGGCTCCCCGAAGACACAGGCAGTCCTTTCTCAGTACGTTTTGGAACCTAGCGCTGACAAGTGAGTCCAAAAGAGAGCTGATATGCTTCCTAGAGTTCAAGAACCACAGGGACTAAGGCTCTATGCAATCGGTTGTTTCGCTAAGTCTGTCATGAGAACACCTGGACGTTAGCTTGAGGCTAGAGGCCCCATGTGGTGGGCCCATTCCCTGAAGACTACTGAAGGATGACCACCTACCAAGGGATGGCAACCTCCAAGTTTCTTGCCTAGAAACTCACGTCATCACCAGGGCAATTGTGTTACGAAGAGAAGCTGTGCAGCAACAGTGTTTCTTGGGGAGAATTGAGCCCGCGGCTCTGTAAATCCCAATGAGGAAAATAAAGTTTCACTCGCAGCCTTACTTTCAAAAGGGACCACACAGAGCATTCACCCTGCTGTGTCTTTCTCTAGTTTGTACTCCCAAGGTGCGTTAGAAGGGAGATACTTGAGTTGTTTCACTTACCACATGCTAGATGTTTAGCAAAAGAAGGCCTTTACTGCCCTTCTTTTGGCATATGGTTGTCCTCAGCCGAACAGTTCTCTCAGCTCCTAGAAGCGATGGGCGGTCCCTTGTGTACATCTTGGATCCCAGTGCAGACCTGTTAGTCCTAAGACACCAGAAATGCTTCCTACACTTAAAGCACCGCTTTGACAAACGCTGCCTGGAACCTGTTGCCTGCCTATCTATCTGTGTGACGAACAAAACAGTAACTTAGCTTGGAGCCAGTCCTCCTATATGTTTGGCTTACTCACCGACGATTGCTGAGGGATGAGCACTTAGCAGGGACTGAAAGGCCACGTTTGCCTCACGGGGGGCGGGGATATGACTTGTCCTCACAAGGCAATTGTGCAACGAAGAAAAGATAGGCCACTACACTGTTCATCAGGTAACCTTGAGGCCGCGTGTCGTCATTCCAGTGTGCCAAATAAACTTCCCATCACGGTTCAGTTTCCAAGGCGAGGGCACAGCGTCTTATGCTGCAGTTTCTGACTCCCTACTGGACGTTCAGCTGACCACCTAGACCCTTTCGTGAGTCAACTTTGTGATACACTTTGTGATACGGGGTCGTGATGGTGGTGAAAGGATTAGCAAGTCATGGGTTAGTGAGGCCGGTGTGTACAATGTATCTCCAGAGTACCTGGCTTTCAAGGGAGAGCCTGAAATTTTTCAGGCTACACTGAAAGTCCAGTGGCCGCCTGGGGTAAATTGCATCACGTGCGAGTGCCCTGAAGGCGGGGTCGAATCACTGTATGTTTTGTGTGCTCTGGGTTCGGCAGAAAAGCAGACACGTTTTGCATGAAGGAATGAACAGAACGCTGATAGCTGGCTGTTTCTAAGCTATCCCAACCTAGGTGTTTCTCTGACGAAGCCCTTCGCTGCCCATGATTGCGGCATCTAGCTGCTGCCAGCGGTGCATTGCTCACAACTCCCTGAAGACACAGGAGGCCCTTTTAGTCCGTTTCGGATCCTAGTACAGCCCCGCGACTCAAGAGAGGACGTGATATGCTTCCTAGGGTTCGAGAAACCCAGGGACTAAGGCTGCATGGGGTCTGTCGCATGCCTACCTGGTTCATGAGAAAACCTGAACATTAGCTTAAGGCCAGAGGCCCCGTGTGGTTCTCCCCTTCCCTGAGGACAACTGAAGTAGGAGCACTTACCGAGGAACGGCAACATCCAATCTCCTTCCAGGAAACTCACTTGTCATCACAAAGGCAACTGTGCAACAACACTGTTTCCCAGGGAGAACTGAGCCCGCAGCTCTCTAAATCCCAATGAGGAAAATAAAGTTTCCCTTCAAGCCTTAGTTTCAAAATGGACCGCAGAGCATTCACCCTGTTGTATCCGTCACTCCATGGCACGTCCAAGGTGCGCATAGAACGGAGATACTACATTCGTTTCAACTTGCCGCATCCTAGCATTTTAACAAAAGACGCCCTTCACAGCCCTTCTTTCAGCCTATAGCTGCCCTCAACTGAGCTTCGCTCACAAGGCCCAGAAAGGATGGGCAGTCCGTCGTTTACATCTTGGATCCCAGTGCAGACCCCCGTGTCCTAAGACACCAGAAACGCTTCCTAGATTTAAAGCACCGCTTTGACAAAGGCTGCCGTGAGCTTGCGGCCCGCCTATGTCTGTGATGAGAGACGTAGAACGTTGGCTTGAGGCGAGTCGTCCGGGCTTGTGGGCGTACTCACGAATGATTTTTGAGGGAGGAGGCCGTGGCAGGAATTGAAAGCCAAGTGCTCTTTCGTGGAAGATAACTAGTCCTCCCAAAGACGACTGTGCAGCAAAGAGAAGATGGGCAACAACAGTGTTTACCAGGTAACCCTGAGGCCGCAAACTCTCTACTTTGCAATGAGGAAAATCAACTTCCCAGGAAGACTCAATTCCCAGCAGGACAAAGCAGCATATTACCAAGTCGCATCGGACTCTCTCTTGTACATCCCGTGGACACAGTGGCTCGTGACACTAGTCACCATTGCCATGCTGGGAGTCCTTACTGTGGTGTAAGGATATCAAGGGGAGGGCTTAGTTAGGCCTAGGTGACGGTACTTCTCTAGACTATCTACCAGTTCTGGAAAACCCTGTAGGTTTTGAAGCCGGACTTAAAGTGTAGTTGCCGCTTGAGGTAGACAGACGTCGTGGAGCAGCTCCCAGGAGCAGTGGTAGGCTAATTGTATTTTCTACTGCAGCTCAGGGTTCCTCCAGAGCGCAGACACCCTTTGCATGAAGGAAGGCATGGAACGTTGATAACTGGGTTGCTTTCAAGCTATCGCAATCCAGGTGTCTAAACAACGAAGCCCTTCACTGCCCATCAGTTGGCATCTAGCTGTTCCCGACGGTAGATGGCTCAAGGCTCCCCGAAGACACAGGCAGTCCTTTCTCAGTACGTTTTGGAACCTAGCGCTGACAAGTGAGTCCAAAAGAGAGCTGATATGCTTCCTAGAGTTCAAGAACCACAGGGACTAAGGCTCTATGCAATCGGTTGTTTCGCTAAGTCTGTCATGAGAACACCTGGACGTTAGCTTGAGGCTAGAGGCCCCATGTGGTGGGCCCATTCCCTGAAGACTACTGAAGGATGACCACCTACCAAGGGATGGCAACCTCCAAGTTTCTTGCCTAGAAACTCACGTCATCACCAGGGCAATTGTGTTACGAAGAGAAGCTGTGCAGCAACAGTGTTTCTTGGGGAGAATTGAGCCCGCGGCTCTGTAAATCCCAATGAGGAAAATAAAGTTTCACTCGCAGCCTTACTTTCAAAAGGGACCACACAGAGCATTCACCCTGCTGTGTCTTTCTCTAGTTTGTACTCCCAAGGTGCGTTAGAAGGGAGATACTTGAGTTGTTTCACTTACCACATGCTAGATGTTTAGCAAAAGAAGGCCTTTACTGCCCTTCTTTTGGCATATGGTTGTCCTCAGCCGAACAGTTCTCTCAGCTCCTAGAAGCGATGGGCGGTCCCTTGTGTACATCTTGGATCCCAGTGCAGACCTGTTAGTCCTAAGACACCAGAAATGCTTCCTACACTTAAAGCACCGCTTTGACAAACGCTGCCTGGAACCTGTTGCCTGCCTATCTATCTGTGTGACGAACAAAACAGTAACTTAGCTTGGAGCCAGTCCTCCTATATGTTTGGCTTACTCACCGACGATTGCTGAGGGATGAGCACTTAGCAGGGACTGAAAGGCCACGTTTGCCTCACGGGGGGCGGGGATATGACTTGTCCTCACAAGGCAATTGTGCAACGAAGAAAAGATAGGCCACTACACTGTTCATCAGGTAACCTTGAGGCCGCGTGTCGTCATTCCAGTGTGCCAAATAAACTTCCCATCACGGTTCAGTTTCCAAGGCGAGGGCACAGCGTCTTATGCTGCAGTTTCTGACTCCCTACTGGACGTTCAGCTGACCACCTAGACCCTTTCGTGAGTCAACTTTGTGATACACTTTGTGATACGGGGTCGTGATGGTGGTGAAAGGATTAGCAAGTCATGGGTTAGTGAGGCCGGTGTGTACAATGTATCTCCAGAGTACCTGGCTTTCAAGGGAGAGCCTGAAATTTTTCAGGCTACACTGAAAGTCCAGTGGCCGCCTGGGGTAAATTGCATCACGTGCGAGTGCCCTGAAGGCGGGGTCGAATCACTGTATGTTTTGTGTGCTCTGGGTTCGGCAGAAAAGCAGACACGTTTTGCATGAAGGAATGAACAGAACGCTGATAGCTGGCTGTTTCTAAGCTATCCCAACCTAGGTGTTTCTCTGACGAAGCCCTTCGCTGCCCATGATTGCGGCATCTAGCTGCTGCCAGCGGTGCATTGCTCACAACTCCCTGAAGACACAGGAGGCCCTTTTAGTCCGTTTCGGATCCTAGTACAGCCCCGTGACTCAAGAGAGGACGTGATATGCTTCCTAGGGTTCGAGAAACCCAGGGACTAAGGCTGCATGGGGTCTGTCGCATGCCTACCTGGTTCATGAGAAAACCTGAACATTAGCTTAAGGCCAGAGGCCCCGTGTGGTTCTCCCCTTCCCTGAGGACAACTGAAGTAGGAGCACTTACCGAGGAACGGCAACATCCAATCTCCTTCCAGGAAACTCACTTGTCATCACAAAGGCAACTGTGCAACAACACTGTTTCCCAGGGAGAACTGAGCCCGCAGCTCTCTAAATCCCAATGAGGAAAATAAAGTTTCCCTTCAAGCCTTAGTTTCAAAATGGACCGCAGAGCATTCACCCTGTTGTATCCGTCACTCCATGGCACGTCCAAGGTGCGCATAGAACGGAGATACTACATTCGTTTCAACTTGCCGCATCCTAGCATTTTAACAAAAGACGCCCTTCACAGCCCTTCTTTCAGCCTATAGCTGCCCTCAACTGAGCTTCGCTCACAAGGCCCAGAAAGGATGGGCAGTCCGTCGTTTACATCTTGGATCCCAGTGCAGACCCCCGTGTCCTAAGACACCAGAAACGCTTCCTAGATTTAAAGCACCGCTTTGACAAAGGCTGCCGTGAGCTTGCGGCCTGCCTATGTCTGTGATGAGAGACGTAGAACGTTGGCTTGAGGCGAGTCGTCCGGGGTTGTGGGCGTACTCACGAATGATTTTTGAGGGAGGAGGCCGTGGCAGGAATTGAAAGCCAAGTGCTCTTTCGTGGAAGATAACTAGTCCTCCCAAAGACGACTGTGCAGCAAAGAGAAGATGGGCAACAACAGTGTTTACCAGGTAACCCTGAGGCCGCAAACTCTCTACTTTGCAATGAGGAAAATCAACTTCCCAGGAAGACTCAATTCCCAGCAGGACAAAGCAGCATATTACCAAGTCGCATCGGACTCTCTCTTGTACATCCCGTGGACACAGTGGCTCATGACACTAGTCACCATTGCCATGCTGGGAGTCCTTACTGTGGTGTCAGGATATCAAGGGGAGGGCTTAGTTAGGCCTAGGTGACGGTACTTCTCTAGACTATCTACCAGTTCTGGAAAACCCTGTAGGTTTTGAAGCCGGACTTAAAGTGTAGTTGCCGCTTGAGGTAGACAGACGTCGTGGAGCAGCTCCCAGGAGCAGTGGTAGGCTAATTGTATTTTCTACTGCAGCTCAGGGTTCCTCCAGAGCGCAGACACCCTTTGCATGAAGGAAGGCATGGAACGTTGATAACTGGGTTGCTTTCAAGCTATCGCAATCCAGGTGTCTAAACAACGAAGCCCTTCACTGCCCATCAGTTGGCATCTAGCTGTTCCCGACGGTAGATGGCTCAAGGCTCCCCGAAGACACAGGCAGTCCTTTCTCAGTACGTTTTGGAACCTAGCGCTGACAAGTGAGTCCAAAAGAGAGCTGATATGCTTCCTAGAGTTCAAGAACCACAGGGACTAAGGCTCTATGCAATCGGTTGTTTCGCTAAGTCTGTCATGAGAACACCTGGACGTTAGCTTGAGGCTAGAGGCCCCATGTGGTGGGCCCATTCCCTGAAGACTACTGAAGGATGACCACCTACCAAGGGATGGCAACCTCCAAGTTTCTTGCCTAGAAACTCACGTCATCACCAGGGCAATTGTGTTACGAAGAGAAGCTGTGCAGCAACAGTGTTTCTTGGGGAGAATTGAGCCCGCGGCTCTGTAAATCCCAATGAGGAAAATAAAGTTTCACTCGCAGCCTTACTTTCAAAAGGGACCACACAGAGCATTCACCCTGCTGTGTCTTTCTCTAGTTTGTACTCCCAAGGTGCGTTAGAAGGGAGATACTTGAGTTGTTTCACTTACCACATGCTAGATGTTTAGCAAAAGAAGGCCTTTACTGCCCTTCTTTTGGCATATGGTTGTCCTCAGCCGAACAGTTCTCTCAGCTCCTAGAAGCGATGGGCGGTCCCTTGTGTACATCTTGGATCCCAGTGCAGACCTGTTAGTCCTAAGACACCAGAAATGCTTCCTACACTTAAAGCACCGCTTTGACAAACGCTGCCTGGAACCTGTTGCCTGCCTATCTATCTGTGTGACGAACAAAACAGTAACTTAGCTTGGAGCCAGTCCTCCTATATGTTTGGCTTACTCACCGACGATTGCTGAGGGATGAGCACTTAGCAGGGACTGAAGGCCACGTTTGCCTCACGGGGGGCGGGGATATGACTTGTCCTCACAAGGCAATTGTGCAACGAAGAAAAGATAGGCCACTACACTGTTCATCAGGTAACCTTGAGGCCGCGTGTCGTCATTCCAGTGTGCCAAATAAACTTCCCATCACGGTTCAGTTTCCAAGGCGAGGGCACAGCGTCTTATGCTGCAGTTTCTGACTCCCTACTGGACGTTCAGCTGACCACCTAGACCCTTTCGTGAGTCAACTTTGTGATACACTTTGTGATACGGGGTCGTGATGGTGGTGAAAGGATTAGCAAGTCATGGGTTAGTGAGGCCGGTGTGTACAATGTATCTCCAGAGTACCTGGCTTTCAAGGGAGAGCCTGAAATTTTTCAGGCTACACTGAAAGTCCAGTGGCCGCCTGGGGTAAATTGCATCACGTGCGAGTGCCCTGAAGGCGGGGTCGAATCACTGTATGTTTTGTGTGCTCTGGGTTCGGCAGAAAAGCAGACACGTTTTGCATGAAGGAATGAACAGAACGCTGATAGCTGGCTGTTTCTAAGCTATCCCAACCTAGGTGTTTCTCTGACGAAGCCCTTCGCTGCCCATGATTGCGGCATCTAGCTGCTGCCAGCGGTGCATTGCTCACAACTCCCTGAAGACACAGGAGGCCCTTTTAGTCCGTTTCGGATCCTAGTACAGCCCCGCGACTCAAGAGAGGACCTGATATGCTTCCTAGGGTTCGAGAAACCCAGGGACTAAGGCTGCATGGGGTCTGTCGCATGCCTACCTGGTTCATGAGAAAACCTGAACATTAGCTTAAGGCCAGAGGCGCCGTGTGGTTCTCCCCTTCCCTGAGGACAACTGAAGTAGGAGCACTTACCGAGGAACGGCAACATCCAATCTCCTTCCAGGAAACTCACTTGTCATCACAAAGGCAACTGTGCAACAACACTGTTTCCCAGGGAGAACTGAGCCCGCAGCTCTCTAAATCCCAATGAGGAAAATAAAGTTTCCCTTCAAGCCTTAGTTTCAAAATGGACCGCAGAGCATTCACCCTGTTGTATCCGTCACTCCATGGCACGTCCAAGGTGCGCATAGAACGGAGATACTACATTCGTTTCAACTTGCCGCATCCTAGCATTTTAACAAAAGACGCCCTTCACAGCCCTTCTTTCAGCCTATAGTTGCCCTCAACTGAGCTTCGCTCACAAGGCCCAGAAAGGACGGGCAGTCCGTCGTTTACATCTTGGATCCTAGTGCAGACCCCCGTGTCCTAAGACACCAGAAACGCTTCCTAGATTTAAAGCACCGCTTTGACAAAGGCTGCCGTGAGCTTGCGGCCCGCCTATGTCTGTGATGAGAGACGTAGAACGTTGGCTTGAGGCGAGTCGTCCGGTGTTGTGGGCGTACTCACGAATGATTTTTGAGGGAGGAGGCCGTGGCAGGAATTGAAAGCCAAGTGCTCTTTCGTGGAAGATAACTAGTCCTCCCAAAGACGACTGTGCAGCAAAGAGAAGATGGGCAACAACAGTGTTTACCAGGTAACCCTGAGGCCGCAAACTCTCTACTTTGCAATGAGGAAAATCAACTTCCCAGGAAGACTCAATTCCCAGCAGGACAAAGCAGCATATTACCAAGTCGCATCGGACTCTCTCTTGTACATCCCGTGGACACAGTGGCTCGTGACACTAGTCACCATTGCCATGCTGGGAGTCCTTACTGTGGTGTAAGGATATCAAGGGGAGGGCTTAGTTAGGCCTAGGTGACGGTACTTCTCTAGACTATCTACCAGTTCTGGAAAACCCTGTAGGTTTTGAAGCCGGACTTAAAGTGTAGTTGCCGCTTGAGGTAGACAGACGTCGTGGAGCAGCTCCCAGGAGCAGTGGTAGGCTAATTGTATTTTCTACTGCAGCTCAGGGTTCCTCCAGAGCGCAGACACCCTTTGCATGAAGGAAGGCATGGAACGTTGATAACTGGGTTGCTTTCAAGCTATCGCAATCCAGGTGTCTAAACAACGAAGCCCTTCACTGCCCATCAGTTGGCATCTAGCTGTTCCCGACGGTAGATGGCTCAAGGCTCCCCGAAGACACAGGCAGTCCTTTCTCAGTACGTTTTGGAACCTAGCGCTGACAAGTGAGTCCAAAAGAGAGCTGATATGCTTCCTAGAGTTCAAGAACCACAGGGACTAAGGCTCTATGCAATCGGTTGTTTCGCTAAGTCTGTCATGAGAACACCTGGACGTTAGCTTGAGGCTAGAGGCCCCATGTGGTGGGCCCATTCCCTGAAGACTACTGAAGGATGACCACCTACCAAGGGATGGCAACCTCCAAGTTTCTTGCCTAGAAACTCACGTCATCACCAGGGCAATTGTGTTACGAAGAGAAGCTGTGCAGCAACAGTGTTTCTTGGGGAGAATTGAGCCCGCGGCTCTGTAAATCCCAATGAGGAAAATAAAGTTTCACTCGCAGCCTTACTTTCAAAAGGGACCACACAGAGCATTCACCCTGCTGTGTCTTTCTCTAGTTTGTACTCCCAAGGTGCGTTAGAAGGGAGATACTTGAGTTGTTTCACTTACCACATGCTAGATGTTTAGCAAAAGAAGGCCTTTACTGCCCTTCTTTTGGCATATGGTTGTCCTCAGCCGAACAGTTCTCTCAGCTCCTAGAAGCGATGGGCGGTCCCTTGTGTACATCTTGGATCCCAGTGCAGACCTGTTAGTCCTAAGACACCAGAAATGCTTCCTACACTTAAAGCACCGCTTTGACAAACGCTGCCTGGAACCTGTTGCCTGCCTATCTATCTGTGTGACGAACAAAACAGTAACTTAGCTTGGAGCCAGTCCTCCTATATGTTTGGCTTACTCACCGACGATTGCTGAGGGATGAGCACTTAGCAGGGACTGAAAGGCCACGTTTGCCTCACGGGGGGCGGGGATATGACTTGTCCTCACAAGGCAATTGTGCAACGAAGAAAAGATAGGCCACTACACTGTTCATCAGGTAACCTTGAGGCCGCGTGTCGTCATTCCAGTGTGCCAAATAAACTTCCCATCACGGTTCAGTTTCCAAGGCGAGGGCACAGCGTCTTATGCTGCAGTTTCTGACTCCCTACTGGACGTTCAGCTGACCACCTAGACCCTTTCGTGAGTCAACTTTGTGATACACTTTGTGATACGGGGTCGTGATGGTGGTGAAAGGATTAGCAAGTCATGGGTTAGTGAGGCCGGTGTGTACAATGTATCTCCAGAGTACCTGGCTTTCAAGGGAGAGCCTGAAATTTTTCAGGCTACACTGAAAGTCCAGTGGCCGCCTGGGGTAAATTGCATCACGTGCGAGTGCCCTGAAGGCGGGGTCGAATCACTGTATGTTTTGTGTGCTCTGGGTTCGGCAGAAAAGCAGACACGTTTTGCATGAAGGAATGAACAGAACGCTGATAGCTGGCTGTTTCTAAGCTATCCCAACCTAGGTGTTTCTCTGACGAAGCCCTTCGCTGCTCATGATTGCGGCATCTAGCTGCTGCCAGCGGTGCATTGCTCACAACTCCCTGAAGACACAGGAGGCCCTTTTAGTCCGTTTCGGATCCTAGTACAGCCCCACGACTCAAGAGAGGACCTGATATGCTTCCTAGGGTTCGAGAAACCCAGGGACTAAGGCTGCATGGGGTCTGTCGCATGCCTACCTGGTTCATGAGAAAACCTGAACATTAGCTTAAGGCCAGAGGCCCCGTGTGGTTCTCCCCTTCCCTGAGGACAACTGAAGTAGGAGCACTTACCGAGGAACGGCAACATCCAATCTCCTTCCAGGAAACTCACTTGTCATCACAAAGGCAACTGTGCAACAACACTGTTTCCCAGGGAGAACTGAGCCCGCAGCTCTCTAAATCCCAATGAGGAAAATAAAGTTTCCCTTCAAGCCTTAGTTTCAAAATGGACCGCAGAGCATTCACCCTGTTGTATCCGTCACTCCATGGCACGTCCAAGGTGCGCATAGAACGGAGATACTACATTCGTTTCAACTTGCCGCATCCTAGCATTTTAACAAAAGACGCCCTTCACAGCCCTTCTTTCAGCCTATAGTTGCCCTCAACTGAGCTTCGCTCACAAGGCCCAGAAAGGACGGGCAGTCCGTCGTTTACATCTTGGATCCTAGTGCAGACCCCCGTGTCCTAAGACACCAGAAACGCTTCCTAGATTTAAAGCACCGCTTTGACAAAGGCTGCCGTGAGCTTGCGGCCCGCCTATGTCTGTGATGAGAGACGTAGAACGTTGGCTTGAGGCGAGTCGTCCGGGGTTGTGGGCGTACTCACGAATGATTTTTGAGGGAGGAGGCCGTGGCAGGAATTGAAAGCCAAGTGCTCTTTCGTGGAAGATAACTAGTCCTCCCAAAGACGACTGTGCAGCAAAGAGAAGATGGGCAACAACAGTGTTTACCAGGTAACCCTGAGGCCGCAAACTCTCTACTTTGCAATGAGGAAAATCAACTTCCCAGGAAGACTCAATTCCCAGCAGGACAAAGCAGCATATTACCAAGTCGCATCGGACTCTCTCTTGTACATCCCGTGGACACAGTGGCTCGTGACACTAGTCACCATTGCCATGCTGGGAGTCCTTACTGTGGTGTCAGGATATCAAGGGGAGGGCTTAGTTAGGCTTAGGTGACGGTACTTCTCTAGACTATCTACCAGTTCTGGAAAACCCTGTAGGTTTTGAAGCCGGACTTAAAGTGTAGTTGCCGCTTGAGGTAGACAGACGTCGTGGAGCAGCTCCCAGGAGCAGTGGTAGGCTAATTGTATTTTCTACTGCAGCTCAGGGTTCCTCCAGAGCGCAGACACCCTTTGCATGAAGGAAGGCATGGAACGTTGATAACTGGGTTGCTTTCAAGCTATCGCAATCCAGGTGTCTAAACAACGAAGCCCTTCACTGCCCATCAGTTGGCATCTAGCTGTTCCCGACGGTAGATGGCTCAAGGCTCCCCGAAGACACAGGCAGTCCTTTCTCAGTACGTTTTGGAACCTAGCGCTGACAAGTGAGTCCAAAAGAGAGCTGATATGCTTCCTAGAGTTCAAGAACCACAGGGACTAAGGCTCTATGCAATCGGTTGTTTCGCTAAGTCTGTCATGAGAACACCTGGACGTTAGCTTGAGGCTAGAGGCCCCATGTGGTGGGCCCATTCCCTGAAGACTACTGAAGGATGACCACCTACCAAGGGATGGCAACCTCCAAGTTTCTTGCCTAGAAACTCACGTCATCACCAGGGCAATTGTGTTACGAAGAGAAGCTGTGCAGCAACAGTGTTTCTTGGGGAGAATTGAGCCCGCGGCTCTGTAAATCCCAATGAGGAAAATAAAGTTTCACTCGCAGCCTTACTTTCAAAAGGGACCACACAGAGCATTCACCCTGCTGTGTCTTTCTCTAGTTTGTACTCCCAAGGTGCGTTAGAAGGGAGATACTTGAGTTGTTTCACTTACCACATGCTAGATGTTTAGCAAAAGAAGGCCTTTACTGCCCTTCTTTTGGCATATGGTTGTCCTCAGCCGAACAGTTCTCTCAGCTCCTAGAAGCGATGGGCGGTCCCTTGTGTACATCTTGGATCCCAGTGCAGACCTGTTAGTCCTAAGACACCAGAAATGCTTCCTACACTTAAAGCACCGCTTTGACAAACGCTGCCTGGAACCTGTTGCCTGCCTATCTATCTGTGTGACGAACAAAACAGTAACTTAGCTTGGAGCCAGTCCTCCTATATGTTTGGCTTACTCACCGACGATTGCTGAGGGATGAGCACTTAGCAGGGACTGAAAGGCCACGTTTGCCTCATGGGGGGCGGGGATATGACTTGTCCTCACAAGGCAATTGTGCAACGAAGAAAAGATAGGCCACTACACTGTTCATCAGGTAACCTTGAGGCCGCGTGTCGTCATTCCAGTGTGCCAAATAAACTTCCCATCACGGTTCAGTTTCCAAGGCGAGGGCACAGCGTCTTATGCTGCAGTTTCTGACTCCCTACTGGACGTTCAGCTGACCACCTAGACCCTTTCGTGAGTCAACTTTGTGATACACTTTGTGATACGGGGTCGTGATGGTGGTGAAAGGATTAGCAAGTCATGGGTTAGTGAGGCCGGTGTGTACAATGTATCTCCAGAGTACCTGGCTTTCAAGGGAGAGCCTGAAATTTTTCAGGCTACACTGAAAGTCCAGTGGCCGCCTGGGGTAAATTGCATCACGTGCGAGTGCCCTGAAGGCGGGGTCGAATCACTGTATGTTTTGTGTGCTCTGGGTTCGGCAGAAAAGCAGACACGTTTTGCATGAAGGAATGAACAGAACGCTGATAGCTGGCTGTTTCTAAGCTATCCCAACCTAGGTGTTTCTCTGACGAAGCCCTTCGCTGCCCATGATTGCGGCATCTAGCTGCTGCCAGCGGTGCATTGCTCACAACTCCCTGAAGACACAGGAGGCCCTTTTAGTCCGTTTCGGATCCTAGTACAGCCCCGCGACTCAAGAGAGGACCTGATATGCTTCCTAGGGTTCGAGAAACCCAGGGACTAAGGCTGCATGGGGTCTGTCGCATGCCTACCTGGTTCATGAGAAAACCTGAACATTAGCTTAAGGCCAGAGGCCCCGTGTGGTTCTCCCCTTCCCTGAGGACAACTGAAGTAGGAGCACTTACCGAGGAACGGCAACATCCAATCTCCTTCCAGGAAACTCACTTGTCATCACAAAGGCAACTGTGCAACAACACTGTTTCCCAGGGAGAACTGAGCCCGCAGCTCTCTAAATCCCAATGAGGAAAATAAAGTTTCCCTTCAAGCCTTAGTTTCAAAATGGACCGCAGAGCATTCACCCTGTTGTATCCGTCACTCCATGGCACGTCCAAGGTGCGCATAGAACGGAGATACTACATTCGTTTCAACTTGCCGCATCCTAGCATTTTAACAAAAGACGCCCTTCACAGCCCTTCTTTCAGCCTATAGTTGCCCTCAACTGAGCTTCGCTCACAAGGCCCAGAAAGGACGGGCAGTCCGTCGTTTACATCTTGGATCCTAGTGCAGACCCCCGTGTCCTAAGACACCAGAAACGCTTCCTAGATTTAAAGCACCGCTTTGACAAAGGCTGCCGTGAGCTTGCGGCCCGCCTATGTCTGTGATGAGAGACGTAGAACGTTGGCTTGAGGCGAGTCGTCCGGGGTTGTGGGCGTACTCACGAATGATTTTTGAGGGAGGAGGCCGTGGCAGGAATTGAAAGCCAAGTGCTCTTTCGTGGAAGATAACTAGTCCTCCCAAAGACGACTGTGCAGCAAAGAGAAGATGGGCAACAACAGTGTTTACCAGGTAACCCTGAGGCCGCAAACTCTCTACTTTGCAATGAGGAAAATCAACTTCCCAGGAAGACTCAATTCCCAGCAGGACAAAGCAGCATATTACCAAGTCGCATCGGACTCTCTCTTGTACATCCCGTGGACACAGTGGCTCGTGACACTAGTCACCATTGCCATGCTGGGAGTCCTTACTGTGGTGTCAGGATATCAAGGGGAGGGCTTAGTTAGGCCTAGGTGACGGTACTTCTCTAGACTATCTACCAGTTCTGGAAAACCCTGTAGGTTTTGAAGCCGGACTTAAAGTGTAGTTGCCGCTTGAGGTAGACAGACGTCGTGGAGCAGCTCCCAGGAGCAGTGGTAGGCTAATTGTATTTTCTACTGCAGCTCAGGGTTCCTCCAGAGCGCAGACACCCTTTGCATGAAGGAAGGCATGGAACGTTGATAACTGGGTTGCTTTCAAGCTATCGCAATCCAGGTGTCTAAACAACGAAGCCCTTCACTGCCCATCAGTTGGCATCTAGCTGTTCCCGACGGTAGATGGCTCAAGGCTCCCCGAAGACACAGGCAGTCCTTTCTCAGTACGTTTTGGAACCTAGCGCTGACAAGTGAGTCCAAAAGAGAGCTGATATGCTTCCTAGAGTTCAAGAACCACAGGGACTAAGGCTCTATGCAATCGGTTGTTTCGCTAAGTCTGTCATGAGAACACCTGGACGTTAGCTTGAGGCTAGAGGCCCCATGTGGTGGGCCCATTCCCTGAAGACTACTGAAGGATGACCACCTACCAAGGGATGGCAACCTCCAAGTTTCTTGCCTAGAAACTCACGTCATCACCAGGGCAATTGTGTTACGAAGAGAAGCTGTGCAGCAACAGTGTTTCTTGGGGAGAATTGAGCCCGCGGCTCTGTAAATCCCAATGAGGAAAATAAAGTTTCACTCGCAGCCTTACTTTCAAAAGGGACCACACAGAGCATTCACCCTGCTGTGTCTTTCTCTAGTTTGTACTCCCAAGGTGCGTTAGAAGGGAGATACTTGAGTTGTTTCACTTACCACATGCTAGATGTTTAGCAAAAGAAGGCCTTTACTGCCCTTCTTTTGGCATATGGTTGTCCTCAGCCGAACAGTTCTCTCAGCTCCTAGAAGCGATGGGCGGTCCCTTGTGTACATCTTGGATCCCAGTGCAGACCTGTTAGTCCTAAGACACCAGAAATGCTTCCTACACTTAAAGCACCGCTTTGACAAACGCTGCCTGGAACCTGTTGCCTGCCTATCTATCTGTGTGACGAACAAAACAGTAACTTAGCTTGGAGCCAGTCCTCCTATATGTTTGGCTTACTCACCGACGATTGCTGAGGGATGAGCACTTAGCAGGGACTGAAAGGCCACGTTTGCCTCACGGGGGGCGGGGATATGACTTGTCCTCACAAGGCAATTGTGCAACGAAGAAAAGATAGGCCACTACACTGTTCATCAGGTAACCTTGAGGCCGCGTGTCGTCATTCCAGTGTGCCAAATAAACTTCCCATCACGGTTCAGTTTCCAAGGCGAGGGCACAGCGTCTTATGCTGCAGTTTCTGACTCCCTACTGGACGTTCAGCTGACCACCTAGACCCTTTCGTGAGTCAACTTTGTGATACACTTTGTGATACGGGGTCGTGATGGTGGTGAAAGGATTAGCAAGTCATGGGTTAGTGAGGCCGGTGTGTACAATGTATCTCCAGAGTACCTGGCTTTCAAGGGAGAGCCTGAAATTTTTCAGGCTACACTGAAAGTCCAGTGGCCGCCTGGGGTAAATTGCATCACGTGCGAGTGCCCTGAAGGCGGGGTCGAATCACTGTATGTTTTGTGTGCTCTGGGTTCGGCAGAAAAGCAGACACGTTTTGCATGAAGGAATGAACAGAACGCTGATAGCTGGCTGTTTCTAAGCTATCCCAACCTAGGTGTTTCTCTGACGAAGCCCTTCGCTGCCCATGATTGCGGCATCTAGCTGCTGCCAGCGGTGCATTGCTCACAACTCCCTGAAGACACAGGAGGCCCTTTTAGTCCGTTTCGGATCCTAGTACAGCCCCGCGACTCAAGAGAGGACCTGATATGCTTCCTAGGGTTCGAGAAACCCAGGGACTAAGGCTGCATGGGGTCTGTCGCATGCCTACCTGGTTCATGAGAAAACCTGAACATTAGCTTAAGGCCAGAGGCCCCGTGTGGTTCTCCCCTTCCCTGAGGACAACTGAAGTAGGAGCACTTACCGAGGAACGGCAACATCCAATCTCCTTCCAGGAAACTCACTTGTCATCACAAAGGCAACTGTGCAACAACACTGTTTCCCAGGGAGAACTGAGCCCGCAGCTCTCTAAATCCCAATGAGGAAAATAAAGTTTCCCTTCAAGCCTTAGTTTCAAAATGGACCGCAGAGCATTCACCCTGTTGTATCCGTCACTCCATGGCACGTCCAAGGTGCGCATAGAACGGAGATACTACATTCGTTTCAACTTGCCGCATCCTAGCATTTTAACAAAAGACGCCCTTCACAGCCCTTCTTTCAGCCTATAGTTGCCCTCAACTGAGCTTCGCTCACAAGGCCCAGAAAGGACGGGCAGTCCGTCGTTTACATCTTGGATCCTAGTGCAGACCCCCGTGTCCTAAGACACCAGAAACGCTTCCTAGATTTAAAGCACCGCTTTGACAAAGGCTGCCGTGAGCTTGCGGCCCGCCTATGTCTGTGATGAGAGACGTAGAACGTTGGCTTGAGGCGAGTCGTCCGGGGTTGTGGGCGTACTCACGAATGATTTTTGAGGGAGGAGGCCGTGGCAGGAATTGAAAGCCAAGTGCTCTTTCGTGGAAGATAACTAGTCCTCCCAAAGACGACTGTGCAGCAAAGAGAAGATGGGCAACAACAGTGTTTACCAGGTAACCCTGAGGCCGCAAACTCTCTACTTTGCAATGAGGAAAATCAACTTCCCAGGAAGACTCAATTCCCAGCAGGACAAAGCAGCATATTACCAAGTCGCATCGGACTCTCTCTTGTACATCCCGTGGACACAGTGGCTCGTGACACTAGTCACCATTGCCATGCTGGGAGTCCTTACTGTGGTGTCAGGATATCAAGGGGAGGGCTTAGTTAGGCCTAGGTGACGGTACTTCTCTAGACTATCTACCAGTTCTGGAAAACCCTGTAGGTTTTGAAGCCGGACTTAAAGTGTAGTTGCCGCTTGAGGTAGACAGACGTCGTGGAGCAGCTCCCAGGAGCAGTGGTAGGCTAATTGTATTTTCTACTGCAGCTCAGGGTTCCTCCAGAGCGCAGACACCCTTTGCATGAAGGAAGGCATGGAACGTTGATAACTGGGTTGCTTTCAAGCTATCGCAATCCAGGTGTCTAAACAACGAAGCCCTTCACTGCCCATCAGTTGGCATCTAGCTGTTCCCGACGGTAGATGGCTCAAGGCTCCCCGAAGACACAGGCAGTCCTTTCTCAGTACGTTTTGGAACCTAGCGCTGACAAGTGAGTCCAAAAGAGAGCTGATATGCTTCCTAGAGTTCAAGAACCACAGGGACTAAGGCTCTATGCAATCGGTTGTTTCGCTAAGTCTGTCATGAGAACACCTGGACGTTAGCTTGAGGCTAGAGGCCCCATGTGGTGGGCCCATTCCCTGAAGACTACTGAAGGATGACCACCTACCAAGGGATGGCAACCTCCAAGTTTCTTGCCTAGAAACTCACGTCATCACCAGGGCAATTGTGTTACGAAGAGAAGCTGTGCAGCAACAGTGTTTCTTGGGGAGAATTGAGCCCGCGGCTCTGTAAATCCCAATGAGGAAAATAAAGTTTCACTCGCAGCCTTACTTTCAAAAGGGACCACACAGAGCATTCACCCTGCTGTGTCTTTCTCTAGTTTGTACTCCCAAGGTGCGTTAGAAGGGAGATACTTGAGTTGTTTCACTTACCACATGCTAGATGTTTAGCAAAAGAAGGCCTTTACTGCCCTTCTTTTGGCATATGGTTGTCCTCAGCCGAACAGTTCTCTCAGCTCCTAGAAGCGATGGGCGGTCCCTTGTGTACATCTTGGATCCCAGTGCAGACCTGTTAGTCCTAAGACACCAGAAATGCTTCCTACACTTAAAGCACCTCTTTGACAAACGCTGCCTGGAACCTGTTGCCTGCCTATCTATCTGTGTGACGAACAAAACAGTAACTTAGCTTGGAGCCAGTCCTCCTATATGTTTGGCTTACTCACCGACGATTGCTGAGGGATGAGCACTTAGCAGGGACTGAAAGGCCACGTTTGCCTCACGGGGGGCGGGGATATGACTTGTCCTCACAAGGCAATTGTGCAACGAAGAAAAGATAGGCCACTACACTGTTCATCAGGTAACCTTGAGGCCGCGTGTCGTCATTCCAGTGTGCCAAATAAACTTCCCATCACGGTTCAGTTTCCAAGGCGAGGGCACAGCGTCTTATGCTGCAGTTTCTGACTCCCTACTGGACGTTCAGCTGACCACCTAGACCCTTTCGTGAGTCAACTTTGTGATACACTTTGTGATACGGGGTCGTGATGGTGGTGAAAGGATTAGCAAGTCATGGGTTAGTGAGGCCGGTGTGTACAATGTATCTCCAGAGTACCTGGCTTTCAAGGGAGAGCCTGAAATTTTTCAGGCTACACTGAAAGTCCAGTGGCCGCCTGGGGTAAATTGCATCACGTGCGAGTGCCCTGAAGGCGGGGTCGAATCACTGTATGTTTTGTGTGCTCTGGGTTCGGCAGAAAAGCAGACACGTTTTGCATGAAGGAATGAACAGAACGCTGATAGCTGGCTGTTTCTAAGCTATCCCAACCTAGGTGTTTCTCTGACGAAGCCCTTCGCTGCCCATGATTGCGGCATCTAGCTGCTGCCAGCGGTGCATTGCTCACAACTCCCTGAAGACACAGGAGGCCCTTTTAGTCCGTTTCGGATCCTAGTACAGCCCCGCGACTCAAGAGAGGACCTGATATGCTTCCTAGGGTTCGAGAAACCCAGGGACTAAGGCTGCATGCGGTCTGTCGCATGCCTACCTGGTTCATGAGAAAACCTGAACATTAGCTTAAGGCCAGAGGCCCCGTGTGGTTCTCCCCTTCCCTGAGGACAACTGAAGTAGGAGCACTTACCGAGGAACGGCAACATCCAATCTCCTTCCAGGAAACTCACTTGTCATCACAAAGGCAACTGTGCAACAACACTGTTTCCCAGGGAGAACTGAGCCCGCAGCTCTCTAAATCCCAATGAGGAAAATAAAGTTTCCCTTCAAGCCTTAGTTTCAAAATGGACCGCAGAGCATTCACCCTGTTGTATCCGTCACTCCATGGCACGTCCAAGGTGCGCATAGAACGGAGATACTACATTCGTTTCAACTTGCCGCATCCTAGCATTTTAACAAAAGACGCCCTTCACAGCCCTTCTTTCAGCCTATAGTTGCCCTCAACTGAGCTTCGCTCACAAGGCCCAGAAAGGACGGGCAGTCCGTCGTTTACATCTTGGATCCTAGTGCAGACCCCCGTGTCCTAAGACACCAGAAACGCTTCCTAGATTTAAAGCACCGCTTTGACAAAGGCTGCCGTGAGCTTGCGGCCCGCCTATGTCTGTGATGAGAGACGTAGAACGTTGGCTTGAGGCGAGTCGTCCGGGGTTGTGGGCGTACTCACGAATGATTTTTGAGGGAGGAGGCCGTGGCAGGAATTGAAAGCCAAGTGCTCTTTCGTGGAAGATAACTAGTCCTCCCAAAGACGACTGTGCAGCAAAGAGAAGATGGGCAACAACAGTGTTTACCAGGTAACCCTGAGGCCGCAAACTCTCTACTTTGCAATGAGGAAAATCAACTTCCCAGGAAGACTCAATTCCCAGCAGGACAAAGCAGCATATTACCAAGTCGCATCGGACTCTCTCTTGTACATCCCGTGGACACAGTGGCTCGTGACACTAGTCACCATTGCCATGCTGGGAGTCCTTACTGTGGTGTCAGGATATCAAGGGGAGGGCTTAGTTAGGCCTAGGTGACGGTACTTCTCTAGACTATCTACCAGTTCTGGAAAACCCTGTAGGTTTTGAAGCCGGACTTAAAGTGTAGTTGCCGCTTGAGGTAGACAGACGTCGTGGAGCAGCTCCCAGGAGCAGTGGTAGGCTAATTGTATTTTCTACTGCAGCTCAGGGTTCCTCCAGAGCGCAGACACCCTTTGCATGAAGGAAGGCATGGAACGTTGATAACTGGGTTGCTTTCAAGCTATCGCAATCCAGGTGTCTAAACAACGAAGCCCTTCACTGCCCATCAGTTGGCATCTAGCTGTTCCCGACGGTAGATGGCTCAAGGCTCCCCGAAGACACAGGCAGTCCTTTCTCAGTACGTTTTGGAACCTAGCGCTGACAAGTGAGTCCAAAAGAGAGCTGATATGCTTCCTAGAGTTCAAGAACCACAGGGACTAAGGCTCTATGCAATCGGTTGTTTCGCTAAGTCTGTCATGAGAACACCTGGACGTTAGCTTGAGGCTAGAGGCCCCATGTGGTGGGCCCATTCCCTGAAGACTACTGAAGGATGACCACCTACCAAGGGATGGCAACCTCCAAGTTTCTTGCCTAGAAACTCACGTCATCACCAGGGCAATTGTGTTACGAAGAGAAGCTGTGCAGCAACAGTGTTTCTTGGGGAGAATTGAGCCCGCGGCTCTGTAAATCCCAATGAGGAAAATAAAGTTTCACTCGCAGCCTTACTTTCAAAAGGGACCACACAGAGCATTCACCCTGCTGTGTCTTTCTCTAGTTTGTACTCCCAAGGTGCGTTAGAAGGGAGATACTTGAGTTGTTTCACTTACCACATGCTAGATGTTTAGCAAAAGAAGGCCTTTACTGCCCTTCTTTTGGCATATGGTTGTCCTCAGCCGAACAGTTCTCTCAGCTCCTAGAAGCGATGGGCGGTCCCTTGTGTACATCTTGGATCCCAGTGCAGACCTGTTAGTCCTAAGACACCAGAAATGCTTCCTACACTTAAAGCACCGCTTTGACAAACGCTGCCTGGAACCTGTTGCCTGCCTATCTATCTGTGTGACGAACAAAACAGTAACTTAGCTTGGAGCCAGTCCTCCTATATGTTTGGCTTACTCACCGACGATTGCTGAGGGATGAGCACTTAGCAGGGACTGAAAGGCCACGTTTGCCTCACGGGGGGCGGGGATATGACTTGTCCTCACAAGGCAATTGTGCAACGAAGAAAAGATAGGCCACTACACTGTTCATCAGGTAACCTTGAGGCCGCGTGTCGTCATTCCAGTGTGCCAAATAAACTTCCCATCACGGTTCAGTTTCCAAGGCGAGGGCACAGCGTCTTATGCTGCAGTTTCTGACTCCCTACTGGACGTTCAGCTGACCACCTAGACCCTTTCGTGAGTCAACTTTGTGATACACTTTGTGATACGGGGTCGTGATGGTGGTGAAAGGATTAGCAAGTCATGGGTTAGTGAGGCCGGTGTGTACAATGTATCTCCAGAGTACCTGGCTTTCAAGGGAGAGCCTGAAATTTTTCAGGCTACACTGAAAGTCCAGTGGCCGCCTGGGGTAAATTGCATCACGTGCGAGTGCCCTGAAGGCGGGGTCGAATCACTGTATGTTTTGTGTGCTCTGGGTTCGGCAGAAAAGCAGACACGTTTTGCATGAAGGAATGAACAGAACGCTGATAGCTGGCTGTTTCTAAGCTATCCCAACCTAGGTGTTTCTCTGACGAAGCCCTTCGCTGCCCATGATTGCGGCATCTAGCTGCTGCCAGCGGTGCATTGCTCACAACTCCCTGAAGACACAGGAGGCCCTTTTAGTCCGTTTCGGATCCTAGTACAGCCCCGTGACTCAAGAGAGGACGTGATATGCTTCCTAGGGTTCGAGAAACCCAGGGACTAAGGCTGCATGGGGTCTGTCGCATGCCTACCTGGTTCATGAGAAAACCTGAACATTAGCTTAAGGCCAGAGGCCCCGTGTGGTTCTCCCCTTCCCTGAGGACAACTGAAGTAGGAGCACTTACCGAGGAACGGCAACATCCAATCTCCTTCCAGGAAACTCACTTGTCATCACAAAGGCAACTGTGCAACAACACTGTTTCCCAGGGAGAACTGAGCCCGCAGCTCTCTAAATCCCAATGAGGAAAATAAAGTTTCCCTTCAAGCCTTAGTTTCAAAATGGACCGCAGAGCATTCACCCTGTTGTATCCGTCACTCCATGGCACGTCCAAGGTGCGCATAGAACGGAGATACTACATTCGTTTCAACTTGCCGCATCCTAGCATTTTAACAAAAGACGCCCTTCACAGCCCTTCTTTCAGCCTATAGCTGCCCTCAACTGAGCTTCGCTCATAAGGCCCAGAAAGGATGGGCAGTCCGTCGTTTACATCTTGGATCCCAGTGCAGACCCCCGTGTCCTAAGACACCAGAAACGCTTCCTAGATTTAAAGCACCGCTTTGACAAAGGCTGCCGTGAGCTTGCGGCCTGCCTATGTCTGTGATGAGAGACGTAGAACGTTGGCTTGAGGCGAGTCGTCCGGGGTTGTGGGCGTACTCACGAATGATTTTTGAGGGAGGAGGCCATGGCAGGAATTGAAAGCCAAGTGCTCTTTCGTGGAAGATAACTAGTCCTCCCAAAGACGACTGTGCAGCAAAGAGAAGATGGGCAACAACAGTGTTTACCAGGTAACCCTGAGGCCGCAAACTCTCTACTTTGCAATGAGGAAAATCAACTTCCCAGGAAGACTCAATTCCCAGCAGGACAAAGCAGCATATTACCAAGTCGCATCGGACTCTCTCTTGTACATCCCGTGGACACAGTGGCTCGTGACACTAGTCACCATTGCCATGCTGGGAGTCCTTACTGTGGTGTCAGGATATCAAGGGGAAGGCTTAGTTAGGCCTAGGTGACGGTACTTCTCTAGACTATCTACCAGTTCTGGAAAACCCTGTAGGTTTTGAAGCCGGACTTAAAGTGTAGTTGCCGCTTGAGGTAGACAGACGTCGTGGAGCAGCTCCCAGGAGCAGTGGTAGGCTAATTGTATTTTCTACTGCAGCTCAGGGTTCCTCCAGAGCGCAGACACCCTTTGCATGAAGGAAGGCATGGAACGTTGATAACTGGGTTGCTTTCAAGCTATCGCAATCCAGGTGTCTAAACAACGAAGCCCTTCACTGCCCATCAGTTGGCATCTAGCTGTTCCCGACGGTAGATGGCTCAAGGCTCCCCGAAGACACAGGCAGTCCTTTCTCAGTACGTTTTGGAACCTAGCGCTGACAAGTGAGTCCAAAAGAGAGCTGATATGCTTCCTAGAGTTCAAGAACCACAGGGACTAAGGCTCTATGCAATCGGTTGTTTCGCTAAGTCTGTCATGAGAACACCTGGACGTTAGCTTGAGGCTAGAGGCCCCATGTGGTGGGCCCATTCCCTGAAGACTACTGAAGGATGACCACCTACCAAGGGATGGCAACCTCCAAGTTTCTTGCCTAGAAACTCACGTCATCACCAGGGCAATTGTGTTACGAAGAGAAGCTGTGCAGCAACAGTGTTTCTTGGGGAGAATTGAGCCCGCGGCTCTGTAAATCCCAATGAGGAAAATAAAGTTTCACTCGCAGCCTTACTTTCAAAAGGGACCACACAGAGCATTCACCCTGCTGTGTCTTTCTCTAGTTTGTACTCCCAAGGTGCGTTAGAAGGGAGATACTTGAGTTGTTTCACTTACCACATGCTAGATGTTTAGCAAAAGAAGGCCTTTACTGCCCTTCTTTTGGCATATGGTTGTCCTCAGCCGAACAGTTCTCTCAGCTCCTAGAAGCGATGGGCGGTCCCTTGTGTACATCTTGGATCCCAGTGCAGACCTGTTAGTCCTAAGACACCAGAAATGCTTCCTACACTTAAAGCACCGCTTTGACAAACGCTGCCTGGAACCTGTTGCCTGCCTATCTATCTGTGTGACGAACAAAACAGTAACTTAGCTTGGAGCCAGTCCTCCTATATGTTTGGCTTACTCACCGACGATTGCTGAGGGATGAGCACTTAGCAGGGACTGAAGGCCACGTTTGCCTCACGGGGGGCGGGGATATGACTTGTCCTCACAAGGCAATTGTGCAACGAAGAAAAGATAGGCCACTACACTGTTCATCAGGTAACCTTGAGGCCGCGTGTCGTCATTCCAGTGTGCCAAATAAACTTCCCATCACGGTTCAGTTTCCAAGGCGAGGGCACAGCGTCTTATGCTGCAGTTTCTGACTCCCTACTGGACGTTCAGCTGACCACCTAGACCCTTTCGTGAGTCAACTTTGTGATACACTTTGTGATACGGGGTCGTGATGGTGGTGAAAGGATTAGCAAGTCATGGGTTAGTGAGGCCGGTGTGTACAATGTATCTCCAGAGTACCTGGCTTTCAAGGGAGAGCCTGAAATTTTTCAGGCTACACTGAAAGTCCAGTGGCCGCCTGGGGTAAATTGCATCACGTGCGAGTGCCCTGAAGGCGGGGTCGAATCACTGTATGTTTTGTGTGCTCTGGGTTCGGCAGAAAAGCAGACACGTTTTGCATGAAGGAATGAACAGAACGCTGATAGCTGGCTGTTTCTAAGCTATCCCAACCTAGGTGTTTCTCTGACGAAGCCCTTCGCTGCCCATGATTGCGGCATCTAGCTGCTGCCAGCGGTGCATTGCTCACAACTCCCTGAAGACACAGGAGGCCCTTTTAGTCCGTTTCGGATCCTAGTACAGCCCCGCGACTCAAGAGAGGACCTGATATGCTTCCTAGGGTTCGAGAAACCCAGGGACTAAGGCTGCATGGGGTCTGTCGCATGCCTACCTGGTTCATGAGAAAACCTGAACATTAGCTTAAGGCCAGAGGCGCCGTGTGGTTCTCCCCTTCCCTGAGGACAACTGAAGTAGGAGCACTTACCGAGGAACGGCAACATCCAATCTCCTTCCAGGAAACTCACTTGTCATCACAAAGGCAACTGTGCAACAACACTGTTTCCCAGGGAGAACTGAGCCCGCAGCTCTCTAAATCCCAATGAGGAAAATAAAGTTTCCCTTCAAGCCTTAGTTTCAAAATGGACCGCAGAGCATTCACCCTGTTGTATCCGTCACTCCATGGCACGTCCAAGGTGCGCATAGAACGGAGATACTACATTCGTTTCAACTTGCCGCATCCTAGCATTTTAACAAAAGACGCCCTTCACAGCCCTTCTTTCAGCCTATAGTTGCCCTCAACTGAGCTTCGCTCACAAGGCCCAGAAAGGACGGGCAGTCCGTCGTTTACATCTTGGATCCTAGTGCAGACCCCCGTGTCCTAAGACACCAGAAACGCTTCCTAGATTTAAAGCACCGCTTTGACAAAGGCTGCCGTGAGCTTGCGGCCCGCCTATGTCTGTGATGAGAGACGTAGAACGTTGGCTTGAGGCGAGTCGTCCGGGGTTGTGGGCGTACTCACGAATGATTTTTGAGGGAGGAGGCCGTGGCAGGAATTGAAAGCCAAGTGCTCTTTCGTGGAAGATAACTAGTCCTCCCAAAGACGACTGTGCAGCAAAGAGAAGATGGGCAACAACAGTGTTTACCAGGTAACCCTGAGGCCGCAAACTCTCTACTTTGCAATGAGGAAAATCAACTTCCCAGGAAGACTCAATTCCCAGCAGGACAAAGCAGCATATTACCAAGTCGCATCGGACTCTCTCTTGTACATCCCGTGGACACAGTGGCTCGTGACCCTAGTCACCATTGCCATGCTGGGAGTCCTGACTGTGGTGTAAGTATATCAAGGGGAGGGCTTAGTTAGGCCTAGGTGACGGTACTTCTCTAGACTATCTACCAGTTCTGGAAAACCCTGTAGGTTTTGAAGCCGGACTTAAAGTGTAGTTGCCGCTTGAGGTAGACAGACGTCGTGGAGCAGCTCCCAGGAGCAGTGGTAGGCTAATTGTATTTTCTACTGCAGCTCAGGGTTCCTCCAGAGCGCAGACACCCTTTGCATGAAGGAAGGCATGGAACGTTGATAACTGGGTTGCTTTCAAGCTATCGCAATCCAGGTGTCTAAACAACGAAGCCCTTCACTGCCCATCAGTTGGCATCTAGCTGTTCCCGACGGTAGATGGCTCAAGGCTCCCCGAAGACACAGGCAGTCCTTTCTCAGTACGTTTTGGAACCTAGCGCTGACAAGTGAGTCCAAAAGAGAGCTGATATGCTTCCTAGAGTTCAAGAACCACAGGGACTAAGGCTCTATGCAATCGGTTGTTTCGCTAAGTCTGTCATGAGAACACCTGGACGTTAGCTTGAGGCTAGAGGCCCCATGTGGTGGGCCCATTCCCTGAAGACTACTGAAGGATGACCACCTACCAAGGGATGGCAACCTCCAAGTTTCTTGCCTAGAAACTCACGTCATCACCAGGGCAATTGTGTTACGAAGAGAAGCTGTGCAGCAACAGTGTTT
Organism: Orcinus orca; assembly: GCF_937001465.1. Taxonomy (NCBI): domain Eukaryota; kingdom Metazoa; phylum Chordata; class Mammalia; order Artiodactyla; family Delphinidae; genus Orcinus; species Orcinus orca. The sequence continues at coordinate 58,358,206 of NC_064568.1, read as the reverse complement.
CTTGGGGAGAATTGAGCCCGCGGCTCTGTAAATCCCAATGAGGAAAATAAAGTTTCACTCGCAGCCTTACTTTCAAAAGGGACCACACAGAGCATTCACCCTGCTGTGTCTTTCTCTAGTTTGTACTCCCAAGGTGCGTTAGAAGGGAGATACTTGAGTTGTTTCACTTACCACATGCTAGATGTTTAGCAAAAGAAGGCCTTTACTGCCCTTCTTTTGGCATATGGTTGTCCTCAGCCGAACAGTTCTCTCAGCTCCTAGAAGCGATGGGCGGTCCCTTGTGTACATCTTGGATCCCAGTGCAGACCTGTTAGTCCTAAGACACCAGAAATGCTTCCTACACTTAAAGCACCGCTTTGACAAACGCTGCCTGGAACCTGTTGCCTGCCTATCTATCTGTGTGACGAACAAAACAGTAACTTAGCTTGGAGCCAGTCCTCCTATATGTTTGGCTTACTCACCGACGATTGCTGAGGGATGAGCACTTAGCAGGGACTGAAAGGCCACGTTTGCCTCACGGGGGGCGGGGATATGACTTGTCCTCACAAGGCAATTGTGCAACGAAGAAAAGATAGGCCACTACACTGTTCATCAGGTAACCTTGAGGCCGCGTGTCGTCATTCCAGTGTGCCAAATAAACTTCCCATCACGGTTCAGTTTCCAAGGCGAGGGCACAGCGTCTTATGCTGCAGTTTCTGACTCCCTACTGGACGTTCAGCTGACCACCTAGACCCTTTCGTGAGTCAACTTTGTGATACACTTTGTGATACGGGGTCGTGATGGTGGTGAAAGGATTAGCAAGTCATGGGTTAGTGAGGCCGGTGTGTACAATGTATCTCCAGAGTACCTGGCTTTCAAGGGAGAGCCTGAAATTTTTCAGGCTACACTGAAAGTCCAGTGGCCGCCTGGGGTAAATTGCATCACGTGCGAGTGCCCTGAAGGCGGGGTCGAATCACTGTATGTTTTGTGTGCTCTGGGTTCGGCAGAAAAGCAGACACGTTTTGCATGAAGGAATGAACAGAACGCTGATAGCTGGCTGTTTCTAAGCTATCCCAACCTAGGTGTTTCTCTGACGAAGCCCTTCGCTGCCCATGATTGCGGCATCTAGCTGCTGCCAGCGGTGCATTGCTCACAACTCCCTGAAGACACAGGAGGCCCTTTTAGTCCGTTTCGGATCCTAGTACAGCCCCGCGACTCAAGAGAGGACCTGATATGCTTCCTAGGGTTCGAGAAACCCAGGGACTAAGGCTGCATGGGGTCTGTCGCATGCCTACCTGGTTCATGAGAAAACCTGAACATTAGCTTAAGGCCAGAGGCCCCGTGTGGTTCTCCCCTTCCCTGAGGACAACTGAAGTAGGAGCACTTACCGAGGAACGGCAACATCCAATCTCCTTCCAGGAAACTCACTTGTCATCACAAAGGCAACTGTGCAACAACACTGTTTCCCAGGGAGAACTGAGCCCGCAGCTCTCTAAATCCCAATGAGGAAAATAAAGTTTCCCTTCAAGCCTTAGTTTCAAAATGGACCGCAGAACATTCACCCTGTTGTATCCGTCACTCCATGGCACGTCCAAGGTGCGCATAGAACGGAGATACTACATTCGTTTCAACTTGCCGCATCCTAGCATTTTAACAAAAGACGCCCTTCACAGCCCTTCTTTCAGCCTATAGTTGCCCTCAACTGAGCTTCGCTCACAAGGCCCAGAAAGGACGGGCAGTCCGTCGTTTACATCTTGGATCCTAGTGCAGACCCCCGTGTCCTAAGACACCAGAAACGCTTCCTAGATTTAAAGCACCGCTTTGACAAAGGCTGCCGTGAGCTTGCGGCCCGCCTATGTCTGTGATGAGAGACGTAGAACGTTGGCTTGAGGCGAGTCGTCCGGGGTTGTGGGCGTACTCACGAATGATTTTTGAGGGAGGAGGCCGTGGCAGGAATTGAAAGCCAAGTGCTCTTTCGTGGAAGATAACTAGTCCTCCCAAAGACGACTGTGCAGCAAAGAGAAGATGGGCAACAACAGTGTTTACCAGGTAACCCTGAGGCCGCAAACTCTCTACTTTGCAATGAGGAAAATCAACTTCCCAGGAAGACTCAATTCCCAGCAGGACAAAGCAGCATATTACCAAGTCGCATCGGACTCTCTCTTGTACATCCCGTGGACACAGTGGCTCGTGACACTAGTCACCATTGCCATGCTGGGAGTCCTTACTGTGGTGTCAGGATATCAAGGGGAGGGCTTAGTTAGGCCTAGGTGACGGTACTTCTCTAGACTATCTACCAGTTCTGGAAAACCCTGTAGGTTTTGAAGCCGGACTTAAAGTGTAGTTGCCGCTTGAGGTAGACAGACGTCGTGGAGCAGCTCCCAGGAGCAGTGGTAGGCTAATTGTATTTTCTACTGCAGCTCAGGGTTCCTCCAGAGCGCAGACACCCTTTGCATGAAGGAAGGCATGGAACGTTGATAACTGGGTTGCTTTCAAGCTATCGCAATCCAGGTGTCTAAACAACGAAGCCCTTCACTGCCCATCAGTTGGCATCTAGCTGTTCCCGACGGTAGATGGCTCAAGGCTCCCCGAAGACACAGGCAGTCCTTTCTCAGTACGTTTTGGAACCTAGCGCTGACAAGTGAGTCCAAAAGAGAGCTGATATGCTTCCTAGAGTTCAAGAACCACAGGGACTAAGGCTCTATGCAATCGGTTGTTTCGCTAAGTCTGTCATGAGAACACCTGGACGTTAGCTTGAGGCTAGAGGCCCCATGTGGTGGGCCCATTCCCTGAAGACTACTGAAGGATGACCACCTACCAAGGGATGGCAACCTCCAAGTTTCTTGCCTAGAAACTCACGTCATCACCAGGGCAATTGTGTTACGAAGAGAAGCTGTGCAGCAACAGTGTTTCTTGGGGAGAATTGAGCCCGCGGCTCTGTAAATCCCAATGAGGAAAATAAAGTTTCACTCGCAGCCTTACTTTCAAAAGGGACCACACAGAGCATTCACCCTGCTGTGTCTTTCTCTAGTTTGTACTCCCAAGGTGCGTTAGAAGGGAGATACTTGAGTTGTTTCACTTACCACATGCTAGATGTTTAGCAAAAGAAGGCCTTTACTGCCCTTCTTTTGGCATATGGTTGTCCTCAGCCGAACAGTTCTCTCAGCTCCTAGAAGCGATGGGCGGTCCCTTGTGTACATCTTGGATCCCAGTGCAGACCTGTTAGTCCTAAGACACCAGAAATGCTTCCTACACTTAAAGCACCGCTTTGACAAACGCTGCCTGGAACCTGTTGCCTGCCTATCTATCTGTGTGACGAACAAAACAGTAACTTAGCTTGGAGCCAGTCCTCCTATATGTTTGGCTTACTCACCGACGATTGCTGAGGGATGAGCACTTAGCAGGGACTGAAAGGCCACGTTTGCCTCACGGGGGGCGGGGATATGACTTGTCCTCACAAGGCAATTGTGCAACGAAGAAAAGATAGGCCACTACACTGTTCATCAGGTAACCTTGAGGCCGCGTGTCGTCATTCCAGTGTGCCAAATAAACTTCCCATCACGGTTCAGTTTCCAAGGCGAGGGCACAGCGTCTTATGCTGCAGTTTCTGACTCCCTACTGGACGTTCAGCTGACCACCTAGACCCTTTCGTGAGTCAACTTTGTGATACACTTTGTGATACGGGGTCGTGATGGTGGTGAAAGGATTAGCAAGTCATGGGTTAGTGAGGCCGGTGTGTACAATGTATCTCCAGAGTACCTGGCTTTCAAGGGAGAGCCTGAAATTTTTCAGGCTACACTGAAAGTCCAGTGGCCGCCTGGGGTAAATTGCATCACGTGCGAGTGCCCTGAAGGCGGGGTCGAATCACTGTATGTTTTGTGTGCTCTGGGTTCGGCAGAAAAGCAGACACGTTTTGCATGAAGGAATGAACAGAACGCTGATAGCTGGCTGTTTCTAAGCTATCCCAACCTAGGTGTTTCTCTGACGAAGCCCTTCGCTGCCCATGATTGCGGCATCTAGCTGCTGCCAGCGGTGCATTGCTCACAACTCCCTGAAGACACAGGAGGCCCTTTTAGTCCGTTTCGGATCCTAGTACAGCCCCGCGACTCAAGAGAGGACCTGATATGCTTCCTAGGGTTCGAGAAACCCAGGGACTAAGGCTGCATGGGGTCTGTCGCATGCCTACCTGGTTCATGAGAAAACCTGAACATTAGCTTAAGGCCAGAGGCCCCGTGTGGTTCTCCCCTTCCCTGAGGACAACTGAAGTAGGAGCACTTACCGAGGAACGGCAACATCCAATCTCCTTCCAGGAAACTCACTTGTCATCACAAAGGCAACTGTGCAACAACACTGTTTCCCAGGGAGAACTGAGCCCGCAGCTCTCTAAATCCCAATGAGGAAAATAAAGTTTCCCTTCAAGCCTTAGTTTCAAAATGGACCGCAGAGCATTCACCCTGTTGTATCCGTCACTCCATGGCACGTCCAAGGTGCGCATAGAACGGAGATACTACATTCGTTTCAACTTGCCGCATCCTAGCATTTTAACAAAAGACGCCCTTCACAGCCCTTCTTTCAGCCTATAGTTGCCCTCAACTGAGCTTCGCTCACAAGGCCCAGAAAGGACGGGCAGTCCGTCGTTTACATCTTGGATCCTAGTGCAGACCCCCGTGTCCTAAGACACCAGAAACGCTTCCTAGATTTAAAGCACCGCTTTGACAAAGGCTGCCGTGAGCTTGCGGCCCGCCTATGTCTGTGATGAGAGACGTAGAACGTTGGCTTGAGGCGAGTCGTCCGGGGTTGTGGGCGTACTCACGAATGATTTTTGAGGGAGGAGGCCGTGGCAGGAATTGAAAGCCAAGTGCTCTTTCGTGGAAGATAACTAGTCCTCCCAAAGACGACTGTGCAGCAAAGAGAAGATGGGCAACAACAGTGTTTACCAGGTAACCCTGAGGCCGCAAACTCTCTACTTTGCAATGAGGAAAATCAACTTCCCAGGAAGACTCAATTCCCAGCAGGACAAAGCAGCATATTACCAAGTCGCATCGGACTCTCTCTTGTACATCCCGTGGACACAGTGGCTCGTGACACTAGTCACCATTGCCATGCTGGGAGTCCTTACTGTGGTGTCAGGATATCAAGGGGAGGGCTTAGTTAGGCCTAGGTGACGGTACTTCTCTAGACTATCTACCAGTTCTGGAAAACCCTGTAGGTTTTGAAGCCGGACTTAAAGTGTAGTTGCCGCTTGAGGTAGACAGACGTCGTGGAGCAGCTCCCAGGAGCAGTGGTAGGCTAATTGTATTTTCTACTGCAGCTCAGGGTTCCTCCAGAGCGCAGACACCCTTTGCATGAAGGAAGGCATGGAACGTTGATAACTGGGTTGCTTTCAAGCTATCGCAATCCAGGTGTCTAAACAACGAAGCCCTTCACTGCCCATCAGTTGGCATCTAGCTGTTCCCGACGGTAGATGGCTCAAGGCTCCCCGAAGACACAGGCAGTCCTTTCTCAGTACGTTTTGGAACCTAGCGCTGACAAGTGAGTCCAAAAGAGAGCTGATATGCTTCCTAGAGTTCAAGAACCACAGGGACTAAGGCTCTATGCAATCGGTTGTTTCGCTAAGTCTGTCATGAGAACACCTGGACGTTAGCTTGAGGCTAGAGGCCCCATGTGGTGGGCCCATTCCCTGAAGACTACTGAAGGATGACCACCTACCAAGGGATGGCAACCTCCAAGTTTCTTGCCTAGAAACTCACGTCATCACCAGGGCAATTGTGTTACGAAGAGAAGCTGTGCAGCAACAGTGTTTCTTGGGGAGAATTGAGCCCGCGGCTCTGTAAATCCCAATGAGGAAAATAAAGTTTCACTCGCAGCCTTACTTTCAAAAGGGACCACACAGAGCATTCACCCTGCTGTGTCTTTCTCTAGTTTGTACTCCCAAGGTGCGTTAGAAGGGAGATACTTGAGTTGTTTCACTTACCACATGCTAGATGTTTAGCAAAAGAAGGCCTTTACTGCCCTTCTTTTGGCATATGGTTGTCCTCAGCCGAACAGTTCTCTCAGCTCCTAGAAGCGATGGGCGGTCCCTTGTGTACATCTTGGATCCCAGTGCAGACCTGTTAGTCCTAAGACACCAGAAATGCTTCCTACACTTAAAGCACCGCTTTGACAAACGCTGCCTGGAACCTGTTGCCTGCCTATCTATCTGTGTGACGAACAAAACAGTAACTTAGCTTGGAGCCAGTCCTCCTATATGTTTGGCTTACTCACCGACGATTGCTGAGGGATGAGCACTTAGCAGGGACTGAAAGGCCACGTTTGCCTCACGGGGGGCGGGGATATGACTTGTCCTCACAAGGCAATTGTGCAACGAAGAAAAGATAGGCCACTACACTGTTCATCAGGTAACCTTGAGGCCGCGTGTCGTCATTCCAGTGTGCCAAATAAACTTCCCATCACGGTTCAGTTTCCAAGGCGAGGGCACAGCGTCTTATGCTGCAGTTTCTGACTCCCTACTGGACGTTCAGCTGACCACCTAGACCCTTTCGTGAGTCAACTTTGTGATACACTTTGTGATACGGGGTCGTGATGGTGGTGAAAGGATTAGCAAGTCATGGGTTAGTGAGGCCGGTGTGTACAATGTATCTCCAGAGTACCTGGCTTTCAAGGGAGAGCCTGAAATTTTTCAGGCTACACTGAAAGTCCAGTGGCCGCCTGGGGTAAATTGCATCACGTGCGAGTGCCCTGAAGGCGGGGTCGAATCACTGTATGTTTTGTGTGCTCTGGGTTCGGCAGAAAAGCAGACACGTTTTGCATGAAGGAATGAACAGAACGCTGATAGCTGGCTGTTTCTAAGCTATCCCAACCTAGGTGTTTCTCTGACGAAGCCCTTCGCTGCCCATGATTGCGGCATCTAGCTGCTGCCAGCGGTGCATTGCTCACAACTCCCTGAAGACACAGGAGGCCCTTTTAGTCCGTTTCGGATCCTAGTACAGCCCCGCGACTCAAGAGAGGACCTGATATGCTTCCTAGGGTTCGAGAAACCCAGGGACTAAGGCTGCATGCGGTCTGTCGCATGCCTACCTGGTTCATGAGAAAACCTGAACATTAGCTTAAGGCCAGAGGCCCCGTGTGGTTCTCCCCTTCCCTGAGGACAACTGAAGTAGGAGCACTTACCGAGGAACGGCAACATCCAATCTCCTTCCAGGAAACTCACTTGTCATCACAAAGGCAACTGTGCAACAACACTGTTTCCCAGGGAGAACTGAGCCCGCAGCTCTCTAAATCCCAATGAGGAAAATAAAGTTTCCCTTCAAGCCTTAGTTTCAAAATGGACCGCAGAGCATTCACCCTGTTGTATCCGTCACTCCATGGCACGTCCAAGGTGCGCATAGAACGGAGATACTACATTCGTTTCAACTTGCCGCATCCTAGCATTTTAACAAAAGACGCCCTTCACAGCCCTTCTTTCAGCCTATAGTTGCCCTCAACTGAGCTTCGCTCACAAGGCCCAGAAAGGACGGGCAGTCCGTCGTTTACATCTTGGATCCTAGTGCAGACCCCCGTGTCCTAAGACACCAGAAACGCTTCCTAGATTTAAAGCACCGCTTTGACAAAGGCTGCCGTGAGCTTGCGGCCCGCCTATGTCTGTGATGAGAGACGTAGAACGTTGGCTTGAGGCGAGTCGTCCGGGGTTGTGGGCGTACTCACGAATGATTTTTGAGGGAGGAGGCCGTGGCAGGAATTGAAAGCCAAGTGCTCTTTCGTGGAAGATAACTAGTCCTCCCAAAGACGACTGTGCAGCAAAGAGAAGATGGGCAACAACAGTGTTTACCAGGTAACCCTGAGGCCGCAAACTCTCTACTTTGCAATGAGGAAAATCAACTTCCCAGGAAGACTCAATTCCCAGCAGGACAAAGCAGCATATTACCAAGTCGCATCGGACTCTCTCTTGTACATCCCGTGGACACAGTGGCTCGTGACCCTAGTCACCATTGCCATGCTGGGAGTCCTTACTGTGGTGTCAGGATATCAAGGGGAGGGCTTAGTTAGGCCTAGGTGACGGTACTTCTCTAGACTATCTACCAGTTCTGGAAAACCCTGTAGGTTTTGAAGCCGGACTTAAAGTGTAGTTGCCGCTTGAGGTAGACAGACGTCGTGGAGCAGCTCCCAGGAGCAGTGGTAGGCTAATTGTATTTTCTACTGCAGCTCAGGGTTCCTCCAGAGCGCAGACACCCTTTGCATGAAGGAAGGCATGGAACGTTGATAACTGGGTTGCTTTCAAGCTATCGCAATCCAGGTGTCTAAACAACGAAGCCCTTCACTGCCCATCAGTTGGCATCTAGCTGTTCCCGACGGTAGATGGCTCAAGGCTCCCCGAAGACACAGGCAGTCCTTTCTCAGTACGTTTTGGAACCTAGCGCTGACAAGTGAGTCCAAAAGAGAGCTGATATGCTTCCTAGAGTTCAAGAACCACAGGGACTAAGGCTCTATGCAATCGGTTGTTTCGCTAAGTCTGTCATGAGAACACCTGGACGTTAGCTTGAGGCTAGAGGCCCCATGTGGTGGGCCCATTCCCTGAAGACTACTGAAGGATGACCACCTACCAAGGGATGGCAACCTCCAAGTTTCTTGCCTAGAAACTCACGTCATCACCAGGGCAATTGTGTTACGAAGAGAAGCTGTGCAGCAACAGTGTTTCTTGGGGAGAATTGAGCCCGCGGCTCTGTAAATCCCAATGAGGAAAATAAAGTTTCACTCGCAGCCTTACTTTCAAAAGGGACCACACAGAGCATTCACCCTGCTGTGTCTTTCTCTAGTTTGTACTCCCAAGGTGCGTTAGAAGGGAGATACTTGAGTTGTTTCACTTACCACATGCTAGATGTTTAGCAAAAGAAGGCCTTTACTGCCCTTCTTTTGGCATATGGTTGTCCTCAGCCGAACAGTTCTCTCAGCTCCTAGAAGCGATGGGCGGTCCCTTGTGTACATCTTGGATCCCAGTGCAGACCTGTTAGTCCTAAGACACCAGAAATGCTTCCTACACTTAAAGCACCGCTTTGACAAACGCTGCCTGGAACCTGTTGCCTGCCTATCTATCTGTGTGACGAACAAAACAGTAACTTAGCTTGGAGCCAGTCCTCCTATATGTTTGGCTTACTCACCGACGATTGCTGAGGGATGAGCACTTAGCAGGGACTGAAAGGCCACGTTTGCCTCACGGGGGGCGGGGATATGACTTGTCCTCACAAGGCAATTGTGCAACGAAGAAAAGATAGGCCACTACACTGTTCATCAGGTAACCTTGAGGCCGCGTGTCGTCATTCCAGTGTGCCAAATAAACTTCCCATCACGGTTCAGTTTCCAAGGCGAGGGCACAGCGTCTTATGCTGCAGTTTCTGACTCCCTACTGGACGTTCAGCTGACCACCTAGACCCTTTCGTGAGTCAACTTTGTGATACACTTTGTGATACGGGGTCGTGATGGTGGTGAAAGGATTAGCAAGTCATGGGTTAGTGAGGCCGGTGTGTACAATGTATCTCCAGAGTACCTGGCTTTCAAGGGAGAGCCTGAAATTTTTCAGGCTACACTGAAAGTCCAGTGGCCGCCTGGGGTAAATTGCATCACGTGCGAGTGCCCTGAAGGCGGGGTCGAATCACTGTATGTTTTGTGTGCTCTGGGTTCGGCAGAAAAGCAGACACGTTTTGCATGAAGGAATGAACAGAACGCTGATAGCTGGCTGTTTCTAAGCTATCCCAACCTAGGTGTTTCTCTGACGAAGCCCTTCGCTGCCCATGATTGCGGCATCTAGCTGCTGCCAGCGGTGCATTGCTCACAACTCCCTGAAGACACAGGAGGCCCTTTTAGTCCGTTTCGGATCCTAGTACAGCCCCGCGACTCAAGAGAGGACCTGATATGCTTCCTAGGGTTCGAGAAACCCAGGGACTAAGGCTGCATGGGGTCTGTCGCATGCCTACCTGGTTCATGAGAAAACCTGAACATTAGCTTAAGGCCAGAGGCCCCGTGTGGTTCTCCCCTTCCCTGAGGACAACTGAAGTAGGAGCACTTACCGAGGAACGGCAACATCCAATCTCCTTCCAGGAAACTCACTTGTCATCACAAAGGCAACTGTGCAACAACACTGTTTCCCAGGGAGAACTGAGCCCGCAGCTCTCTAAATCCCAATGAGGAAAATAAAGTTTCCCTTCAAGCCTTAGTTTCAAAATGGACCACAGAGCATTCACCCTGTTGTATCCGTCACTCCATGGCACGTCCAAGGTGCGCATAGAACGGAGATACTACATTCGTTTCAACTTGCCGCATCCTAGCATTTTAACAAAAGACGCCCTTCACAGCCCTTCTTTCAGCCTATAGTTGCCCTCAACTGAGCTTTGCTCACAAGGCCCAGAAAGGACGGGCAGTCCGTCGTTTACATCTTGGATCCTAGTGCAGACCCCCGTGTCCTAAGACACCAGAAACGCTTCCTAGATTTAAAGCACCGCTTTGACAAAGGCTGCCGTGAGCTTGCGGCCCGCCTATGTCTGTGATGAGAGACGTAGAACGTTGGCTTGAGGCGAGTCGTCCGGGGTTGTGGGCGTACTCACGAATGATTTTTGAGGGAGGAGGCCGTGGCAGGAATTGAAAGCCAAGTGCTCTTTCGTGGAAGATAACTAGTCCTCCCAAAGACGACTGTGCAGCAAAGAGAAGATGGGCAACAACAGTGTTTACCAGGTAACCCTGAGGCCGCAAACTCTCTACTTTGCAATGAGGAAAATCAACTTCCCAGGAAGACTCAATTCCCAGCAGGACAAAGCAGCATATTACCAAGTCGCATCGGACTCTCTCTTGTACATCCCGTGGACACAGTGGCTCGTGACCCTAGTCACCATTGCCATGCTGGGAGTCCTGACTGTGGTGTAAGGATATCAAGGGGAGGGCTTAGTTAGGCCTAGGTGACGGTACTTCTCTAGACTATCTACCAGTTCTGGAAAACCCTGTAGGTTTTGAAGCCGGACTTAAAGTGTAGTTGCCGCTTGAGGTAGACAGACGTCGTGGAGCAGCTCCCAGGAGCAGTGGTAGGCTAATTGTATTTTCTACTGCAGCTCAGGGTTCCTCCAGAGCGCAGACACCCTTTGCATGAAGGAAGGCATGGAACGTTGATAACTGGGTTGCTTTCAAGCTATCGCAATCCAGGTGTCTAAACAACGAAGCCCTTCACTGCCCATCAGTTGGCATCTAGCTGTTCCCGACGGTAGATGGCTCAAGGCTCCCCGAAGACACAGGCAGTCCTTTCTCAGTACGTTTTGGAACCTAGCGCTGACAAGTGAGTCCAAAAGAGAGCTGATATGCTTCCTAGAGTTCAAGAACCACAGGGACTAAGGCTCTATGCAATCGGTTGTTTCGCTAAGTCTGTCATGAGAACACCTGGACGTTAGCTTGAGGCTAGAGGCCCCATGTGGTGGGCCCATTCCCTGAAGACTACTGAAGGATGACCACCTACCAAGGGATGGCAACCTCCAAGTTTCTTGCCTAGAAACTCACGTCATCACCAGGGCAATTGTGTTACGAAGAGAAGCTGTGCAGCAACAGTGTTTCTTGGGGAGAATTGAGCCCGCGGCCCTGTAAATCCCAATGAGGAAAATAAAGTTTCACTCGCAGCCTTACTTTCAAAAGGGACCACACAGAGCATTCACCCTGCTGTGTCTTTCTCTAGTTTGTACTCCCAAGGTGCGTTAGAAGGGAGATACTTGAGTTGTTTCACTTACCACATGCTAGATGTTTAGCAAAAGAAGGCCTTTACTGCCCTTCTTTTGGCATATGGTTGTCCTCAGCCGAACAGTTCTCTCAGCTCCTAGAAGCGATGGGCGGTCCCTTGTGTACATCTTGGATCCCAGTGCAGACCTGTTAGTCCTAAGACACCAGAAATGCTTCCTACACTTAAAGCACCGCTTTGACAAACGCTGCCTGGAACCTGTTGCCTGCCTATCTATCTGTGTGACGAACAAAACAGTAACTTAGCTTGGAGCCAGTCCTCCTATATTTTTGGCTTACTCACCGATGATTGCTGAGGGATGAGCACTTAGCAGGGACTGAAAGGCCACGTTTGCCTCACGGGGGGCGGGGATATGACTTGTCCTCACAAGGCAATTGTGCAATGAAGAAAAGATAGGCCACTACACTGTTCATCAGGTAACCTTGAGGCCGCGTGTCGTCATTCCAGTGTGCCAAATAAACTTCCCATCACGGTTCAGTTTCCAAGGCGAGGGCACAGCGTCTTATGCTGCAGTTTCTGACTCCCTACTGGACGTTCAGCTGACCACCTAGACCCTTTCGTGAGTCAACTTTGTGATACACTTTGTGATACGGGGTCGTGATGGTGGTGAAAGGATTAGCAAGTCATGGGTTAGTGAGGCCGGTGTGTACAATGTATCTCCAGAGTACCTGGCTTTCAAGGGAGAGCCTGAAATTTTTCAGGCTACACTGAAAGTCCAGTGGCCGCCTGGGGTAAATTGCATCACGTGCGAGTGCCCTGAAGGCGGGGTCGAATCACTGTATGTTTTGTGTGCTCTGGGTTCGGCAGAAAAGCAGACACGTTTTGCATGAAGGAATGAACAGAACGCTGATAGCTGGCTGTTTCTAAGCTATCCCAACCTAGGTGTTTCTCTGACGAAGCCCTTCGCTGCCCATGATTGCGGCATCTAGCTGCTGCCAGCGGTGCATTGCTCACAACTCCCTGAAGACACAGGAGGCCCTTTTAGTCCGTTTCGGATCCTAGTACAGCCCCGCGACTCAAGAGAGGACCTGATATGCTTCCTAGGGTTCGAGAAACCCAGGGACTAAGGCTGCATGGGGTCTGTCGCATGCCTACCTGGTTCATGAGAAAACCTGAACATTAGCTTAAGGCCAGAGGCCCCGTGTGGTTCTCCCCTTCCCTGAGGACAACTGAAGTAGGAGCACTTACCGAGGAACGGCAACATCCAATCTCCTTCCAGGAAACTCACTTGTCATCACAAAGGCAACTGTGCAACAACACTGTTTCCCAGGGAGAACTGAGCCCGCAGCTCTCTAAATCCCAATGAGGAAAATAAAGTTTCCCTTCAAGCCTTAGTTTCAAAATGGACCGCAGAGCATTCACCCTGTTGTATCCGTCACTCCATGGCACGTCCAAGGTGCGCATAGAACGGAGATACTACATTCGTTTCAACTTGCCGCATCCTAGCATTTTAACAAAAGACGCCCTTCACAGCCCTTCTTTCAGCCTATAGTTGCCCTCAACTGAGCTTTGCTCACAAGGCCCAGAAAGGACGGGCAGTCCGTCGTTTACATCTTGGATCCTAGTGCAGACCCCCGTGTCCTAAGACACCAGAAACGCTTCCTAGATTTAAAGCACCGCTTTGACAAAGGCTGCCGTGAGCTTGTGGCCCGCCTATGTCTGTGATGAGAGACGTAGAACGTTGGCTTGAGGCGAGTCGTCCGGGGTTGTGGGCGTACTCACGAATGATTTTTGAGGGAGGAGGCCGTGGCAGGAATTGAAAGCCAAGTGCTCTTTCGTGGAAGATAACTAGTCCTCCCAAAGACGACTGTGCAGCAAAGAGAAGATGGGCAACAACAGTGTTTACCAGGTAACCCTGAGGCCGCAAACTCTCTACTTTGCAATGAGGAAAATCAACTTCCCAGGAAGACTCAATTCCCAGCAGGACAAAGCAGCATATTACCAAGTCGCATCGGACTCTCTCTTGTACATCCCGTGGACACAGTGGCTCGTGACCCTAGTCACCATTGCCATGCTGGGAGTCCTGACTGTGGTGTAAGGATATCAAGGGGAGGGCTTAGTTAGGCCTAGGTGACGGTACTTCTCTAGACTATCTACCAGTTCTGGAAAACCCTGTAGGTTTTGAAGCCGGACTTAAAGTGTAGTTGCCGCTTGAGGTAGACAGACGTCGTGGAGCAGCTCCCAGGAGCAGTGGTAGGCTAATTGTATTTTCTACTGCAGCTCAGGGTTCCTCCAGAGCGCAGACACCCTTTGCATGAAGGAAGGCATGGAACGTTGATAACTGGGTTGCTTTCAAGCTATCGCAATCCAGGTGTCTAAACAACGAAGCCCTTCACTGCCCATCAGTTGGCATCTAGCTGTTCCCGACGGTAGATGGCTCAAGGCTCCCCGAAGACACAGGCAGTCCTTTCTCAGTACGTTTTGGAACCTAGCGCTGACAAGTGAGTCCAAAAGAGAGCTGATATGCTTCCTAGAGTTCAAGAACCACAGGGACTAAGGCTCTATGCAATCGGTTGTTTCGCTAAGTCTGTCATGAGAACACCTGGACGTTAGCTTGAGGCTAGAGGCCCCATGTGGTGGGCCCATTCCCTGAAGACTACTGAAGGATGACCACCTACCAAGGGATGGCAACCTCCAAGTTTCTTGCCTAGAAACTCACGTCATCACCAGGGCAATTGTGTTACGAAGAGAAGCTGTGCAGCAACAGTGTTTCTTGGGGAGAATTGAGCCCGCGGCTCTGTAAATCCCAATGAGGAAAATAAAGTTTCACTCGCAGCCTTACTTTCAAAAGGGACCACACAGAGCATTCACCCTGCTGTGTCTTTCTCTAGTTTGTACTCCCAAGGTGCGTTAGAAGGGAGATACTTGAGTTGTTTCACTTACCACATGCTAGATGTTTAGCAAAAGAAGGCCTTTACTGCCCTTCTTTTGGCATATGGTTGTCCTCAGCCGAACAGTTCTCTCAGCTCCTAGAAGCGATGGGCGGTCCCTTGTGTACATCTTGGATCCCAGTGCAGACCTGTTAGTCCTAAGACACCAGAAATGCTTCCTACACTTAAAGCACCGCTTTGACAAATGCTGCCTGGAACCTGTTGCCTGCCTATCTATCTGTGTGACGAACAAAACAGTAACATAGCTTGGAGCCAGTCCTCCTATATGTTTGGCTTACTCACCGACGATTGCTGAGGGATGAGCACTTAGCAGGGACTGAAAGGCCACGTTTGCCTCACGGGGGGCGGGGATATGACTTGTCCTCACAAGGCAATTGTGCAACGAAGAAAAGATAGGCCACTACACTGTTCATCAGGTAACCTTGAGGCCGCGTGTCGTCATTCCAGTGTGCCAAATAAACTTCCCATCACGGTTCAGTTTCCAAGGCGAGGGCACAGCGTCTTATGCTGCAGTTTCTGACTCCCTACTGGACGTTCAGCTGACCACCTAGACCCTTTCGTGAGTCAACTTTGTGATACACTTTGTGATACGGGGTCGTGATGGTGGTGAAAGGATTAGCAAGTCATGGGTTAGTGAGGCCGGTGTGTACAATGTATCTCCAGAGTACCTGGCTTTCAAGGGAGAGCCTGAAATTTTTCAGGCTACACTGAAAGTCCAGTGGCCGCCTGGGGTAAATTGCATCACGTGCGAGTGCCCTGAAGGCGGGGTCGAATCACTGTATGTTTTGTGTGCTCTGGGTTCGGCAGAAAAGCAGACACGTTTTGCATGAAGGAATGAGCAGAACGCTGATAGCTGGCTGTTTCTAAGCTATCCCAACCTAGGTGTTTCTCTGACGAAGCCCTTCGCTGCCCATGATTGCGGCATCTAGCTGCTGCCAGCGGTGCATTGCTCACAACTCCCTGAAGACACAGGAGGCCCTTTTAGTCCGTTTCGGATCCTAGTACAGCCCCGCGACTCAAGAGAGGACCTGATATGCTTCCTAGGGTTCGAGAAACCCAGGGACTAAGGCTGCATGGGGTCTGTCGCATGCCTACCTGGTTCATGAGAAAACCTGAACATTAGCTTAAGGCCAGAGGCCCCGTGTGGTTCTCCCCTTCCCTGAGGACAACTGAAGTAGGAGCACTTACCGAGGAACGGCAACATCCAATCTCCTTCCAGGAAACTCACTTGTCATCACAAAGGCAACTGTGCAACAACACTGTTTCCCAGGGAGAACTGAGCCCGCAGCTCTCTAAATCCCAATGAGGAAAATAAAGTTTCCCTTCAAGCCTTAGTTTCAAAATGGACCGCAGAGCATTCACCCTGTTGTATCCGTCACTCCATGGCACGTCCAAGGTGCGCATAGAACGGAGATACTACATTCGTTTCAACTTGCCGCATCCTAGCATTTTAACAAAAGACGCCCTTCACAGCCCTTCTTTCAGCCTATAGTTGCCCTCAACTGAGCTTCGCTCACAAGGCCCAGAAAGGACGGGCAGTCCGTCGTTTACATCTTGGATCCTAGTGCAGACCCCCGTGTCCTAAGACACCAGAAACGCTTCCTAGATTTAAAGCACCGCTTTGACAAAGGCTGCCGTGAGCTTGTGGCCCGCCTATGTCTGTGATGAGAGACGTAGAACGTTGGCTTGAGGCGAGTCGTCCGGGGTTGTGGGCGTACTCACGAATGATTTTTGAGGGAGGAGGCCGTGGCAGGAATTGAAAGCCAAGTGCTCTTTCGTGGAAGATAACTAGTCCTCCCAAAGACGACTGTGCAGCAAAGAGAAGATGGGCAACAACAGTGTTTACCAGGTAACCCTGAGGCCGCAAACTCTCTACTTTGCAATGAGGAAAATCAACTTCCCAGGAAGACTCAATTCCCAGCAGGACAAAGCAGCATATTACCAAGTCGCATCGGACTCTCTCTTGTACATCCCGTGGACACAGTGGCTCGTGACCCTAGTCACCATTGCCATGCTGGGAGTCCTGACTGTGGTGTCAGGATATCAAGGGGAGGGCTTAGTTAGGCCTAGGTGACGGTACTTCTCTAGACTATCTACCAGTTCTGGAAAACCCTGTAGGTTTTGAAGCCGGACTTAAAGTGTAGTTGCCGCTTGAGGTAGACAGACGTCGTGGAGCAGCTCCCAGGAGCAGTGGTAGGCTAATTGTATTTTCTACTGCAGCTCAGGGTTCCTCCAGAGCGCAGACACCCTTTGCATGAAGGAAGGCATGGAACGTTGATAACTGGGTTGCTTTCAAGCTATCGCAATCCAGGTGTCTAAACAACGAAGCCCTTCACTGCCCATCAGTTGGCATCTAGCTGTTCCCGACGGTAGATGGCTCAAGGCTCCCCGAAGACACAGGCAGTCCTTTCTCAGTACGTTTTGGAACCTAGCGCTGACAAGTGAGTCCAAAAGAGAGCTGATATGCTTCCTAGAGTTCAAGAACCACAGGGACTAAGGCTCTATGCAATCGGTTGTTTCGCTAAGTCTGTCATGAGAACACCTGGACGTTAGCTTGAGGCTAGAGGCCCCATGTGGTGGGCCCATTCCCTGAAGACTACTGAAGGATGACCACCTACCAAGGGATGGCAACCTCCAAGTTTCTTGCCTAGAAACTCACGTCATCACCAGGGCAATTGTGTTACGAAGAGAAGCTGTGCAGCAACAGTGTTTCTTGGGGAGAATTGAGCCCGCGGCTCTGTAAATCCCAATGAGGAAAATAAAGTTTCACTCGCAGCCTTACTTTCAAAAGGGACCACACAGAGCATTCACCCTGCTGTGTCTTTCTCTAGTTTGTACTCCCAAGGTGCGTTAGAAGGGAGATACTTGAGTTGTTTCACTTACCACATGCTAGATGTTTAGCAAAAGAAGGCCTTTACTGCCCTTCTTTTGGCATATGGTTGTCCTCAGCCGAACAGTTCTCTCAGCTCCTAGAAGCGATGGGCGGTCCCTTGTGTACATCTTGGATCCCAGTGCAGACCTGTTAGTCCTAAGACACCAGAAATGCTTCCTACACTTAAAGCACCGCTTTGACAAACGCTGCCTGGAACCTGTTGCCTGCCTATCTATCTGTGTGACGAACAAAACAGTAACTTAGCTTGGAGCCAGTCCTCCTATATGTTTGGCTTACTCACCGACGATTGCTGAGGGATGAGCACTTAGCAGGGACTGAAAGGCCACGTTTGCCTCACGGGGGGCGGGGATATGACTTGTCCTCACAAGGCAATTGTGCAACGAAGAAAAGATAGGCCACTACACTGTTCATCAGGTAACCTTGAGGCCGCGTGTCGTCATTCCAGTGTGCCAAATAAACTTCCCATCACGGTTCAGTTTCCAAGGCGAGGGCACAGCATCTTATGCTGCAGTTTCTGACTCCCTACTGGACGTTCAGCTGACCACCTAGACCCTTTCGTGAGTCAACTTTGTGATACACTTTGTGATACGGGGTCGTGATGGTGGTGAAAGGATTAGCAAGTCATGGGTTAGTGAGGCCGGTGTGTACAATGTATCTCCAGAGTACCTGGCTTTCAAGGGAGAGCCTGAAATTTTTCAGGCTACACTGAAAGTCCAGTGGCCGCCTGGGGTAAATTGCATCACGTGCGAGTGCCCTGAAGGCGGGGTCGAATCACTGTATGTTTTGTGTGCTCTGGGTTCGGCAGAAAAGCAGACACGTTTTGCATGAAGGAATGAACAGAACGCTGATAGCTGGCTGTTTCTAAGCTATCCCAACCTAGGTGTTTCTCTGACGAAGCCCTTCGCTGCCCATGATTGCGGCATCTAGCTGCTGCCAGCGGTGCATTGCTCACAACTCCCTGAAGACACAGGAGGCCCTTTTAGTCCGTTTCGGATCCTAGTACAGCCCCGCGACTCAAGAGAGGACCTGATATGCTTCCTAGGGTTCGAGAAACCCAGGGACTAAGGCTGCATGGGGTCTGTCGCATGCCTACCTGGTTCATGAGAAAACCTGAACATTAGCTTAAGGCCAGAGGCCCCGTGTGGTTCTCCCCTTCCCTGAGGACAACTGAAGTAGGAGCACTTACCGAGGAACGGCAACATCCAATCTCCTTCCAGGAAACTCACTTGTCATCACAAAGGCAACTGTGCAACAACACTGTTTCCCAGGGAGAACTGAGCCCGCAGCTCTCTAAATCCCAATGAGGAAAATAAAGTTTCCCTTCAAGCCTTAGTTTCAAAATGGACCGCAGAGCATTCACCCTGTTGTATCCGTCACTCCATGGCACGTCCAAGGTGCGCATAGAACGGAGATACTACATTCGTTTCAACTTGCCGCATCCTAGCATTTTAACAAAAGACGCCCTTCACAGCCCTTCTTTCAGCCTATAGTTGCCCTCAACTGAGCTTCGCTCACAAGGCCCAGAAAGGACGGGCAGTCCGTCGTTTACATCTTGGATCCTAGTGCAGACCCCCGTGTCCTAAGACACCAGAAACGCTTCCTAGATTTAAAGCACCGCTTTGACAAAGGCTGCCGTGAGCTTGCGGCCCGCCTATGTCTGTGATGAGAGACGTAGAACGTTGGCTTGAGGCGAGTCGTCCGGGGTTGTGGGCGTACTCACGAATGATTTTTGAGGGAGGAGGCCGTGGCAGGAATTGAAAGCCAAGTGCTCTTTCGTGGAAGATAACTAGTCCTCCCAAAGACGACTGTGCCGCAAAGAGAAGATGGGCAACAACAGTGTTTACCAGGTAACCCTGAGGCCGCAAACTCTCTACTTTGCAATGAGGAAAATCAACTTCCCAGGAAGACTCAATTCCCAGCAGGACAAAGCAGCATATTACCAAGTCGCATCGGACTCTCTCTTGTACATCCCGTGGACACAGTGGCTCGTGACCCTAGTCACCATTGCCATGCTGGGAGTCCTGACTGTGGTGTCAGGATATCAAGGGGAGGGCTTAGTTAGGCCTAGGTGACGGTACTTCTCTAGACTATCTACCAGTTCTGGAAAACCCTGTAGGTTTTGAAGCCGGACTTAAAGTGTAGTTGCCGCTTGAGGTAGACAGACGTCGTGGAGCAGCTCCCAGGAGCAGTGGTAGGCTAATTGTATTTTCTACTGCAGCTCAGGGTTCCTCCAGAGCGCAGACACCCTTTGCATGAAGGAAGGCATGGAACGTTGATAACTGGGTTGCTTTCAAGCTATCGCAATCCAGGTGTCTAAACAACGAAGCCCTTCACTGCCCATCAGTTGGCATCTAGCTGTTCCCGACGGTAGATGGCTCAAGGCTCCCCGAAGACACAGGCAGTCCTTTCTCAGTACGTTTTGGAACCTAGCGCTGACAAGTGAGTCCAAAAGAGAGCTGATATGCTTCCTAGAGTTCAAGAACCACAGGGACTAAGGCTCTATGCAATCGGTTGTTTCGCTAAGTCTGTCATGAGAACACCTGGACGTTAGCTTGAGGCTAGAGGCCCCATGTGGTGGGCCCATTCCCTGAAGACTACTGAAGGATGACCACCTACCAAGGGATGGCAACCTCCAAGTTTCTTGCCTAGAAACTCACGTCATCACCAGGGCAATTGTGTTACGAAGAGAAGCTGTGCAGCAACAGTGTTTCTTGGGGAGAATTGAGCCCGCGGCTCTGTAAATCCCAATGAGGAAAATAAAGTTTCACTCGCAGCCTTACTTTCAAAAGGGACCACACAGAGCATTCACCCTGCTGTGTCTTTCTCTAGTTTGTACTCCCAAGGTGCGTTAGAAGGGAGATACTTGAGTTGTTTCACTTACCACATGCTAGATGTTTAGCAAAAGAAGGCCTTTACTGCCCTTCTTTTGGCATATGGTTGTCCTCAGCCGAACAGTTCTCTCAGCTCCTAGAAGCGATGGGCAGTCCCTTGTGTACATCTTGGATCCCAGTGCAGACCTGTTAGTCCTAAGACACCAGAAATGCTTCCTACACTTAAAGCACCGCTTTGACAAACGCTGCCTGGAACCTGTTGCCTGCCTATCTATCTGTGTGACGAACAAAACAGTAACTTAGCTTGGAGCCAGTCCTCCTATATGTTTGGCTTACTCACCGACGATTGCTGAGGGATGAGCACTTAGCAGGGACTGAAAGGCCACGTTTGCCTCACGGGGGGCGGGGATATGACTTGTCCTCACAAGGCAATTGTGCAACGAAGAAAAGATAGGCCACTACACTGTTCATCAGGTAACCTTGAGGCCGCGTGTCGTCATTCCAGTGTGCCAAATAAACTTCCCATCACGGTTCAGTTTCCAAGGCGAGGGCACAGCGTCTTATGCTGCAGTTTCTGACTCCCTACTGGACGTTCAGCTGACCACCTAGACCCTTTCGTGAGTCAACTTTGTGATACACTTTGTGATACGGGGTCGTGATGGTGGTGAAAGGATTAGCAAGTCATGGGTTAGTGAGGCCGGTGTGTACAATGTATCTCCAGAGTACCTGGCTTTCAAGGGAGAGCCTGAAATTTTTCAGGCTACACTGAAAGTCCAGTGGCCGCCTGGGGTAAATTGCATCACGTGCGAGTGCCCTGAAGGCGGGGTCGAATCACTGTATGTTTTGTGTGCTCTGGGTTCGGCAGAAAAGCAGACACGTTTTGCATGAAGGAATGAACAGAACGCTGATAGCTGGCTGTTTCTAAGCTATCCCAACCTAGGTGTTTCTCTGACGAAGCCCTTCGCTGCCCATGATTGCGGCATCTAGCTGCTGCCAGCGGTGCATTGCTCACAACTCCCTGAAGACACAGGAGGCCCTTTTAGTCCGTTTCGGATCCTAGTACAGCCCCGCGACTCAAGAGAGGACCTGATATGCTTCCTAGGGTTCGAGAAACCCAGGGACTAAGGCTGCATGGGGTCTGTCGCATGCCTACCTGGTTCATGAGAAAACCTGAACATTAGCTTAAGGCCAGAGGCCCCGTGTGGTTCTCCCCTTCCCTGAGGACAACTGAAGTAGGAGCACTTACCGAGGAACGGCAACATCCAATCTCCTTCCAGGAAACTCACTTGTCATCACAAAGGCAACTGTGCAACAACACTGTTTCCCAGGGAGAACTGAGCCTGCAGCTCTCTAAATCCCAATGAGGAAAATAAAGTTTCCCTTCAAGCCTTAGTTTCAAAATGGACCGCAGAGCATTCACCCTGTTGTATCCGTCACTCCATGGCACGTCCAAGGTGCGCATAGAACGGAGATACTACATTCGTTTCAACTTGCCGCATCCTAGCATTTTAACAAAAGACGCCCTTCACAGCCCTTCTTTCAGCCTATAGTTGCCCTCAACTGAGCTTCGCTCACAAGGCCCAGAAAGGACGGGCAGTCCGTCGTTTACATCTTGGATCCTAGTGCAGACCCCCGTGTCCTAAGACACCAGAAACGCTTCCTAGATTTAAAGCACCGCTTTGACAAAGGCTGCCGTGAGCTTGCGGCCCGCCTATGTCTGTGATGAGAGACGTAGAACGTTGGCTTGAGGCGAGTCGTCCGGGGTTGTGGGCGTACTCACGAATGATTTTTGAGGGAGGAGGCCGTGGCAGGAATTGAAAGCCAAGTGCTCTTTCGTGGAAGATAACTAGTCCTCCCAAAGACGACTGTGCAGCAAAGAGAAGATGGGCAACAACAGTGTTTACCAGGTAACCCTGAGGCCGCAAACTCTCTACTTTGCAATGAGGAAAATCAACTTCCCAGGAAGACTCAATTCCCAGCAGGACAAAGCAGCATATTACCAAGTCGCATCGGACTCTCTCTTGTACATCCCGTGGACACAGTGGCTCGTGACCCTAGTCACCATTGCCATGCTGGGAGTCCTGACTGTGGTGTCAGGATATCAAGGGGAGGGCTTAGTTAGGCCTAGGTGACGGTACTTCTCTAGACTATCTACCAGTTCTGGAAAACCCTGTAGGTTTTGAAGCCGGACTTAAAGTGTAGTTGCCGCTTGAGGTAGACAGACGTCGTGGAGCAGCTCCCAGGAGCAGTGGTAGGCTAATTGTATTTTCTACTGCAGCTCAGGGTTCCTCCAGAGCGCAGACACCCTTTGCATGAAGGAAGGCATGGAACGTTGATAACTGGGTTGCTTTCAAGCTATCGCAATCCAGGTGTCTAAACAACGAAGCCCTTCACTGCCCATCAGTTGGCATCTAGCTGTTCCCGACGGTAGATGGCTCA
Organism: Orcinus orca; assembly: GCF_937001465.1. Taxonomy (NCBI): domain Eukaryota; kingdom Metazoa; phylum Chordata; class Mammalia; order Artiodactyla; family Delphinidae; genus Orcinus; species Orcinus orca. The sequence continues at coordinate 58,335,409 of NC_064568.1, read as the reverse complement.
AGGCTCCCCGAAGACACAGGCAGTCCTTTCTCAGTACGTTTTGGAACCTAGCGCTGACAAGTGAGTCCAAAAGAGAGCTGATATGCTTCCTAGAGTTCAAGAACCACAGGGACTAAGGCTCTATGCAATCGGTTGTTTCGCTAAGTCTGTCATGAGAACACCTGGACGTTAGCTTGAGGCTAGAGGCCCCATGTGGTGGGCCCATTCCCTGAAGACTACTGAAGGATGACCACCTACCAAGGGATGGCAACCTCCAAGTTTCTTGCCTAGAAACTCACGTCATCACCAGGGCAATTGTGTTACGAAGAGAAGCTGTGCAGCAACAGTGTTTCTTGGGGAGAATTGAGCCCGCGGCTCTGTAAATCCCAATGAGGAAAATAAAGTTTCACTCGCAGCCTTACTTTCAAAAGGGACCACACAGAGCATTCACCCTGCTGTGTCTTTCTCTAGTTTGTACTCCCAAGGTGCGTTAGAAGGGAGATACTTGAGTTGTTTCACTTACCACATGCTAGATGTTTAGCAAAAGAAGGCCTTTACTGCCCTTCTTTTGGCATATGGTTGTCCTCAGCCAAACAGTTCTCTCAGCTCCTAGAAGCGATGGGCGGTCCCTTGTGTACATCTTGGATCCCAGTGCAGACCTGTTAGTCCTAAGACACCAGAAATGCTTCCTACACTTAAAGCACCGCTTTGACAAACGCTGCCTGGAACCTGTTGCCTGCCTATCTATCTGTGTGACGAACAAAACAGTAACTTAGCTTGGAGCCAGTCCTCCTATATGTTTGGCTTACTCACCGACGATTGCTGAGGGATGAGCACTTAGCAGGGACTGAAAGGCCACGTTTGCCTCACGGGGGGCGGGGATATGACTTGTCCTCACAAGGCAATTGTGCAACGAAGAAAAGATAGGCCACTACACTGTTCATCAGGTAACCTTGAGGCCGCGTGTCGTCATTCCAGTGTGCCAAATAAACTTCCCATCACGGTTCAGTTTCCAAGGCGAGGGCACAGCGTCTTATGCTGCAGTTTCTGACTCCCTACTGGACGTTCAGCTGACCACCTAGACCCTTTCGTGAGTCAACTTTGTGATACACTTTGTGATACGGGGTCGTGATGGTGGTGAAAGGATTAGCAAGTCATGGGTTAGTGAGGCCGGTGTGTACAATGTATCTCCAGAGTACCTGGCTTTCAAGGGAGAGCCTGAAATTTTTCAGGCTACACTGAAAGTCCAGTGGCCGCCTGGGGTAAATTGCATCACGTGCGAGTGCCCTGAAGGCGGGGTCGAATCACTGTATGTTTTGTGTGCTCTGGGTTCGGCAGAAAAGCAGACACGTTTTGCATGAAGGAATGAACAGAACGCTGATAGCTGGCTGTTTCTAAGCTATCCCAACCTAGGTGTTTCTCTGACGAAGCCCTTCGCTGCCCATGATTGCGGCATCTAGCTGCTGCCAGCGGTGCATTGCTCACAACTCCCTGAAGACACAGGAGGCCCTTTTAGTCCGTTTCGGATCCTAGTACAGCCCCGCGACTCAAGAGAGGACCTGATATGCTTCCTAGGGTTCGAGAAACCCAGGGACTAAGGCTGCATGGGGTCTGTCGCATGCCTACCTGGTTCATGAGAAAACCTGAACATTAGCTTAAGGCCAGAGGCCCCGTGTGGTTCTCCCCTTCCCTGAGGACAACTGAAGTAGGAGCACTTACCGAGGAACGGCAACATCCAATCTCCTTCCAGGAAACTCACTTGTCATCACAAAGGCAACTGTGCAACAACACTGTTTCCCAGGGAGAACTGAGCCCGCAGCTCTCTAAATCCCAATGAGGAAAATAAAGTTTCCCTTCAAGCCTTAGTTTCAAAATGGACCGCAGAGCATTCACCCTGTTGTATCCGTCACTCCATGGCACGTCCAAGGTGCGCATAGAACGGAGATACTACATTCGTTTCAACTTGCCGCATCCTAGCATTTTAACAAAAGACGCCCTTCACAGCCCTTCTTTCAGCCTATAGTTGCCCTCAACTGAGCTTCGCTCACAAGGCCCAGAAAGGACGGGCAGTCCGTCGTTTACATCTTGGATCCTAGTGCAGACCCCCGTGTCCTAAGACACCAGAAACGCTTCCTAGATTTAAAGCACCGCTTTGACAAAGGCTGCCGTGAGCTTGCGGCCCGCCTATGTCTGTGATGAGAGACGTAGAACGTTGGCTTGAGGCGAGTCGTCCGGGGTTGTGGGCGTACTCACGAATGATTTTTGAGGGAGGAGGCCGTGGCAGGAATTGAAAGCCAAGTGCTCTTTCGTGGAAGATAACTAGTCCTCCCAAAGACGACTGTGCAGCAAAGAGAAGATGGGCAACAACAGTGTTTACCAGGTAACCCTGAGGCCGCAAACTCTCTACTTTGCAATGAGGAAAATCAACTTCCCAGGAAGACTCAATTCCCAGCAGGACAAAGCAGCATATTACCAAGTCGCATCGGACTCTCTCTTGTACATCCCGTGGACACAGTGGCTCGTGACCCTAGTCACCATTGCCATGCTGGGAGTCCTGACTGTGGTGTCAGGATATCAAGGGGAGGGCTTAGTTAGGCCTAGGTGACGGTACTTCTCTAGACTATCTACCAGTTCTGGAAAACCCTGTAGGTTTTGAAGCCGGACTTAAAGTGTAGTTGCCGCTTGAGGTAGACAGACGTCGTGGAGCAGCTCCCAGGAGCAGTGGTAGGCTAATTGTATTTTCTACTGCAGCTCAGGGTTCCTCCAGAGCGCAGACACCCTTTGCATGAAGGAAGGCATGGAACGTTGATAACTGGGTTGCTTTCAAGCTATCGCAATCCAGGTGTCTAAACAACGAAGCCCTTCACTGCCCATCAGTTGGCATCTAGCTGTTCCCGACGGTAGATGGCTCAAGGCTCCCCGAAGACACAGGCAGTCCTTTCTCAGTACGTTTTGGAACCTAGCGCTGACAAGTGAGTCCAAAAGAGAGCTGATATGCTTCCTAGAGTTCAAGAACCACAGGGACTAAGGCTCTATGCAATCGGTTGTTTCGCTAAGTCTGTCATGAGAACACCTGGACGTTAGCTTGAGGCTAGAGGCCCCATGTGGTGGGCCCATTCCCTGAAGACTACTGAAGGATGACCACCTACCAAGGGATGGCAACCTCCAAGTTTCTTGCCTAGAAACTCACGTCATCACCAGGGCAATTGTGTTACGAAGAGAAGCTGTGCAGCAACAGTGTTTCTTGGGGAGAATTGAGCCCGCGGCTCTGTAAATCCCAATGAGGAAAATAAAGTTTCACTCGCAGCCTTACTTTCAAAAGGGACCACACAGAGCATTCACCCTGCTGTGTCTTTCTCTAGTTTGTACTCCCAAGGTGCGTTAGAAGGGAGATACTTGAGTTGTTTCACTTACCACATGCTAGATGTTTAGCAAAAGAAGGCCTTTACTGCCCTTCTTTTGGCATATGGTTGTCCTCAGCCGAACAGTTCTCTCAGCTCCTAGAAGCGATGGGCGGTCCCTTGTGTACATCTTGGATCCCAGTGCAGACCTGTTAGTCCTAAGACACCAGAAATGCTTCCTACACTTAAAGCACCGCTTTGACAAACGCTGCCTGGAACCTGTTGCCTGCCTATCTATCTGTGTGACGAACAAAACAGTAACTTAGCTTGGAGCCAGTCCTCCTATATGTTTGGCTTACTCACCGACGATTGCTGAGGGATGAGCACTTAGCAGGGACTGAAAGGCCACGTTTGCCTCACGGGGGGCGGGGATATGACTTGTCCTCACAAGGCAATTGTGCAACGAAGAAAAGATAGGCCACTACACTGTTCATCAGGTAACCTTGAGGCCGCGTGTCGTCATTCCAGTGTGCCAAATAAACTTCCCATCACGGTTCAGTTTCCAAGGCGAGGGCACAGCGTCTTATGCTGCAGTTTCTGACTCCCTACTGGACGTTCAGCTGACCACCTAGACCCTTTCGTGAGTCAACTTTGTGATACACTTTGTGATACGGGGTCGTGATGGTGGTGAAAGGATTAGCAAGTCATGGGTTAGTGAGGCCGGTGTGTACAATGTATCTCCAGAGTACCTGGCTTTCAAGGGAGAGCCTGAAATTTTTCAGGCTACACTGAAAGTCCAGTGGCCGCCTGGGGTAAATTGCATCACGTGCGAGTGCCCTGAAGGCGGGGTCGAATCACTGTATGTTTTGTGTGCTCTGGGTTCGGTAGAAAAGCAGACACGTTTTGCATGAAGGAATGAACAGAACGCTGATAGCTGGCTGTTTCTAAGCTATCCCAACCTAGGTGTTTCTCTGACGAAGCCCTTCGCTGCCCATGATTGCGGCATCTAGCTGCTGCCAGCGGTGCATTGCTCACAACTCCCTGAAGACACAGGAGGCCCTTTTAGTCCGTTTCGGATCCTAGTACAGCCCCGCGACTCAAGAGAGGACCTGATATGCTTCCTAGGGTTCGAGAAACCCAGGGACTAAGGCTGCATGGGGTCTGTCGCATGCCTACCTGGTTCATGAGAAAACCTGAACATTAGCTTAAGGCCAGAGGCCCCGTGTGGTTCTCCCCTTCCCTGAGGACAACTGAAGTAGGAGCACTTACCGAGGAACGGCAACATCCAATCTCCTTCCAGGAAACTCACTTGTCATCACAAAGGCAACTGTGCAACAACACTGTTTCCCAGGGAGAACTGAGCCCGCAGCTCTCTAAATCCCAATGAGGAAAATAAAGTTTCCCTTCAAGCCTTAGTTTCAAAATGGACCGCAGAGCATTCACCCTGTTGTATCCGTCACTCCATGGCACGTCCAAGGTGCGCATAGAACGGAGATACTACATTCGTTTCAACTTGCCGCATCCTAGCATTTTAACAAAAGACGCCCTTCACAGCCCTTCTTTCAGCCTATAGTTGCCCTCAACTGAGCTTCGCTCACAAGGCCCAGAAAGGACGGGCAGTCCGTCGTTTACATCTTGGATCCTAGTGCAGACCCCCGTGTCCTAAGACACCAGAAACGCTTCCTAGATTTAAAGCACCGCTTTGACAAAGGCTGCCGTGAGCTTGCGGCCCGCCTATGTCTGTGATGAGAGACGTAGAACGTTGGCTTGAGGCGAGTCGTCCGGGGTTGTGGGCGTACTCACGAATGATTTTTGAGGGAGGAGGCCGTGGCAGGAATTGAAAGCCAAGTGCTCTTTCGTGGAAGATAACTAGTCCTCCCAAAGACGACTGTGCAGCAAAGAGAAGATGGGCAACAACAGTGTTTACCAGGTAACCCTGAGGCCGCAAACTCTCTACTTTGCAATGAGGAAAATCAACTTCCCAGGAAGACTCAATTCCCAGCAGGACAAAGCAGCATATTACCAAGTCGCATCGGACTCTCTCTTGTACATCCCGTGGACACAGTGGCTCGTGACCCTAGTCACCATTGCCATGCTGGGAGTCCTGACTGTGGTGTCAGGATATCAAGGGGAGGGCTTAGTTAGGCCTAGGTGACGGTACTTCTCTAGACTATCTACCAGTTCTGGAAAACCCTGTAGGTTTTGAAGCCGGACTTAAAGTGTAGTTGCCGCTTGAGGTAGACAGACGTCGTGGAGCAGCTCCCAGGAGCAGTGGTAGGCTAATTGTATTTTCTACTGCAGCTCAGGGTTCCTCCAGAGCGCAGACACCCTTTGCATGAAGGAAGGCATGGAACGTTGATAACTGGGTTGCTTTCAAGCTATCGCAATCCAGGTGTCTAAACAACGAAGCCCTTCACTGCCCATCAGTTGGCATCTAGCTGTTCCCGACGGTAGATGGCTCAAGGCTCCCCGAAGACACAGGCAGTCCTTTCTCAGTACGTTTTGGAACCTAGCGCTGACAAGTGAGTCCAAAAGAGAGCTGATATGCTTCCTAGAGTTCAAGAACCACAGGGACTAAGGCTCTATGCAATCGGTTGTTTCGCTAAGTCTGTCATGAGAACACCTGGACGTTAGCTTGAGGCTAGAGGCCCCATGTGGTGGGCCCATTCCCTGAAGACTACTGAAGGATGACCACCTACCAAGGGATGGCAACCTCCAAGTTTCTTGCCTAGAAACTCACGTCATCACCAGGGCAATTGTGTTACGAAGAGAAGCTGTGCAGCAACAGTGTTTCTTGGGGAGAATTGAGCCCGCGGCTCTGTAAATCCCAATGAGGAAAATAAAGTTTCACTCGCAGCCTTACTTTCAAAAGGGACCACACAGAGCATTCACCCTGCTGTGTCTTTCTCTAGTTTGTACTCCCAAGGTGCGTTAGAAGGGAGATACTTGAGTTGTTTCACTTACCACATGCTAGATGTTTAGCAAAAGAAGGCCTTTACTGCCCTTCTTTTGGCATATGGTTGTCCTCAGCCGAACAGTTCTCTCAGCTCCTAGAAGCGATGGGCGGTCCCTTGTGTACATCTTGGATCCCAGTGCAGACCTGTTAGTCCTAAGACACCAGAAATGCTTCCTACACTTAAAGCACCGCTTTGACAAACGCTGCCTGGAACCTGTTGCCTGCCTATCTATCTGTGTGACGAACAAAACAGTAACTTAGCTTGGAGCCAGTCCTCCTATATGTTTGGCTTACTCACCGACGATTGCTGAGGGATGAGCACTTAGCAGGGACTGAAAGGCCACGTTTGCCTCACGGGGGGCGGGGATATGACTTGTCCTCACAAGGCAATTGTGCAACGAAGAAAAGATAGGCCACTACACTGTTCATCAGGTAACCTTGAGGCCGCGTGTCGTCATTCCAGTGTGCCAAATAAACTTCCCATCACGGTTCAGTTTCCAAGGCGAGGGCACAGCGTCTTATGCTGCAGTTTCTGACTCCCTACTGGACGTTCAGCTGACCACCTAGACCCTTTCGTGAGTCAACTTTGTGATACACTTTGTGATACGGGGTCGTGATGGTGGTGAAAGGATTAGCAAGTCATGGGTTAGTGAGGCCGGTGTGTACAATGTATCTCCAGAGTACCTGGCTTTCAAGGGAGAGCCTGAAATTTTTCAGGCTACACTGAAAGTCCAGTGGCCGCCTGGGGTAAATTGCATCACGTGCGAGTGCCCTGAAGGCGGGGTCGAATCACTGTATGTTTTGTGTGCTCTGGGTTCGGCAGAAAAGCAGACACGTTTTGCATGAAGGAATGAACAGAACGCTGATAGCTGGCTGTTTCTAAGCTATCCCAACCTAGGTGTTTCTCTGACGAAGCCCTTCGCTGCCCATGATTGCGGCATCTAGCTGCTGCCAGCGGTGCATTGCTCACAACTCCCTGAAGACACAGGAGGCCCTTTTAGTCCGTTTCGGATCCTAGTACAGCCCCGCGACTCAAGAGAGGACCTGATATGCTTCCTAGGGTTCGAGAAACCCAGGGACTAAGGCTGCATGGGGTCTGTCGCATGCCTACCTGGTTCATGAGAAAACCTGAACATTAGCTTAAGGCCAGAGGCCCCGTGTGGTTCTCCCCTTCCCTGAGGACAACTGAAGTAGGAGCACTTACCGAGGAACGGCAACATCCAATCTCCTTCCAGGAAACTCACTTGTCATCACAAAGGCAACTGTGCAACAACACTGTTTCCCAGGGAGAACTGAGCCCGCAGCTCTCTAAATCCCAATGAGGAAAATAAAGTTTCCCTTCAAGCCTTAGTTTCAAAATGGACCGCAGAGCATTCACCCTGTTGTATCCGTCACTCCATGGCACGTCCAAGGTGCGCATAGAACGGAGATACTACATTCGTTTCAACTTGCCGCATCCTAGCATTTTAACAAAAGACGCCCTTCACAGCCCTTCTTTCAGCCTATAGTTGCCCTCAACTGAGCTTCGCTCACAAGGCCCAGAAAGGACGGGCAGTCCGTCGTTTACATCTTGGATCCTAGTGCAGACCCCCGTGTCCTAAGACACCAGAAACGCTTCCTAGATTTAAAGCACCGCTTTGACAAAGGCTGCCGTGAGCTTGCGGCCCGCCTATGTCTGTGATGAGAGACGTAGAACGTTGGCTTGAGGCAAGTCGTCCGGGGTTGTGGGCGTACTCACGAATGATTTTTGAAGGGAGGAGGCCGTGGCAGGAATTGAAAGCCAAGTGCTCTTTCGTGGAAGATAACTAGTCCTCCCAAAGACGACTGTGCAGCAAAGAGAAGATGGGCAACAACAGTGTTTACCAGGTAACCCTGAGGCCGCAAACTCTCTACTTTGCAATGAGGAAAATCAACTTCCCAGGAAGACTCAATTCCCAGCAGGACAAAGCAGCATATTACCAAGTCGCATCGGACTCTCTCTTGTACATCCCGTGGACACAGTGGCTCGTGACCCTAGTCACCATTGCCATGCTGGGAGTCCTGACTGTGGTGTCAGGATATCAAGGGGAGGGCTTAGTTAGGCCTAGGTGACGGTACTTCTCTAGACTATCTACCAGTTCTGGAAAACCCTGTAGGTTTTGAAGCCGGACTTAAAGTGTAGTTGCCGCTTGAGGTAGACAGACGTCGTGGAGCAGCTCCCAGGAGCAGTGGTAGGCTAATTGTATTTTCTACTGCAGCTCAGGGTTCCTCCAGAGCGCAGACACCCTTTGCATGAAGGAAGGCATGGAACGTTGATAACTGGGTTGCTTTCAAGCTATCGCAATCCAGGTGTCTAAACAACGAAGCCCTTCACTGCCCATCAGTTGGCATCTAGCTGTTCCCGACGGTAGATGGCTCAAGGCTCCCCGAAGACACAGGCAGTCCTTTCTCAGTACGTTTTGGAACCTAGCGCTGACAAGTGAGTCCAAAAGAGAGCTGATATGCTTCCTAGAGTTCAAGAACCACAGGGACTAAGGCTCTATGCAATCGGTTGTTTCGCTAAGTCTGTCATGAGAACACCTGGACGTTAGCTTGAGGCTAGAGGCCCCATGTGGTGGGCCCATTCCCTGAAGACTACTGAAGGATGACCACCTACCAAGGGATGGCAACCTCCAAGTTTCTTGCCTAGAAACTCACGTCATCACCAGGGCAATTGTGTTACGAAGAGAAGCTGTGCAGCAACAGTGTTTCTTGGGGAGAATTGAGCCCGCGGCTCTGTAAATCCCAATGAGGAAAATAAAGTTTCACTCGCAGCCTTACTTTCAAAAGGGACCACACAGAGCATTCACCCTGCTGTGTCTTTCTCTAGTTTGTACTCCCAAGGTGCGTTAGAAGGGAGATACTTGAGTTGTTTCACTTACCACATGCTAGATGTTTAGCAAAAGAAGGCCTTTACTGCCCTTCTTTTGGCATATGGTTGTCCTCAGCCGAACAGTTCTCTCAGCTCCTAGAAGCGATGGGCGGTCCCTTGTGTACATCTTGGATCCCAGTGCAGACCTGTTAGTCCTAAGACACCAGAAATGCTTCCTACACTTAAAGCACCGCTTTGACAAACGCTGCCTGGAACCTGTTGCCTGCCTATCTATCTGTGTGACGAACAAAACAGTAACTTAGCTTGGAGCCAGTCCTCCTATATGTTTGGCTTACTCACCGACGATTGCTGAGGGATGAGCACTTAGCAGGGACTGAAAGGCCACGTTTGCCTCACGGGGGGCGGGGATATGACTTGTCCTCACAAGGCAATTGTGCAACGAAGAAAAGATAGGCCACTACACTGTTCATCAGGTAACCTTGAGGCCGCGTGTCGTCATTCCAGTGTGCCAAATAAACTTCCCATCACGGTTCAGTTTCCAAGGCGAGGGCACAGCGTCTTATGCTGCAGTTTCTGACTCCCTACTGGACGTTCAGCTGACCACCTAGACCCTTTCGTGAGTCAACTTTGTGATACACTTTGTGATACGGGGTCGTGATGGTGGTGAAAGGATTAGCAAGTCATGGGTTAGTGAGGCCGGTGTGTACAATGTATCTCCAGAGTACCTGGCTTTCAAGGGAGAGCCTGAAATTTTTCAGGCTACACTGAAAGTCCAGTGGCCGCCTGGGGTAAATTGCATCACGTGCGAGTGCCCTGAAGGCGGGGTCGAATCACTGTATGTTTTGTGTGCTCTGGGTTCGGCAGAAAAGCAGACACGTTTTGCATGAAGGAATGAACAGAACGCTGATAGCTGGCTGTTTCTAAGCTATCCCAACCTAGGTGTTTCTCTGACGAAGCCCTTCGCTGCCCATGATTGCGGCATCTAGCTGCTGCCAGCGGTGCATTGCTCACAACTCCCTGAAGACACAGGAGGCCCTTTTAGTCCGTTTCGGATCCTAGTACAGCCCCGCGACTCAAGAGAGGACCTGATATGCTTCCTAGGGTTCGAGAAACCCAGGGACTAAGGCTGCATGGGGTCTGTCGCATGCCTACCTGGTTCATGAGAAAACCTGAACATTAGCTTAAGGCCAGAGGCCCCGTGTGGTTCTCCCCTTCCCTGAGGACAACTGAAGTAGGAGCACTTACCGAGGAACGGCAACATCCAATCTCCTTCCAGGAAACTCACTTGTCATCACAAAGGCAACTGTGCAACAACACTGTTTCCCAGGGAGAACTGAGCCCGCAGCTCTCTAAATCCCAATGAGGAAAATAAAGTTTCCCTTCAAGCCTTAGTTTCAAAATGGACCGCAGAGCATTCACCCTGTTGTATCCGTCACTCCATGGCACGTCCAAGGTGCGCATAGAACGGAGATACTACATTCGTTTCAACTTGCCGCATCCTAGCATTTTAACAAAAGACGCCCTTCACAGCCCTTCTTTCAGCCTATAGTTGCCCTCAACTGAGCTTCGCTCACAAGGCCCAGAAAGGACGGGCAGTCCGTCGTTTACATCTTGGATCCTAGTGCAGACCCCCGTGTCCTAAGACACCAGAAACGCTTCCTAGATTTAAAGCACCGCTTTGACAAAGGCTGCCGTGAGCTTGCGGCCCGCCTATGTCTGTGATGAGAGACGTAGAACGTTGGCTTGAGGCGAGTCGTCCGGGGTTGTGGGCGTACTCACGAATGATTTTTGAGGGAGGAGGCCGTGGCAGGAATTGAAAGCCAAGTGCTCTTTCGTGGAAGATAACTAGTCCTCCCAAAGACGACTGTGCAGCAAAGAGAAGATGGGCAACAACAGTGTTTACCAGGTAACCCTGAGGCCGCAAACTCTCTACTTTGCAATGAGGAAAATCAACTTCCCAGGAAGACTCAATTCCCAGCAGGACAAAGCAGCATATTACCAAGTCGCATCGGACTCTCTCTTGTACATCCCGTGGACACAGTGGCTCGTGACCCTAGTCACCATTGCCATGCTGGGAGTCCTGACTGTGGTGTCAGGATATCAAGGGGAGGGCTTAGTTAGGCCTAGGTGACGGTACTTCTCTAGACTATCTACCAGTTCTGGAAAACCCTGTAGGTTTTGAAGCCGGACTTAAAGTGTAGTTGCCGCTTGAGGTAGACAGACGTCGTGGAGCAGCTCCCAGGAGCAGTGGTAGGCTAATTGTATTTTCTACTGCAGCTCAGGGTTCCTCCAGAGCGCAGACACCCTTTGCATGAAGGAAGGCATGGAACGTTGATAACTGGGTTGCTTTCAAGCTATCGCAATCCAGGTGTCTAAACAACGAAGCCCTTCACTGCCCATCAGTTGGCATCTAGCTGTTCCCGACGGTAGATGGCTCAAGGCTCCCCGAAGACACAGGCAGTCCTTTCTCAGTACGTTTTGGAACCTAGCGCTGACAAGTGAGTCCAAAAGAGAGCTGATATGCTTCCTAGAGTTCAAGAACCACAGGGACTAAGGCTCTATGCAATCGGTTGTTTCGCTAAGTCTGTCATGAGAACACCTGGACGTTAGCTTGAGGCTAGAGGCCCCATGTGGTGGGCCCATTCCCTGAAGACTACTGAAGGATGACCACCTACCAAGGGATGGCAACCTCCAAGTTTCTTGCCTAGAAACTCACGTCATCACCAGGGCAATTGTGTTACGAAGAGAAGCTGTGCAGCAACAGTGTTTCTTGGGGAGAATTGAGCCCGCGGCTCTGTAAATCCCAATGAGGAAAATAAAGTTTCACTCGCAGCCTTACTTTCAAAAGGGACCACACAGAGCATTCACCCTGCTGTGTCTTTCTCTAGTTTGTACTCCCAAGGTGCGTTAGAAGGGAGATACTTGAGTTGTTTCACTTACCACATGCTAGATGTTTAGCAAAAGAAGGCCTTTACTGCCCTTCTTTTGGCATATGGTTGTCCTCAGCCGAACAGTTCTCTCAGCTCCTAGAAGCGATGGGCGGTCCCTTGTGTACATCTTGGATCCCAGTGCAGACCTGTTAGTCCTAAGACACCAGAAATGCTTCCTACACTTAAAGCACCGCTTTGACAAACGCTGCCTGGAACCTGTTGCCTGCCTATCTATCTGTGTGACGAACAAAACAGTAACTTAGCTTGGAGCCAGTCCTCCTATATGTTTGGCTTACTCACCGACGATTGCTGAGGGATGAGCACTTAGCAGGGACTGAAAGGCCACGTTTGCCTCACGGGGGGCGGGGATATGACTTGTCCTCACAAGGCAATTGTGCAACGAAGAAAAGATAGGCCACTACACTGTTCATCAGGTAACCTTGAGGCCGCGTGTCGTCATTCCAGTGTGCCAAATAAACTTCCCATCACGGTTCAGTTTCCAAGGCGAGGGCACAGCGTCTTATGCTGCAGTTTCTGACTCCCTACTGGACGTTCAGCTGACCACCTAGACCCTTTCGTGAGTCAACTTTGTGATACACTTTGTGATACGGGGTCGTGATGGTGGTGAAAGGATTAGCAAGTCATGGGTTAGTGAGGCCGGTGTGTACAATGTATCTCCAGAGTACCTGGCTTTCAAGGGAGAGCCTGAAATTTTTCAGGCTACACTGAAAGTCCAGTGGCCGCCTGGGGTAAATTGCATCACGTGCGAGTGCCCTGAAGGCGGGGTCGAATCACTGTATGTTTTGTGTGCTCTGGGTTCGGCAGAAAAGCAGACACGTTTTGCATGAAGGAATGAACAGAACGCTGATAGCTGGCTGTTTCTAAGCTATCCCAACCTAGGTGTTTCTCTGACGAAGCCCTTCGCTGCCCATGATTGCGGCATCTAGCTGCTGCCAGCGGTGCATTGCTCACAACTCCCTGAAGACACAGGAGGCCCTTTTAGTCCGTTTCGGATCCTAGTACAGCCCCGCGACTCAAGAGAGGACCTGATATGCTTCCTAGGGTTCGAGAAACCCAGGGACTAAGGCTGCATGGGGTCTGTCGCATGCCTACCTGGTTCATGAGAAAACCTGAACATTAGCTTAAGGCCAGAGGCCCCGTGTGGTTCTCCCCTTCCCTGAGGACAACTGAAGTAGGAGCACTTACCGAGGAACGGCAACATCCAATCTCCTTCCAGGAAACTCACTTGTCATCACAAAGGCAACTGTGCAACAACACTGTTTCCCAGGGAGAACTGAGCCCGCAGCTCTCTAAATCCCAATGAGGAAAATAAAGTTTCCCTTCAAGCCTTAGTTTCAAAATGGACCGCAGAGCATTCACCCTGTTGTATCCGTCACTCCATGGCACGTCCAAGGTGCGCATAGAACGGAGATACTACATTCGTTTCAACTTGCCGCATCCTAGCATTTTAACAAAAGACGCCCTTCACAGCCCTTCTTTCAGCCTATAGTTGCCCTCAACTGAGCTTCGCTCACAAGGCCCAGAAAGGACGGGCAGTCCGTCGTTTACATCTTGGATCCTAGTGCAGACCCCCGTGTCCTAAGACACCAGAAACGCTTCCTAGATTTAAAGCACCGCTTTGACAAAGGCTGCCGTGAGCTTGCGGCCCGCCTATGTCTGTGATGAGAGACGTAGAACGTTGGCTTGAGGCGAGTCGTCCGGGGTTGTGGGCGTACTCACGAATGATTTTTGAGGGAGGAGGCCGTGGCAGGAATTGAAAGCCAAGTGCTCTTTCGTGGAAGATAACTAGTCCTCCCAAAGACGACTGTGCAGCAAAGAGAAGATGGGCAACAACAGTGTTTACCAGGTAACCCTGAGGCCGCAAACTCTCTACTTTGCAATGAGGAAAATCAACTTCCCAGGAAGACTCAATTCCCAGCAGGACAAAGCAGCATATTACCAAGTCGCATCGGACTCTCTCTTGTACATCCCGTGGACACAGTGGCTCGTGACCCTAGTCACCATTGCCATGCTGGGAGTCCTGACTGTGGTGTCAGGATATCAAGGGGAGGGCTTAGTTAGGCCTAGGTGACGGTACTTCTCTAGACTATCTACCAGTTCTGGAAAACCCTGTAGGTTTTGAAGCCGGACTTAAAGTGTAGTTGCCGCTTGAGGTAGACAGACGTCGTGGAGCAGCTCCCAGGAGCAGTGGTAGGCTAATTGTATTTTCTACTGCAGCTCAGGGTTCCTCCAGAGCGCAGACACCCTTTGCATGAAGGAAGGCATGGAACGTTGATAACTGGGTTGCTTTCAAGCTATCGCAATCCAGGTGTCTAAACAACGAAGCCCTTCACTGCCCATCAGTTGGCATCTAGCTGTTCCCGACGGTAGATGGCTCAAGGCTCCCCGAAGACACAGGCAGTCCTTTCTCAGTACGTTTTGGAACCTAGCGCTGACAAGTGAGTCCAAAAGAGAGCTGATATGCTTCCTAGAGTTCAAGAACCACAGGGACTAAGGCTCTATGCAATCGGTTGTTTCGCTAAGTCTGTCATGAGAACACCTGGACGTTAGCTTGAGGCTAGAGGCCCCATGTGGTGGGCCCATTCCCTGAAGACTACTGAAGGATGACCACCTACCAAGGGATGGCAACCTCCAAGTTTCTTGCCTAGAAACTCACGTCATCACCAGGGCAATTGTGTTACGAAGAGAAGCTGTGCAGCAACAGTGTTTCTTGGGGAGAATTGAGCCCGCGGCTCTGTAAATCCCAATGAGGAAAATAAAGTTTCACTCGCAGCCTTACTTTCAAAAGGGACCACACAGAGCATTCACCCTGCTGTGTCTTTCTCTAGTTTGTACTCCCAAGGTGCGTTAGAAGGGAGATACTTGAGTTGTTTCACTTACCACATGCTAGATGTTTAGCAAAAGAAGGCCTTTACTGCCCTTCTTTTGGCATATGGTTGTCCTCAGCCGAACAGTTCTCTCAGCTCCTAGAAGCGATGGGCGGTCCCTTGTGTACATCTTGGATCCCAGTGCAGACCTGTTAGTCCTAAGACACCAGAAATGCTTCCTACACTTAAAGCACCGCTTTGACAAACGCTGCCTGGAACCTGTTGCCTGCCTATCTATCTGTGTGACGAACAAAACAGTAACTTAGCTTGGAGCCAGTCCTCCTATATTTTTGGCTTACTCACCGACGATTGCTGAGGGATGAGCACTTAGCAGGGACTGAAAGGCCACGTTTGCCTCACGGGGGGCGGGGATATGACTTGTCCTCACAAGGCAATTGTGCAACGAAGAAAAGATAGGCCACTACACTGTTCATCAGGTAACCTTGAGGCCGCGTGTCGTCATTCCAGTGTGCCAAATAAACTTCCCATCACGGTTCAGTTTCCAAGGCGAGGGCACAGCGTCTTATGCTGCAGTTTCTGACTCCCTACTGGACGTTCAGCTGACCACCTAGACCCTTTCGTGAGTCAACTTTGTGATACACTTTGTGATACGGGGTCGTGATGGTGGTGAAAGGATTAGCAAGTCATGGGTTAGTGAGGCCGGTGTGTACAATGTATCTCCAGAGTACCTGGCTTTCAAGGGAGAGCCTGAAATTTTTCAGGCTACACTGAAAGTCCAGTGGCCGCCTGGGGTAAATTGCATCACGTGCGAGTGCCCTGAAGGCGGGGTCGAATCACTGTATGTTTTGTGTGCTCTGGGTTCGGCAGAAAAGCAGACACGTTTTGCATGAAGGAATGAACAGAACGCTGATAGCTGGCTGTTTCTAAGCTATCCCAACCTAGGTGTTTCTCTGACGAAGCCCTTCGCTGCCCATGATTGCGGCATCTAGCTGCTGCCAGCGGTGCATTGCTCACAACTCCCTGAAGACACAGGAGGCCCTTTTAGTCCGTTTCGGATCCTAGTACAGCCCCGCGACTCAAGAGAGGACCTGATATGCTTCCTAGGGTTCGAGAAACCCAGGGACTAAGGCTGCATGGGGTCTGTCGCATGCCTACCTGGTTCATGAGAAAACCTGAACATTAGCTTAAGGCCAGAGGCCCCGTGTGGTTCTCCCCTTCCCTGAGGACAACTGAAGTAGGAGCACTTACCGAGGAACGGCAACATCCAATCTCCTTCCAGGAAACTCACTTGTCATCACAAAGGCAACTGTGCAACAACACTGTTTCCCAGGGAGAACTGAGCCCGCAGCTCTCTAAATCCCAATGAGGAAAATAAAGTTTCCCTTCAAGCCTTAGTTTCAAAATGGACCGCAGAGCATTCACCCTGTTGTATCCGTCACTCCATGGCACGTCCAAGGTGCGCATAGAACGGAGATACTACATTCGTTTCAACTTGCCGCATCCTAGCATTTTAACAAAAGACGCCCTTCACAGCCCTTCTTTCAGCCTATAGTTGCCCTCAACTGAGCTTCGCTCACAAGGCCCAGAAAGGACGGGCAGTCCGTCGTTTACATCTTGGATCCTAGTGCAGACCCCCGTGTCCTAAGACACCAGAAACGCTTCCTAGATTTAAAGCACCGCTTTGACAAAGGCTGCCGTGAGCTTGCGGCCCGCCTATGTCTGTGATGAGAGACGTAGAACGTTGGCTTGAGGCGAGTCGTCCGGGGTTGTGGGCGTACTCACGAATGATTTTTGAGGGAGGAGGCCGTGGCAGGAATTGAAAGCCAAGTGCTCTTTCGTGGAAGATAACTAGTCCTCCCAAAGACGACTGTGCAGCAAAGAGAAGATGGGCAACAACAGTGTTTACCAGGTAACCCTGAGGCCGCAAACTCTCTACTTTGCAATGAGGAAAATCAACTTCCCAGGAAGACTCAATTCCCAGCAGGACAAAGCAGCATATTACCAAGTCGCATCGGACTCTCTCTTGTACATCCCGTGGACACAGTGGCTCGTGACACTAGTCACCATTGCCATGCTGGGAGTCCTTACTGTGGTGTAAGGATATCAAGGGGAGGGCTTAGTTAGGCCTAGGTGACGGTACTTCTCTAGACTATCTACCAGTTCTGGAAAACCCTGTAGGTTTTGAAGCCGGACTTAAAGTGTAGTTGCCGCTTGAGGTAGACAGACGTCGTGGAGCAGCTCCCAGGAGCAGTGGTAGGCTAATTGTATTTTCTACTGCAGCTCAGGGTTCCTCCAGAGCGCAGACACCCTTTGCATGAAGGAAGGCATGGAACGTTGATAACTGGGTTGCTTTCAAGCTATCGCAATCCAGGTGTCTAAACAACGAAGCCCTTCACTGCCCATCAGTTGGCATCTAGCTGTTCCCGACGGTAGATGGCTCAAGGCTCCCCGAAGACACAGGCAGTCCTTTCTCAGTACGTTTTGGAACCTAGCGCTGACAAGTGAGTCCAAAAGAGAGCTGATATGCTTCCTAGAGTTCAAGAACCACAGGGACTAAGGCTCTATGCAATCGGTTGTTTCGCTAAGTCTGTCATGAGAACACCTGGACGTTAGCTTGAGGCTAGAGGCCCCATGTGGTGGGCCCATTCCCTGAAGACTACTGAAGGATGACCACCTACCAAGGGATGGCAACCTCCAAGTTTCTTGCCTAGAAACTCACGTCATCACCAGGGCAATTGTGTTACGAAGAGAAGCTGTGCAGCAACAGTGTTTCTTGGGGAGAATTGAGCCCGCGGCTCTGTAAATCCCAATGAGGAAAATAAAGTTTCACTCGCAGCCTTACTTTCAAAAGGGACCACACAGAGCATTCACCCTGCTGTGTCTTTCTCTAGTTTGTACTCCCAAGGTGCGTTAGAAGGGAGATACTTGAGTTGTTTCACTTACCACATGCTAGATGTTTAGCAAAAGAAGGCCTTTACTGCCCTTCTTTTGGCATATGGTTGTCCTCAGCCGAACAGTTCTCTCAGCTCCTAGAAGCGATGGGCGGTCCCTTGTGTACATCTTGGATCCCAGTGCAGACCTGTTAGTCCTAAGACACCAGAAATGCTTCCTACACTTAAAGCACCGCTTTGACAAACGCTGCCTGGAACCTGTTGCCTGCCTATCTATCTGTGTGACGAACAAAACAGTAACTTAGCTTGGAGCCAGTCCTCCTATATTTTTGGCTTACTCACCGATGATTGCTGAGGGATGAGCACTTAGCAGGGACTGAAAGGCCACGTTTGCCTCACGGGGGGCGGGGATATGACTTGTCCTCACAAGGCAATTGTGCAATGAAGAAAAGATAGGCCACTACACTGTTCATCAGGTAACCTTGAGGCCGCGTGTCGTCATTCCAGTGTGCCAAATAAACTTCCCATCACGGTTCAGTTTCCAAGGCGAGGGCACAGCGTCTTATGCTGCAGTTTCTGACTCCCTACTGGACGTTCAGCTGACCACCTAGACCCTTTCGTGAGTCAACTTTGTGATACACTTTGTGATACGGGGTCGTGATGGTGGTGAAAGGATTAGCAAGTCATGGGTTAGTGAGGCCGGTGTGTACAATGTATCTCCAGAGTACCTGGCTTTCAAGGGAGAGCCTGAAATTTTTCAGGCTACACTGAAAGTCCAGTGGCCGCCTGGGGTAAATTGCATCACGTGCGAGTGCCCTGAAGGCGGGGTCGAATCACTGTATGTTTTGTGTGCTCTGGGTTCGGCAGAAAAGCAGACACGTTTTGCATGAAGGAATGAACAGAACGCTGATAGCTGGCTGTTTCTAAGCTATCCCAACCTAGGTGTTTCTCTGACGAAGCCCTTCGCTGCCCATGATTGCGGCATCTAGCTGCTGCCAGCGGTGCATTGCTCACAACTCCCTGAAGACACAGGAGGCCCTTTTAGTCCGTTTCGGATCCTAGTACAGCCCCGCGACTCAAGAGAGGACCTGATATGCTTCCTAGGGTTCGAGAAACCCAGGGACTAAGGCTGCATGGGGTCTGTCGCATGCCTACCTGGTTCATGAGAAAACCTGAACATTAGCTTAAGGCCAGAGGCCCCGTGTGGTTCTCCCCTTCCCTGAGGACAACTGAAGTAGGAGCACTTACCGAGGAACGGCAACATCCAATCTCCTTCCAGGAAACTCACTTGTCATCACAAAGGCAACTGTGCAACAACACTGTTTCCCAGGGAGAACTGAGCCCGCAGCTCTCTAAATCCCAATGAGGAAAATAAAGTTTCCCTTCAAGCCTTAGTTTCAAAATGGACCGCAGAGCATTCACCCTGTTGTATCCGTCACTCCATGGCACGTCCAAGGTGCGCATAGAACGGAGATACTACATTCGTTTCAACTTGCCGCATCCTAGCATTTTAACAAAAGACGCCCTTCACAGCCCTTCTTTCAGCCTATAGTTGCCCTCAACTGAGCTTCGCTCACAAGGCCCAGAAAGGACGGGCAGTCCGTCGTTTACATCTTGGATCCTAGTGCAGACCCCCGTGTCCTAAGACACCAGAAACGCTTCCTAGATTTAAAGCACCGCTTTGACAAAGGCTGCCGTGAGCTTGCGGCCCGCCTATGTCTGTGATGAGAGACGTAGAACGTTGGCTTGAGGCGAGTCGTCCGGGGTTGTGGGCGTACTCACGAATGATTTTTGAGGGAGGAGGCCGTGGCAGGAATTGAAAGCCAAGTGCTCTTTCGTGGAAGATAACTAGTCCTCCCAAAGACGACTGTGCAGCAAAGAGAAGATGGGCAACAACAGTGTTTACCAGGTAACCCTGAGGCCGCAAACTCTCTACTTTGCAATGAGGAAAATCAACTTCCCAGGAAGACTCAATTCCCAGCAGGACAAAGCAGCATATTACCAAGTCGCATCGGACTCTCTCTTGTACATCCCGTGGACACAGTGGCTCGTGACACTAGTCACCATTGCCATGCTGGGAGTCCTTACTGTGGTGTAAGGATATCAAGGGGAGGGCTTAGTTAGGCCTAGGTGACGGTACTTCTCTAGACTATCTACCAGTTCTGGAAAACCCTGTAGGTTTTGAAGCCGGACTTAAAGTGTAGTTGCCGCTTGAGGTAGACAGACGTCGTGGAGCAGCTCCCAGGAGCAGTGGTAGGCTAATTGTATTTTCTACTGCAGCTCAGGGTTCCTCCAGAGCGCAGACACCCTTTGCATGAAGGAAGGCATGGAACGTTGATAACTGGGTTGCTTTCAAGCTATCGCAATCCAGGTGTCTAAACAACGAAGCCCTTCACTGCCCATCAGTTGGCATCTAGCTGTTCCCGACGGTAGATGGCTCAAGGCTCCCCGAAGACACAGGCAGTCCTTTCTCAGTACGTTTTGGAACCTAGCGCTGACAAGTGAGTCCAAAAGAGAGCTGATATGCTTCCTAGAGTTCAAGAACCACAGGGACTAAGGCTCTATGCAATCGGTTGTTTCGCTAAGTCTGTCATGAGAACACCTGGACGTTAGCTTGAGGCTAGAGGCCCCATGTGGTGGGCCCATTCCCTGAAGACTACTGAAGGATGACCACCTACCAAGGGATGGCAACCTCCAAGTTTCTTGCCTAGAAACTCACGTCATCACCAGGGCAATTGTGTTACGAAGAGAAGCTGTGCAGCAACAGTGTTTCTTGGGGAGAATTGAGCCCGCGGCTCTGTAAATCCCAATGAGGAAAATAAAGTTTCACTCGCAGCCTTACTTTCAAAAGGGACCACACAGAGCATTCACCCTGCTGTGTCTTTCTCTAGTTTGTACTCCCAAGGTGCGTTAGAAGGGAGATACTTGAGTTGTTTCACTTACCACATGCTAGATGTTTAGCAAAAGAAGGCCTTTACTGCCCTTCTTTTGGCATATGGTTGTCCTCAGCCGAACAGTTCTCTCAGCTCCTAGAAGCGATGGGCGGTCCCTTGTGTACATCTTGGATCCCAGTGCAGACCTGTTAGTCCTAAGACACCAGAAATGCTTCCTACACTTAAAGCACCGCTTTGACAAACGCTGCCTGGAACCTGTTGCCTGCCTATCTATCTGTGTGACGAACAAAACAGTAACTTAGCTTGGAGCCAGTCCTCCTATATTTTTGGCTTACTCACCGACGATTGCTGAGGGATGAGCACTTAGCAGGGACTGAAAGGCCACGTTTGCCTCACGGGGGGCGGGGATATGACTTGTCCTCACAAGGCAATTGTGCAATGAAGAAAAGATAGGCCACTACACTGTTCATCAGGTAACCTTGAGGCCGCGTGTCGTCATTCCAGTGTGCCAAATAAACTTCCCATCACGGTTCAGTTTCCAAGGCGAGGGCACAGCGTCTTATGCTGCAGTTTCTGACTCCCTACTGGACGTTCAGCTGACCACCTAGACCCTTTCGTGAGTCAACTTTGTGATACACTTTGTGATACGGGGTCGTGATGGTGGTGAAAGGATTAGCAAGTCATGGGTTAGTGAGGCCGGTGTGTACAATGTATCTCCAGAGTACCTGGCTTTCAAGGGAGAGCCTGAAATTTTTCAGGCTACACTGAAAGTCCAGTGGCCGCCTGGGGTAAATTGCATCACGTGCGAGTGCCCTGAAGGCGGGGTCGAATCACTGTATGTTTTGTGTGCTCTGGGTTCGGCAGAAAAGCAGACACGTTTTGCATGAAGGAATGAACAGAACGCTGATAGCTGGCTGTTTCTAAGCTATCCCAACCTAGGTGTTTCTCTGACGAAGCCCTTCGCTGCCCATGATTGCGGCATCTAGCTGCTGCCAGCGGTGCATTGCTCACAACTCCCTGAAGACACAGGAGGCCCTTTTAGTCCGTTTCGGATCCTAGTACAGCCCCGCGACTCAAGAGAGGACGTGACATGCTTCCTAGGGTTCGAGAAACCCAGGGACTAAGGCTGCATGGGGTCTGTCGCATGCCTACCTGGTTCATGAGAAAACCTGAACATTAGCTTAAGGCAAGAGGCCCCGTGTGGTTCTCCCCTTCCCTGAGGACAACTGAAGTAGGAGCACTTACCGAGGAACGGCAACATCCAATCTCCTTCCAGGAAACTCACTTGTCATCACAAAGGCAACTGTGCAACAACACTGTTTCCCAGGGAGAACTGAGCCCGCAGCTCTCTAAATCCCAATGAGGAAAATAAAGTTTCCCTTCAAGCCTTAGTTTCAAAATGGACCGCAGAGCATTCACCCTGTTGTATCCGTCACTCCATGGCACGTCCAAGGTGCGCATAGAACGGAGATACTACATTCGTTTCAACTTGCCGCATCCTAGCATTTTAACAAAAGACGCCCTTCACAGCCCTTCTTTCAGCCTATAGTTGCCCTCAACTGAGCTTCGCTCACAAGGCCCAGAAAGGACGGGCAGTCCGTCGTTTACATCTTGGATCCTAGTGCAGACCCCCGTGTCCTAAGACACCAGAAACGCTTCCTAGATTTAAAGCACCGCTTTGACAAAGGCTGCCGTGAGCTTGCGGCCCGCCTATGTCTGTGATGAGAGACGTAGAACGTTGGCTTGAGGCGAGTCGTCCGGGGTTGTGGGCGTACTCACGAATGATTTTTGAGGGAGGAGGACGTGGCAGGAATTGAAAGCCAAGTGCTCTTTCGTGGAAGATAACTAGTCCTCCCAAAGACGACTGTGCAGCAAAGAGAAGATGGGCAACAACAGTGTTTACCAGGTAACCCTGAGGCCGCAAACTCTCTACTTTGCAATGAGGAAAATCAACTTCCCAGGAAGACTCAATTCCCAGCAGGACAAAGCAGCATATTACCAAGTCGCATCGGACTCTCTCTTGTACATCCCGTGGACACAGTGGCTCATGACACTAGTCACCATTGCCATGCTGGGAGTCCTTACTGTGGTGTAAGGATATCAAGGGGAGGGCTTAGTTAGGCCTAGGTGACGGTACTTCTCTAGACTATCTACCAGTTCTGGAAAACCCTGTAGGTTTTGAAGCCGGACTTAAAGTATAGTTGCCGCTTGAGGTAGACAGACGTCGTGGAGCAGCTCCCAGGAGCAGTGGTAGGCTAATTGTATTTTCTACTGCAGCTCAGGGTTCCTCCAGAGCGCAGACACCCTTTGCATGAAGGAAGGCATGGAACGTTGATAACTGGGTTGCTTTCAAGCTATCGCAATCCAGGTGTCTAAACAACGAAGCCCTTCACTGCCCATCAGTTGGCATCTAGCTGTTCCCGACGGTAGATGGCTCAAGGCTCCCCGAAGACACAGGCAGTCCTTTCTCAGTACGTTTTGGAACCTAGCGCTGACAAGTGAGTCCAAAAGAGAGCTGATATGCTTCCTAGAGTTCAAGAACCACAGGGACTAAGGCTCTATGCAATCGGTTGTTTCGCTAAGTCTGTCATGAGAACACCTGGACGTTAGCTTGAGGCTAGAGGCCCCATGTGGTGGGCCCATTCCCTGAAGACTACTGAAGGATGACCACCTACCAAGGGATGGCAACCTCCAAGTTTCTTGCCTAGAAACTCACGTCATCACCAGGGCAATTGTGTTACGAAGAGAAGCTGTGCAGCAACAGTGTTTCTTGGGGAGAATTGAGCCCGCGGCTCTGTAAATCCCAATGAGGAAAATAAAGTTTCACTCGCAGCCTTACTTTCAAAAGGGACCACACAGAGCATTCACCCTGCTGTGTCTTTCTCTAGTTTGTACTCCCAAGGTGCGTTAGAAGGGAGATACTTGAGTTGTTTCACTTACCACATGCTAGATGTTTAGCAAAAGAAGGCCTTTACTGCCCTTCTTTTGGCATATGGTTGTCCTCAGCCGAACAGTTCTCTCAGCTCCTAGAAGCGATGGGCGGTCCCTTGTGTACATCTTGGATCCCAGTGCAGACCTGTTAGTCCTAAGACACCAGAAATGCTTCCTACACTTAAAGCACCGCTTTGACAAACGCTGCCTGGAACCTGTTGCCTGCCTATCTATCTGTGTGACGAACAAAACAGTAACTTAGCTTGGAGCCAGTCCTCCTATATTTTTGGCTTACTCACCGACGATTGCTGAGGGATGAGCACTTAGCAGGGACTGAAAGGCCACGTTTGCCTCATGGGGGGCGGGGATATGACTTGTCCTCACAAGGCAATTGTGCAATGAAGAAAAGATAGGCCACTACACTGTTCATCAGGTAACCTTGAGGCCGCGTGTCGTCATTCCAGTGTGCCAAATAAACTTCCCATCACGGTTCAGTTTCCAAGGCGAGGGCACAGCGTCTTATGCTGCAGTTTCTGACTCCCTACTGGACGTTCAGCTGACCACCTAGACCCTTTCGTGAGTCAACTTTGTGATACACTTTGTGATACGGGGTCGTGATGGTGGTGAAAGGATTAGCAAGTCATGGGTTAGTGAGGCCGGTGTGTACAATGTATCTCCAGAGTACCTGGCTTTCAAGGGAGAGCCTGAAATTTTTCAGGCTACACTGAAAGTCCAGTGGCCGCCTGGGGTAAATTGCATCACGTGCGAGTGCCCTGAAGGCGGGGTCGAATCACTGTATGTTTTGTGTGCTCTGGGTTCGGCAGAAAAGCAGACACGTTTTGCATGAAGGAATGAACAGAACGCTGATAGCTGGCTGTTTCTAAGCTATCCCAACCTAGGTGTTTCTCCGACGAAGCCCTTCACTGCCCATGACTCGGCATCTAGCTGCTGCCAGCGGTGCATTGCTCACAACTCCCTGAAGACACAGGAGGCTCTTTTTGTCCGATTCGGATCCTATTGCAGACCGGCGACTCAAGAGAGACCTGATACGCTTCCTAGGATTAAAGAAACACAGGGACTAAGGCTGCATGGGGTCTGTTGCATGCCTACCTCGTTCATGAGAAAACCTGAACATTAGCTTAAGGCCAGAGGCCCCGTGTGGTTCTCCCCTTCCCTGAGGACAACCGAAGTAGGAGCACTTACCGAGGAACGGCAACATCCAATCTCCTTCCAGGAAACTCACTTGTCATCACAAAGGCAACTGTGCAACAACACTGTTTCCCAGGGAGAACTGAGCCCGCAACTCTCTAAATCCCAATGAGGAAAATAAAGTTTCCCTTCAAGCCTTAGTTTCAAAATGGACCGCAGAGCATTCACCCTGTTGTTTCCGTCTCTCCATGGCACGTCCAGGGTGCGCATAGCACGGAGATACTACAGTTGTTTCAACTTGCCGCATCCTAGCATTTTAACAAAAGACGCCCTTCACAGCCCTTCTTTCGGCCTATAGTTGCCCTCAACTGAGCATTGTTCACAAGGCCCGGAAAGGACGGGCAGTCCGTCGTTTACATCTTGGATCCTAGTGCAGAACCCCGTGTCCTCAGACGCCAGAAACGCTTCCTAGATTTAAAGCACCGCTTTGACAAACGCTGCCGTGAGCCTGCGGCCCGCCTATGTCTGTGACGAGAGAAGTAAGTAGAACGTTGGACTGAGGCGAGTCGTCCAGGGTTGTGGGCGTACTCACGAACAATTATGGAGGGAGGAGGACGTGGCAGGAATTGAAAGCCAAGTGCTCCTTCGTGGAAGATAACTAGTCCTCCCAAAGACGACTGTGCAACAAAGAGAAGATGGGCAACAACAGTGTTTACCAGGTAACCCTGAGGCCGCAAACTCTCTACTTTGCAATGAGGAAAATCAACTTCCCAGAAAGACTCAATTCCCAGCAGGACAAAGCAGCATATTACCAAGTCGCATCGGACTCTCTCTTGTACATCCCGTGGACACAGTGGCTCGTGACCCTAGTCACCATTGCCATGCTGGGAGTCCTGACTGTGTTGTAAGGATATCAAGGTGAGGGCTTAGTTAGGCCTAGGTGACGGTACTTCTCTAGACTATCTACCAGTTCTGGAAAACCCTGTAGGTTTTGAAGCCGGACTTAAAGTGTAGTTGCCGCTTGAGGTAGACAGACGTCGTGGAGCAGCTCCCAGGAGCAGTGGTAAGCTAATTGTATTTTCTACTGCAGCTCAGGTTCCTCCAGAGCGCAGACACCCTTTGCATGAAGGAAAGCATGGAACGTTGATAACTGGGTTGCTTTCAAGCTATCGCAATCCAGGTGTCTAAACAACGAAGCCCTTCACTGCCCACCAGTCGGCACCTAGCTGTTCCCGACGGTAGATGGCTCACGGCTCTCCGAAGACACAGGCAGTCCTTTCTCACTATGTTTCGGGACCTAGCGCCGACCCGCGTGTCCAAAAGAGAGCTGATATGCTTCCTAGAGTTCAAGAACCACAGGGACTAAGGCTCTATGCAATCGGTTGTTTCGCTAAGTCTGTCATGAGAACACCTGGACGTTAGCTTGAGGCTAGAGGCCCCATGTGGTGGGCCCATTCCCTGAAGACTACTGAAGGATGACCACCTACCAAGGGATGGCAACCTCCAAGTTTCTTGCCTAGAAACTCACGTCATCACCAGGGCAATTGTGTTACGAAGAGAAGCTGTGCAGCAACAGTGTTTCTTGGGGAGAATTGAGCCCGCGGCTCTGTAAATCCCAATGAGGAAAATAAAGTTTCACTCGCAGCCTTACTTTCAAAAGGGACCACACAGAGCATTCACCCTGCTGTGTCTTTCTCTAGTTTGTACTCCCAAGGTGCGTTAGAAGGGAGATACTTGAGTTGTTTCACTTACCACATGCTAGATGTTTAGCAAAAGAAGGCCTTTACTGCCCTTCTTTTGGCATATGGTTGTCCTCAGCCGAACAGTTCTCTCAGCTCCTAGAAGCGATGGGCGGTCCCTTGTGTACATCTTGGATCCCAGTGCAGACCTGTTAGTCCTAAGACACCAGAAATGCTTCCTACACTTAAAGCACCGCTTTGACAAACGCTGCCTGGAACCTGTTGCCTGCCTATCTATCTGTGTGACGAACAAAACTGTAACTTAGCTTGGAGCCAGTCCTCCTATATGTTTGGCTTACTCACCGACGATTGCTGAGGGATGAGCACTTAGCAGGGACTGAAAGGCCACGTTTGCCTCACGGGGGGCGGGGATATGACTTGTCCTCACAAGGCAATTGTGCAACGAAGAAAAGATAGGCCACTACACTGTTCATCAGGTAACCTTGAGGCCGCGTGTCGTCATTCCAGTGTGCCAAATAAACTTCCCATCACGGTTCAGTTTCCAAGGCGAGGGCACAGCGTCTTATGCTGCAGTTTCTGACTCCCTACTGGACGTTCAGCTGACCACCTAGACCCTTTCGTGAGTCAACTTTGTGATACACTTTGTGATACGGGGTCGTGATGGTGGTGAAAGGATTAGCAAGTCATGGGTTAGTGAGGCCGGTGTGTACAATGTATCTCCAGAGTACCTGGCTTTCAAGGGAGAGCCTGAAATTTTTCAGGCTACACTGAAAGTCCAGTGGCCGCCTGGGGTAAATTGCATCACGTGCGAGTGCCCTGAAGGCGGGGTCGAATCACTGTATGTTTTGTGTGCTCTGGGTTCGGCAGAAAAGCAGACACGTTTTGCATGAAGGAATGAACAGAACGCTGATAGCTGGCTGTTTCTAAGCTATCCCAACCTAGGTGTTTCTCTGACGAAGCCCTTCGCTGCCCATGATTGCGGCATCTAGCTGCTGCCAGCGGTGCATTGCTCACAACTCCCTGAAGACACAGGAGGCCCTTTTAGTCCGTTTCGGATCCTAGTACAGCCCCGCGACTCAAGAGAGGACCTGATATGCTTCCTAGGGTTCGAGAAACCCAGGGACTAAGGCTGCATGGGGTCTGTCGCATGCCTACCTGGTTCATGAGAAAACCTGAACATTAGCTTAAGGCCAGAGGCCCCGTGTGGTTCTCCCCTTCCCTGAGGACAACTGAAGTAGGAGCACTTACCGAGGAACGGCAACATCCAATCTCATTCCAGGAAACTCACTTGTCATCACAAAGGCAACTGTGCAACAACACTGTTTCCCAGGGAGAACTGAGCCCGCAGCTCTCTAAATCCCAATGAGGAAAATAAAGTTTCCCTTCAAGCCTTAGTTTCAAAATGGACCGCAGAGCATTCACCCTGTTGTATCCGTCACTCCATGGCACGTCCAAGGTGCGCATAGAACGGAGATACTACATTCGTTTCAACTTGCCGCATCCTAGCATTTTAACAAAAGACGCCCTTCACAGCCCTTCTTTCAGCCTATAGTTGCCCTCAACTGAGCTTCGCTCACAAGGCCCAGAAAGGACGGGCAGTCCGTCGTTTACATCTTGGATCCTAGTGCAGACCCCCGTGTCCTAAGACACCAGAAACGCTTCCTAGATTTAAAGCACCGCTTTGACAAAGGCTGCCGTGAGCTTGCGGCCCGCCTATGTCTGTGATGAGAGACGTAGAACGTTGGCTTGAGGCGAGTCGTCCGGGGTTGTGGGCGTACTCACGAATGATTTTTGAGGGAGGAGGCCGTGGCAGGAATTGAAAGCCAAGTGCTCTTTCGTGGAAGATAACTAGTCCTCCCAAAGACGACTGTGCAGCAAAGAGAAGATGGGCAACAACAGTGTTTACCAGGTAACCCTGAGGCCGCAAACTCTCTACTTTGCAATGAGGAAAATCAACTTCCCAGGAAGACTCAATTCCCAGCAGGACAAAGCAGCATATTACCAAGTCGCATCGGACTCTCTCTTGTACATCCCGTGGACACAGTGGCTCGTGACACTAGTCACCATTGCCATGCTGGGAGTCCTTACTGTGGTGTAAGGATATCAAGGGGAGGGCTTAGTTAGGCCTAGGTGACGGTACTTCTCTAGACTATCTACCAGTTCTGGAAAACCCTGTAGGTTTTGAAGCCGGACTTAAAGTGTAGTTGCCGCTTGAGGTAGACAGACGTCGTGGAGCAGCTCCCAGGAGCAGTGGTAGGCTAATTGTATTTTCTACTGCAGCTCAGGGTTCCTCCAGAGCGCAGACACCCTTTGCATGAAGGAAGGCATGGAACGTTGATAACTGGGTTGCTTTCAAGCTATCGCAATCCAGGTGTCTAAACAACGAAGCCCTTCACTGCCCATCAGTTGGCATCTAGCTGTTCCCGACGGTAGATGGCTCAAGGCTCCCCGAAGACACAGGCAGTCCTTTCTCAGTACGTTTTGGAACCTAGCGCTGACAAGTGAGTCCAAAAGAGAGCTGATATGCTTCCTAGAGTTCAAGAACCACAGGGACTAAGGCTCTATGCAATCGGTTGTTTCGCTAAGTCTGTCATGAGAACACCTGGACGTTAGCTTGAGGCTAGAGGCCCCATGTGGTGGGCCCATTCCCTGAAGACTACTGAAGGATGACCACCTACCAAGGGATGGCAACCTCCAAGTTTCTTGCCTAGAAACTCACGTCATCACCAGGGCAATTGTGTTACGAAGAGAAGCTGTGCAACAACAGTGTTTCTTGGGGAGAATTGAGCCCGCGGCTCTGTAAATCCCAATGAGGAAAATAAAGTTTCACTCGCAGCCTTACTTTCAAAAGGGACCACACAGAGCATTCACCCTGCTGTGTCTTTCTCTAGTTTGTACTCCCAAGGTGCGTTAGAAGGGAGATACTTGAGTTGTTTCACTTACCACATGCTAGATGTTTAGCAAAAGAAGGCCTTTACTGCCCTTCTTTTGGCATATGGTTGTCCTCAGCCGAACAGTTCTCTCAGCTCCTAGAAGCGATGGGCGGTCCCTTGTGTACATCTTGGATCCCAGTGCAGACCTGTTAGTCCTAAGACACCAGAAATGCTTCCTACACTTAAAGCACCGCTTTGACAAACGCTGCCTGGAACCTGTTGCCTGCCTATCTATCTGTGTGACGAACAAAACAGTAACTTAGCTTGGAGCCAGTCCTCCTATATGTTTGGCTTACTCACCGACGATTGCTGAGGGATGAGCACTTAGCAGGGACTGAAAGGCCACGTTTGCCTCACGGGGGGCGGGGATATGACTTGTCCTCACAAGGCAATTGTGCAACGAAGAAAAGATAGGCCACTACACTGTTCATCAGGTAACCTTGAGGCCGCGTGTCGTCATTCCAGTGTGCCAAATAAACTTCCCATCACGGTTCAGTTTCCAAGGCGAGGGCACAGCGTCTTATGCTGCAGTTTCTGACTCCCTACTGGACGTTCAGCTGACCACCTAGACCCTTTCGTGAGTCAACTTTGTGATACACTTTGTGATACGGGGTCGTGATGGTGGTGAAAGGATTAGCAAGTCATGGGTTAGTGAGGCCGGTGTGTACAATGTATCTCCAGAGTACCTGGCTTTCAAGGGAGAGCCTGAAATTTTTCAGGCTACACTGAAAGTCCAGTGGCCGCCTGGGGTAAATTGCATCACGTGCGAGTGCCCTGAAGGCGGGGTCGAATCACTGTATGTTTTGTGTGCTCTGGGTTCGGCAGAAAAGCAGACACGTTTTGCATGAAGGAATGAACAGAACGCTGATAGCTGGCTGTTTCTAAGCTATCCCAACCTAGGTGTTTCTCTGACGAAGCCCTTCGCTGCCCATGATTGCGGCATCTAGCTGCTGCCAGCGGTGCATTGCTCACAACTCCCTGAAGACACAGGAGGCCCTTTTAGTCCGTTTCGGATCCTAGTACAGCCCCGCGACTCAAGAGAGGACCTGATATGCTTCCTAGGGTTCGAGAAACCCAGGGACTAAGGCTGCATGGGGTCTGTCGCATGCCTACCTGGTTCATGAGAAAACCTGAACATTAGCTTAAGGCCAGAGGCCCCGTGTGGTTCTCCCCTTCCCTGAGGACAACTGAAGTAGGAGCACTTACCGAGGAACGGCAACATCCAATCTCCTTCCAGGAAACTCACTTGTCATCACAAAGGCAACTGTGCAACAACACCGTTTCCCAGGGAGAACTGAGCCCGCAGCTCTCTAAATCCCAATGAGGAAAATAAAGTTTCCCTTCAAGCCTTAGTTTCAAAATGGACCGCAGAGCATTCACCCTGTTGTATCCGTCACTCCATGGCACGTCCAAGGTGCGCATAGAACGGAGATACTACATTCGTTTCAACTTGCCGCATCCTAGCATTTTAACAAAAGACGCCCTTCACAGCCCTTCTTTCAGCCTATAGTTGCCCTCAACTGAGCTTCGCTCACAAGGCCCAGAAAGGACGGGCAGTCCGTCGTTTACATCTTGGATCCTAGTGCAGACCCCCGTGTCCTAAGACACCAGAAACGCTTCCTAGATTTAAAGCACCGCTTTGACAAAGGCTGCCGTGAGCTTGCGGCCCGCCTATGTCTGTGATGAGAGACGTAGAACGTTGGCTTGAGGCGAGTCGTCCGGGGTTGTGGGCGTACTCACGAATGATTTTTGAGGGAGGAGGCCGTGGCAGGAATTGAAAGCCAAGTGCTCTTTCGTGGAAGATAACTAGTCCTCCCAAAGACGACTGTGCAGCAAAGAGAAGATGGGCAACAACAGTGTTTACCAGGTAACCCTGAGGCCGCAAACTCTCTACTTTGCAATGAGGAAAATCAACTTCCCAGGAAGACTCAATTCCCAGCAGGACAAAGCAGCATATTACCAAGTCGCATCGGACTCTCTCTTGTACATCCCGTGGACACAGTGGCTCGTGACACTAGTCACCATTGCCATGCTGGGAGTCCTTACTGTGGTGTCAGGATATCAAGGGGAGGGCTTAGTTAGGCCTAGGTGACGGTACTTCTCTAGACTATCTACCAGTTCTGGAAAACCCTGTAGGTTTTGAAGCCGGACTTAAAGTGTAGTTGCCGCTTGAGGTAGACAGACGTCGTGGAGCAGCTCCCAGGAGCAGTGGTAGGCTAATTGTATTTTCTACTGCAGCTCAGGGTTCCTCCAGAGCGCAGACACCCTTTGCATGAAGGAAGGCATGGAACGTTGATAACTGGGTTGCTTTCAAGCTATCGCAATCCAGGTGTCTAAACAACGAAGCCCTTCACTGCCCATCAGTTGGCATCTAGCTGTTCCCGACGGTAGATGGCTCAAGGCTCCCCGAAGACACAGGCAGTCCTTTCTCAGTACGTTTTGGAACCTAGCGCTGACAAGTGAGTCCAAAAGAGAGCTGATATGCTTCCTAGAGTTCAAGAACCACAGGGACTAAGGCTCTATGCAATCGGTTGTTTCGCTAAGTCTGTCATGAGAACACCTGGACGTTAGCTTGAGGCTAGAGGCCCCATGTGGTGGGCCCATTCCCTGAAGACTACTGAAGGATGACCACCTACCAAGGGATGGCAACCTCCAAGTTTCTTGCCTAGAAACTCACGTCATCACGAGGGCAATTGTGTTACGAAGAGAAGCTGTGCAGCAACAGTGTTTCTTGGGGAGAATTGAGCCCGCGGCTCTGTAAATCCCAATGAGGAAAATAAAGTTTCACTCGCAGCCTTACTTTCAAAAGGGACCACACAGAGCATTCACCCTGCTGTGTCTTTCTCTAGTTTGTACTCCCAAGGTGCGTTAGAAGGGAGATACTTGAGTTGTTTCACTTACCACATGCTAGATGTTTAGCAAAAGAAGGCCTTTACTGCCCTTCTTTTGGCATATGGTTGTCCTCAGCCGAACAGTTCTCTCAGCTCCTAGAAGCGATGGGCGGTCCCTTGTGTACATCTTGGATCCCAGTGCAGACCTGTTAGTCCTAAGACACCAGAAATGCTTCCTACACTTAAAGCACCGCTTTGACAAACGCTGCCTGGAACCTGTTGCCTGCCTATCTATCTGTGTGACGAACAAAACAGTAACTTAGCTTGGAGCCAGTCCTCCTATATTTTTGGCTTACTCACCGACGATTGCTGAGGGATGAGCACTTAGCAGGGACTGAAAGGCCACGTTTGCCTCACGGGGGGCGGGGATATGACTTGTCCTCACAAGGCAATTGTGCAATGAAGAAAAGATAGGCCACTACACTGTTCATCAGGTAACCTTGGGGCCGCGTGTCGTCATTCCAGTGTGCCAAATAAACTTCCCATCACGGTTCAGTTTCCAAGGCGAGGGCACAGCGTCTTATGCTGCAGTTTCTGACTCCCTACTGGACGTTCAGCTGACCACCTAGACCCTTTCGTGAGTCAACTTTGTGATACACTTTGTGATACGGGGTCGTGATGGTGGTGAAAGGATTAGCAAGTCATGGGTTAGTGAGGCCGGTGTGTACAATGTATCTCCAGAGTACCTGGCTTTCAAGGGAGAGCCTGAAATTTTTCAGGCTACACTGAAAGTCCAGTGGCCGCCTGGGGTAAATTGCATCACGTGCGAGTGCCCTGAAGGCGGGGTCGAATCACTGTATGTTTTGTGTGCTCTGGGTTCGGCAGAAAAGCAGACACGTTTTGCATGAAGGAATGAACAGAACGCTGATAGCTGGCTGTTTCTAAGCTATCCCAACCTAGGTGTTTCTCCGACGAAGCCCTTCGCTGCCCATGACTCGGCATCTAGCTGCTGCCAGCGGTGCATTGCTCACAACTCCCTGAAGACACAGGAGGCTCTTTTAGTCCGATTCGGATCCTATTGCAGACCGGCGACTCAAGAGAGACCTGATACGCTTCCTAGGATTCAAGAAACACAGGGACTAAGGCTGCATGGGGTCTGTCGCATGCCTACCTGGTTCATGAGAAAACCTGAACATTAGCTTAAGGCCAGAGGCCCCGTGTGGTTCTCCCCTTCCCTGAGGACAACCAAAGTAGGAGCACTTACCGAGGAATGGCAACATCCAATCTCCTTCCAGGAAACTCACTTGTCATCACAAAGGCAACTGTGCAACAACACTGTTTCCCAGGGAGAACTGAGCCCGCAACTCTCTAAATCCCAATGAGGAAAATAAAGTTTCCCTTCAAGCCTTAGTTTCAAAATGGACCGCAGAGCATTCACCCTGTTGTTTCCATCTCTCCATGGCACGTCCAGGGTGCGCATAGCACGGAGATACTACAGTCGTTTCAACTTGCTGCATCCTAGCATTTTAACAAAAGACGCCCTTCACAGCCCTTCTTTCGGCCTATAGTTGCCCTCAACTGAGCATTGTTCACAAGGCCCGGAAAGGACGGGCAGTCCGTCGTTTACATCTTGGATCCTAGTGCAGAACCCCGTGTCCTCAGATGCCAGAAACGCTTCCTAGATTTAAAGCACCGCTTTGACAAACGCTGCCGTGAGCCTGCGGCCCGCCTATGTCTGTGACGAGAGAAGTAAGTAGAACGTTGGACTGAGGCGAGTCGACCAGGGTTGTGGGCGTACTCACGAACAATTATGGAGGGATGAGGACGTGGCAGGAATTGAAAGCCAAGTGCTCCTTCGTGGAAGATAACTAGTCCTCCCAAAGACGACTGTGCAACAAAGAGAAGATGGGCAACAACAGTGTTTACCAGGTAACCCTGAGGCCGCAAACTCTCTACTTTGCAATGAGGAAAATCAACTTCCCAGAAAGACTCAATTCCCAGCAGGACAAAGCAGCATATTACCAAGTCGCATCGGACTCTCTCTTGTACATCCCGTGGACACAGTGGATCGTGACCCTAGTCACCATTGCCATGCTGGGAGTCCTGACTGTGTTGTAAGGATATCAAGGTGAGGGCTTAGTTAGGCCTAGGTGACGGTACTTCTCTAGACTATCTACCAGTTCTGGAAAACCCTGTAGGTTTTGAAGCCGGACTTAAAGTGTAGTTGCAGCTTGAGGTAGACAGACGTCGTGGAGCAGCTCCCAGGAGCAGTGGTAAGCTAATTGTATTTTCTACTGCAGCTCAGGTTCCTCCAGAGCGCAGACACCCTTTGCATGAAGGAAGGCATGGAACGTTGATAACTGGGTTGCTTTCAAGCTATCGCAATCCAGGTGTCTAAACAACGAAGCCCTTCACTGCCCACCAGTCGGCACCTAGCTGTTCCCGACGGTAGATGGCTCACGGCTCTCCGAAGACACAGGCAGTCCTTTCTCACTATGTTTTGGGACCCAGCGCCGACCCGCGTGTCCAAAAGAGAGCTGATATGCTTCCTAGAGTTCAAGAACCACAGGGACTAAGGCTCTATGCAATCGGTTGTTTCGCTAAGTCTGTCATGAGAACACCTGGACGTTAGCTTGAGGCTAGAGGCCCCATGTGGTGGGCCCATTCCCTGAAGACTACTGAAGGATGACCACCTACCAAGGGATGGCAACCTCCAAGTTTCTTGCCTAGAAACTCACGTCATCACCAGGGCAATTGTGTTATGAAGAGAAGCTGTGCAGCAACAGTGTTTCTTGGGGAGAATTGAGCCCGCGGCTCTGTAAATCCCAATGAGGAAAATAAAGTTTCACTCGCAGCCTTACTTTCAAAAGGGACCACACAGAGCATTCACCCTGCTGTGTCTTTCTCTAGTTTGTACTCCCAAGGTGCGTTAGAAGGGAGATACTTGAGTTGTTTCACTTACCACATGCTAGATGTTTAGCAAAAGAAGGCCTTTACTGCCCTTCTTTTGGCATATGGTTGTCCTCAGCCGAACAGTTCTCTCAGCTCCTAGAAGCGATGGGCGGTCCCTTGTGTACATCTTGGATCCCAGTGCAGACCTGTTAGTCCTAAGACACCAGAAATGCTTCCTACACTTAAAGCACCGCTTTGACAAACGCTGCCTGGAACCTGTTGCCTGCCTATCTATCTGTGTGACGAACAAAACAGTAACTTAGCTTGGAGCCAGTCCTCCTATATTTTTGGCTTACTCACCGACGATTGCTGAGGGATGAACACTTAGCAGGGACTGAAAGGCCACGTTTGCCTCACAGGGGGCGGGGATATGACTTGTCCTCACAAGGCAATTGTGCAATGAAGAAAAGATAGGCCACTACACTGTTCATCAGGTAACCTTGAGGCCGCGTGTCGTCATTCCAGTGTGCCAAATAAACTTCCCATCACGGTTCAGTTTCCAAGGCGAGGGCACAGCGTCTTATGCTGCAGTTTCTGACTCCCTACTGGACGTTCAGCTGACCACCTAGACCCTTTCGTGAGTCAACTTTGTGATACACTTTGTGATACGGGGTCGTGATGGTGGTGAAAGGATTAGCAAGTCATGGGTTAGTGAGGCCGGTGTGTACAATGTATCTCCAGAGTACCTGGCTTTCAAGGGAGAGCCTGAAATTTTTCAGGCTACACTGAAAGTCCAGTGGCCGCCTGGGGTAAATTGCATCACGTGCGAGTGCCCTGAAGGCGGGGTCGAATCACTGTATGTTTTGTGTGCTCTGGGTTCGGCAGAAAAGCAGACACGTTTTGCATGAAGGAATGAACAGAACGCTGATAGCTGGCTGTTTCTAAGCTATCCCAACCTAGGTGTTTCTCCGACGAAGCCCTTCACTGCCCATGACTCGGCATCTAGCTGCTGCCAGCGGTGCATTGCTCACAACTCCCTGAAGACACAGGAGGCTCTTTTAGTCCGATTCGGATCCTATTGCAGACCAGCGACTCAAGAGAGACCTGATACGCTTCCTAGGATTCACGAAACACAGGGACTAAGGCTGCATGGGGTCTGTTGCATGCCTACCTCGTTCATGAGAAAACCTGAACATTAGCTTAAGGCCAGAGGCCCCGTGTGGTTCACCCCTTCCCTGAGGACAACTGAAGTAGGAGCACTTACCGAGGAACGGCAACATCCAATCTCCTTCCAGGAAACTCACTTGTCATCACAAAGGCAACTGTGCAACAACACTGTTTCCCAGGGAGAACTGAGCCCGCAACTCTCTAAATCCCAATGAGGAAAATAAAGTTTCCCTTCAAGCCTTAGTTTCAAAATGGACCGCAGAGCATTCACCCTGTTGTTTCCATCTCTCCATGGCACGTCCAGGGTGCGCATAGCACGGAGATACTACAGTCGTTTCAACTTGCCGCATCCTAGCATTTTAACAAAAGACGCCCTTCACAGCCCTTCTTTCGGCCTATAGTTGCCCTCAACTGAGCATTGTTCACAAGGCCCGGAAAGGACGGGCAGTCCGTCGTTTACATCTTGGATCCTAGTGCAGAACCCCGTGTCCTCAGACGCCAGAAACGCTTCCTAGATTTAAAGCACCGCTTTGACAAACGCTGCCGTGAGCCTGCGGCCCGCCTATGTCCGTGACGAGAGAGGTAAGTAGAACGTTGGACTGAGGCGAGTCGTCCAGGGTTGTGGGCGTACTCACGAACAATTATGGAGGGAGGAGGACGTGGCAGGAATTGAAAGCCAAGTGCTCCTTCGTGGAAGATAACTAGTCCTCCCAAAGACGACTGTGCAGCAAAGAGAAGATGGGCAACAACAGTGTTTACCAGGTAACCCTGAGGCCGCAAACTCTCTACTTTGCAATGAGGAAAATCAACTTCCCAGGAAGACTCAATTCCCAGCAGGACAAAGCAGCATATTACCAAGTCGCATCGGACTCTCTCTTGTACATCCCGTGGACACAGTGGCTCGTGACCCTAGTCACCATTGCCATGCTGGGAGTCCTTACTGTGGTGTAAGGATATCAAGGGGAGGGCTTAGTTAGGCCTAGGTGATGGTACTTCTCTAGACTATCTACCAGTTCTGGAAAACCCTGTAGGTTTTGAAGCCGGACTTAAAGTGTAGTTGCCGCTTGAGGTAGACAGACGTCGTGGAACAGCTCCCAGGAGCAGTGGTAGGCTAATTGTATTTTCTACTGCAGCTCAGGGTTCCTCCAGAGCGCAGACACCCTTTGCATGAAGGAAGGCATGGAACGTTGATAACTGGGTTGCTTTCAAGCTATCGCAATCCAGGTGTCTAAACAACGAAGCCCTTCACTGCCCATCAGTTGGCATCTAGCTGTTCCCGACGGTAGATGGCTCAAGGCTCCCCGAAGACACAGGCAGTCCTTTCTCAGTACGTTTTGGAACCTAGCGCTGACGAGTGAGTCCAAAAGAGAGCTGATATGCTTCCTAGAGTTCAAGAACCACAGGGACTAAGGCTCTATGCAATTGGTTGTTTCGCTAAGTCTGTCATGAGAACACCTGGACGTTAGCTTGAGGCTAGAGGCCCCATGTGGTGGGCCCATTCCCTGAAGACTACTGAAGGATGACCACCTACCAAGGGATGGCAACCTCCAAGTTTCTTGCCTAGAAACTCACGTCATCACCAGGGCAATTGTGTTACGAAGAGAAGCTGTGCAGCAACAGTGTTTCTTGGGGAGAATTGAGCCCGCGGCTCTGTAAATCCCAATGAGGAAAATAAAGTTTCACTCGCAGCCTTACTTTCAAAAGGGACCACACAGAGCATTCACCCTGCTGTGTCTTTCTCTAGTTTGTACTCCCAAGGTGCGTTAGAAGGGAGATACTTGAGTTGTTTCACTTACCACATGCTAGATGTTTAGCAAAAGAAGGCCTTTACTGCCCTTCTTTTGGCATATGGTTGTCCTCAGCCGAACAGTTCTCTCAGCTCCTAGAAGCGATGGGCGGTCCCTTGTGTACATCTTGGATCCCAGTGCAGACCTGTTAGTCCTAAGACACCAGAAATGCTTCCTACACTTAAAGCACCGCTTTGACAAAAGCTGCCTGGAACCTGTTGCCTGCCTATCTATCTGTGTGACGAACAAAACAGTAACTTAGCTTGGAGCCAGTCCTCCTATATTTTTGGCTTACTCACCGACGATTGCTGAGGGATGAGCACTTAGCAGGGACTGAAAGGCCACGTTTGCCTCACGGGGGGCGGGGATATGACTTGTCCTCACAAGGCAATTGTGCAATGAAGAAAAGATAGGCCACTACACTGTTCATCAGGTAACCTTGAGGCCGCGTGTCGTCATTCCAGTGTGCCAAATAAACTTCCCATCACGGTTCAGTTTCCAAGGCGAGGGCACAGCGTCTTATGCTGCAGTTTCTGACTCCCTACTGGACGTTCAGCTGACCACCTAGACCCTTTCGTGAGTCAACTTTGTGATACACTTTGTGATACGGGGTCGTGATGGTGGTGAAAGGATTAGCAAGTCATGGGTTAGTGAGGCCGGTGTGTACAATGTATCTCCAGAGTACCTGGCTTTCAAGGGAGAGCCTGAAATTTTTCAGGCTACACTGAAAGTCCAGTGGCCGCCTGGGGTAAATTGCATCACGTGCGAGTGCCCTGAAGGCGGGGTCGGATCACTGTATGTTTTGTGTGCTCTGGGTTCGGCAGAAAAGCAGACACGTTTTGCATGAAGGAATGAACAGAACGCTGATAGCTGGCTGTTTCTAAGCTATCCCAACCTAGGTGTTTCTCTGACGAAGCCCTTCGTTGCCCATGATTGCGGCATCTAGCTGCTGCCAGCGGTGCATTGCTCACAACTCCCTGAAGACACAGGAGGCCCTTTTAGTCCGTTTCGGATCCTAGTACAGCCCCGCGACTCAAGAGAGGACCTGATATGCTTCCTAGGGTTCGAGAAACCCAGGGACTAAGGCTGCATGGGGTCTGTCGCATGCCTACCTGGTTCATGAGAAAACCTGAACATTAGCTTAAGGCCAGAGGCCCCGTGTGGTTCTCCCCTTCCCTGAGGACAACTGAAGTAGGAGCACTTACCGAGGAACGGCAACATCCAATCTCCTTCCAGGAAACTCACTGGTCATCACAAAGGCAACTGTGCAACAACACTGTTTCCCAGGGAGAACTGAGCCCGCAGCTCTCTAAATCCCAATGAGGAAAATAAAGTTTCCCTTCAAGCCTTAGTTTCAAAATGGACCGCAGAGCATTCACCCTGTTGTATCCGTCACTCCATGGCACGTCCAGGGTGCGCATAGAATGGAGATACTACATTCGTTTCAACTTGCCGCATCCTAGCATTTTAACAAAAGACGCCCTTCACAGCCCTTCTTTCAGCCTATAGTTGCCCTCAACTGAGCTTCGCTCACAAGGCCCAGAAAGGACGGGCAGTCCGTCGTTTACATCTTGGATCCTAGTGCAGACCCCCGTGTCCTAAGACACCAGAAACGCTTCCTAGATTTAAAGCACCGCTTTGACAAAGGCTGCCGTGAGCTTGCGGCCCGCCTATGTCTGTGATGAGAGACGTAGAACGTTGGCTTGAGGCGAGTCGTCCGGGGTTGTGGGCGTACTCACGAATGATTTTTGAGGGAGGAGGCCGTGGCAGGAATTGAAAGCCAAGTGCTCTTTCGTGGAAGATAA
Organism: Orcinus orca; assembly: GCF_937001465.1. Lineage (NCBI taxonomy): Eukaryota > Metazoa > Chordata > Mammalia > Artiodactyla > Delphinidae > Orcinus > Orcinus orca. The sequence continues at coordinate 58,295,523 of NC_064568.1, read as the reverse complement.
CTAGTCCTCCCAAAGACGACTGTGCAGCAAAGAGAAGATGGGCAACAACAGTGTTTACCAGGTAACCCTGAGGCCGCAAACTCTCTACTTTGCAATGAGGAAAATCAACTTCCCAGGAAGACTCAATTCCCAGCAGGACAAAGCAGCATATTACCAAGTCGCATCGGACTCTCTCTTGTACATCCCGTGGACACAGTGGCTCGTGACCCTAGTCACCATTGCCATGCTGGGAGTCCTTACTGTGGTGTAAGGATATCAAGGGGAGGGCTTAGTTAGGCCTAGGTGACGGTACTTCTCTAGACTATCTACCAGTTCTGGAAAACCCTGTAGGTTTTGAAGCCGGACTTAAAGTGTAGTTGCCGCTTGAGGTAGACAGACGTCGTGGAGCAGCTCCCAGGAGCAGTGGTAGGCTAATTGTATTTTCTACTGCAGCTCAGGGTTCCTCCAGAGCGCAGACACCCTTTGCATGAAGGAAGGCATGGAACGTTGATAACTGGGTTGCTTTCAAGCTATCGCAATCCAGGTGTCTAAACAACGAAGCCCTTCACTGCCCATCAGTTGGCATCTAGCTGTTCCCGACGGTAGATGGCTCAAGGCTCCCCGAAGACACAGGCAGTCCTTTCTCAGTACGTTTTGGAACCTAGCGCTGACAAGTGAGTCCAAAAGAGAGCTGATATGCTTCCTAGAGTTCAAGAACCACAGGGACTAAGGCTCTATGCAATCGGTTGTTTCGCTAAGTCTGTCATGAGAACACCTGGACGTTAGCTTGAGGCTAGAGGCCCCATGTGGTGGGCCCATTCCCTGAAGACTACTGAAGGATGACCACCTACCAAGGGATGGCAACCTCCAAGTTTCTTGCCTAGAAACTCACGTCATCACCAGGGCAATTGTGTTACGAAGAGAAGCTGTGCAGCAACAGTGTTTCTTGGGGAGAATTGAGCCCGCGGCTCTGTAAATCCCAATGAGGAAAATAAAGTTTCACTCGCAGCCTTACTTTCAAAAGGGACCACACAGAGCATTCACCCTGCTGTGTCTTTCTCTAGTTTGTACTCCCAAGGTGCGTTAGAAGGGAGATACTTGAGTTGTTTCACTTACCACATGCTAGATGTTTAGCAAAAGAAGGCCTTTACTGCCCTTCTTTTGGCATATGGTTGTCCTCAGCCGAACAGTTCTCTCAGCTCCTAGAAGCGATGGGCGGTCCCTTGTGTACATCTTGGATCCCAGTGCAGACCTGTTAGTCCTAAGACACCAGAAATGCTTCCTACACTTAAAGCACCGCTTTGACAAACGCTGCCTGGAACCTGTTGCCTGCCTATCTATCTGTGTGACGAACAAAACAGTAACTTAGCTTGGAGCCAGTCCTCCTATATTTTTGGCTTACTCACCGACGATTGCTGAGGGATGAGCACTTAGCAGGGACTGAAAGGCCACGTTTGCCTCACGGGGGGCGGGGATATGACTTGTCCTCACAAGGCAATTGTGCAACGAAGAAAAGATAGGCCACTACACTGTTCATCAGGTAACCTTGAGGCCGCGTGTCGTCATTCCAGTGTGCCAAATAAACTTCCCATCACGGTTCAGTTTCCAAGGCGAGGGCACAGCGTCTTATGCTGCAGTTTCTGACTCCCTACTGGACGTTCAGCTGACCACCTAGACCCTTTCGTGAGTCAACTTTGTGATACACTTTGTGATACGGGGTCGTGATGGTGGTGAAAGGATTAGCAAGTCATGGGTTAGTGAGGCCGGTGTGTACAATGTATCTCCAGAGTACCTGGCTTTCAAGGGAGAGCCTGAAATTTTTCAGGCTACACTGAAAGTCCAGTGGCCGCCTGGGGTAAATTGCATCACGGGCGAGTGCCCTGAAGGCGGGGTCGAATCACTGTATGTTTTGTGTGCTCTGGGTTCGGCAGAAAAGCAGACACGTTTTGCATGAAGGAATGAACAGAACGCTGATAGCTGGCTGTTTCTAAGCTATCCCAACCTAGGTGTTTCTCCGACGAACCCCTTCACTGCCCATGACTCGGCATCTAGCTACTGCCAGCGGTGCATTGCTCACAACTCCCTGAAGACACAGGAGGCTCTTTTAGTCCGATTCGGATCCTATTGCAGACCGGCGACTCAAGAGAGACCTGATACGCTTCCTAGGATTCAAGAAACACAGGGACTAAGGCTGCATGGGGTCTGTTGCATGCCTACCTCGTTCATGAGAAAACCTGAACATTAGCTTAAGGCCAGAGGCCCCGTGTGGTTCTCCCCTTCCCTGAGGACAACCAAAGTAGGAGCACTTACCGAGGAACGGCAACATCCAATCTCCTTCCAGGAAACTCACTTGTCATCACAAAGGCAACTGTGCAACAACACTGTTTCCCAGGGAGAACTGAGCCCGCAACTCTCTAAATCCCAATGAGGAAAATAAAGTTTCCCTTCAAGCCTTAGTTTCAAAATGGACCGCAGAGCATTCACCCTGTTGTTTCCATCTCTCCATGGCACGTCCAGGGTGCGCATAGCACGGAGATACTACAGTCGTTTCAACTTGCCGCATCCTAGCATTTTAACAAAAGACGCCCTTCACAGCCCTTCTTTCGGCCTATAGTTGCCCTCAACTGAGCATTGTTCACAAGGCCCGGAAAGGACGGGCAGTCCGTCGTTTACATCTTGGATCCTAGTGCAGAACCCCGTGTCCTCAGACGTCAGAAACGTTTCCTAGATTTAAAGCACCGCTTTGACAAACGCTGCCGTGAGCCTGCGGCCCGCCTATGTCTGTGACGAGAGAAGTAAGTAGAACGTTGGACTGAGGCGAGTCGACCAGGGTTGTGGGCGTACTCACGAACAATTATGGAGGGATGAGGACGTGGCAGGAATTGAAAGCCAAGTGCTCCTTCGTGGAAGATAACTAGTCCTCCCAAAGACGACTGTGCAACAAAGAGAAGATGGGCAACAACAGTGTTTACCAGGTAACCCTGAGGCCGCAAACTCTCTACTTTGCAATGAGGAAAATCAACTTCCCAGAAAGACTCAATTCCCAGCAGGACAAAGCAGCATATTACCAAGTCGCATCAGACTCTCTCTTGTACATCCCGTGGACACAGTGGATCGTGACCCTAGTCACCATTGCCATGCTGGGAGTCCTGACTGTGTTGTAAGGATATCAAGGTGAGGGCTTAGTTAGGCCTAGGTGACGGTACTTCTCTAGACTATCTACCAGTTCTGGAAAACCCTGTAGGTTTTGAAGCCGGACTTAAAGTGTAGTTGCCGCTTGAGGTAGACAGACGTCGTGGAGCAGCTCCCAGGAGCAGTGGTAAGCTAATTGTATTTTCTACTGCAGCTCAGGGTTCCTCCAGAGCGCAGACACCCTTTGCATGAAGGAAGGCATGGAACGTTGATAACTGGGTTGCTTTCAAGCTATCGCAATCCAGGTGTCTAAACAACGAAGCCCTTCACTGCCCACCAGTCGGCACCTAGCTGTTCCCGACGGTAGATGGCTCACGGCTCTCCGAAGACACAGGCAGTCCTTTCTCACTATGTTTCGGGACCCAGCGCCGACCCGCGTGTCCAAAAGAGAGCTGATATGCTTCCTAGAGTTCAAGAACCACAGGGACTAAGGCTCTATGCAATCGGTTGTTTCGCTAAGTCTGTCATGAGAACACCTGGACGTTAGCTTGAGGCTAGAGGCCCCATGTGGTGGGCCCATTCCCTGAAGACTACTGAAGGATGACCACCTACCAAGGGATGGCAACCTCCAAGTTTCTTGCCTAGAAACTCACGTCATCACCAGGGCAATTGTGTTACGAAGAGAAGCTGTGCAGCAACAGTGTTTCTTGGGGAGAATTGAGCCCGCGGCTCTGTAAATCCCAATGAGGAAAATAAAGTTTCACTCGCAGCCTTACTTTCAAAAGGGACCACACAGAGCATTCACCCTGCTGTGTCTTTCTCTAGTTTGTACTCCCAAGGTGCGTTAGAAGGGAGATACTTGAGTTGTTTCACTTACCACATGCTAGATGTTTAGCAAAAGAAGGCCTTTACTGCCCTTCTTTTGGCATATGGTTGTCCTCAGCCGAACAGTTCTCTCAGCTCCTAGAAGCGATGGGCGGTCCCTTGTGTACATCTTGGATCCCAGTGCAGACCTGTTAGTCCTAAGACACCAGAAATGCTTCCTACACTTAAAGCACCGCTTTGACAAACGCTGCCTGGAACCTGTTGCCTGCCTATCTATCTGTGTGACGAACAAAACAGTAACTTAGCTTGGAGCCAGTCCTCCTATATTTTTGGCTTACTCACCGACGATTGCTGAGGGATGAGCACTTAGCAGGGACTGAAAGGCCACGTTTGCCTCACGGGGGGCGGGGATATGACTTGTCCTCACAAGGCAATTGTGCAATGAAGAAAAGATAGGCCACTACACTGTTCATCAGGTAACCTTGAGGCCACGTGTCGTCATTCCAGTGTGCCAAATAAACTTCCCATCACGGTTCAGTTTCCAAGGCGAGGGCACAGCGTCTTATGCTGCAGTTTCTGACTCCCTACTGGACGTTCAGCTGACCACCTAGACCCTTTCGTGAGTCAACTTTGTGATACACTTTGTGATACGGGGTCGTGATGGTGGTGAAAGGATTAGCAAGTCATGGGTTAGTGAGGCCGGTGTGTACAATGTATCTCCAGAGTACCTGGCTTTCAAGGGAGAGCCTGAAATTTTTCAGGCTACACTGAAAGTCCAGTGGCCGCCTGGGGTAAATTGCATCACGTGCGAGGGCCCTGAAGGCGGGGTCGAATCACTGTATGTTTTGTGTGCTCTGGGTTCGGCAGAAAAGCAGACACGTTTTGCATGAAGGAATGAACAGAACGCTCATAGCTGGCTGTTTCTAAGCTATCCCAACCTAGGTGTTTCTCTGACGAAGCCCTTCGCTGCCCATGATTGCGGCATCTAGCTGCTGCCAGCGGTGCATTGCTCACAACTCCCTGAAGACACAGGAGGCCCTTTTAGTCCGTTTCGGATCCTAGTACAGCCCCGCGACTCAAGAGAGGACCTGATATGCTTCCTAGGGTTCGAGAAACCCAGGGACTAAGGCTGCATGGGGTCTGTCGCATGCCTACCTGGTTCATGAGAAAACCTGAACATTAGCTTAAGGCCAGAGGCGCCGTGTGGTTCTCCCCTTCCCTGAGGACAACTGAAGTAGGAGCACTTACCGAGGAACGGCAACATCCAATCTCCTTCCAGGAAACTCACTTGTCATCACAAAGGCAACTGTGCAACAACACTGTTTCCCAGGGAGAACTGAGCCCGCAGCTCTCTAAATCCCAATGAGGAAAATAAAGTTTCCCTTCAAGCCTTAGTTTCAAAATGGACCGCAGAGCATTCACCCTGTTGTATCCGTCACTCCATGGCACGTCCAAGGTGCGCATAGAACGGAGATACTACATTCGTTTCAACTTGCCGCATCCTAGCATTTTAACAAAAGACGCCCTTCACAGCCCTTCTTTCAGCCTATAGTTGCCCTCAACTGAGCTTCGCTCACAAGGCCCAGAAAGGACGGGCAGTCCGTCGTTTACATCTTGGATCCTAGTGCAGACCCCCGTGTCCTAAGACACCAGAAACGCTTCCTAGATTTAAAGCACCGCTTTGACAAAGGCTGCCGTGAGCTTGCGGCCCGCCTATGTCTGTGATGAGAGACGTAGAACGTTGGCTTGAGGCGAGTCGTCCGGGCTTGTGGGCGTACTCACGAATGATTTTTGAGGGAGGAGGCCGTGGCAGGAATTGAAAGCCAAGTGCTCTTTCGTGGAAGATAACTAGTCCTCCCAAAGACGACTGTGCAGCAAAGAGAAGATGGGCAACAACAGTGTTTACCAGGTAACCCTGAGGCCGCAAACTCTCTACTTTGCAATGAGGAAAATCAACTTCCCAGGAAGACTCAATTCCCAGCAGGACAAAGCAGCATATTACCAAGTCGCATCGGACTCTCTCTTGTACATCCCGTGGACACAGTGGCTCGTGACCCTAGTCACCATTGCCATGCTGGGAGTCCTTACTGTGGTGTAAGGATATCAAGGGGAGGGCTTAGTTAGGCCTAGGTGACGGTACTTCTCTAGACTATCTACCAGTTCTGGAAAACCCTGTAGGTTTTGAAGCCGGACTTAAAGTGTAGTTGCCGCTTGAGGTAGACAGACGTCGTGGAGCAGCTCCCAGGAGCAGTGGTAGGCTAATTGTATTTTCTACTGCAGCTCAGGGTTCCTCCAGAGTGCAGACACCCTTTGCATGAAGGAAGGCATGGAACGTTGATAACTGGGTTGCTTTCAAGCTATCGCAATCCAGGTGTCTAAACAACGAAGCCCTTCACTGCCCATCAGTTGGCATCTAGCTGTTCCCGACGGTAGATGGCTCAAGGCTCCCCGAAGACACAGGCAGTCCTTTCTCAGTACGTTTTGGAACCTAGCGCTGACAAGTGAGTCCAAAAGAGAGCTGATATGCTTCCTAGAGTTCAAGAACCACAGGGACTAAGGCTCTATGCAATCGGTTGTTTCGCTAAGTCTGTCATGAGAACACCTGGACGTTAGCTTGAGGCTAGAGGCCCCATGTGGTGGGCCCATTCCCTGAAGACTACTGAAGGATGACCACCTACCAAGGGATGGCAACCTCCAAGTTTCTTGCCTAGAAACTCACGTCATCACCAGGGCAATTGTGTTACGAAGAGAAGCTGTGCAGCAACAGTGTTTCTTGGGGAGAATTGAGCCCGCGGCTCTGTAAATCCCAATGAGGAAAATAAAGTTTCACTCGCAGCCTTACTTTCAAAAGGGACCACACAGAGCATTCACCCTGCTGTGTCTTTCTCTAGTTTGTACTCCCAAGGTGCGTTAGAAGGGAGATACTTGAGTTGTTTCACTTACCACATGCTAGATGTTTAGCAAAAGAAGGCCTTTACTGCCCTTCTTTTGGCATATGGTTGTCCTCAGCCGAACAGTTCTCTCAGCTCCTAGAAGCGATGGGCGGTCCCTTGTGTACATCTTGGATCCCAGTGCAGACCTGTTAGTCCTAAGACACCAGAAATGCTTCCTACACTTAAAGCACCGCTTTGACAAACGCTGCCTGGAACCTGTTGCCTGCCTATCTATCTGTGTGACGAACAAAACAGTAACTTAGCTTGGAGCCAGTCCTCCTATATTTTTGGCTTACTCACCGACGATTGCTGAGGGATGAGCACTTAGCAGGGACTGAAAGGCCACGTTTGCCTCACGGGGGGCGGGGATATGACTTGTCCTCACAAGGCAATTGTGCAATGAAGAAAAGATAGGCCACTACACTGTTCATCAGGTAACCTTGAGGCCGCGTGTCGTCATTCCAGTGTGCCAAATAAACTTCCCATCACGGTTCAGTTTCCAAGGCGAGGGCACAGCGTCTTATGCTGCAGTTTCTGACTCCCTACTGGACGTTCAGCTGACCACCTAGACCCTTTCGTGAGTCAACTTTGTGATACACTTTGTGATACGGGGTCGTGATGGTGGTGAAAGGATTAGCAAGTCATGGGTTAGTGAGGCCGGTGTGTACAATGTATCTCCAGAGTACCTGGCTTTCAAGGGAGAGCCTGAAATTTTTCAGGCTACACTGAAAGTCCAGTGGCTGCCTGGGGTAAATTGCATCACGTGCGAGTGCCCTGAAGGCGGGGTCGAATCACTGTATGTTTTGTGTGCTCTGGGTTCGGCAGAAAAGCAGACACGTTTTGCATGAAGGAATGAACAGAACGCTGATAGCTGGCTGTTTCTAAGCTATCCCAACCTAGGTGTTTCTCTGACGAAGCCCTTCGCTGCCCATGATTGCGGCATCTAGCTGCTGCCAGCGGTGCATTGCTCACAACTCCCTGAAGACACAGGAGGCCCTTTTAGTCCGTTTCGGATCCTAGTACAGCCCCGCGACTCAAGAGAGGACATGATATGCTTCCTAGGGTTCGAGAAACCCAGGGACTAAGGCTGCATGGGGTCTGTCGCATGCCTACCTGGTTCATGAGAAAACCTGAACATTAGCTTAAGGCCAGAGGCGCCGTGTGGTTCTCCCCTTCCCTGAGGACAACTGAAGTAGGAGCACTTACCGAGGAACGGCAACATCCAATCTCCTTCCAGGAAACTCACTTGTCATCACAAAGGCAACTGTGCAACAACACTGTTTCCCAGGGAGAACTGAGCCCGCAGCTCTCTAAATCCCAATGAGGAAAATAAAGTTTCCCTTCAAGCCTTAGTTTCAAAATGGACCGCAGAGCATTCACCCTGTTGTATCCGTCACTCCATGGCACGTCCAAGGTGCGCATAGAACGGAGATACTACATTCGTTTCAACTTGCCGCATCCTAGCATTTTAACAAAAGACGCCCTTCACAGCCCTTCTTTCAGCCTATAGTTGCCCTCAACTGAGCTTCGCTCACAAGGCCCAGAAAGGACGGGCAGTCCGTCGTTTACATCTTGGATCCTAGTGCAGACCCCCGTGTCCTAAGACACCAGAAACGCTTCCTAGATTTAAAGCACCGCTTTGACAAAGGCTGCCGTGAGCTTGCGGCCCGCCTATGTCTGTGATGAGAGACGTAGAACGTTGGCTTGAGGCGAGTCGTCCGGGCTTGTGGGCGTACTCACGAATGATTTTTGAGGGAGGAGGCCGTGGCAGGAATTGAAAGCCAAGTGCTCTTTCGTGGAAGATAACTAGTCCTCCCAAAGACGACTGTGCAGCAAAGAGAAGATGGGCAACAACAGTGTTTACCAGGTAACCCTGAGGCCGCAAACTCTCTACTTTGCAATGAGGAAAATCAACTTCCCAGGAAGACTCAATTCCCAGCAGGACAAAGCAGCATATTACCAAGTCGCATCGGACTCTCTCTTGTCCATCCCGTGGACACAGTGGCTCGTGACCCTAGTCACCATTGCCATGCTGGGAGTCCTTACTGTGGTGTAAGGATATCAAGGGGAGGGCTTAGTTAGGCCTAGGTGACGGTACTTCTCTAGACTATCTACCAGTTCTGGAAAACCCTGTAGGTTTTGAAGCCGGACTTAAAGTGTAGTTGCCGCTTGAGGTAGACAGACGTCGTGGAGCAGCTCCCAGGAGCAGTGGTAGGCTAATTGTATTTTCTACTGCAGCTCAGGGTTCCTCCAGAGTGCAGACACCCTTTGCATGAAGGAAGGCATGGAACGTTGATAACTGGGTTGCTTTCAAGCTATCGCAATCCAGGTGTCTAAACAACGAAGCCCTTCACTGCCCATCAGTTGGCATCTAGCTGTTCCCGACGGTAGATGGCTCAAGGCTCCCCGAAGACACAGGCAGTCCTTTCTCAGTACGTTTTGGAACCTAGCGCTGACAAGTGAGTCCAAAAGAGAGCTGATATGCTTCCTAGAGTTCAAGAACCACAGGGACTAAGGCTCTATGCAATCGGTTGTTTCGCTAAGTCTGTCATGAGAACACCTGGACGTTAGCTTGAGGCTAGAGGCCCCATGTGGTGGGCCCATTCCCTGAAGACTACTGAAGGATGACCACCTACCAAGGGATGGCAACCTCCAAGTTTCTTGCCTAGAAACTCACGTCATCACCAGGGCAATTGTGTTACGAAGAGAAGCTGTGCAGCAACAGTGTTTCTTGGGGAGAATTGAGCCCGCGGCTCTGTAAATCCCAATGAGGAAAATAAAGTTTCACTCGCAGCCTTACTTTCAAAAGGGACCACACAGAGCATTCACCCTGCTGTGTCTTTCTCTAGTTTGTACTCCCAAGGTGCGTTAGAAGGGAGATACTTGAGTTGTTTCACTTACCACATGCTAGATGTTTAGCAAAAGAAGGCCTTTACTGCCCTTCTTTTGGCATATGGTTGTCCTCAGCCGAACAGTTCTCTCAGCTCCTAGAAGCGATGGGCGGTCCCTTGTGTACATCTTGGATCCCAGTGCAGACCTGTTAGTCCTAAGACACCAGAAATGCTTCCTACACTTAAAGCACCGCTTTGACAAACGCTGCCTGGAACCTGTTGCCTGCCTATCTATCTGTGTGACGAACAAAACAGTAACTTAGCTTGGAGCCAGTCCTCCTATATTTTTGGCTTACTCACCGACGATTGCTGAGGGATGAGCACTTAGCAGGGACTGAAAGGCCACGTTTGCCTCACGGGGGGCGGGGATATGACTTGTCCTCACAAGGCAATTGTGCAATGAAGAAAAGATAGGCCACTACACTGTTCATCAGGTAACCTTGAGGCCGCGTGTCGTCATTCCAGTGTGCCAAATAAACTTCCCATCACGGTTCAGTTTCCAAGGCGAGGGCACAGCGTCTTATGCTGCAGTTTCTGACTCCCTACTGGACGTTCAGCTGACCACCTAGACCCTTTCGTGAGTCAACTTTGTGATACACTTTGTGATACGGGGTCGTGATGGTGGTGAAAGGATTAGCAAGTCATGGGTTAGTGAGGCCGGTGTGTACAATGTATCTCCAGAGTACCTGGCTTTCAAGGGAGAGCCTGAAAATTTTTCAGGCTACACTGAAAGTCCAGTGGCCGCCTGGGGTAAATTGCATCACGTGCGAGTGCCCTGAAGGCGGGGTCGAATCACTGTATGTTTTGTGTGCTCTGGGTTCGGCAGAAAAGCAGACACGTTTTGCATGAAGGAATGAACAGAACGCTGATAGCTGGCTGTTTCTAAGCTATCCCAACCTAGGTGTTTCTCTGACGAAGCCCTTCGCTGCCCATGATTGCGGCATCTAGCTGCTGCCAGCGGTGCATTGCTCACAACTCCCTGAAGACACAGGAGGCCCTTTTAGTCCGTTTCGGATCCTAGTACAGCCCCGCGACTCAAGAGAGGACCTGATATGCTTCCTAGGGTTCGAGAAACCCAGGGACTAAGGCTGCATGGGGTCTGTCGCATGCCTACCTGGTTCATGAGAAAACCTGAACATTAGCTTAAGGCCAGAGGCCCCGTGTGGTTCTCCCCTTCCCTGAGGACAACTGAAGTAGGAGCACTTACCGAGGAACGGCAACATCCAATCTCCTTCCAGGAAACTCACTTGTCATCACAAAGGCAACTGTGCAACAACACTGTTTCCCAGGGAGAACTGAGCCCGCAGCTCTCTAAATCCCAATGAGGAAAATAAAGTTTCCCTTCAAGCCTTAGTTTCAAAATGGACCGCAGAGCATTCACCCTGTTGTATCCGTCACTCCATGGCACGTCCAAGGTGCGCATAGAACGGAGATACTACATTCGTTTCAACTTGCCGCATCCTAGCATTTTAACAAAAGACGCCCTTCACAGCCCTTCTTTCAGCCTATAGTTGCCCTCAACTGAGCTTCGCTCACAAGGCCCAGAAAGGACGGGCAGTCCGTCTTTTTCATCTTGGATCCTAGTGCAGACCCCCGTGTCCTAAGACACCAGAAACGCTTCCTAGATTTAAAGCACCGCTTTGACAAAGGCTGCCGTGAGCTTGCGGCCCGCCTATGTCTGTGATGAGAGACGTAGAACGTTGGCTTGAGGCGAGTCGTCCGGGGTTGTGGGCGTACTCACGAATGATTTTTGAGGGAGGAGGCCGTGGCAGGAATTGAAAGCCAAGTGCTCTTTCGTGGAAGATAACTAGTCCTCCCAAAGACGACTGTGCAGCAAAGAGAAGATGGGCAACAACAGTGTTTACCAGGTAACCCTGAGGCCGCAAACTCTCTACTTTGCAATGAGGAAAATCAACTTCCCAGGAAGACTCAATTCCCAGCAGGACAAAGCAGCATATTACCAAGTCGCATCGGACTCTCTCTTGTACATCCCGTGGACACAGTGGCTCGTGACCCTAGTCACCATTGCCATGCTGGGAGTCCTTACTGTGGTGTAAGGATATCAAGGGGAGGGCTTAGTTAGGCCTAGGTGACGGTACTTCTCTAGACTATCTACCAGTTCTGGAAAACCCTGTAGGTTTTGAAGCCGGACTTAAAGTGTAGTTGCCGCTTGAGGTAGACAGACGTCGTGGAGCAGCTCCCAGGAGCAGTGGTAGGCTAATTGTATTTTCTACTGCAGCTCAGGGTTCCTCCAGAGCGCAGACACCCTTTGCATGAAGGAAGGCATGGAACGTTGATAACTGGGTTGCTTTCAAGCTATCGCAATCCAGGTGTCTAAACAACGAAGCCCTTCACTGCCCATCAGTTGGCATCTAGCTGTTCCCGACGGTAGATGGCTCAAGGCTCCCCGAAGACACAGGCAGTCCTTTCTCAGTACGTTTTGGAACCTAGCGCTGACAAGTGAGTCCAAAAGAGAGCTGATATGCTTCCTAGAGTTCAAGAACCACAGGGACTAAGGCTCTATGCAATCGGTTGTTTCGCTAAGTCTGTCATGAGAACACCTGGACGTTAGCTTGAGGCTAGAGGCCCCATGTGGTGGGCCCATTCCCTGAAGACTACTGAAGGATGACCACCTACCAAGGGATGGCAACCTCCAAGTTTCTTGCCTAGAAACTCACGTCATCACCAGGGCAATTGTGTTACGAAGAGAAGCTGTGCAGCAACAGTGTTTCTTGGGGAGAATTGAGCCCGCGGCTCTGTAAATCCCAATGAGGAAAATAAAGTTTCACTCGCAGCCTTACTTTCAAAAGGGACCACACAGAGCATTCACCCTGCTGTGTCTTTCTCTAGTTTGTACTCCCAAGGTGCGTTAGAAGGGAGATACTTGAGTTGTTTCACTTACCACATGCTAGATGTTTAGCAAAAGAAGGCCTTTACTGCCCTTCTTTTGGCATATGGTTGTCCTCAGCCGAACAGTTCTCTCAGCTCCTAGAAGCGATGGGCGGTCCCTTGTGTACATCTTGGATCCCAGTGCAGACCTGTTAGTCCTAAGACACCAGAAATGCTTCCTACACTTAAAGCACCGCTTTGACAAACGCTGCCTGGAACCTGTTGCCTGCCTATCTATCTGTGTGACGAACAAAACAGTAACTTAGCTTGGAGCCAGTCCTCCTATATTTTTGGCTTACTCACCGACGATTGCTGAGGGATGAGCACTTAGCAGGGACTGAAAGGCCACGTTTGCCTCACGGGGGGCGGGGATATGACTTGTCCTCACAAGGCAATTGTGCAATGAAGAAAAGATAGGCCACTACACTGTTCATCAGGTAACCTTGAGGCCGCGTGTCGTCATTCCAGTGTGCCAAATAAACTTCCCATCACGGTTCAGTTTCCAAGGCGAGGGCACAGCGTCTTATGCTGCAGTTTCTGACTCCCTACTGGACGTTCAGCTGACCACCTAGACCCTTTCGTGAGTCAACTTTGTGATACACTTTGTGATACGGGGTCGTGATGGTGGTGAAAGGATTAGCAAGTCATGGGTTAGTGAGGCCGGTGTGTACAATGTATCTCCAGAGTACCTGGCTTTCAAGGGAGAGCCTGAAATTTTTCAGGCTACACTGAAAGTCCAGTGGCCGCCTGGGGTAAATTGCATCACGTGCGAGTGCCCTGAAGGCGGGGTCGAATCACTGTATGTTTTGTGTGCTCTGGGTTCGGCAGAAAAGCAGACACGTTTTGCATGAAGGAATGAACAGAACGCTGATAGCTGGCTGTTTCTAAGCTATCCCAACCTAGGTGTTTCTCTGACGAAGCCCTTCGCTGCCCATGATTGCGGCATCTAGCTGCTGCCAGCGGTGCATTGCTCACAACTCCCTGAAGACACAGGAGGCCCTTTTAGTCCGTTTCGGATCCTAGTACAGCCCCGCGACTCAAGAGAGGACATGATATGCTTCCTAGGGTTCGAGAAACCCAGGGACTAAGGCTGCATGGGGTCTGTCGCATGCCTACCTGGTTCATGAGAAAACCTGAACATTAGCTTAAGGCCAGAGGCGCCGTGTGGTTCTCCCCTTCCCTGAGGACAACTGAAGTAGGAGCACTTACCGAGGAACGGCAACATCCAATCTCCTTCCAGGAAACTCACTTGTCATCACAAAGGCAACTGTGCAACAACACTGTTTCCCAGGGAGAACTGAGCCCGCAGCTCTCTAAATCCCAATGAGGAAAATAAAGTTTCCCTTCAAGCCTTAGTTTCAAAATGGACCGCAGAGCATTCACCCTGTTGTATCCGTCACTCCATGGCACGTCCAAGGTGCGCATAGAACGGAGATACTACATTCGTTTCAACTTGCCGCATCCTAGCATTTTAACAAAAGACGCCCTTCACAGCCCTTCTTTCAGCCTATAGTTGCCCTCAACTGAGCTTCGCTCACAAGGCCCAGAAAGGACGGGCAGTCCGTCGTTTACATCTTGGATCCTAGTGCAGACCCCCGTGTCCTAAGACACCAGAAACGCTTCCTAGATTTAAAGCACCGCTTTGACAAAGGCTGCCGTGAGCTTGCGGCCCGCCTATGTCTGTGATGAGAGACGTAGAACGTTGGCTTGAGGCGAGTCGTCCGGGCTTGTGGGCGTACTCACGAATGATTTTTGAGGGAGGAGGCCGTGGCAGGAATTGAAAGCCAAGTGCTCTTTCGTGGAAGATAACTAGTCCTCCCAAAGACGACTGTGCAGCAAAGAGAAGATGGGCAACAACAGTGTTTACCAGGTAACCCTGAGGCCGCAAACTCTCTACTTTGCAATGAGGAAAATCAACTTCCCAGGAAGACTCAATTCCCAGCAGGACAAAGCAGCATATTACCAAGTCGCATCGGACTCTCTCTTGTACATCCCGTGGACACAGTGGCTCGTGACCCTAGTCACCATTGCCATGCTGGGAGTCCTTACTGTGGTGTAAGGATATCAAGGGGAGGGCTTAGTTAGGCCTAGGTGACGGTACTTCTCTAGACTATCTACCAGTTCTGGAAAACCCTGTAGGTTTTGAAGCCGGACTTAAAGTGTAGTTGCCGCTTGAGGTAGACAGACGTCGTGGAGCAGCTCCCAGGAGCAGTGGTAGGCTAATTGTATTTTCTACTGCAGCTCAGGGTTCCTCCAGAGCGCAGACACCCTTTGCATGAAGGAAGGCATGGAACGTTGATAACTGGGTTGCTTTCAAGCTATCGCAATCCAGGTGTCTAAACAACGAAGCCCTTCACTGCCCATCAGTTGGCATCTAGCTGTTCCCGACGGTAGATGGCTCAAGGCTCCCCGAAGACACAGGCAGTCCTTTCTCAGTACGTTTTGGAACCTAGCGCTGACAAGTGAGTCCAAAAGAGAGCTGATATGCTTCCTAGAGTTCAAGAACCACAGGGACTAAGGCTCTATGCAATCGGTTGTTTCGCTAAGTCTGTCATGAGAACACCTGGACGTTAGCTTGAGGCTAGAGGCCCCATGTGGTGGGCCCATTCCCTGAAGACTACTGAAGGATGACCACCTACCAAGGGATGGCAACCTCCAAGTTTCTTGCCTAGAAACTCACGTCATCACCAGGGCAATTGTGTTACGAAGAGAAGCTGTGCAGCAACAGTGTTTCTTGGGGAGAATTGAGCCCGCGGCTCTGTAAATCCCAATGAGGAAAATAAAGTTTCACTCGCAGCCTTACTTTCAAAAGGGACCACACAGAGCATTCACCCTGCTGTGTCTTTCTCTAGTTTGTACTCCCAAGGTGCGTTAGAAGGGAGATACTTGAGTTGTTTCACTTACCACATGCTAGATGTTTAGCAAAAGAAGGCCTTTACTGCCCTTCTTTTGGCATATGGTTGTCCTCAGCCGAACAGTTCTCTCAGCTCCTAGAAGCGATGGGCGGTCCCTTGTGTACATCTTGGATCCCAGTGCAGACCTGTTAGTCCTAAGACACCAGAAATGCTTCCTACACTTAAAGCACCGCTTTGACAAACGCTGCCTGGAACCTGTTGCCTGCCTATCTATCTGTGTGACGAACAAAACAGTAACTTAGCTTGGAGCCAGTCCTCCTATATTTTTGGCTTACTCACCGACGATTGCTGAGGGATGAGCACTTAGCAGGGACTGAAAGGCCACGTTTGCCTCACGGGGGGCGGGGATATGACTTGTCCTCACAAGGCAATTGTGCAACGAAGAAAAGATAGGCCACTACACTGTTCATCAGGTAACCTTGAGGCCGCGTGTCGTCATTCCAGTGTGCCAAATAAACTTCCCATCACGGTTCAGTTTCCAAGGCGAGGGCACAGCGTCTTATGCTGCAGTTTCTGACTCCCTACTGGACGTTCAGCTGACCACCTAGACCCTTTCGTGAGTCAACTTTGTGATACACTTTGTGATACGGGGTCGTGATGGTGGTGAAAGGATTAGCAAGTCATGGGTTAGTGAGGCCGGTGTGTACAATGTATCTCCAGAGTACCTGGCTTTCAAGGGAGAGCCTGAAAATTTTTCAGGCTACACTGAAAGTCCAGTGGCCGCCTGGGGTAAATTGCATCACGTGCGAGTGCCCTGAAGGCGGGGTCGAATCACTGTATGTTTTGTGTGCTCTGGGTTCGGCAGAAAAGCAGACACGTTTTGCATGAAGGAATGAACAGAACGCTGATAGCTGGCTGTTTCTAAGCTATCCCAACCTAGGTGTTTCTCTGACGAAGCCCTTCGCTGCCCATGATTGCGGCATCTAGCTGCTGCCAGCGGTGCATTGCTCACAACTCCCTGAAGACACAGGAGGCCCTTTTAGTCCGTTTCGGATCCTAGTACAGCCCCGCGACTCAAGAGAGGACCTGATATGCTTCCTAGGGTTCGAGAAACCCAGGGACTAAGGCTGCATGGGGTCTGTCGCATGCCTACCTGGTTCATGAGAAAACCTGAACATTAGCTTAAGGCCAGAGGCCCCGTGTGGTTCTCCCCTTCCCTGAGGACAACTGAAGTAGGAGCACTTACCGAGGAACGGCAACATCCAATCTCCTTCCAGGAAACTCACTTGTCATCACAAAGGCAACTGTGCAACAACACTGTTTCCCAGGGAGAACTGAGCCCGCAGCTCTCTAAATCCCAATGAGGAAAATAAAGTTTCCCTTCAAGCCTTAGTTTCAAAATGGACCGCAGAGCATTCACCCTGTTGTATCCGTCACTCCATGGCACGTCCAAGGTGCGCATAGAACGGAGATACTACATTCGTTTCAACTTGCCGCATCCTAGCATTTTAACAAAAGACGCCCTTCACAGCCCTTCTTTCAGCCTATAGTTGCCCTCAACTGAGCTTCGCTCACAAGGCCCAGAAAGGACGGGCAGTCCGTCGTTTACATCTTGGATCCTAGTGCAGACCCCCGTGTCCTAAGACACCAGAAACGCTTCCTAGATTTAAAGCACCGCTTTGACAAAGGCTGCCGTGAGCTTGCGGCCCGCCTATGTCTGTGATGAGAGACGTAGAACGTTGGCTTGAGGCGAGTCGTCCGGGGTTGTGGGCGTACTCACGAATGATTTTTGAGGGAGGAGGCCGTGGCAGGAATTGAAAGCCAAGTGCTCTTTCGTGGAAGATAACTAGTCCTCCCAAAGACGACTGTGCAGCAAAGAGAAGATGGGCAACAACAGTGTTTACCAGGTAACCCTGAGGCCGCAAACTCTCTACTTTGCAATGAGGAAAATCAACTTCCCAGGAAGACTCAATTCCCAGCAGGACAAAGCAGCATATTACCAAGTCGCATCGGACTCTCTCTTGTACATCCCGTGGACACAGTGGCTCGTGACACTAGTCACCATTGCCATGCTGGGAGTCCTTACTGTGGTGTCAGGATATCAAGGGGAGGGCTTAGTTAGGCCTAGGTGACGGTACTTCTCTAGACTATCTACCAGTTCTGGAAAACCCTGTAGGTTTTGAAGCCGGACTTAAAGTGTAGTTGCCGCTTGAGGTAGACAGACGTCGTGGAGCAGCTCCCAGGAGCAGTGGTAGGCTAATTGTATTTTCTACTGCAGCTCAGGGTTCCTCCAGAGTGCAGGCACCCTTTGCATGAAGGAAGGCATGGAACGTTGATAACTGGGTTGCTTTCAAGCTATCGCAATCCAGGTGTCTAAACAACGAAGCCCTTCACTGCCCATCAGTTGGCATCTAGCTGTTCCCGACGGTAGATGGCTCAAGGCTCCCCGAAGACACAGGCAGTCCTTTCTCAGTACGTTTTGGAACCTAGCGCTGACAAGTGAGTCCAAAAGAGAGCTGATATGCTTCCTAGAGTTCAAGAACCACAGGGACTAAGGCTCTATGCAATCGGTTGTTTCGCTAAGTCTGTCATGAGAACACCTGGACGTTAGCTTGAGGCTAGAGGCCCCATGTGGTGGGCCCATTCCCTGAAGACTACTGAAGGATGACCACCTACCAAGGGATGGCAACCTCCAAGTTTCTTGCCTAGAAACTCACGTCATCACCAGGGCAATTGTGTTACGAAGAGAAGCTGTGCAGCAACAGTGTTTCTTGGGGAGAATTGAGCCCGCGGCTCTGTAAATCCCAATGAGGAAAATAAAGTTTCACTCGCAGCCTTACTTTCAAAAGGGACCACACAGAGCATTCACCCTGCTGTGTCTTTCTCTAGTTTGTACTCCCAAGGTGCGTTAGAAGGGAGATACTTGAGTTGTTTCACTTACCACATGCTAGATGTTTAGCAAAAGAAGGCCTTTACTGCCCTTCTTTTGGCATATGGTTGTCCTCAGCCGAACAGTTCTCTCAGCTCCTAGAAGCGATGGGCGGTCCCTTGTGTACATCTTGGATCCCAGTGCAGACCTGTTAGTCCTAAGACACCAGAAATGCTTCCTACACTTAAAGCACCGCTTTGACAAACGCTGCCTGGAACCTGTTGCCTGCCTATCTATCTGTGTGACGAACAAAACAGTAACTTAGCTTGGAGCCAGTCCTCCTATATTTTTGGCTTACTCACCGACGATTGCTGAGGGATGAGCACTTAGCAGGGACTGAAAGGCCACGTTTGCCTCACGGGGGGCGGGGATATGACTTGTCCTCACAAGGCAATTGTGCAATGAAGAAAAGATAGGCCACTACACTGTTCATCAGGTAACCTTGAGGCCGCGTGTCGTCATTCCAGTGTGCCAAATAAACTTCCCATCACGGTTCAGTTTCCAAGGCGAGGGCACAGCGTCTTATGCTGCAGTTTCTGACTCCCTACTGGACGTTCAGCTGACCACCTAGACCCTTTCGTGAGTCAACTTTGTGATACACTTTGTGATACGGGGTCGTGATGGTGGTGAAAGGATTAGCAAGTCATGGGTTAGTGAGGCCGGTGTGTACAATGTATCTCCAGAGTACCTGGCTTTCAAGGGAGAGCCTGAAATTTTTCAGGCTACACTGAAAGTCCAGTGGCCGCCTGGGGTAAATTGCATCACGTGCGAGTGCCCTGAAGGCGGGGTCGAATCACTGTATGTTTTGTGTGCTCTGGGTTCGGCAGAAAAGCAGACACGTTTTGCATGAAGGAATGAACAGAACGCTGATAGCTGGCTGTTTCTAAGCTATCCCAACCTAGGTGTTTCTCTGACGAAGCCCTTCGCTGCCCATGATTGCGGCATCTAGCTGCTGCCAGCGGTGCATTGCTCACAACTCCCTGAAGACACAGGAGGCCCTTTTAGTCCGTTTCGGATCCTAGTACAGCCCCGCGACTCAAGAGAGGACCTGATATGCTTCCTAGGGTTCGAGAAACCCAGGGACTAAGGCTGCATGGGGTCTGTCGCATGCCTACCTGGTTCATGAGAAAACCTGAACATTAGCTTAAGGCCAGAGGCCCCGTGTGGTTCTCCCCTTCCCTGAGGACAACTGAAGTAGGAGCACTTACCGAGGAACGGCAACATCCAATCTCCTTCCAGGAAACTCACTTGTCATCACAAAGGCAACTGTGCAACAACACTGTTTCCCAGGGAGAACTGAGCCCGCAGCTCTCTAAATCCCAATGAGGAAAATAAAGTTTCCCTTCAAGCCTTAGTTTCAAAATGGACCGCAGAGCATTCACCCTGTTGTATCCGTCACTCCATGGCACGTCCAAGGTGCGCATAGAACGGAGATACTACATTCGTTTCAACTTGCCGCATCCTAGCATTTTAACAAAAGACGCCCTTCACAGCCCTTCTTTCAGCCTATAGTTGCCCTCAACTGAGCTTCGCTCACAAGGCCCAGAAAGGACGGGCAGTCCGTCGTTTACATCTTGGATCCTAGTGCAGACCCCCGTGTCCTAAGACACCAGAAACGCTTCCTAGATTTAAAGCACCGCTTTGACAAAGGCTGCCGTGAGCTTGCGGCCCGCCTATGTCTGTGATGAGAGACGTAGAACGTTGGCTTGAGGCGAGTCGTCCGGGGTTGTGGGCGTACTCACGAATGATTTTTGAGGGAGGAGGCCGTGGCAGGAATTGAAAGCCAAGTGCTCTTTCGTGGAAGATAACTAGTCCTCCCAAAGACGACTGTGCAGCAAAGAGAAGATGGGCAACAACAGTGTTTACCAGGTAACCCTGAGGCCGCAAACTCTCTACTTTGCAATGAGGAAAATCAACTTCCCAGGAAGACTCAATTCCCAGCAGGACAAAGCAGCATATTACCAAGTCGCATCGGACTCTCTCTTGTACATCCCGTGGACACAGTGGCTCGTGACACTAGTCACCATTGCCATGCTGGGAGTCCTTACTGTGGTGTAAGGATATCAAGGGGAGGGCTTAGTTAGGCCTAGGTGACGGTACTTCTCTAGACTATCTACCAGTTCTGGAAAACCCTGTAGGTTTTGAAGCCGGACTTAAAGTGTAGTTGCCGCTTGAGGTAGACAGACGTCGTGGAGCAGCTCCCAGGAGCAGTGGTAGGCTAATTGTATTTTCTACTGCAGCTCAGGGTTCCTCCAGAGCGCAGACACCCTTTGCATGAAGGAAGGCATGGAACGTTGATAACTGGGTTGCTTTCAAGCTATCGCAATCCAGGTGTCTAAACAACGAAGCCCTTCACTGCCCATCAGTTGGCATCTAGCTGTTCCCGACGGTAGATGGCTCAAGGCTCCCCGAAGACACAGGCAGTCCTTTCTCAGTACGTTTTGGAACCTAGCGCTGACAAGTGAGTCCAAAAGAGAGCTGATATGCTTCCTAGAGTTCAAGAACCACAGGGACTAAGGCTCTATGCAATCGGTTGTTTCGCTAAGTCTGTCATGAGAACACCTGGACGTTAGCTTGAGGCTAGAGGCCCCATGTGGTGGGCCCATTCCCTGAAGACTACTGAAGGATGACCACCTACCAAGGGATGGCAACCTCCAAGTTTCTTGCCTAGAAACTCACGTCATCACCAGGGCAATTGTGTTACGAAGAGAAGCTGTGCAGCAACAGTGTTTCTTGGGGAGAATTGAGCCCGCGGCTCTGTAAATCCCAATGAGGAAAATAAAGTTTCACTCGCAGCCTTACTTT
The DNA here is from genome assembly GCF_937001465.1 of Orcinus orca. Lineage (NCBI taxonomy): Eukaryota > Metazoa > Chordata > Mammalia > Artiodactyla > Delphinidae > Orcinus > Orcinus orca. Next base: position 58,274,285 of record NC_064568.1, on the reverse strand, counting down.
CAAAAGGGACCACACAGAGCATTCACCCTGCTGTGTCTTTCTCTAGTTTGTACTCCCAAGGTGCGTTAGAAGGGAGATACTTGAGTTGTTTCACTTACCACATGCTAGATGTTTAGCAAAAGAAGGCCTTTACTGCCCTTCTTTTGGCATATGGTTGTCCTCAGCCGAACAGTTCTCTCAGCTCCTAGAAGCGATGGGCGGTCCCTTGTGTACATCTTGGATCCCAGTGCAGACCTGTTAGTCCTAAGACACCAGAAATGCTTCCTACACTTAAAGCACCGCTTTGACAAACGCTGCCTGGAACCTGTTGCCTGCCTATCTATCTGTGTGACGAACAAAACAGTAACTTAGCTTGGAGCCAGTCCTCCTATATTTTTGGCTTACTCACCGACGATTGCTGAGGGATGAGCACTTAGCAGGGACTGAAAGGCCACGTTTGCCTCACGGGGGGCGGGGATATGACTTGTCCTCACAAGGCAATTGTGCAATGAAGAAAAGATAGGCCACTACACTGTTCATCAGGTAACCTTGAGGCCGCGTGTCGTCATTCCAGTGTGCCAAATAAACTTCCCATCACGGTTCAGTTTCCAAGGCGAGGGCACAGCGTCTTATGCTGCAGTTTCTGACTCCCTACTGGACGTTCAGCTGACCACCTAGACCCTTTCGTGAGTCAACTTTGTGATACACTTTGTGATACGGGGTCGTGATGGTGGTGAAAGGATTAGCAAGTCATGGGTTAGTGAGGCCGGTGTGTACAATGTATCTCCAGAGTACCTGGCTTTCAAGGGAGAGCCTGAAAATTTTTCAGGCTACACTGAAAGTCCAGTGGCCGCCTGGGGTAAATTGCATCACGTGCGAGTGCCCTGAAGGCGGGGTCGAATCACTGTATGTTTTGTGTGCTCTGGGTTCGGCAGCAAAGCAGACACGTTTTGCATGAAGGAATGAACAGAACGCTGATAGCTGGCTGTTTCTAAGCTATCCCAACCTAGGTGTTTCTCTGACGAAGCCCTTCGCTGCCCATGATTGCGGCATCTAGCTGCTGCCAGCGGTGCATTGCTCACAACTCCCTGAAGACACAGGAGGCCCTTTTAGTCCGTTTCGGATCCTAGTACAGCCCCGCGACTCAAGAGAGGACCTGATATGCTTCCTAGGGTTCGAGAAACCCAGGGACTAAGGCTGCATGGGGTCTGTCGCATGCCTACCTGGTTCATGAGAAAACCTGAACATTAGCTTAAGGCCAGAGGCGCCGTGTGGTTCTCCCCTTCCCTGAGGACAACTGAAGTAGGAGCACTTACCGAGGAACGGCAACATCCAATCTCCTTCCAGGAAACTCACTTGTCATCACAAAGGCAACTGTGCAACAACACTGTTTCCCAGGGAGAACTGAGCCCGCAGCTCTCTAAATCCCAATGAGGAAAATAAAGTTTCCCTTCAAGCCTTAGTTTCAAAATGGACCGCAGAGCATTCACCCTGTTGTATCCGTCACTCCATGGCACGTCCAGGGTGCGCATAGAACGGAGATACTACATTCGTTTCAACTTGCCGCATCCTAGCATTTTAACAAAAGACGCCCTTCACAGCCCTTCTTTCAGCCTATAGTTGCCCTCAACTGAGCTTCGCTCACAAGGCCCAGAAAGGACGGGCAGTCCGTCGTTTACATCTTGGATCCTAGTGCAGACCCCCGTGTCCTAAGACACCAGAAACGCTTCCTAGATTTAAAGCACCGCTTTGACAAAGGCTGCCGTGAGCTTGCGGCCCGCCTATGTCTGTGATGAGAGACGTAGAACGTTGGCTTGAGGCGAGTCGTCCGGGGTTGTGGGCGTACTCACGAATGATTTTTGAGGGAGGAGGCCGTGGCAGGAATTGAAAGCCAAGTGCTCTTTCGTGGAAGATAACTAGTCCTCCCAAAGACGACTGTGCAGCAAAGAGAAGATGGGCAACAACAGTGTTTACCAGGTAACCCTGAGGCCGCAAACTCTCTACTTTGCAATGAGGAAAATCAACTTCCCAGGAAGACTCAATTCCCAGCAGGACAAAGCAGCATATTACCAAGTCGCATCGGACTCTCTCTTGTACATCCCGTGGACACAGTGGCTCGTGACACTAGTCACCATTGCCATGCTGGGAGTCCTTACTGTGGTGTCAGGATATCAAGGGGAGGGCTTAGTTAGGCCTAGGTGACGGTACTTCTCTAGACTATCTACCAGTTCTGGAAAACCCTGTAGGTTTTGAAGCCGGACTTAAAGTGTAGTTGCCGCTTGAGGTAGACAGACGTCGTGGAGCAGCTCCCAGGAGCAGTGGTAGGCTAATTGTATTTTCTACTGCAGCTCAGGGTTCCTCCAGAGCGCAGACACCCTTTGCATGAAGGAAGGCATGGAACGTTGATAACTGGGTTGCTTTCAAGCTATCGCAATCCAGGTGTCTAAACAACGAAGCCCTTCACTGCCCATCAGTTGGCATCTAGCTGTTCCCGACGGTAGATGGCTCAAGGCTCCCCGAAGACACAGGCAGTCCTTTCTCAGTACGTTTTGGAACCTAGCGCTGACAAGTGAGTCCAAAAGAGAGCTGATATGCTTCCTAGAGTTCAAGAACCACAGGGACTAAGGCTCTATGCAATCGGTTGTTTCGCTAAGTCTGTCATGAGAACACCTGGACGTTAGCTTGAGGCTAGAGGCCCCATGTGGTGGGCCCATTCCCTGAAGACTACTGAAGGATGACCACCTACCAAGGGATGGCAACCTCCAAGTTTCTTGCCTAGAAACTCACGTCATCACCAGGGCAATTGTGTTACGAAGAGAAGCTGTGCAGCAACAGTGTTTCTTGGGGAGAATTGAGCCCGCGGCTCTGTAAATCCCAATGAGGAAAATAAAGTTTCACTCGCAGCCTTACTTTCAAAAGGGACCACACAGAGCATTCACCCTGCTGTGTCTTTCTCTAGTTTGTACTCCCAAGGTGCGTTAGAAGGGAGATACTTGAGTTGTTTCACTTACCACATGCTAGATGTTTAGCAAAAGAAGGCCTTTACTGCCCTTCTTTTGGCATATGGTTGTCCTCAGCCGAACAGTTCTCTCAGCTCCTAGAAGCGATGGGCGGTCCCTTGTGTACATCTTGGATCCCAGTGCAGACCTGTTAGTCCTAAGACACCAGAAATGCTTCCTACACTTAAAGCACCGCTTTGACAAACGCTGCCTGGAACCTGTTGCCTGCCTATCTATCTGTGTGACGAACAAAACAGTAACTTAGCTTGGAGCCAGTCCTCCTATATTTTTGGCTTACTCACCGACGATTGCTGAGGGATGAGCACTTAGCAGGGACTGAAAGGCCACGTTTGCCTCACGGGGGGCGGGGATATGACTTGTCCTCACAAGGCAATTGTGCAATGAAGAAAAGATAGGCCACTACACTGTTCATCAGGTAACCTTGAGGCCGCGTGTCGTCATTCCAGTGTGCCAAATAAACTTCCCATCACGGTTCAGTTTCCAAGGCGAGGGCACAGCGTCTTATGCTGCAGTTTCTGACTCCCTACTGGACGTTCAGCTGACCACCTAGACCCTTTCGTGAGTCAACTTTGTGATACACTTTGTGATACGGGGTCGTGATGGTGGTGAAAGGATTAGCAAGTCATGGGTTAGTGAGGCCGGTGTGTACAATGTATCTCCAGAGTACCTGGCTTTCAAGGGAGAGCCTGAAAATTTTTCAGGCTACACTGAAAGTCCAGTGGCCGCCTGGGGTAAATTGCATCACGTGCGAGTGCCCTGAAGGCGGGGTCGAATCACTGTATGTTTTGTGTGCTCTGGGTTCGGCAGAAAAGCAGACACGTTTTGCATGAAGGAATGAACAGAACGCTGATAGCTGGCTGTTTCTAAGCTATCCCAACCTAGGTGTTTCTCTGACGAAGCCCTTCGCTGCCCATGATTGCGGCATCTAGCTGCTGCCAGCGGTGCATTGCTCACAACTCCCTGAAGACACAGGAGGCCCTTTTAGTCCGTTTCGGATCCTAGTACAGCCCCGCGACTCAAGAGAGGACCTGATATGCTTCCTAGGGTTCGAGAAACCCAGGGACTAAGGCTGCATGGGGTCTGTCGCATGCCTACCTGGTTCATGAGAAAACCTGAACATTAGCTTAAGGCCAGAGGCGCCGTGTGGTTCTCCCCTTCCCTGAGGACAACTGAAGTAGGAGCACTTACCGAGGAACGGCAACATCCAATCTCCTTCCAGGAAACTCACTTGTCATCACAAAGGCAACTGTGCAACAACACTGTTTCCCAGGGAGAACTGAGCCCGCAGCTCTCTAAATCCCAATGAGGAAAATAAAGTTTCCCTTCAAGCCTTAGTTTCAAAATGGACCGCAGAGCATTCACCCTGTTGTATCCGTCACTCCATGGCACGTCCAGGGTGCGCATAGAATGGAGATACTACATTCGTTTCAACTTGCCGCATCCTAGCATTTTAACAAAAGACGCCCTTCACAGCCCTTCTTTCAGCCTATAGTTGCCCTCAACTGAGCTTCGCTCACAAGGCCCAGAAAGGACGGGCAGTCCGTCGTTTACATCTTGGATCCTAGTGCAGACCCCCGTGTCCTAAGACACCAGAAACGCTTCCTAGATTTAAAGCACCGCTTTGACAAAGGCTGCCGTGAGCTTGCGGCCCGCCTATGTCTGTGATGAGAGACGTAGAACGTTGGCTTGAGGCGAGTCGTCCGGGGTTGTGGGCGTACTCACGAATGATTTTTGAGGGAGGAGGCCGTGGCAGGAATTGAAAGCCAAGTGCTCTTTCGTGGAAGATAACTAGTCCTCCCAAAGACGACTGTGCAGCAAAGAGAAGATGGGCAACAACAGTGTTTACCAGGTAACCCTGAGGCCGCAAACTCTCTACTTTGCAATGAGGAAAATCAACTTCCCAGGAAGACTCAATTCCCAGCAGGACAAAGCAGCATATTACCAAGTCGCATCGGACTCTCTCTTGTACATCCCGTGGACACAGTGGCTCGTGACACTAGTCACCATTGCCATGCTGGGAGTCCTTACTGTGGTGTAAGGATATCAAGGGGAGGGCTTAGTTAGGCCTAGGTGACGGTACTTCTCTAGACTATCTACCAGTTCTGGAAAACCCTGTAGGTTTTGAAGCCGGACTTAAAGTGTAGTTGCCGCTTGAGGTAGACAGACGTCGTGGAGCAGCTCCCAGGAGCAGTGGTAGGCTAATTGTATTTTCTACTGCAGCTCAGGGTTCCTCCAGAGCGCAGACACCCTTTGCATGAAGGAAGGCATGGAACGTTGATAACTGGGTTGCTTTCAAGCTATCGCAATCCAGGTGTCTAAACAACGAAGCCCTTCACTGCCCATCAGTTGGCATCTAGCTGTTCCCGACGGTAGATGGCTCAAGGCTCCCCGAAGACACAGGCAGTCCTTTCTCAGTACGTTTTGGAACCTAGCGCTGACAAGTGAGTCCAAAAGAGAGCTGATATGCTTCCTAGAGTTCAAGAACCACAGGGACTAAGGCTCTATGCAATCGGTTGTTTCGCTAAGTCTGTCATGAGAACACCTGGACGTTAGCTTGAGGCTAGAGGCCCCATGTGGTGGGCCCATTCCCTGAAGACTACTGAAGGATGACCACCTACCAAGGGATGGCAACCTCCAAGTTTCTTGCCTAGAAACTCACGTCATCACCAGGGCAATTGTGTTACGAAGAGAAGCTGTGCAGCAACAGTGTTTCTTGGGGAGAATTGAGCCCGCGGCTCTGTAAATCCCAATGAGGAAAATAAAGTTTCACTCGCAGCCTTACTTTCAAAAGGGACCACACAGAGCATTCACCCTGCTGTGTCTTTCTCTAGTTTGTACTCCCAAGGTGCGTTAGAAGGGAGATACTTGAGTTGTTTCACTTACCACATGCTAGATGTTTAGCAAAAGAAGGCCTTTACTGCCCTTCTTTTGGCATATGGTTGTCCTCAGCCGAACAGTTCTCTCAGCTCCTAGAAGCGATGGGCGGTCCCTTGTGTACATCTTGGATCCCAGTGCAGACCTGTTAGTCCTAAGACACCAGAAATGCTTCCTACACTTAAAGCACCGCTTTGACAAACGCTGCCTGGAACCTGTTGCCTGCCTATCTATCTGTGTGACGAACAAAACAGTAACTTAGCTTGGAGCCAGTCCTCCTATATTTTTGGCTTACTCACCGACGATTGCTGAGGGATGAGCACTTAGCAGGGACTGAAAGGCCACGTTTGCCTCACGGGGGGCGGGGATATGACTTGTCCTCACAAGGCAATTGTGCAATGAAGAAAAGATAGGCCACTACACTGTTCATCAGGTAACCTTGAGGCCGCGTGTCGTCATTCCAGTGTGCCAAATAAACTTCCCATCACGGTTCAGTTTCCAAGGCGAGGGCACAGCGTCTTATGCTGCAGTTTCTGACTCCCTACTGGACGTTCAGCTGACCACCTAGACCCTTTCGTGAGTCAACTTTGTGATACACTTTGTGATACGGGGTCGTGATGGTGGTGAAAGGATTAGCAAGTCATGGGTTAGTGAGGCCGGTGTGTACAATGTATCTCCAGAGTACCTGGCTTTCAAGGGAGAGCCTGAAATTTTTCAGGCTACACTGAAAGTCCAGTGGCCGCCTGGGGTAAATTGCATCACGTGCGAGTGCCCTGAAGGCGGGGTCGAATCACTGTATGTTTTGTGTGCTCTGGGTTCGGCAGAAAAGCAGACACGTTTTGCATGAAGGAATGAACAGAACGCTGATAGCTGGCTGTTTCTAAGCTATCCCAACCTAGGTGTTTCTCTGACGAAGCCCTTCGCTGCCCATGATTGCGGCATCTAGCTGCTGCCAGCGGTGCATTGCTCACAACTCCCTGAAGACACAGGAGGCCCTTTTAGTCCGTTTCGGATCCTAGTACAGCCCCGCGACTCAAGAGAGGACCTGATATGCTTCCTAGGGTTCGAGAAACCCAGGGACTAAGGCTGCATGGGGTCTGTCGCATGCCTACCTGGTTCATGAGAAAACCTGAACATTAGCTTAAGGCCAGAGGCCCCGTGTGGTTCTCCCCTTCCCTGAGGACAACTGAAGTAGGAGCACTTACCGAGGAACGGCAACATCCAATCTCCTTCCAGGAAACTCACTTGTCATCACAAAGGCAACTGTGCAACAACACTGTTTCCCAGGGAGAACTGAGCCCGCAGCTCTCTAAATCCCAATGAGGAAAATAAAGTTTCCCTTCAAGCCTTAGTTTCAAAATGGAACGCAGAGCATTCACCCTGTTGTATCCGTCACTCCATGGCACGTCCAAGGTGCGCATAGAACGGAGATACTACATTCGTTTCAACTTGCCACATCCTAGCATTTTAACAAAAGACGCCCTTCACAGCCCTTCTTTCAGCCTATAGTTGCCCTCAACTGAGCTTCGCTCACAAGGCCCAGAAAGGACGGGCAGTCCGTCGTTTACATCTTGGATCCTAGTGCAGACCCCCGTGTCCTAAGACACCAGAAACGCTTCCTAGATTTAAAGCACCGCTTTGACAAAGGCTGCCGTGAGCTTGCGGCCCGCCTATGTCTGTGATGAGAGACGTAGAACGTTGGCTTGAGGCGAGTCGTCCGGGGTTGTGGGCGTACTCACGAATGATTTTTGAGGGAGGAGGCCGTGGCAGGAATTGAAAGCCAAGTGCTCTTTCGTGGAAGATAACTAGTCCTCCCAAAGACGACTGTGCAGCAAAGAGAAGATGGGCAACAACAGTGTTTACCAGGTAACCCTGAGGCCGCAAACTCTGTACTTTGCAATGAGGAAAATCAACTTCCCAGGAAGACTCAATTCCCAGCAGGACAAAGCAGCATATTACCAAGTCGCATCAGACTCTCTCTTGTACATCCCGTGGACACAGTGGCTCGTGACACTAGTCACCATTGCCATGCTGGGAGTCCTTACTGTGGTGTAAGGATATCAAGGGGAGGGCTTAGTTAGGCCTAGGTGACGGTACTTCTCTAGACTATCTACCAGTTCTGGAAAACCCTGTAGGTTTTGAAGCCGGACTTAAAGTGTAGTTGCCGCTTGAGGTAGACAGACGTCGTGGAGCAGCTCCCAGGAGCAGTGGTAGGCTAATTGTATTTTCTACTGCAGCTCAGGGTTCCTCCAGAGCGCAGACCCCCTTTGCATGAAGGAAGGCATGGAACGTTGATAACTGGGTTGCTTTCAAGCTATCGCAATCCAGGTGTCTAAACAACGAAGCCCTTCACTGCCCATCAGTTGGCATCTAGCTGTTCCCGACGGTAGATGGCTCAAGGCTCCCCGAAGACACAGGCAGTCCTTTCTCAGTACGTTTTGGAACCTAGCGCTGACAAGTGAGTCCAAAAGAGAGCTGATATGCTTCCTAGAGTTCAAGAACCACAGGGACTAAGGCTCTATGCAATCGGTTGTTTTGCTAAGTCTGTCATGAGAACACCTGGACGTTAGCTTGAGGCTAGAGGCCCCATGTGGTGGGCCCATTCCCTGAAGACTACTGAAGGATGACCACCTACCAAGGGATGGCAACCTCCAAGTTTCTTGCCTAGAAACTCACGTCATCACCAGGGCAATTGTGTTACGAAGAGAAGCTGTGCAGCAACAGTGTTTCTTGGGGAGAATTGAGCCCGCGGCTCTGTAAATCCCAATGAGGAAAATAAAGTTTCACTCGCAGCCTTACTTTCAAAAGGGACCACACAGAGCATTCACCCTGCTGTGTCTTTCTCTAGTTTGTACTCCCAAGGTGCGTTAGAAGGGAGATACTTGAGTTGTTTCACTTACCACATGCTAGATGTTTAGCAAAAGAAGGCCTTTACTGCCCTTCTTTTGGCATATGGTTGTCCTCAGCCGAACAGTTCTCTCAGCTCCTAGAAGCGATGGGCGGTCCCTTGTGTACATCTTGGATCCCAGTGCAGACCTGTTAGTCCTAAGACACCAGAAATGCTTCCTACACTTAAAGCACCGCTTTGACAAACGCTGCCTGGAACCTGTTGCCTGCCTATCTATCTGTGTGACGAACAAAACAGTAACTTAGCTTGGAGCCAGTCCTCCTATATTTTTGGCTTACTCACCGACGATTGCTGAGGGATGAGCACTTAGCAGGGACTGAAAGGCCACGTTTGCCTCACGGGGGGCGGGGATATGACTTGTCCTCACAAGGCAATTGTGCAATGAAGAAAAGATAGGCCACTACACTGTTCATCAGGTAACCTTGAGGCCGCGTGTCGTCATTCCAGTGTGCCAAATAAACTTCCCATCACGGTTCAGTTTCCAAGGCGAGGGCACAGCGTCTTATGCTGCAGTTTCTGACTCCCTACTGGACGTTCAGCTGACCACCTAGACCCTTTCGTGAGTCAACTTTGTGATACACTTTGTGATACGGGGTCGTGATGGTGGTGAAAGGATTAGCAAGTCATGGGTTAGTGAGGCCGGTGTGTACAATGTATCTCCAGAGTACCTGGCTTTCAAGGGAGAGCCTGAAAATTTTTCAGGCTACACTGAAAGTCCAGTGGCCGCCTGGGGTAAATTGCATCACGTGCGAGTGCCCTGAAGGCGGGGTCGAATCACTGTATGTTTTGTGTGCTCTGGGTTCGGCAGAAAAGCAGACACGTTTTGCATGAAGGAATGAACAGAACGCTGATAGCTGGCTGTTTCTAAGCTATCCCAACCTAGGTGTTTCTCTGACGAAGCCCTTCGCTGCCCATGATTGCGGCATCTAGCTGCTGCCAGCGGTGCATTGCTCACAACTCCCTGAAGACACAGGAGGCCCTTTTAGTCCGTTTCGGATCCTAGTACAGCCCCGCGACTCAAGAGAGGACCTGATATGCTTCCTAGGGTTCGAGAAACCCAGGGACTAAGGCTGCATGGGGTCTGTCGCATGCCTACCTGGTTCATGAGAAAACCTGAACATTAGCTTAAGGCCAGAGGCGCCGTGTGGTTCTCCCCTTCCCTGAGGACAACTGAAGTAGGAGCACTTACCGAGGAACGGCAACATCCAATCTCCTTCCAGGAAACTCACTTGTCATCACAAAGGCAACTGTGCAACAACACTGTTTCCCAGGGAGAACTGAGCCCGCAGCTCTCTAAATCCCAATGAGGAAAATAAAGTTTCCCTTCAAGCCTTAGTTTCAAAATGGACCGCAGAGCATTCACCCTGTTGTATCCGTCACTCCATGGCACGTCCAGGGTGCGCATAGAATGGAGATACTACATTCGTTTCAACTTGCCGCATCCTAGCATTTTAACAAAAGACGCCCTTCACAGCCCTTCTTTCAGCCTATAGTTGCCCTCAACTGAGCTTCGCTCACAAGGCCCAGAAAGGACGGGCAGTCCGTCGTTTACATCTTGGATCCTAGTGCAGACCCCCGTGTCCTAAGACACCAGAAACGCTTCCTAGATTTAAAGCACCGCTTTGACAAAGGCTGCCGTGAGCTTGCGGCCCGCCTATGTCTGTGATGAGAGACGTAGAACGTTGGCTTGAGGCGAGTCGTCCGGGGTTGTGGGCGTACTCACGAATGATTTTTGAGGGAGGAGGCCGTGGCAGGAATTGAAAGCCAAGTGCTCTTTCGTGGAAGATAACTAGTCCTCCCAAAGACGACTGTGCAGCAAAGAGAAGATGGGCAACAACAGTGTTTACCAGGTAACCCTGAGGCCGCAAACTCTCTACTTTGCAATGAGGAAAATCAACTTCCCAGGAAGACTCAATTCCCAGCAGGACAAAGCAGCATATTACCAAGTCGCATCGGACTCTCTCTTGTACATCCCGTGGACACAGTGGCTCGTGACCCTAGTCACCATTGCCATGCTGGGAGTCCTGACTGTGGTGTCAGGATATCAAGGGGAGGGCTTAGTTAGGCCTAGGTGACGGTACTTCTCTAGACTATCTACCAGTTCTGGAAAACCCTGTAGGTTTTGAAGCCGGACTTAAAGTGTAGTTGCCGCTTGAGGTAGACAGACGTCGTGGAGCAGCTCCCAGGAGCAGTGGTAGGCTAATTGTATTTTCTACTGCAGCTCAGGGTTCCTCCAGAGCGCAGACACCCTTTGCATGAAGGAAGGCATGGAACGTTGATAACTGGGTTGCTTTCAAGCTATCGCAATCCAGGTGTCTAAACAACGAAGCCCTTCACTGCCCATCAGTTGGCATCTAGCTGTTCCCGACGGTAGATGGCTCAAGGCTCCCCGAAGACACAGGCAGTCCTTTCTCAGTACGTTTTGGAACCTAGCGCTGACAAGTGAGTCCAAAAGAGAGCTGATATGCTTCCTAGAGTTCAAGAACCACAGGGACTAAGGCTCTATGCAATCGGTTGTTTCGCTAAGTCTGTCATGAGAACACCTGGACGTTAGCTTGAGGCTAGAGGCCCCATGTGGTGGGCCCATTCCCTGAAGACTACTGAAGGATGACCACCTACCAAGGGATGGCAACCTCCAAGTTTCTTGCCTAGAAACTCACGTCATCACCAGGGCAATTGTGTTACGAAGAGAAGCTGTGCAGCAACAGTGTTTCTTGGGGAGAATTGAGCCCGCGGCTCTGTAAATCCCAATGAGGAAAATAAAGTTTCACTCGCAGCCTTACTTTCAAAAGGGACCACACAGAGCATTCACCCTGCTGTGTCTTTCTCTAGTTTGTACTCCCAAGGTGCGTTAGAAGGGAGATACTTGAGTTGTTTCACTTACCACATGCTAGATGTTTAGCAAAAGAAGGCCTTTACTGCCCTTCTTTTGGCATATGGTTGTCCTCAGCCGAACAGTTCTCTCAGCTCCTAGAAGCGATGGGCGGTCCCTTGTGTACATCTTGGATCCCAGTGCAGACCTGTTAGTCCTAAGACACCAGAAATGCTTCCTACACTTAAAGCACCGCTTTGACAAACGCTGCCTGGAACCTGTTGCCTGCCTATCTATCTGTGTGATGAACAAAACAGTAACTTAGCTTGGAGCCAGTCCTCCTATATTTTTGGCTTACTCACTGACGATTGCTGAGGGATGAGCACTTAGCAGGGACTGAAAGGCCACGTTTGCCTCACGGGGGGCGGGGATATGACTTGTCCTCACAAGGCAATTGTGCAATGAAGAAAAGATAGGCCACTACACTGTTCATCAGGTAACCTTGAGGCCGCGTGTCGTCATTCCAGTGTGCCAAATAAACTTCCCATCACGGTTCAGTTTCCAAGGCGAGGGCACAGCGTCTTATGCTGCAGTTTCTGACTCCCTACTGGACGTTCAGCTGACCACCTAGACCCTTTCGTGAGTCAACTTTGTGATACACTTTGTGATACGGGGTCGTGATGGTGGTGAAAGGATTAGCAAGTCATGGGTTAGTGAGGCCGGTGTGTACAATGTATCTCCAGAGTACCTGGCTTTCAAGGGAGAGCCTGAAATTTTTCAGGCTACACTGAAAGTCCAGTGGCCGCCTGGGGTAAATTGCATCACGTGCGAGTGCCCTGAAGGCGGGGTCGAATCACTGTATGTTTTGTGTGCTCTGGGTTCGGCAGAAAAGCAGACACGTTTTGCATGAAGGAATGAACAGAACGCTGATAGCTGGCTGTTTCTAAGCTATCCCAACCTAGGTGTTTCTCTGACGAAGCCCTTCGCTGCCCATGATTGCGGCATCTAGCTGCTGCCAGCGGTGCATTGCTCACAACTCCCTGAAGACACAGGAGGCCCTTTTAGTCCGTTTCGGATCCTAGTACAGCCCCGCGACTCAAGAGAGGACCTGATATGCTTCCTAGGGTTCGAGAAACCCAGGGACTAAGGCTGCATGGGGTCTGTCGCATGCCTACCTGGTTCATGAGAAAACCTGAACATTAGCTTAAGGCCAGAGGCCCCGTGTGGTTCTCCCCTTCCCTGAGGACAACTGAAGTAGGAGCACTTACCGAGGAACGGCAACATCCAATCTCCTTCCAGGAAACTCACTTGTCATCACAAAGGCAACTGTGCAACAACACTGTTTCCCAGGGAGAACTGAGCCTGCAGCTCTCTAAATCCCAATGAGGAAAATAAAGTTTCCCTTCAAGCCTTAGTTTCAAAATGGAACGCAGAGCATTCACCCTGTTGTATCCGTCACTCCATGGCACGTCCAAGGTGCGCATAGAACGGAGATACTACATTCGTTTCAACTTGCCGCATCCTAGCATTTTAACAAAAGACGCCCTTCACAGCCCTTCTTTCAGCCTATAGTTGCCCTCAACTGAGCTTCGCTCACAAGGCCCAGAAAGGACGGGCAGTCCGTCGTTTACATCTTGGATCCTAGTGCAGACCCCCGTGTCCTAAGACACCAGAAACGCTTCCTAGATTTAAAGCACCGCTTTGACAAAGGCTGCCGTGAGCTTGCGGCCCACCTATGTCTGTGATGAGAGACGTAGAACGTTGGCTTGAGGCGAGTCGTCCGGGGTTGTGGGCGTACTCACGAATGATTTTTGAGGGAGGAGGCCGTGGCAGGAATTGAAAGCCAAGTGCTCTTTCGTGGAAGATAACTAGTCCTCCCAAAGACGACTGTGCAGCAAAGAGAAGATGGGCAACAACAGTGTTTACCAGGTAACCCTGAGGCTGCAAACTCTCTACTTTGCAATGAGGAAAATCAACTTCCCAGGAAGACTCAATTCCCAGCAGGACAAAGCAGCATATTACCAAGTCGCATCGGACTCTCTCTTGTACATCCCGTGGACACAGTGGCTCGTGACACTAGTCACCATTGCCATGCTGGGAGTCCTTACTGTGGTGTAAGGATATCAAGGGGAGGGCTTAGTTAGGCCTAGGTGACGGTACTTCTCTAGACTATCTACCAGTTCTGGAAAACCCTGTAGGTTTTGAAGCCGGACTTAAAGTGTAGTTGCCGCTTGAGGTAGACAGACGTCGTGGAGCAGCTCCCAGGAGCAGTGGTAGGCTAATTGTATTTTCTACTGCAGCTCAGGGTTCCTCCAGAGCGCAGACACCCTTTGCATGAAGGAAGGCATGGAACGTTGATAACTGGGTTGCTTTCAAGCTATCGCAATCCAGGTGTCTAAACAACGAAGCCCTTCACTGCCCATCAGTTGGCATCTAGCTGTTCCCGACGGTAGATGGCTCAAGGCTCCCCGAAGACACAGGCAGTCCTTTCTCAGTACGTTTTGGAACCTAGCGCTGACAAGTGAGTCCAAAAGAGAGCTGATATGCTTCCTAGAGTTCAAGAACCACAGGGACTAAGGCTCTATGCAATCGGTTGTTTCGCTAAGTCTGTCATGAGAACACCTGGACGTTAGCTTGAGGCTAGAGGCCCCATGTGGTGGGCCCATTCCCTGAAGACTACTGAAGGATGACCACCTACCAAGGGATGGCAACCTCCAAGTTTCTTGCCTAGAAACTCACGTCATCACCAGGGCAATTGTGTTACGAAGAGAAGCTGTGCAGCAACAGTGTTTCTTGGGGAGAATTGAGCCCGCGGCTCTGTAAATCCCAATGAGGAAAATAAAGTTTCACTCGCAGCCTTACTTTCAAAAGGGACCACACAGAGCATTCACCCTGCTGTGTCTTTCTCTAGTTTGTACTCCCAAGGTGCGTTAGAAGGGAGATACTTGAGTTGTTTCACTTACCACATGCTAGATGTTTAGCAAAAGAAGGCCTTTACTGCCCTTCTTTTGGCATATGGTTGTCCTCAGCCGAACAGTTCTCTCAGCTCCTAGAAGCGATGGGCGGTCCCTTGTGTACATCTTGGATCCCAGTGCAGACCTGTTAGTCCTAAGACACCAGAAATGCTTCCTACACTTAAAGCACCGCTTTGACAAACGCTGCCTGGAACCTGTTGCCTGCCTATCTATCTGTGTGACGAACAAAACAGTAACTTAGCTTGGAGCCAGTCCTCCTATATTTTTGGCTTACTCACCGACGATTGCTGAGGGATGAGCACTTAGCAGGGACTGAAAGGCCACGTTTGCCTCACGGGGGGCGGGGATATGACTTGTCCTCACAAGGCAATTGTGCAATGAAGAAAAGATAGGCCACTACACTGTTCATCAGGTAACCTTGAGGCCGCGTGTCGTCATTCCAGTGTGCCAAATAAACTTCCCATCACGGTTCAGTTTCCAAGGCGAGGGCACAGCGTCTTATGCTGCAGTTTCTGACTCCCTACTGGACGTTCAGCTGACCACCTAGACCCTTTCGTGAGTCAACTTTGTGATACACTTTGTGATACGGGGTCGTGATGGTGGTGAAAGGATTAGCAAGTCATGGGTTAGTGAGGCCGGTGTGTACAATGTATCTCCAGAGTACCTGGCTTTCAAGGGAGAGCCTGAAATTTTTCAGGCTACACTGAAAGTCCAGTGGCCGCCTGGGGTAAATTGCATCACGTGCGAGTGCCCTGAAGGCGGGGTCGAATCACTGTATGTTTTGTGTGCTCTGGGTTCGGCAGAAAAGCAGACACGTTTTGCATGAAGGAATGAACAGAACGCTGATAGCTGGCTGTTTCTAAGCTATCCCAACCTAGGTGTTTCTCTGACGAAGCCCTTCGCTGCCCATGATTGCGGCATCTAGCTGCTGCCAGCGGTGCATTGCTCACAACTCCCTGAAGACACAGGAGGCCCTTTTAGTCCGTTTCGGATCCTAGTACAGCCCCGCGACTCAAGAGAGGACCTGATATGCTTCCTAGGGTTCGAGAAACCCAGGGACTAAGGCTGCATGGGGTCTGTCGCATGCCTACCTGGTTCATGAGAAAACCTGAACATTAGCTTAAGGCCAGAGGCCCCGTGTGGTTCTCCCCTTCCCTGAGGACAACTGAAGTAGGAGCACTTACCGAGGAACGGCAACATCCAATCTCCTTCCAGGAAACTCACTTGTCATCACAAAGGCAACTGTGCAACAACACCGTTTCCCAGGGAGAACTGAGCCCGCAGCTCTCTAAATCCCAATGAGGAAAATAAAGTTTCCCTTCAAGCCTTAGTTTCAAAATGGACCGCAGAGCATTCACCCTGTTGTATCCGTCACTCCATGGCACGTCCAAGGTGCGCATAGAACGGAGATACTACATTCGTTTCAACTTGCCGCATCCTAGCATTTTAACAAAAGACGCCCTTCACAGCCCTTCTTTCAGCCTATAGTTGCCCTCAACTGAGCTTCGCTCACAAGGCCCAGAAAGGACGGGCAGTCCGTCGTTTACATCTTGGATCCTAGTGCAGACCCCCGTGTCCTAAGACACCAGAAACGCTTCCTAGATTTAAAGCACCGCTTTGACAAAGGCTGCCGTGAGCTTGCGGCCCGCCTATGTCTGTGATGAGAGACGTAGAACGTTGGCTTGAGGCGAGTCGTCCGGGGTTGTGGGCGTACTCACGAATGATTTTTGAGGGAGGAGGCCGTGGCAGGAATTGAAAGCCAAGTGCTCTTTCGTGGAAGATAACTAGTCCTCCCAAAGACGACTGTGCAGCAAAGAGAAGATGGGCAACAACAGTGTTTACCAGGTAACCCTGAGGCCGCAAACTCTCTACTTTGCAATGAGGAAAATCAACTTCCCAGGAAGACTCAATTCCCAGCAGGACAAAGCAGCATATTACCAAGTCGCATCGGACTCTCTCTTGTACATCCCGTGGACACAGTGGCTCGTGACACTAGTCACCATTGCCATGCTGGGAGTCCTTACTGTGGTGTCAGGATATCAAGGGGAGGGCTTAGTTAGGCCTAGGTGACGGTACTTCTCTAGACTATCTACCAGTTCTGGAAAACCCTGTAGGTTTTGAAGCCGGACTTAAAGTGTAGTTGCCGCTTGAGGTAGACAGACGTCGTGGAGCAGCTCCCAGGAGCAGTGGTAGGCTAATTGTATTTTCTACTGCAGCTCAGGGTTCCTCCAGAGCGCAGACACCCTTTGCATGAAGGAAGGCATGGAACGTTGATAACTGGGTTGCTTTCAAGCTATCGCAATCCAGGTGTCTAAACAACGAAGCCCTTCACTGCCCATCAGTTGGCATCTAGCTGTTCCCGACGGTAGATGGCTCAAGGCTCCCCGAAGACACAGGCAGTCCTTTCTCAGTACGTTTTGGAACCTAGCGCTGACAAGTGAGTCCAAAAGAGAGCTGATATGCTTCCTAGAGTTCAAGAACCACAGGGACTAAGGCTCTATGCAATCGGTTGTTTCGCTAAGTCTGTCATGAGAACACCTGGACGTTAGCTTGAGGCTAGAGGCCCCATGTGGTGGGCCCATTCCCTGAAGACTACTGAAGGATGACCACCTACCAAGGGATGGCAACCTCCAAGTTTCTTGCCTAGAAACTCACGTCATCACCAGGGCAATTGTGTTACGAAGAGAAGCTGTGCAGCAACAGTGTTTCTTGGGGAGAATTGAGCCCGCAGCTCTGTAAATCCCAATGAGGAAAATAAAGTTTCACTCGCAGCCTTACTTTCAAAAGGGACCACACAGAGCATTCACCCTGCTGTGTCTTTCTCTAGTTTGTACTCCCAAGGTGCGTTAGAAGGGAGATACTTGAGTTGTTTCACTTACCATATGCTAGATGTTTAGCAAAAGAAGGCCTTTACTGCCCTTCTTTTGGCATATGGTTGTCCTCAGCCGAACAGTTCTCTCAGCTCCTAGAAGCGATGGGCGGTCCCTTGTATACATCTTGGATCCCAGTGCAGACCTGTTAGTCCTAAGACACCAGAAATGCTTCCTACACTTAAAGCACCGCTTTGACAAACGCTGCCTGGAACCTGTTGCCTGCCTATCTATCTGTGTGACGAACAAAACAGTAACTTAGCTTGGAGCCAGTCCTCCTATATTTTTGGCTTACTCACCGACGATTGCTGAGGGATGAGCACTTAGCAGGGACTGAAAGGCCACGTTTGCCTCACGGGGGGCGGGGATATGACTTGTCCTCACAAGGCAATTGTGCAATGAAGAAAAGATAGGCCACTACACTGTTCATCAGGTAACCTTGAGGCCGCGTGTCGTCATTCCAGTGTGCCAAATAAACTTCCCATCACGGTTCAGTTTCCAAGGCGAGGGCACAGCGTCTTATGCTGCAGTTTCTGACTCCCTACTGGACGTTCAGCTGACCACCTAGACCCTTTCGTGAGTCAACTTTGTGATACACTTTGTGATACGGGGTCATGATGGTGGTGAAAGGATTAGCAAGTCATGGGTTAGTGAGGCCGGTGTGTACAATGTATCTCCAGAGTACCTGGCTTTCAAGGGAGAGCCTGAAATTTTTCAGGCTACACTGAAAGTCCAGTGGCCGCCTGGGGTAAATTGCATCACGTGCGAGTGCCCTGAAGGCGGGGTCGAATCACTGTATGTTTTGTGTGCTCTGGGTTCGGCAGAAAAGCAGACACGTTTTGCATGAAGGAATGAACAGAACGCTGATAGCTGGCTGTTTCTAAGCTATCCCAACCTAGGTGTTTCTCCGACGAAGCCCTTCACTGCCCATGACTCGGCATCTAGCTGCTGTCAGCGGTGCATTGCTCACAGCTCCCTGAAGACACAGGAGGCTCTTTTAGTCCGATTCGGATCCTATTGCAGACCGGCGACTCAAGAGAGTCCTGATACGCTTCCTAGGATTCAAGAAACACAGGGACTAAGGCTGCATGGGGTCTGTCGCATGCCTACCTGGTTCATGAGAAAACCTGAACATTAGCTTAAG
The DNA here is from genome assembly GCF_937001465.1 of Orcinus orca. Lineage (NCBI taxonomy): Eukaryota > Metazoa > Chordata > Mammalia > Artiodactyla > Delphinidae > Orcinus > Orcinus orca. The sequence continues at coordinate 58,255,703 of NC_064568.1, read as the reverse complement.
GCCAGAGGCCCCGTGCGGTTCTCCCCTTCCCTGAGGACAACCGAAGTAGGAGCACTTACCGAGGAACGGCAACATCCAATCTCCTTCCAGGAAACTCACTTGTCATCACAAAGGCAACTGTGCAACAACACTGTTTCCCAGGGAGAACTGAGCCCGCAACTCTCTAAATCCCAATGAGGAAAATAAAGTTTCCCTTCAAGCCTTAGTTTCAAAATGGACCGCAGAGCATTCACCCTGTTGTTTCCATCTCTCCATGGCACGTCCAGGGTGCGCATAGCACGGAGATACTACAGTCGTTTCAACTTGCCGCATCCTAGCATTTTAACAAAAGACGCCCTTCACAGCCCTTCTTTCGGCCTATAGTTGCCCTCAACTGAGCATTGTTCACAAGGCCCGGAAAGGACGGGCAGTCCGTCGTTTACATCTTGGATCCTAGTGCAGAACCCCGTGTCCTCAGACGACAGAAACGCTTCCTAGATTTAAAGCACCGCTTTGACAAACGCTGCCGTGAGCCTGCGGCCCGCCTATGTCTGTGACGAGAGAAGTAAGTAGAACGTTGGACTGAGGCGAGTCGTCCAGGGTTGTGGGCGTACTCACGAACAATTATGGAGGGAGGAGGACGTGGCAGGAATTGAAAGCCAAGTGCTCCTTCGTGGAAGATAACTAGTCCTCCCAAAGACGACTGTGCAACAAAGAGAAGATGGGCAACAACAGTGTTTACCAGGTAACCCTGAGGCCGCAAACTCTCTACTTTGCAATGAGGAAAATCAACTTCCCAGAAAGACTCAATTCCCAGCAGGACAAAGCAGCATATTACCAAGTCGCATCGGACTCTCTCTTGTACATCCCGTGGACACAGTGGCTCGTGACCCTAGTCACCGTTGCCATGCTGGGAGTCCTGACTGTGTTGTAAGGATATCAAGGTGAGGGCTTAGTTAGGCCTAGGTGACGGTACTTCTCTAGACTATCTACCAGTTCTGGAAAACCCTGTAGGTTTTGAAGCCGGACTTAAAGTGTAGTTGCCGCTTGAGGTAGACAGACGTCGTGGAGCAGCTCCCAGGAGCAGTGGTAGGCTAATTGTATTTTCTACTGCAGCTCAGGGTTCCTCCAGAGCGCAGACACCCTTTGCATGAAGGAAAGCATGGAACGTTGATAACTGGGTTGCTTTCAAGCTATCGCAATCCAGGTGTCTAAACAACGAAGCCCTTCACTGCCCACCAGTCGGCACCTAGCTGTTCCCGACGGTAGATGGCTCACGGCTCTCCGAAGACACAGGCAGTCCTTTCTCACTATGTTTCGGGACCTAGCGCCGACCCGCGTGTCCAAAAGAGAGCTGATATGCTTCCTAGAGTTCAAGAACCACAGGGACTAAGGCTCTATGCAATCGGTTGTTTCGCTAAGTCTGTCATGAGAACACCTGGACGTTAGCTTGAGGCTAGAGGCCCCATGTGGTGGGCCCATTCCCTGAAGACTACTGAAGGATGACCACCTACCAAGGGATGGCAACCTCCAAGTTTCTTGCCTAGAAACTCACGTCATCACCAGGGCAATTGTGTTACGAAGAGAAGCTGTGCAGCAACAGTGTTTCTTGGGGAGAATTGAGCCCGCGGCTCTGTAAATCCCAATGAGGAAAATAAAGTTTCACTCGCAGCCTTACTTTCAAAAGGGACCACACAGAGCATTCACCCTGCTGTGTCTTTCTCTAGTTTGTACTCCCAAGGTGCGTTAGAAGGGAGATACTTGAGTTGTTTCACTTACCACATGCTAGATGTTTAGCAAAAGAAGGCCTTTACTGCCCTTCTTTTGGCATATGGTTGTCCTCAGCCGAACAGTTCTCTCAGCTCCTAGAAGCGATGGGCGGTCCCTTGTGTACATCTTGGATCCCAGTGCAGACCTGTTAGTCCTAAGACACCAGAAATGCTTCCTACACTTAAAGCACCGCTTTGACAAACGCTGCCTGGAACCTGTTGCCTGCCTATCTATCTGTGTGACGAACAAAACAGTAACTTAGCTTGGAGCCAGTCCTCCTATATTTTTGGCTTACTCACCGACGATTGCTGAGGGATGAGCACTTAGCAGGGACTGAAAGGCCACGTTTGCCTCACGGGGGGCGGGGATATGACTTGTCCTCACAAGGCAATTGTGCAACGAAGAAAAGATAGGCCACTACACTGTTCATCAGGTAACCTTGAGGCCGCGTGTCGTCATTCCAGTGTGCCAAATAAACTTCCCATCACGGTTCAGTTTCCAAGGCGAGGGCACAGCGTCTTATGCTGCAGTTTCTGACTCCCTACTGGACGTTCAGCTGACCACCTAGACCCTTTCGTGAGTCAACTTTGTGATACACTTTGTGATACGGGGTCGTGATGGTGGTGAAAGGATTAGCAAGTCATGGGTTAGTGAGGCCGGTGTGTACAATGTATCTCCAGAGTACCTGGCTTTCAAGGGAGAGCCTGAAATTTTTCAGGCTACACTGAAAGTCCAGTGGCCGCCTGGGGTAAATTGCATCACGTGCGAGTGCCCTGAAGGCGGGGTCGAATCACTGTATGTTTTGTGTGCTCTGGGTTCGGCAGAAAAGCAGACACGTTTTGCATGAAGGAATGAACAGAACGCTGATAGCTGGCTGTTTCTAAGCTATCCCAACCTAGGTGTTTCTCTGACGAAGCCCTTCGCTGCCCATGATTGCGGCATCTAGCTGCTGCCAGCGGTGCATTGCTCACAACTCCCTGAAGACACAGGAGGCCCTTTTAGTCCGTTTCGGATCCTAGTACAGCCCCGCGACTCAAGAGAGGACCTGATATGCTTCCTAGGGTTCGAGAAACCCAGGGACTAAGGCTGCATGGGGGCTGTCGCATGCCTACCTGGTTCATGAGAAAACCTGAACATTAGCTTAAGGCCAGAGGCCCCGTGTGGTTCTCCCCTTCCCTGAGGACAACTGAAGTAGGAGCACTTACCGAGGAACGGCAACATCCAATCTCCTTCCAGGAAACTCACTTGTCATCACAAAGGCAACTGTGCAACAACACTGTTTCCCAGGGAGAACTGAGCCCGCAGCTCTCTAAATCCCAATGAGGAAAATAAAGTTTCCCTTCAAGCCTTAGTTTCAAAATGGACCGCAGAGCATTCACCCTGTTGTATCCATCACTCCATGGCACGTCCAAGGTGCGCATAGAACGGAGATACTACATTCGTTTCAACTTGCCGCATCCTAGCATTTTAACAAAAGACGCCCTTCACAGCCCTTCTTTCAGCCTATAGTTGCCCTCAACTGAGCTTCGCTCACAAGGCCCAGAAAGGACGGGCAGTCCGTCGTTTACATCTTGGATCCTAGTGCAGACCCCCGTGTCCTAAGACACCAGAAACGCTTCCTAGATTTAAAGCACCGCTTTGACAAAGGCTGCCGTGAGCTTGCGGCCCGCCTATGTCTGTGATGAGAGACGTAGAACGTTGGCTTGAGGCGAGTCGTCCGGGGTTGTGGGCGTACTCACGAATGATTTTTGAGGGAGGAGGCCGTGGCAGGAATTGAAAGCCAAGTGCTCTTTCGTGGAAGATAACTAGTCCTCCCAAAGACGACTGTGCAGCAAAGAGAAGATGGGCAACAACAGTGTTTACCAGGTAACCCTGAGGCCGCAAACTCTCTACTTTGCAATGAGGAAAATCAACTTCCCAGGAAGACTCAATTCCCAGCAGGACAAAGCAGCATATTACCAAGTCGCATCGGACTCTCTCTTGTACATCCCGTGGACACAGTGGCTCGTGACCCTAGTCACCATTGCCATGCTGGGAGTCCTTACTGTGGTGTAAGGATATCAAGGGGAGGGCTTAGTTAGGCCTAGGTGATGGTACTTCTCTAGACTATCTACCAGTTCTGGAAAACCCTGTAGGTTTTGAAGCCGGACTTAAAGTGTAGTTGCCGCTTGAGGTAGACAGACGTCGTGGAGCAGCTCCCAGGAGCAGTGGTAGGCTAATTGTATTTTCTACTGCAGCTCAGGGTTCCTCCAGAGCGCAGACACCCTTTGCATGAAGGAAGGCATGGAACGTTGATAACTGGGTTGCTTTCAAGCTATCGCAATCCAGGTGTCTAAACAACGAAGCCCTTCACTGCCCATCAGTTGGCATCTAGCTGTTCCCGACGGTAGATGGCTCAAGGCTCCCCGAAGACACAGGCAGTCCTTTCTCAGTACGTTTTGGAACCTAGCGCTGACAAGTGAGTCCAAAAGAGAGCTGATATGCTTCCTAGAGTTCAAGAACCACAGGGACTAAGGCTCTATGCAATCGGTTGTTTCGCTAAGTCTGTCATGAGAACACCTGGACGTTAGCTTGAGGCTAGAGGCCCCATGTGGTGGGCCCATTCCCTGAAGACTACTGAAGGATGACCACCTACCAAGGGATGGCAACCTCCAAGTTTCTTGCCTAGAAACTCACGTCATCACCAGGGCAATTGTGTTACGAAGAGAAGCTGTGCAGCAACAGTGTTTCTTGGGGAGAATTGAGCCCGCGGCTCTGTAAATCCCAATGAGGAAAATAAAGTTTCACTCGCAGCCTTACTTTCAAAAGGGACCACACAGAGCATTCACCCTGCTGTGTCTTTCTCTAGTTTGTACTCCCAAGGTGCGTTAGAAGGGAGATACTTGAGTTGTTTCACTTACCACATGCTAGATGTTTAGCAAAAGAAGGCCTTTACTGCCCTTCTTTTGGCATATGGTTGTCCTCAGCCGAACAGTTCTCTCAGCTCCTAGAAGCGATGGGCGGTCCCTTGTGTACATCTTGGATCCCAGTGCAGACCTGTTAGTCCTAAGACACCAGAAATGCTTCCTACACTTAAAGCACCGCTTTGACAAACGCTGCCTGGAACCTGTTGCCTGCCTATCTATCTGTGTGACGAACAAAACAGTAACTTAGCTTGGAGCCAGTCCTCCTATATTTTTGGCTTACTCACCGACGATTGCTGAGGGATGAGCACTTAGCAGGGACTGAAAGGCCACGTTTGCCTCACGGGGGGCGGGGATATGACTTGTCCTCACAAGGCAATTGTGCAATGAAGAAAAGATAGGCCACTACACTGTTCATCAGGTAACCTTGAGGCCGCGTGTCGTCATTCCAGTGTGCCAAATAAACTTCCCATCACGGTTCAGTTTCCAAGGCGAGGGCACAGCGTCTTATGCTGCAGTTTCTGACTCCCTACTGGACGTTCAGCTGACCACCTAGACCCTTTCGTGAGTCAACTTTGTGATACACTTTGTGATACGGGGTCGTGATGGTGGTGAAAGGATTAGCAAGTCATGGGTTAGTGAGGCCGGTGTGTACAATGTATCTCCAGAGTACCTGGCTTTCAAGGGAGAGCCTGAAAATTTTTCAGGCTACACTGAAAGTCCAGTGGCCGCCTGGGGTAAATTGCATCACGTGCGAGTGCCCTGAAGGCGGGGTCGAATCACTGTATGTTTTGTGTGCTCTGGGTTCGGCAGAAAAGCAGACACGTTTTGCATGAAGGAATGAACAGAACGCTGATAGCTGGCTGTTTCTAAGCTATCCCAACCTAGGTGTTTCTCTGACGAAGCCCTTCGTTGCCCATGATTGCGGCATCTAGCTGCTGCCAGCGGTGCATTGCTCACAACTCCCTGAAGACACAGGAGGCCCTTTTAGTCCGTTTCGGATCCTAGTACAGCCCCGCGACTCAAGAGAGGACCTGATATGCTTCCTAGGGTTCGAGAAACCCAGGGACTAAGGCTGCATGGGGTCTGTCGCATGCCTACCTGGTTCATGAGAAAACCTGAACATTAGCTTAAGGCCAGAGGCCCCGTGTGGTTCTCCCCTTCCCTGAGGACAACTGAAGTAGGAGCACTTACCGAGGAACGGCAACATCCAATCTCCTTCCAGGAAACTCACTGGTCATCACAAAGGCAACTGTGCAACAACACTGTTTCCCAGGGAGAACTGAGCCCGCAGCTCTCTAAATCCCAATGAGGAAAATAAAGTTTCCCTTCAAGCCTTAGTTTCAAAATGGACCGCAGAGCATTCACCCTGTTGTATCCGTCACTCCATGGCACGTCCAAGGTGCGCATAGAACGGAGATACTACATTCGTTTCAACTTGCCGCATCCTAGCATTTTAACAAAAGACGCCCTTCACAGCCCTTCTTTCAGCCTATAGTTGCCCTCAACTGAGCTTCGCTCACAAGGCCCAGAAAGGACGGGCAGTCCGTCGTTTACATCTTGGATCCTAGTGCAGACCCCCGTGTCCTAAGACACCAGAAACGCTTCCTAGATTTAAAGCACCGCTTTGACAAAGGCTGCCGTGAGCTTGCGGCCCGCCTATGTCTGTGATGAGAGACGTAGAACGTTGGCTTGAGGCGAGTCGTCCGGGGTTGTGGGCGTACTCACGAATGATTTTTGAGGGAGGAGGCCGTGGCAGGAATTGAAAGCCAAGTGCTCTTTCGTGGAAGATAACTAGTCCTCCCAAAGACGACTGTGCAGCAAAGAGAAGATGGGCAACAACAGTGTTTACCAGGTAACCCTGAGGCCGCAAACTCTCTACTTTGCAATGAGGAAAATCAACTTCCCAGGAAGACTCAATTCCCAGCAGGACAAAGCAGGATATTACCAAGTCGCATCGGACTCTCTCTTGTACATCCCGTGGACACAGTGGCTCGTGACCCTAGTCACCATTGCCATGCTGGGAGTCCTTACTGTGGTGTAAGGATATCAAGGGGAGGGCTTAGTTAGGCCTAGGTGACGGTACTTCTCTAGACTATCTACCAGTTCTGGAAAACCCTGTAGGTTTTGAAGCCGGACTTAAAGTGTAGTTGCCGCTTGAGGTAGACAGACGTCGTGGAGCAGCTCCCAGGAGCAGTGGTAGGCTAATTGTATTTTCTACTGCAGCTCAGGGTTCCTCCAGAGCGCAGACACCCTTTGCATGAAGGAAGGCATGGAACGTTGATAACTGGGTTGCTTTCAAGCTATCGCAATCCAGGTGTCTAAACAACGAAGCCCTTCACTGCCCATCAGTTGGCATCTAGCTGTTCCCGACGGTAGATGGCTCAAGGCTCCCCGAAGACACAGGCAGTCCTTTCTCAGTACGTTTTGGAACCTAGCGCTGACAAGTGAGTCCAAAAGAGAGCTGATATGCTTCCTAGAGTTCAAGAACCACAGGGACTAAGGCTCTATGCAATCGGTTGTTTCGCTAAGTCTGTCATGAGAACACCTGGACGTTAGCTTGAGGCTAGAGGCCCCATGTGGTGGGCCCATTCCCTGAAGACTACTGAAGGATGACCACCTACCAAGGGATGGCAACCTCCAAGTTTCTTGCCTAGAAACTCACGTCATCACCAGGGCAATTGTGTTACGAAGAGAAGCTGTGCAGCAACAGTGTTTCTTGGGGAGAATTGAGCCCGCGGCTCTGTAAATCCCAATGAGGAAAATAAAGTTTCACTCGCAGCCTTACTTTCAAAAGGGACCACACAGAGCATTCACCCTGCTGTGTCTTTCTCTAGTTTGTACTCCCAAGGTGCGTTAGAAGGGAGATACTTGAGTTGTTTCACTTACCACATGCTAGATGTTTAGCAAAAGAAGGCTTTTACTGCCCTTCTTTTGGCATATGGTTGTCCTCAGCCGAACAGTTCTCTCAGCTCCTAGAAGCGATGGGCGGTCCCTTGTGTACATCTTGGATCCCAGTGCAGACCTGTTAGTCCTAAGACACCAGAAATGCTTCCTACACTTAAAGCACCGCTTTGACAAACGCTGCCTGGAACCTGTTGCCTGCCTATCTATCTGTGTGACGAACAAAACAGTAACTTAGCTTGGAGCCAGTCCTCCTATATTTTTGGCTTACTCACCAACGATTGCTGAGGGATGAGCACTTAGCAGGGACTGAAAGGCCACGTTTGCCTCACGGGGGGCGGGGATATGACTTGTCCTCACAAGGCAATTGTGCAATGAAGAAAAAATAGGCCACTACACTGTTCATCAGGTAACCTTGAGGCCGCGTGTCGTCATTCCAGTGTGCCAAATAAACTTCCCATCACGGTTCAGTTTCCAAGGCGAGGGCACAGCGTCTTATGCTGCAGTTTCTGACTCCCTACTGGACGTTCAGCTGACCACCTAGACCCTTTCATGAGTCAACTTTGTGATACACTTTGTGATACGGGGTCGTGATGGTGGTGAAAGGATTAGCAAGTCATGGGTTAGTGAGGCCGGTGTGTACAATGTATCTCCAGAGTACCTGGCTTTCAAGGGAGAGCCTGAAAATTTTTCAGGCTACACTGAAAGTCCAGTGGCCGCCTGGGGTAAATTGCATCACGTGCGAGTGCCCTGAAGGCGGGGTCGAATCACTGTATGTTTTGTGTGCTCTGGGTTCGGCAGAAAAGCAGACACGTTTTGCATGAAGGAATGAACAGAACGCTGATAGCTGGCTGTTTCTAAGCTATCCCAACCTAGGTGTTTCTCTGACGAAGCCCTTCGCTGCCCATGATTGCGGCATCTAGCTGCTGCCAGCGGTGCATTGCTCACAACTCCCTGAAGACACAGGAGGCCCTTTTAGTCCGTTTCGGATCCTAGTACAGCCCCGCGACTCAAGAGAGGACATGATATGCTTCCTAGGGTTCGAGAAACCCAGGGACTAAGGCTGCATGGGGTCTGTCGCATGCCTACCTGGTTCATGAGAAAACCTGAACATTAGCTTAAGGCCAGAGGCCCCGTGTGGTTCTCCCCTTCCCTGAGGACAACTGAAGTAGGAGCACTTACCGAGGAACGGCAACATCCAATCTCCTTCCAGGAAACTCACTTGTCATCACAAAGGCAACTGTGCAACAACACTGTTTCCCAGGGAGAACTGAGCCCGCAGCTCTCTAAATCCCAATGAGGAAAATAAAGTTTCCCTTCAAGCCTTAGTTTCAAAATGGACCGCAGAGCATTCACCCTGTTGTATCCGTCACTCCATGGCACGTCCAAGGTGCGCATAGAACGGAGATACTACATTCGTTTCAACTTGCCGCATCCTAGCATTTTAACAAAAGACGCCCTTCACAGCCCTTCTTTCAGCCTATAGTTGCCCTCAACTGAGCTTCGCTCACAAGGCCCAGAAAGGACGGGCAGTCCGTCGTTTACATCTTGGATCCTAGTGCAGACCCCCGTGTCCTAAGACACCAGAAACGCTTCCTAGATTTAAAGCACCGCTTTGACAAAGGCTGCCGTGAGCTTGCGGCCCGCCTATGTCTGTGATGAGAGACGTAGAACGTTGGCTTGAGGCGAGTCGTCCGGGGTTGTGGGCGTACTCACGAATGATTTTTGAGGGAGGAGGCCGTGGCAGGAATTGAAAGCCAAGTGCTCTTTCGTGGAAGATAACTAGTCCTCCCAAAGATGACTGTGCAGCAAAGAGAAGATGGGCAACAACAGTGTTTACCAGGTAACCCTGAGGCCGCAAACTCTCTACTTTGCAATGAGGAAAATCAACTTCCCAGGAAGACTCAATTCCCAGCAGGACAAAGCAGCATATTACCAAGTCGCATCGGACTCTCTCTTGTACATCCCGTGGACACAGTGGCTCGTGACACTAGTCACCATTGCCATGCTGGGAGTCCTTACTGTGGTGTAAGGATATCAAGGGGAGGGCTTAGTTAGGCCTAGGTGACGGTACTTCTCTAGACTATCTACCAGTTCTGGAAAACCCTGTAGGTTTTGAAGCCGGACTTAAAGTGTAGTTGCCGCTTGAGGTAGACAGACGTCGTGGAGCAGCTCCCAGGAGCAGTGGTAGGCTAATTGTATTTTCTACTGCAGCTCAGGGTTCCTCCAGAGCGCAGACCCCCTTTGCATGAAGGAAGGCATGGAACGTTGATAACTGGGTTGCTTTCAAGCTATCGCAATCCAGGTGTCTAAACAACGAAGCCCTTCACTGCCCATCAGTTGGCATCTAGCTGTTCCCGACGGTAGATGGCTCAAGGCTCCCCGAAGACACAGGCAGTCCTTTCTCAGTACGTTTTGGAACCTAGCGCTGACAAGTGAGTCCAAAAGAGAGCTGATATGCTTCCTAGAGTTCAAGAACCACAGGGACTAAGGCTCTATGCAATCAGTTGTTTCGCTAAGTCTGTCATGAGAACACCTGGACGTTAGCTTGAGGCTAGAGGCCCCATGTGGTGGGCCCATTCCCTGAAGACTACTGAAGGATGACCACCTACCAAGGGATGGCAACCTCCAAGTTTCTTGCCTAGAAACTCACGTCATCACCAGGGCAATTGTGTTACGAAGAGAAGCTGTGCAGCAACAGTGTTTCTTGGGGAGAATTGAGCCCGCGGCTCTGTAAATCCCAATGAGGAAAATAAAGTTTCACTCGCAGCCTTACTTTCAAAAGGGACCACACAGAGCATTCACCCTGCTGTGTCTTTCTCTAGTTTGTACTCCCAAGGTGCGTTAGAAGGGAGATACTTGAGTTGTTTCACTTACCACATGCTAGATGTTTAGCAAAAGAAGGCCTTTACTGCCCTTCTTTTGGCATATGGTTGTCCTCAGCCGAACAGTTCTCTCAGCTCCTAGAAGCGATGGGCGGTCCCTTGTGTACATCTTGGATCCCAGTGCAGACCTGTTAGTCCTAAGACACCAGAAATGCTTCCTACACTTAAAGCACCGCTTTGACAAACGCTGCCTGGAACCTGTTGCCTGCCTATCTATCTGTGTGACGAACAAAACAGTAACTTAGCTTGGAGCCAGTCCTCCTATATTTTTGGCTTACTCACCGACGATTGCTGAGGGATGAGCACTTAGCAGGGACTGAAAGGCCACGTTTGCCTCACGGGGGGCGGGGATATGACTTGTCCTCACAAGGCAATTGTGCAATGAAGAAAAGATAGGCCACTACACTGTTCATCAGGTAACCTTGAGGCCGCGTGTCGTCATTCCAGTGTGCCAAATAAACTTCCCATCACGGTTCAGTTTCCAAGGCGAGGGCACAGCGTCTTATGCTGCAGTTTCTGACTCCCTACTGGACGTTCAGCTGACCACCTAGACCCTTTCGTGAGTCAACTTTGTGATACACTTTGTGATACGGGGTCGTGATGGTGGTGAAAGGATTAGCAAGTCATGGGTTAGTGAGGCCGGTGTGTACAATGTATCTCCAGAGTACCTGGCTTTCAAGGGAGAGCCTGAAATTTTTCAGGCTACACTGAAAGTCCAGTGGCCGCCTGGGGTAAATTGCATCACGTGCGAGTGCCCTGAAGGCGGGGTCGAATCACTGTATGTTTTGTGTGCTCTGGGTTCGGCAGAAAAGCAGACACGTTTTGCATGAAGGAATGAACAGAACGCTGATAGCTGGCTGTTTCTAAGCTATCCCAACCTAGGTGTTTCTCTGACGAAGCCCTTCGCTGCCCATGATTGCGGCATCTAGCTGCTGCCAGCGGTGCATTGCTCACAACTCCCTGAAGACACAGGAGGCCCTTTTAGTCCGTTTCGGATCCTAGTACAGCCCCGCGACTCAAGAGAGGACCTGATATGCTTCCTAGGGTTCGAGAAACCCAGGGACTAAGGCTGCATGGGGTCTGTCGCATGCCTACCTGGTTCATGAGAAAACCTGAACATTAGCTTAAGGCCAGAGGCCCCGTGTGGTTCTCCCCTTCCCTGAGGACAACTGAAGTAGGAGCACTTACCGAGGAACGGCAACATCCAATCTCCTTCCAGGAAACTCACTTGTCATCACAAAGGCAACTGTGCAACAACACTGTTTCCCAGGGAGAACTGAGCCCGCAGCTCTCTAAATCCCAATGAGGAAAATAAAGTTTCCCTTCAAGCCTTAGTTTCAAAATGGACCGCAGAGCATTCACCCTGTTGTATCCGTCACTCCATGGCACGTCCAAGGTGCGCATAGAACGGAGATACTACATTCGTTTCAACTTGCCGCATCCTAGCATTTTAACAAAAGACGCCCTTCACAGCCCTTCTTTCAGCCTATAGTTGCCCTCAACTGAGCTTCGCTCACAAGGCCCAGAAAGGACGGGCAGTCCGTCGTTTACATCTTGGATCCTAGTGCAGACCCCCGTGTCCTAAGACACCAGAAACGCTTCCTAGATTTAAAGCACCGCTTTGACAAAGGCTGCCGTGAGCTTGCGGCCCGCCTATGTCTGTGATGAGAGACGTAGAACGTTGGCTTGAGGCGAGTCGTCCGGGGTTGTGGGCGTACTCACGAATGATTTTTGAGGGAGGAGGCCGTGGCAGGAATTGAAAGCCAAGTGCTCTTTCGTGGAAGATAACTAGTCCTCCCAAAGACGACTGTGCAGCAAAGAGAAGATGGGCAACAACAGTGTTTACCAGGTAACCCTGAGGCCGCAAACTCTCTACTTTGCAATGAGGAAAATCAACTTCCCAGGAAGACTCAATTCCCAGCAGGACAAAGCAGCATATTACCAAGTCGCATCGGACTCTCTCTTGTACATCCCGTGGACACAGTGGCTCGTGACACTAGTCACCATTGCCATGCTGGGAGTCCTTACTGTGGTGTAAGGATATCAAGGGGAGGGCTTAGTTAGGCCTAGGTGACGGTACTTCTCTAGACTATCTACCAGTTCTGGAAAACCCTGTAGGTTTTGAAGCCGGACTTAAAGTGTAGTTGCCGCTTGAGGTAGACAGACGTCGTGGAGCAGCTCCCAGGAGCAGTGGTAGGCTAATTGTATTTTCTACTGCAGCTCAGGGTTCCTCCAGAGCGCAGACACCCTTTGCATGAAGGAAGGCATGGAACGTTGATAACTGGGTTGCTTTCAAGCTATCGCAATCCAGGGGTCTAAACAACGAAGCCCTTCACTGCCCATCAGTTGGCATCTAGCTGTTCCCGACGGTAGATGGCTCAAGGCTCCCCGAAGACACAGGCAGTCCTTTCTCAGTACGTTTTGGAACCTAGCGCTGACAAGTGAGTCCAAAAGAGAGCTGATATGCTTCCTAGAGTTCAAGAACCACAGGGACTAAGGCTCTATGCAATCGGTTGTTTCGCTAAGTCTGTCATGAGAACACCTGGACGTTAGCTTGAGGCTAGAGACCCCATGTGGTGGGCCCATTCCCTGAAGACTACTGAAGGATGACCACCTACCAAGGGATGGCAACCTCCAAGTTTCTTGCCTAGAAACTCACGTCATCACCAGGGCAATTGTGTTACGAAGAGAAGCTGTGCAGCAACAGTGTTTCTTGGGGAGAATTGAGCCCGCGGCTCTGTAAATCCCAATGAGGAAAATAAAGTTTCACTCGCAGCCTTACTTTCAAAAGGGACCACACAGAGCATTCACCCTGCTGTGTCTTTCTCTAGTTTGTACTCCCAAGGTGCGTTAGAAGGGAGATACTTGAGTTGTTTCACTTACCAAATGCTAGATGTTTAGCAAAAGAAGGCCTTTACTGCCCTTCTTTTGGCATATGGTTGTCCTCAGCCGAACAGTTCTCTCAGCTCCTAGAAGCGATGGGCGGTCCCTTGTGTACATCTTGGATCCCAGTGCAGACCTGTTAGTCCTAAGACACCAGAAATGCTTCCTACACTTAAAGCACCGCTTTGACAAACGCTGCCTGGAACCTGTTGCCTGCCTATCTATCTGTGTGACGAACAAAACAGTAACTTAGCTTGGAGCCAGTCCTCCTATATGTTTGGCTTACTTACCGACGATTGCTGAGGGATGAGCACTTAGCAGGGACTGAAAGGCCACGTTTGCCTCACGGGGGGCGGGGATATGACTTGTCCTCACAAGGCAATTGTGCAATGAAGAAAAGATAGGCCACTACACTGTTCATCAGGTAACCTTGAGGCCGCGTGTCGTCATTCCAGTGTGCCAAATAAACTTCCCATCACGGTTCAGTTTCCAAGGCGAGGGCACAGCGTCTTATGCTGCAGTTTCTGACTCCCTACTGGACGTTCAGCTGACCACCTAGACCCTTTCGTGAGTCAACTTTGTGATACACTTTGTGATACGGGGTCGTGATGGTGGTGAAAGGATTAGCAAGTCATGGGTTAGTGAGGCCGGTGTGTACAATGTATCTCCAGAGTACCTGGCTTTCAAGGGAGAGCCTGAAATTTTTCAGGCTACACTGAAAGTCCAGTGGCCGCCTGGGGTAAATTGCATCACGTGCGAGTGCCCTGAAGGCGGGGTCGAATCACTGTATGTTTTGTGTGCTCTGGGTTCGGCAGAAAAGCAGACACGTTTTGCATGAAGGAATGAACAGAACGCTGATAGCTGGCTGTTTCTAAGCTATCCCAACCTAGGTGTTTCTCCGACGAAGCCCTTCACTGCCCATGACTCGGCATCTAGCTGCTGCCAGCGGTGCATTGCTCACAACTCCCTGAAGACACAGGAGGCTCTTTTAGTCCGATTCGGATCCTATTGCAGACCGGCGACTCAAGAGAGACCTGATACGCTTCCTAGGATTCAAGAAACACAGGGACTAAGGCTGCATGGGGTCTGTTGCATGCCTACCTGGTTCATGAGAAAACCTGAACATTAGCTTAAGGCCAGAGGCCCCGTGTGGTTCTCCCCTTCCCTGAGGACAACCGAAGTAGGAGCACTTACCGAGGAACGGCAACATCCAATCTCCTTCCAGGAAACTCACTTGTCATCACAAAGGCAACTGTGCAACAACACTGTTTCCCAGGGAGAACTGAGCCCGCAACTCTCTAAATCCCAATGAGGAAAATAAAGTTTCCCTTCAAACCTTAGTTTCAAAATGGACCGCAGAGCATTCACCCTGTTGTTTCCATCTCTCCATGGCACGTCCAGGGTGCGCATAGCACGGAGATACTACAGTCGTTTCAACTTGCCGCATCCTAGCATTTTAACAAAAGACGCCCTTCACAGCCCTTCTTTCAGCCTATAGTTGCCCTCAACTGAGCATTGTTCACAAGGCCCGGAAAGGACGGGCAGTCCGTCGTTTACATCTTGGATCCTAGTGCAGAACCCCGTGTCCTCAGACGCCAGAAACACTTCCTAGATTTAAAGCACCGCTTTGACAAACGCTGCCGTGAGCCTGCGGCCCGCCTATGTCTGTGACGAGAGAAGTAAGTAGAACGTTGGACTGAGGCGAGTCGTCCAGGGTTGTGGGCGTACTCACGAACAATTATGGAGGGAGGAGGACGTGGCAGGAATTGAAAGCCAAGTGCTCCTTCGTGGAAGATAACTAGTCCTCCCAAAGACGACTGTGCAACAAAGAGAAGATGGGCAACAACAGTGTTTACCAGGTAACCCTGAGGCCGCAAACTCTCTACTTTGCAATGAGGAAAATCAACTTCCCAGAAAGACTCAATTCCCAGCAGGACAAAGCAGCATATTACCAAGTCGCATCGGACTCTCTCTTGTACATCCCGTGGACACAGTGGCTCGTGACCCTAGTCACCATTGCCATGCTGGGAGTCCTGACTGTGTTGTAAGGATATCAAGGTGAGGGCTTAGTTAGGCCTAGGTGACGGTACTTCTCTAGACTATCTACCAGTTCTGGAAAACCCTGTAGGTTTTGAAGCCGGACTTAAAGTGTAGTTGCCGCTTGAGGTAGACAGACGTCGTGGAGCAGCTCCCAGGAGCAGTGGTAGGCTAATTGTATTTTCTACTGCAGCTCAGGTTCCTCCAGAGCGCAGACACCCTTTGCATGAAGGAAAGGATGGAACGTTGATAACTGGGTTGCTTTCAAGCTATCGCAATCCAGGTGTCTAAACAACGAAGCCCTTCACTGCCCACCAGTCGGCACCTAGCTGTTCCCGACGGTAGATGGCTCACGGCTCTCCGAAGACACAGGCAGTCCTTTCTCACTATGTTTCGGGACCTAGCGCCGACCCGCGTGTCCAAAAGAGAGCTGATATGCTTCCTAGAGTTCAAGAACCACAGGGACTAAGGCTCTATGCAATCGGTTGTTTCGCTAAGTCTGTCATGAGAACACCTGGACGTTAGCTTGAGGCTAGAGGCCCCATGTGGTGGGCCCATTCCCTGAAGACTACTGAAGGATGACCACCTACCAAGGGATGGCAACCTCCAAGTTTCTTGCCTAGAAACTCACGTCATCACCAGGGCAATTGTGTTACGAAGAGAAGCTGTGCAGCAACAGTGTTTCTTGGGGAGAATTGAGCCCGCGGCTCTGTAAATCCCAATGAGGAAAATAAAGTTTCACTCGCAGCCTTACTTTCAAAAGGGACCACACAGAGCATTCACCCTGCTGTGTCTTTCTCTAGTTTGTACTCCCAAGGTGCGTTAGAAGGGAGATACTTGAGTTGTTTCACTTACCACATGCTAGATGTTTAGCAAAAGAAGGCCTTTACTGCCCTTCTTTTGGCATATGGTTGTCCTCAGCCGAACAGTTCTCTCAGCTCCTAGAAGCGATGGGCGGTCCCTTGTGTACATCTTGGATCCCAGTGCAGACCTGTTAGTCCTAAGACACCAGAAATGCTTCCTACACTTAAAGCACCGCTTTGACAAACGCTGCCTGGAACCTGTTGCCTGCCTATCTATCTGTGTGACGAACAAAACAGTAACTTAGCTTGGAGCCAGTCCTCCTATATTTTTGGCTTACTCACCGACGATTGCTGAGGGATGAGCACTTAGCAGGGACTGAAAGGCCACGTTTGCCTCATGGGGGGCGGGGATATGACTTGTCCTCACAAGGCAATTGTGCAATGAAGAAAAGATAGGCCACTACACTGTTCATCAGGTAACCTTGAGGCCGCGTGTCGTCATTCCAGTGTGCCAAATAAACTTCCCATCACGGTTCAGTTTCCAAGGCGAGGGCACAGCGTCTTATGCTGCAGTTTCTGACTCCCTACTGGACGTTCAGCTGACCACCTAGACCCTTTCGTGAGTCAACTTTGTGATACACTTTGTGATACGGGGTCGTGATGGTGGTGAAAGGATTAGCAAGTCATGGGTTAGTGAGGCCGGTGTGTACAATGTATCTCCAGAGTACCTGGCTTTCAAGGGAGAGCCTGAAATTTTTCAGGCTACACTGAAAGTCCAGTGGCCGCCTGGGGTAAATTGCATCACGTGCGAGTGCCCTGAAGGCGGGGTCGAATCACTGTATGTTTTGTGTGCTCTGGGTTCGGCAGAAAAGCAGACACGTTTTGCATGAAGGAATGAACAGAACGCTGATAGCTGGCTGTTTCTAAGCTATCCCAACCTAGGTGTTTCTCTGACGAAGCCCTTCGCTGCCCATGATTGCAGCATCTAGCTGCTGCCAGCGGTGCATTGCTCACAACTCCCTGAAGACACAGGAGGCCCTTTTAGTCCGTTTCGGATCCTAGTACAGCCCCGCGACTCAAGAGAGGACCTGATATGCTTCCTAGGGTTCGAGAAACCCAGGGACTAAGGCTGCATGGGGTCTGTCGCATGCCTACCTGGTTCATGAGAAAACCTGAACATTAGCTTAAGGCCAGAGGCGCCGTGTGGTTCTCCCCTTCCCTGAGGACAACTGAAGTAGGAGCACTTACCGAGGAACGGCAACATCCAATCTCCTTCCAGGAAACTCACTTGTCATCACAAAGGCAACTGTGCAACAACACTGTTTCCCAGGGAGAACTGAGCCCGCAGCTCTCTAAATCCCAATGAGGAAAATAAAGTTTCCCTTCAAGCCTTAGTTTCAAAATGGACCGCAGAGCATTCACCCTGTTGTATCCGTCACTCCATGGCACGTCCAAGGTGCGCATAGAACGGAGATACTACATTCGTTTCAACTTGCCGCATCCTAGCATTTTAACAAAAGACGCCCTTCACAGCCCTTCTTTCAGCCTATAGTTGCCCTCAACTGAGCTTCGCTCACAAGGCCCAGAAAGGACGGGCAGTCCGTCGTTTACATCTTGGATCCTAGTGCAGACCCCCGTGTCCTAAGACACCAGAAACGCTTCCTAGATTTAAAGCACCGCTTTGACAAAGGCTGCCGTGAGCTTGCGGCCCGCCTATGTCTGTGATGAGAGACGTAGAACGTTGGCTTGAGGCGAGTCGTCCGGGGTTGTGGGCGTACTCACGAATGATTTTTGAGGGAGGAGGCCGTGGCAGGAATTGAAAGCCAAGTGCTCTTTCGTGGAAGATAACTAGTCCTCCCAAAGACGACTGTGCAGCAAAGAGAAGATGGGCAACAACAGTGTTTACCAGGTAACCCTGAGGCCGCAAACTCTCTACTTTGCAATGAGGAAAATCAACTTCCCAGGAAGACTCAATTCCCAGCAGGACAAAGCAGCATATTACCAAGTCGCATCGGACTCTCTCTTGTACATCCCGTGGACACAGTGGCTCGTGACCCTAGTCACCATTGCCATGCTGGGAGTCCTTACTGTGGTGTAAGGATATCAAGGGGAGGGCTTAGTTAGGCCTAGGTGACGGTACTTCTCTAGACTATCTACCAGTTCTGGAAAACCCTGTAGGTTTTGAAGCCGGACTTAAAGTGTAGTTGCCGCTTGAGGTAGACAGACGTCGTGGAGCAGCTCCCAGGAGCAGTGGTAGGCTAATTGTATTTTCTACTGCAGCTCAGGGTTCCTCCAGAGCGCAGACACCCTTTGCATGAAGGAAGGCATGGAACGTTGATAACTGGGTTGCTTTCAAGCTATCGCAATCCAGGTGTCTAAACAACGAAGCCCTTCACTGCCCATCAGTTGGCATCTAGCTGTTCCCGACGGTAGATGGCTCAAGGCTCCCCGAAGACACAGGCAGTCCTTTCTCAGTACGTTTTGGAACCTAGCGCTGACAAGTGAGTCCAAAAGAGAGCTGATATGCTTCCTAGAGTTCAAGAACCACAGGGACTAAGGCTCTATGCAATCGGTTGTTTCGCTAAGTCTGTCATGAGAACACCTGGACGTTAGCTTGAGGCTAGAGGCCCCATGTGGTGGGCCCATTCCCTGAAGACTACTGAAGGATGACCACCTACCAAGGGATGGCAACCTCCAAGTTTCTTGCCTAGAAACTCACGTCATCACCAGGGCAATTGTGTTACGAAAAGAAGCTGTGCAGCAACAGTGTTTCTTGGGGAGAATTGAGCCCGCGGCTCTGTAAATCCCAATGAGGAAAATAAAGTTTCACTCGCAGCCTTACTTTCAAAAGGGACCACACAGAGCATTCACCCTGCTGTGTCTTTCTCTAGTTTGTACTCCCAAGGTGCGTTAGAAGGGAGATACTTGAGTTGTTTCACTTACCACATGCTAGATGTTTAGCAAAAGAAGGCCTTTACTGCCCTTCTTTTGGCATATGGTTGTCCTCAGCCGAACAGTTCTCTCAGCTCCTAGAAGCGATGGGCGGTCCCTTGTGTACATCTTGGATCCCAGTGCAGACCTGTTAGTCCTAAGACACCAGAAATGCTTCCTACACTTAAAGCACCGCTTTGACAAACGCTGCCTGGAACCTGTTGCCTGCCTATCTATCTGTGTGACGAACAAAACAGTAACTTAGCTTGGAGCCAGTCCTCCTATATTTTTGGCTTACTCACCGACGATTGCTGAGGGATGAGCACTTAGCAGGGACTGAAAGGCCACGTTTGCCTCATGGGGGGCGGGGATATGACTTGTCCTCACAAGGCAATTGTGCAATGAAGAAAAGATAGGCCACTACACTGTTCATCAGGTAACCTTGAGGCCGCGTGTCGTCATTCCAGTGTGCCAAATAAACTTCCCATCACGGTTCAGTTTCCAAGGCGAGGGCACAGCGTCTTATGCTGCAGTTTCTGACTCCCTACTGGACGTTCAGCTGACCACCTAGACCCTTTCGTGAGTCAACTTTGTGATACACTTTGTGATACGGGGTCGTGATGGTGGTGAAAGGATTAGCAAGTCATGGGTTAGTGAGGCTGGTGTGTACAATGTATCTCCAGAGTACCTGGCTTTCAAGGGAGAGCCTGAAATTTTTCAGGCTACACTGAAAGTCCAGTGGCCGCCTGGGGTAAATTGCATCACGTGCGAGTGCCCTGAAGGCGGGGTCGAATCACTGTATGTTTTGTGTGCTCTGGGTTCGGCAGAAAAGCAGACACGTTTTGCATGAAGGAATGAACAGAACGCTGATAGCTGGCTGTTTCTAAGCTATCCCAACCTAGGTGTTTCTCTGACGAAGCCCTTCGCTGCCCATGATTGCGGCATCTAGCTGCTGCCAGCGGTGCATTGCTCACAACTCCCTGAAGACACAGGAGGCCCTTTTAGTCCGTTTCGGATCCTAGTACAGCCCCGCGACTCAAGAGAGGACCTGATATGCTTCCTAGGGTTCGAGAAACCCAGGGACTAAGGCTGCATGGGGTCTGTCGCATGCCTACCTGGTTCATGAGAAAACCTGAACATTAGCTTAAGGCCAGAGGCCCCGTGTGGTTCTCCCCTTCCCTGAGGACAACTGAAGTAGGAGCACTTACCGAGGAACGGCAACATCCAATCTCCTTCCAGGAAACTCACTTGTCATCACAAAGGCAACTGTGCAACAACACTGTTTCCCAGGGAGAACTGAGCCCGCAGCTCTCTAAATCCCAATGAGGAAAATAAAGTTTCCCTTCAAGCCTTAGTTTCAAAATGGACCGCAGAGCATTCACCCTGTTGTATCCGTCACTCCATGGCACGTCCAAGGTGCGCATAGAACGGAGATACTACATTCGTTTCAACTTGCCGCATCCTAGCATTTTAACAAAAGACGCCCTTCACAGCCCTTCTTTCAGCCTATAGTTGCCCTCAACTGAGCTTCGCTCACAAGGCCCAGAAAGGACGGGCAGTCCGTCGTTTACATCTTGGATCCTAGTGCAGACCCCCGTGTCCTAAGACACCAGAAACGCTTCCTAGATTTAAAGCACCGCTTTGACAAAGGCTGCCGTGAGCTTGCGGCCCGCCTATGTCTGTGATGAGAGACGTAGAACGTTGGCTTGAGGCGAGTCGTCCGGGGTTGTGGGCGTACTCACGAATGATTTTTGAGGGAGGAGGCCGTGGCAGGAATTGAAAGCCAAGTGCTCTTTCGTGGAAGATAACTAGTCCTCCCAAAGACGACTGTGCAGCAAAGAGAAGATGGGCAACAACAGTGTTTACCAGGTAACCCTGAGGCCGCAAACTCTCTACTTTGCAATGAGGAAAATCAACTTCCCAGGAAGACTCAATTCCCAGCAGGACAAAGCAGCATATTACCAAGTCGCATCGGACTCTCTCTTGTACATCCCGTGGACACAGTGGCTCGTGACCCTAGTCACCATTGCCATGCTGGGAGTCCTTACTGTGGTGTAAGGATATCAAGGGGAGGGCTTAGTTAGGCCTAGGTGACGGTACTTCTCTAGACTATCTACCAGTTCTGGAAAACCCTGTAGGTTTTGAAGCCGGACTTAAAGTGTAGTTGCCGCTTGAGGTAGACAGACGTCGTGGAGCAGCTCCCAGGAGCAGTGGTAGGCTAATTGTATTTTCTACTGCAGCTCAGGGTTCCTCCAGAGCGCAGACACCCTTTGCATGAAGGAAGGCATGGAACGTTGATAACTGGGTTGCTTTCAAGCTATCGCAATCCAGGGTCTAAACAACGAAGCCCTTCACTGCCCATCAGTTGGCATCTAGCTGTTCCCGATGGTAGATGGCTCAAGGCTCCCCGAAGACACAGGCAGTCCTTTCTCAGTACGTTTTGGAACCTAGCACTGACAAGTGAGTCCAAAAGAGAGCTGATATGCTTCCTAGAGTTCAAGAACCACAGGGACTAAGGCTCTATGCAATCGGTTGTTTCGCTAAGTCTGTCATGAGAACACCTGGACGTTAGCTTGAGGCTAGAGGCCCCATGTGGTGGGCCCATTCCCTGAAGACTACTGAAGGATGACCACCTACCAAGGGATGGCAACCTCCAAGTTTCTTGCCTAGAAACTCACGTCATCACCAGGGCAATTGTGTTACGAAGAGAAGCTGTGCAGCAACAGTGTTTCTTGGGGAGAATTGAGCCCGCGGCTCTGTAAATCCCAATGAGGAAAATAAAGTTTCACTCGCAGCCTTACTTTCAAAAGGGACCACACAGAGCATTCACCCTGCTGTGTCTTTCTCTAGTTTGTACTCCCAAGGTGCGTTAGAAGGGAGATACTTGAGTTGTTTCACTTACCACATGCTAGATGTTTAGCAAAAGAAGGCCTTTACTGCCCTTCTTTTGGCATATGGTTGTCCTCAGCCGAACAGTTCTCTCAGCTCCTAGAAGCGATGGGCGGTCCCTTGTGTACATCTTGGATCCCAGTGCAGACCTGTTAGTCCTAAGACACCAGAAATGCTTCCTACACTTAAAGCACCACTTTGACAAATGCTGCCTGGAACCTGTTGCCTGCCTATCTATCTGTGTGACGAACAAAACAGTAACTTAGCTTGGAGCCAGTCCTCCTATATTTTTGGCTTACTCACCGACGATTGCTGAGGGATGAGCACTTAGCAGGGACTGAAAGGCCACGTTTGCCTCAC
This sequence comes from Orcinus orca, assembly GCF_937001465.1. Classification (NCBI taxonomy): domain Eukaryota; kingdom Metazoa; phylum Chordata; class Mammalia; order Artiodactyla; family Delphinidae; genus Orcinus; species Orcinus orca. Next base: position 58,233,359 of record NC_064568.1, on the reverse strand, counting down.
GGGGGGCGGGGATATGACTTGTCCTCACAAGGCAATTGTGCAATGAAGAAAAGATAGGCCACTACACTGTTCATCAGGTAACCTTGAGGCCGCGTGTCGTCATTCCAGTGTGCCAAATAAACTTCCCATCACGGTTCAGTTTCCAAGGCGAGGGCACAGCGTCTTATGCTGCAGTTTCTGACTCCCTACTGGACGTTCAGCTGACCACCTAGACCCTTTCGTGAGTCAACTTTGTGATACACTTTGTGATACGGGGTCGTGATGGTGGTGAAAGGATTAGCAAGTCATGGGTTAGTGAGGCCGGTGTGTACAATGTATCTCCAGAGTACCTGGCTTTCAAGGGAGAGCCTGAAATTTTTCAGGCTACACTGAAAGTCCAGTGGCCGCCTGGGGTAAATTGCATCACGTGCGAGTGCCCTGAAGGCGGGGTCGAATCACTGTATGTTTTGTGTGCTCTGGGTTCGGCAGAAAAGCAGACACGTTTTGCATGAAGGAATGAACAGAACGCTGATAGCTGGCTGTTTCTAAGCTATCCCAACCTAGGTGTTTCTCTGACGAAGCCCTTCGCTGCCCATGATTGCGGCATCTAGCTGCTGCCAGCGGTGCATTGCTCACAACTCCCTGAAGACACAGGAGGCCCTTTTAGTCCGTTTCGGATCCTAGTACAGCCCCGCGACTCAAGAGAGGACCTGATATGCTTCCTAGGGTTCGAGAAACCCAGGGACTAAGGCTGCATGGGGGCTGTCGCATGCCTACCTGGTTCATGAGAAAACCTGAACATTAGCTTAAGGCCAGAGGCCCCGTGTGGTTCTCCCCTTCCCTGAGGACAACTGAAGTAGGAGCACTTACCGAGGAACGGCAACATCCAATCTCCTTCCAGGAAACTCACTTGTCATCACAAAGGCAACTGTGCAACAACACTGTTTCCCAGGGAGAACTGAGCCCGCAGCTCTCTAAATCCCAATGAGGAAAATAAAGTTTCCCTTCAAGCCTTAGTTTCAAAATGGACCGCAGAGCATTCACCCTGTTGTATCCGTCACTCCATGGCACGTCCAAGGTGCGCATAGAACGGAGATACTACATTCGTTTCAACTTGCCGCATCCTAGCATTTTAACAAAAGACGCCCTTCACAGCCCTTCTTTCAGCCTATAGTTGCCCTCAACTGAGCTTCGCTCACAAGGCCCAGAAAGGACGGGCAGTCCGTCGTTTACATCTTGGATCCTAGTGCAGACCCCCGTGTCCTAAGACACCAGAAACGCTTCCTAGATTTAAAGCAGCGCTTTGACAAAGGCTGCCGTGAGCTTGCGGCCCGCCTATGTCTGTGATGAGAGACGTAGAACGTTGGCTTGAGGCGAGTCGTCCGGGGTTGTGGGCGTACTCACGAATGATTTTTGAGGGAGGAGGCCGTGGCAGGAATTGAAAGCCAAGTGCTCTTTCGTGGAAGATAACTAGTCCTCCCAAAGACGACTGTGCAGCAAAGAGAAGATGGGCAACAACAGTGTTTACCAGGTAACCCTGAGGCCGCAAACTCTCTACTTTGCAATGAGGAAAATCAACTTCCCAGGAAGACTCAATTCCCAGCAGGACAAAGCAGCATATTACCAAGTCGCATCGGACTCTCTCTTGTACATCCCGCGGACACAGTGGCTCGTGACACTAGTCACCATTGCCATGCTGGGAGTCCTTACTGTGGTGTAAGGATATCAAGGGGAGGGCTTAGTTAGGCCTAGGTGACGGTACTTCTCTAGACTATCTACCAGTTCTGGAAAACCCTGTAGGTTTTGAAGCCGGACTTAAAGTGTAGTTGCCGCTTGAGGTAGACAGACGTCGTGGAGCAGCTCCCAGGAGCAGTGGTAGGCTAATTGTATTTTCTACTGCAGCTCAGGGTTCCTCCAGAGCGCAGACACCCTTTGCATGAAGGAAGGCATGGAACGTTGATAACTGGGTTGCTTTCAAGCTATCGCAATCCAGGTGTCTAAACAACGAAGCCCTTCACTGCCCATCAGTTGGCATCTAGCTGTTCCCGACGGTAGATGGCTCAAGGCTCCCCGAAGACACAGGCAGTCCTTTCTCAGTACGTTTTGGAACCTAGCGCTGACAAGTGAGTCCAAAAGAGAGCTGATATGCTTCCTAGAGTTCAAGAACCACAGGGACTAAGGCTCTATGCAATCGGTTGTTTCGCTAAGTCTGTCATGAGAACACCTGGACGTTAGCTTGAGGCTAGAGGCCCCATGTGGTGGGCCCATTCCCTGAAGACTACTGAAGGATGACCACCTACCAAGGGATGGCAACCTCCAAGTTTCTTGCCTAGAAACTCACGTCATCACCAGGGCAATTGTGTTATGAAGAGAAGCTGTGCAGCAACAGTGTTTCTTGGGGAGAATTGAGCCCGCGGCTCTGTAAATCCCAATGAGGAAAATAAAGTTTCACTCGCAGCCTTACTTTCAAAAGGGACCACACAGAGCATTCACCCTGCTGTGTCTTTCTCTAGTTTGTACTCCCAAGGTGCGTTAGAAGGGAGATACTTGAGTTGTTTCACTTACCACATGCTAGATGTTTAGCAAAAGAAGGCCTTTACTGCCCTTCTTTTGGCATATGGTTGTCCTCAGCCGAACAGTTCTCTCAGCTCCTAGAAGCGATGGGCGGTCCCTTGTGTACATCTTGGATCCCAGTGCAGACCTGTTAGTCCTAAGACACCAGAAATGCTTCCTACACTTAAAGCACCGCTTTGACAAACGCTGCCTGGAACCTGTTGCCTGCCTATCTATCTGTGTGACGAACAAAACAGTAACTTAGCTTGGAGCCAGTCCTCCTATATTATTGGCTTACTCACCGACGATTGCTGAGGGATGAGCACTTAGCAGGGACTGAAAGGCCACGTTTGCCTCACGGGGGGCGGGGATATGACTTGTCCTCACAAGGCAATTGTGCAATGAAGAAAAGATAGGCCACTACACTGTTCATCAGGTAACCTTGAGGCCGCGTGTCGTCATTCCAGTGTGCCAAATAAACTTCCCATCACGGTTCAGTTTCCAAGGCGAGGGCACAGCATCTTATGCTGCAGTTTCTGACTCCCTACTGGACGTTCAGCTGACCACCTAGACCCTTTCGTGAGTCAACTTTGTGATACACTTTGTGATACGGGGTCGTGATGGTGGTGAAAGGATTAGCAAGTCATGGGTTAGTGAGGCCGGTGTGTACAATGTATCTCCAGAGTACCTGGCTTTCAAGGGAGAGCCTGAAATTTTTCAGGCTACACTGAAAGTCCAGTGGCCGCCTGGGGTAAATTGCATCACGTGCGAGTGCCCTGAAGGCGGGGTCGAATCACTGTATGTTTTGTGTGCTCTGGGTTCGGCAGAAAAGCAGACACGTTTTGCATGAAGGAATGAACAGAACGCTGATAGCTGGCTGTTTCTAAGCTATCCCAACCTAGGTGTTTCTCCGACGAAGCCCTTCGCTGCCCATGATTGCGGCATCTAGCTGCTGCCAGCGGTGCATTGCTCACAACTCCCTGAAGACACAGGAGGCCCTTTTAGTCCGTTTCGGATCCTAGTACAGCCCCGCGACTCAAGAGAGGACCTGATATGCTTCCTAGGGTTCGAGAAACCCAGGGACTAAGGCTGCATGGGGTCTGTCGCATGCCTACCTGGTTCATGAGAAAACCTGAACATTAGCTTAAGGCCAGAGGCCCCGTGTGGTTCTCCCCTTCCCTGAGGACAACTGAAGTAGGAGCACTTACCGAGGAACGGCAACATCCAATCTCCTTCCAGGAAACTCACTTGTCATCACAAAGGCAACTGTGCAACAACACTGTTTCCCAGGGAGAACTGAGCCCGCAGCTCTCTAAATCCCAATGAGGAAAATAAAGTTTCCCTTCAAGCCTTAGTTTCAAAATGGACCGCAGAGCATTCACCCTGTTGTATCCATCACTCCATGGCACGTCCAAGGTGCGCATAGAACGGAGATACTACATTCGTTTCAACTTGCCGCATCCTAGCATTTTAACAAAAGACGCCCTTCACAGCCCTTCTTTCAGCCTATAGTTGCCCTCAACTGAGCTTCGCTCACAAGGCCCAGAAAGGACGGGCAGTCCGTCGTTTACATCTTGGATCCTAGTGCAGACCCCCGTGTCCTAAGACACCAGAAACGCTTCCTAGATTTAAAGCAGCGCTTTGACAAAGGCTGCCGTGAGCTTGCGGCCCGCCTATGTCTGTGATGAGAGACGTAGAACGTTGGCTTGAGGCGAGTCGTCCGGGGTTGTGGGCGTACTCACGAATGATTTTTGAGGGAGGAGGCCGTGGCAGGAATTGAAAGCCAAGTGCTCTTTCGTGGAAGATAACTAGTCCTCCCAAAGACGACTGTGCAGCAAAGAGAAGATGGGCAACAACAGTGTTTACCAGGTAACCCTGAGGCCGCAAACTCTCTACTTTGCAATGAGGAAAATCAACTTCCCAGGAAGACTCAATTCCCAGCAGGACAAAGCAGCATATTACCAAGTCGCATCGGACTCTCTCTTGTACATCCCGTGGACACAGTGGCTCGTGACACTAGTCACCATTGCCATGCTGGGAGTCCTTACTGTGGTGTAAGGATATCAAGGGGAGGGCTTAGTTAGGCCTAGGTGACGGTACTTCTCTAGACTATCTACCAGTTCTGGAAAACCCTGTAGGTTTTGAAGCCGGACTTAAAGTGTAGTTGCCGCTTGAGGTAGACAGACGTCGTGGAGCAGCTCCCAGGAGCAGTGGTAGGCTAATTGTATTTTCTACTGCAGCTCAGGGTTCCTCCAGAGCGCAGACACCCTTTGCATGAAGGAAGGCATGGAACGTTGATAACTGGGTTGCTTTCAAGCTATCGCAATCCAGGTGTCTAAACAACGAAGCCCTTCACTGCCCATCAGTTGGCATCTAGCTGTTCCCGACGGTAGATGGCTCAAGGCTCCCCGAAGACACAGGCAGTCCTTTCTCAGTACGTTTTGGAACCTAGCGCTGACAAGTGAGTCCAAAAGAGAGCTGATATGCTTCCTAGAGTTCAAGAACCACAGGGACTAAGGCTCTATGCAATCGGTTGTTTCGCTAAGTCTGTCATGAGAACACCTGGACGTTAGCTTGAGGCTAGAGGCCCCATGTGGTGGGCCCATTCCCTGAAGACTACTGAAGGATGACCACCTACCAAGGGATGGCAACCTCCAAGTTTCTTGCCTAGAAACTCACGTCATCACCAGGGCAATTGTGTTACGAAGAGAAGCTGTGCAGCAACAGTGTTTCTTGGGGAGAATTGAGCCCGCGGCTCTGTAAATCCCAATGAGGAAAATAAAGTTTCACTCGCAGCCTTACTTTCAAAAGGGACCACACAGAGCATTCACCCTGCTGTGTCTTTCTCTAGTTTGTACTCCCAAGGTGCGTTAGAAGGGAGATACTTGAGTTGTTTCACTTACCACATGCTAGATGTTTAGCAAAAGAAGGCCTTTACTGCCCTTCTTTTGGCATATGGTTGTCCTCAGCCGAACAGTTCTCTCAGCTCCTAGAAGCGATGGGCGGTCCCTTGTGTACATCTTGGATCCCAGTGCAGACCTGTTAGTCCTAAGACACCAGAAATGCTTCCTACACTTAAAGCACCGCTTTGACAAACGCTGCCTGGAACCTGTTGCCTGCCTATCTATCTGTGTGACGAACAAAACAGTAACTTAGCTTGGAGCCAGTCCTCCTATATTTTTGGCTTACTCACCGACGATTGCTGAGGGATGAGCACTTAGCAGGGACTGAAAGGCCACGTTTGCCTCACGGGGGGCGGGGATATGACTTGTCCTCACAAGGCAATTGTGCAATGAAGAAAAGATAGGCCACTACACTGTTCATCAGGTAACCTTGAGGCCGCGTGTCGTCATTCCAGTGTGCCAAATAAACTTCCCATCACGGTTCAGTTTCCAAGGCGAGGGCACAGCGTCTTATGCTGCAGTTTCTGACTCCCTACTGGACGTTCAGCTGACCACCTAGACCCTTTCGTGAGTCAACTTTGTGATACACTTTGTGATACGGGGTCGTGATGGTGGTGAAAGGATTAGCAAGTCATGGGTTAGTGAGGCCGGTGTGTACAATGTATCTCCAGAGTACCTGGCTTTCAAGGGAGAGCCTGAAATTTTTCAGGCTACACTGAAAGTCCAGTGGCCGCCTGGGGTAAATTGCATCACGTGCGAGTGCCCTGAAGGCGGGGTCGAATCACTGTATGTTTTGTGTGCTCTGGGTTCGGCAGAAAAGCAGACACGTTTTGCATGAAGGAATGAACAGAACGCTGATAGCTGGCTGTTTCTAAGCTATCCCAACCTAGGTGTTTCTCCGACGAAGCCCTTCGCTGCCCATGATTGCGGCATCTAGCTGCTGCCAGCGGTGCATTGCTCACAACTCCCTGAAGACACAGGAGGCCCTTTTAGTCCGTTTCGGATCCTAGTACAGCCCCGCGACTCAAGAGAGGACCTGATATGCTTCCTAGGGTTCGAGAAACCCAGGGACTAAGGCTGCATGGGGTCTGTCGCATGCCTACCTGGTTCATGAGAAAACCTGAACATTAGCTTAAGGCCAGAGGCCCCGTGTGGTTCTCCCCTTCCCTGAGGACAACTGAAGTAGGAGCACTTACCGAGGAACGGCAACATCCAATCTCCTTCCAGGAAACTCACTTGTCATCACAAAGGCAACTGTGCAACAACACTGTTTCCCAGGGAGAACTGAGCCCGCAGCTCTCTAAATCCCAATGAGGAAAATAAAGTTTCCCTTCAAGCCTTAGTTTCAAAATGGACCGCAGAGCATTCACCCTGTTGTATCCGTCACTCCATGGCACGTCCAAGGTGCGCATAGAACGGAGATACTACATTCGTTTCAACTTGCCGCATCCTAGCATTTTAACAAAAGACGCCCTTCACAGCCCTTCTTTCAGCCTATAGTTGCCCTCAACTGAGCTTCGCTCACAAGGCCCAGAAAGGATGGGCAGTCCGTCGTTTACATCTTGGATCCTAGTGCAGACCCCCGTGTCCTAAGACACCAGAAACGCTTCCTAGATTTAAAGCACCGCTTTGACAAAGGCTGCCGTGAGCTTGCGGCCCGCCTATGTCTGTGATGAGAGACGTAGAACGTTGGCTTGAGGCGAGTCGTCCGGGGTTGTGGGCGTACTCACGAATGATTTTTGAGGGAGGAGGCCGTGGCAGGAATTGAAAGCCAAGTGCTCTTTCGTGGAAGATAACTAGTCCTCCCAAAGACGACTGTGCAGCAAAGAGAAGATGGGCAACAACAGTGTTTACCAGGTAACCCTGAGGCCGCAAACTCTCTACTTTGCAATGAGGAAAATCAACTTCCCAGGAAGACTCAATTCCCAGCAGGACAAAGCAGCATATTACCAAGTCGCATCGGACTCTCTCTTGTACATCCCGTGGACACAGTGGCTCGTGACACTAGTCACCATTGCCATGCTGGGAGTCCTTACTGTGGTGTAAGGATATCAAGGGGAGGGCTTAGTTAGGCCTAGGTGACGGTACTTCTCTAGACTATCTACCAGTTCTGGAAAACCCTGTAGGTTTTGAAGCCGGACTTAAAGTGTAGTTGCCGCTTGAGGTAGACAGACGTCGTGGAGCAGCTCCCAGGAGCAGTGGTAGGCTAATTGTATTTTCTACTGCAGCTCAGGGTTCCTCCAGAGCGCAGACACCCTTTGCATGAAGGAAGGCATGGAACGTTGATAACTGGGTTGCTTTCAAGCTATCGCAATCCAGGTGTCTAAACAACGAAGCCCTTCACTGCCCATCAGTTGGCATCTAGCTGTTCCCGACGGTAGATGGCTCAAGGCTCCCCGAAGACACAGGCAGTCCTTTCTCAGTACGTTTTGGAACCTAGCGCTGACAAGTGAGTCCAAAAGAGAGCTGATATGCTTCCTAGAGTTCAAGAACCACAGGGACTAAGGCTCTATGCAATCGGTTGTTTCGCTAAGTCTGTCATGAGAACACCTGGACGTTAGCTTGAGGCTAGAGGCCCCATGTGGTGGGCCCATTCCCTGAAGACTACTGAAGGATGACCACCTACCAAGGGATGGCAACCTCCAAGTTTCTTGCCTAGAAACTCACGTCATCACCAGGGCAATTGTGTTACGAAGAGAAGCTGTGCAGCAACAGTGTTTCTTGGGGAGAATTGAGCCCGCGGCTCTGTAAATCCCAATGAGGAAAATAAAGTTTCACTCGCAGCCTTACTTTCAAAAGGGACCACACAGAGCATTCACCCTGCTGTGTCTTTCTCTAGTTTGTACTCCCAAGGTGCGTTAGAAGGGAGATACTTGAGTTGTTTCACTTACCACATGCTAGATGTTTAGCAAAAGAAGGCCTTTACTGCCCTTCTTTTGGCATATGGTTGTCCTCAGCCGAACAGTTCTCTCAGCTCCTAGAAGCGATGGGCGGTCCCTTGTGTACATCTTGGATCCCAGTGCAGACCTGTTAGTCCTAAGACACCAGAAATGCTTCCTACACTTAAAGCACCGCTTTGACAAACGCTGCCTGGAACCTGTTGCCTGCCTATCTATCTGTGTGACGAACAAAACAGTAACTTAGCTTGGAGCCAGTCCTCCTATATTTTTGGCTTACTCACCGACGATTGCTGAGGGATGAGCACTTAGCAGGGACTGAAAGGCCACGTTTGCCTCACGGGGGGCGGGGATATGACTTGTCCTCACAAGGCAATTGTGCAATGAAGAAAAGATAGGCCACTACACTGTTCATCAGGTAACCTTGAGGCCGCGTGTCGTCATTCCAGTGTGCCAAATAAACTTCCCATCACGGTTCAGTTTCCAAGGCGAGGGCACAGCGTCTTATGCTGCAGTTTCTGACTCCCTACTGGACGTTCAGCTGACCACCTAGACCCTTTCGTGAGTCAACTTTGTGATACACTTTGTGATACGGGGTCGTGATGGTGGTGAAAGGATTAGCAAGTCATGGGTTAGTGAGGCCGGTGTGTACAATGTATCTCCAGAGTACCTGGCTTTCAAGGGAGAGCCTGAAATTTTTCAGGCTACACTGAAAGTCCAGTGGCCGCCTGGGGTAAATTGCATCACGTGCGAGTGCCCTGAAGGCGGGGTCGAATCACTGTATGTTTTGTGTGCTCTGGGTTCGGCAGAAAAGCAGACACGTTTTGCATGAAGGAATGAACAGAACGCTGATAGCTGGCTGTTTCTAAGCTATCCCAACCTAGGTGTTTCTCCGACGAAGCCCTTCGCTGCCCATGATTGCGGCATCTAGCTGCTGCCAGCGGTGCATTGCTCACAACTCCCTGAAGACACAGGAGGCCCTTTTAGTCCGTTTCGGATCCTAGTACAGCCCCGCGACTCAAGAGAGGACCTGATATGCTTCCTAGGGTTCGAGAAACCCAGGGACTAAGGCTGCATGGGGTCTGTCGCATGCCTACCTGGTTCATGAGAAAACCTGAACATTAGCTTAAGGCCAGAGGCCCCGTGTGGTTCTCCCCTTCCCTGAGGACAACTGAAGTAGGAGCACTTACCGAGGAACGGCAACATCCAATCTCCTTCCAGGAAACTCACTTGTCATCACAAAGGCAACTGTGCAACAACACTGTTTCCCAGGGAGAACTGAGCCCGCAGCTCTCTAAATCCCAATGAGGAAAATAAAGTTTCCCTTCAAGCCTTAGTTTCAAAATGGACCGCAGAGCATTCACCCTGTTGTATCCGTCACTCCATGGCACGTCCAAGGTGCGCATAGAACGGAGATACTACATTCGTTTCAACTTGCCGCATCCTAGCATTTTAACAAAAGACGCCCTTCACAGCCCTTCTTTCAGCCTATAGTTGCCCTCAACTGAGCTTCGCTCACAAGGCCCAGAAAGGACGGGCAGTCCGTCGTTTACATCTTGGATCCTAGTGCAGACCCCCGTGTCCTAAGACACCAGAAACGCTTCCTAGATTTAAAGCACCGCTTTGACAAAGGCTGCCGTGAGCTTGCGGCCCGCCTATGTCTGTGATGAGAGACGTAGAACGTTGGCTTGAGGCGAGTCGTCCGGGGTTGTGGGCGTACTCACGAATGATTTTTGAGGGAGGAGGCCGTGGCAGGAATTGAAAGCCAAGTGCTCTTTCGTGGAAGATAACTAGTCCTCCCAAAGACGACTGTGCAGCAAAGAGAAGATGGGCAACAACAGTGTTTACCAGGTAACCCTGAGGCCGCAAACTCTCTACTTTGCAATGAGGAAAATCAACTTCCCAGGAAGACTCAATTCCCAGCAGGACAAAGCAGCATATTACCAAGTCTCATCGGACTCTCTCTTGCACATCCCGTGGACACAGTGGCTCGTGACCCTAGTCACCATTGCCATGCTGGGAGTCCTTACTGTGGTGTAAGGATATCAAGGGGAGGGCTTAGTTAGGCCTAGGTGACGGTACTTCTCTAGACTATCTACCAGTTCTGGAAAACCCTGTAGGTTTTGAAGCCGGACTTAAAGTGTAGTTTCCGCTTGAGGTAGACAGACGTCGTGGAGCAGCTCCCAGGAGCAGTGGTAGGCTAATTGTATTTTCTACTGCAGCTCAGGGTTCCTCCAGAGCGCAGACACCCTTTGCATGAAGGAAGGCATGGAACGTTGATAACTGGGTTGCTTTCAAGCTATCGCAATCCAGGTGTCTAAACAACGAAGCCCTTCACTGCCCATCAGTTGGCATCTAGCTGTTCCCGACGGTAGATGGCTCAAGGCTCCCCGAAGACACAGGCAGTCCTTTCTCAGTACGTTTTGGAACCTAGCGCTGACAAGTGAGTCCAAAAGAGAGCTGATATGCTTCCTAGAGTTCAAGAACCACAGGGACTAAGGCTCTATGCAATCGGTTGTTTCGCTAAGTCTGTCATGAGAACACCTGGACGTTAGCTTGAGGCTAGAGGCCCCATGTGGTGGGCCCATTCCCTGAAGACTACTGAAGGATGACCACCTACCAAGGGATGGCAACCTCCAAGTTTCTTGCCTAGAAACTCACGTCATCACCAGGGCAATTGTGTTACGAAGAGAAGCTGTGCAGCAACAGTGTTTCTTGGGGAGAATTGAGCCCGCGGCTCTGTAAATCCCAATGAGGAAAATAAAGTTTCACTCGCAGCCTTACTTTCAAAAGGGACCACACAGAGCATTCACCCTGCTGTGTCTTTCTCTAGTTTGTACTCCCAAGGTGCGTTAGAAGGGAGATACTTGAGTTGTTTCACTTACCACATGCTAGATGTTTAGCAAAAGAAGGCCTTTACTGCCCTTCTTTTGGCATATGGTTGTCCTCAGCCGAACAGTTCTCTCAGCTCCTAGAAGCGATGGGCGGTCCCTTGTGTACATCTTGGATCCCAGTGCAGACCTGTTAGTCCTAAGACACCAGAAATGCTTCCTACACTTAAAGCACCGCTTTGACAAACGTTGCCTGGAACCTGTTGCCTGCCTATCTATCTGTGTGACGAACAAAACAGTAACTTAGCTTGGAGCCAGTCCTCCTATATTTTTGGCTTACTCACCGACGATTGCTGAGGGATGAGCACTTAGCAGGGACTGAAAGGCCACGTTTGCCTCACGGGGGGCGGGGATATGACTTGTCCTCACAAGGCAATTGTGCAATGAAGAAAAGATAGGCCACTACACTGTTCATCAGGTAACCTTGAGGCCGCGTGTCGTCATTCCAGTGTGCCAAATAAACTTCCCATCACGGTTCAGTTTCCAAGGCGAGGGCACAGCGTCTTATGCTGCAGTTTCTGACTCCCTACTGGACGTTCAGCTGACCACCTAGACCCTTTCGTGAGTCAACTTTGTGATACACTTTGTGATACGGGGTCGTGATGGTGGTGAAAGGATTAGCAAGTCATGGGTTAGTGAGGCCGGTGTGTACAATGTATCTCCAGAGTACCTGGCTTTCAAGGGAGAGCCTGAAATTTTTCAGGCTACACTGAAAGTCCAGTGGCCGCCTGGGGTAAATTGCATCACGTGCGAGTGCCCTGAAGGCGGGGTCGAATCACTGTATGTTTTGTGTGCTCTGGGTTCGGCAGAAAAGCAGACACGTTTTGCATGAAGGAATGAACAGAACGCTGATAGCTGGCTGTTTCTAAGCTATCCCAACCTAGGTGTTTCTCCGACGAAGCCCTTCGCTGCCCATGATTGCGGCATCTAGCTGCTGCCAGCGGTGCATTGCTCACAACTCCCTGAAGACACAGGAGGCCCTTTTAGTCCGTTTCGGATCCTAGTACAGCCCCGCGACTCAAGAGAGGACCTGATATGCTTCCTAGGGTTCGAGAAACCCAGGGACTAAGGTTGCATGGGGTCTGTCGCATGCCTACCTGGTTCATGAGAAAACCTGAACATTAGCTTAAGGCCAGAGGCCCCGTGTGGTTCTCCCCTTCCCTGAGGACAACTGAAGTAGGAGCACTTACCGAGGAATGGCAACATCCAATCTCCTTCCAGGAAACTCACTTGTCATCACAAAGGCAACTGTGCAACAACACTGTTTCCCAGGGAGAACTGAGCCCGCAGCTCTCTAAATCCCAATGAGGAAAATAAAGTTTCCCTTCAAGCCTTAGTTTCAAAATGGACCGCAGAGCATTCACCCTGTTGTATCCGTCACTCCATGGCACGTCCAAGGTGCGCATAGAACGGAGATACTACATTCGTTTCAACTTGCCGCATCCTAGCATTTTAACAAAAGACGCCCTTCACAGCCCTTCTTTCAGCCTATAGTTGCCCTCAACTGAGCTTCGCTCACAAGGCCCAGAAAGGACGGGCAGTCCGTCGTTTACATCTTGGATCCTAGTGCAGACCCCTGTGTCCTAAGACACCAGAAACGCTTCCTAGATTTAAAGCACCGCTTTGACAAAGGCTGCCGTGAGCTTGCGGCCCGCCTATGTCTGTGATGAGAGACGTAGAACGTTGGCTTGAGGCGAGTCGTCCGGGGTTGTGGGCGTACTCACGAATGATTTTTGAGGGAGGAGGCCGTGGCAGGAATTGAAAGCCAAGTGCTCTTTCGTGGAAGATAACTAGTCCTCCCAAAGACGACTGTGCAGCAAAGAGAAGATGGGCAACAACAGTGTTTACCAGGTAACCCTGAGGCCGCAAACTCTCTACTTTGCAATGAGGAAAATCAACTTCCCAGGAAGACTCAATTCCCAGCAGGACAAAGCAGCATATTACCAAGTCGCATCGGACTCTCTCTTGTACATCCCGTGGACACAGTGGCTCGTGACACTAGTCACCATTGCCATGCTGGGAGTCCTTACTGTGGTGTAAGGATATCAAGGGGAGGGCTTAGTTAGGCCTAGGTGACGGTACTTCTCTAGACTATCTACCAGTTCTGGAAAACCCTGTAGGTTTTGAAGCCGGACTTAAAGTGTAGTTGCCGCTTGAGGTAGACAGACGTCGTGGAGCAGCTCCCAGGAGCAGTGGTAGGCTAATTGTATTTTCTACTGCAGCTCAGGGTTCCTCCAGAGCGCAGACACCCTTTGCATGAAGGAAGGCATGGAACGTTGATAACTGGGTTGCTTTCAAGCTATCGCAATCCAGGTGTCTAAACAACGAAGCCCTTCACTGCCCATCAGTTGGCATCTAGCTGTTCCCGACGGTAGATGGCTCAAGGCTCCCCGAAGACACAGGCAGTCCTTTCTCAGTACGTTTTGGAACCTAGCGCTGACAAGTGAGTCCAAAAGAGAGCTGATATGCTTCCTAGAGTTCAAGAACCACAGGGACTAAGGCTCTATGCAATCGGTTGTTTCGCTAAGTCTGTCATGAGAACACCTGGACGTTAGCTTGAGGCTAGAGGCCCCATGTGGTGGGCCCATTCCCTGAAGACTACTGAAGGATGACCACCTACCAAGGGATGGCAACCTCCAAGTTTCTTGCCTAGAAACTCACGTCATCACCAGGGCAATTGTGTTACGAAGAGAAGCTGTGCAGCAACAGTGTTTCTTGGGGAGAATTGAGCCCGCGGCTCTGTAAATCCCAATGAGGAAAATAAAGTTTCACTCGCAGCCTTACTTTCAAAAGGGACCACACAGAGCATTCACCCTGCTGTGTCTTTCTCTAGTTTGTACTCCCAAGGTGCGTTAGAAGGGAGATACTTGAGTTGTTTCACTTACCACATGCTAGATGTTTAGCAAAAGAAGGCCTTTACTGCCCTTCTTTTGGCATATGGTTGTCCTCAGCCGAACAGTTCTCTCAGCTCCTAGAAGCGATGGGCGGTCCCTTGTGTACATCTTGGATCCCAGTGCAGACCTGTTAGTCCTAAGACACCAGAAATGCTTCCTACACTTAAAGCACCGCTTTGACAAACGCTGCCTGGAACCTGTTGCCTGCCTATCTATCTGTGTGACGAACAAAACAGTAACTTAGCTTGGAGCCAGTCCTCCTATATGTTTGGCTTACTCACCGACGATTGCTGAGGGATGAGCACTTAGCAGGGACTGAAAGGCCACGTTTGCCTCACGGGGGGCGGGGATATGACTTGTCCTCACAAGGCAATTGTGCAATGAAGAAAAGATAGGCCACTACACTGTTCATCAGGTAACCTTGAGGCCGCGTGTCGTCATTCCAGTGTGCCAAATAAACTTCCCATCACGGTTCAGTTTCCAAGGCGAGGGCACAGCGTCTTATGCTGCAGTTTCTGACTCCCTACTGGACGTTCAGCTGACCACCTAGACCCTTTCGTGAGTCAACTTTGTGATACACTTTGTGATACGGGGTCGTGATGGTGGTGAAAGGATTAGCAAGTCATGGGTTAGTGAGGCCGGTGTGTACAATGTATCTCCAGAGTACCTGGCTTTCAAGGGAGAGCCTGAAATTTTTCAGGCTACACTGAAAGTCCAGTGGCCGCCTGGGGTAAATTGCATCACGTGCGAGTGCCCTGAAGGCGGGGTCGAATCACTGTATGTTTTGTGTGCTCTGGGTTCGGCAGAAAAGCAGACACGTTTTGCATGAAGGAATGAACAGAACGCTGATAGCTGGCTGTTTCTAAGCTATCCCAACCTAGGTGTTTCTCCGACGAAGCCCTTCGCTGCCCATGATTGCGGCATCTAGCTGCTGCCAGCGGTGCATTGCTCACAACTCCCTGAAGACACAGGAGGCCCTTTTAGTCCGTTTCGGATCCTAGTACAGCCCCGCGACTCAAGAGAGGACCTGATATGCTTCCTAGGGTTCGAGAAACCCAGGGACTAAGGCTGCATGGGGTCTGTCGCATGCCTACCTGGTTCATGAGAAAACCTGAACATTAGCTTAAGGCCAGAGGCCCCGTGTGGTTCTCCCCTTCCCTGAGGACAACTGAAGTAGGAGCACTTACCGAGGAACGGCAACATCCAATCTCCTTCCAGGAAACTCACTTGTCATCACAAAGGCAACTGTGCAACAACACTGTTTCCCAGGGAGAACTGAGCCCGCAGCTCTCTAAATCCCAATGAGGAAAATAAAGTTTCCCTTCAAGCCTTAGTTTCAAAATGGACCGCAGAGCATTCACCCTGTTGTATCCGTCACTCCATGGCACGTCCAAGGTGCGCATAGAACGGAGATACTACATTCGTTTCAACTTGCCGCATCCTAGCATTTTAACAAAAGACGCCCTTCACAGCCCTTCTTTCAGCCTATAGTTGCCCTCAACTGAGCTTCGCTCACAAGGCCCAGAAAGGACGGGCAGTCCGTCGTTTACATCTTGGATCCTAGTGCAGACCCCCGTGTCCTAAGACACCAGAAACGCTTCCTAGATTTAAAGCACCGCTTTGACAAAGGCTGCCGTGAGCTTGCGGCCCGCCTATGTCTGTGATGAGAGACGTAGAACGTTGGCTTGAGGCGAGTCGTCCGGGGTTGTGGGCGTACTCACGAATGATTTTTGAGGGAGGAGGCCGTGGCAGGAATTGAAAGCCAAGTGCTCTTTCGTGGAAGATAACTAGTCCTCCCAAAGACGACTGTGCAGCAAAGAGAAGATGGGCAACAACAGTGTTTACCAGGTAACCCTGAGGCCGCAAACTCTCTACTTTGCAATGAGGAAAATCAACTTCCCAGGAAGACTCAATTCCCAGCAGGACAAAGCAGCATATTACCAAGTCGCATCGGACTCTCTCTTGTACATCCCGTGGACACAGTGGCTCGTGACACTAGTCACCATTGCCATGCTGGGAGTCCTTACTGTGGTGTAAGGATATCAAGGGGAGGGCTTAGTTAGGCCTAGGTGACGGTACTTCTCTAGACTATCTACCAGTTCTGGAAAACCCTGTAGGTTTTGAAGCCGGACTTAAAGTGTAGTTGCCGCTTGAGGTAGACAGACGTCGTGGAGCAGCTCCCAGGAGCAGTGGTAGGCTAATTGTATTTTCTACTGCAGCTCAGGGTTCCTCCAGAGCGCAGACACCCTTTGCATGAAGGAAGGCATGGAACGTTGATAACTGGGTTGCTTTCAAGCTATCGCAATCCAGGTGTCTAAACAACGAAGCCCTTCACTGCCCATCAGTTGGCATCTAGCTGTTCCCGACGGTAGATGGCTCAAGGCTCCCCGAAGACACAGGCAGTCCTTTCTCAGTACGTTTTGGAACCTAGCGCTGACAAGTGAGTCCAAAAGAGAGCTGATATGCTTCCTAGAGTTCAAGAACCACAGGGACTAAGGCTCTATGCAATCGGTTGTTTCGCTAAGTCTGTCATGAGAACACCTGGACGTTAGCTTGAGGCTAGAGGCCCCATGTGGTGGGCCCATTCCCTGAAGACTACTGAAGGATGACCACCTACCAAGGGATGGCAACCTCCAAGTTTCTTGCCTAGAAACTCACGTCATCACCAGGGCAATTGTGTTACGAAGAGAAGCTGTGCAGCAACAGTGTTTCTTGGGGAGAATTGAGCCCGCGGCTCTGTAAATCCCAATGAGGAAAATAAAGTTTCACTCGCAGCCTTACTTTCAAAAGGGACCACACAGAGCATTCACCCTGCTGTGTCTTTCTCTAGTTTGTACTCCCAAGGTGCGTTAGAAGGGAGATACTTGAGTTGTTTCACTTACCACATGCTAGATGTTTAGCAAAAGAAGGCCTTTACTGCCCTTCTTTTGGCATATGGTTGTCCTCAGCCGAACAGTTCTCTCAGCTCCTAGAAGCGATGGGCGGTCCCTTGTGTACATCTTGGATCCCAGTGCAGACCTGTTAGTCCTAAGACACCAGAAATGCTTCCTACACTTAAAGCACCGCTTTGACAAACGCTGCCTGGAACCTGTTGCCTGCCTATCTATCTGTGTGACGAACAAAACAGTAACTTAGCTTGGAGCCAGTCCTCCTATATTTTTGGCTTACTCACCGACGATTGCTGAGGGATGAGCACTTAGCAGGGACTGAAAGGCCACGTTTGCCTCACGGGGGGCGGGGATATGACTTGTCCTCACAAGGCAATTGTGCAATGAAGAAAAGATAGGCCACTACACTGTTCATCAGGTAACCTTGAGGCCGCGTGTCGTCATTCCAGTGTGCCAAATAAACTTCCCATCACGGTTCAGTTTCCAAGGCGAGGGCACAGCGTCTTATGCTGCAGTTTCTGACTCCCTACTGGACGTTCAGCTGACCACCTAGACCCTTTCGTGAGTCAACTTTGTGATACACTTTGTGATACGGGGTCGTGATGGTGGTGAAAGGATTAGCAAGTCATGGGTTAGTGAGGCCGGTGTGTACAATGTATCTCCAGAGTACCTGGCTTTCAAGGGAGAGCCTGAAATTTTTCAGGCTACACTGAAAGTCCAGTGGCCGCCTGGGGTAAATTGCATCACGTGCGAGTGCCCTGAAGGCGGGGTCGAATCACTGTATGTTTTGTGTGCTCTGGGTTCAGCAGAAAAGCAGACACGTTTTGCATGAAGGAATGAACAGAACTCTGATAGCTGGCTGTTTCTAAGCTATCCCAACCTAGGTGTTTCTCTGACGAAGCCCTTCGCTGCCCATGATTGCGGCATCTAGCTGCTGCCAGCGGTGCATTGCTCACAACTCCCTGAAGACACAGGAGGCCCTTTTAGTCCGTTTCGGATCCTAGTACAGCCCCGCGACTCAAGAGAGGACCTGATATGCTTCCTAGGGTTCGAGAAACCCAGGGACTAAGGCTGCATGGGGTCTGTCGCATGCCTACCTGGTTCATGAGAAAACCTGAACTTTAGCTTAAGGCCAGAGGCGCCGTGTGGTTCTCCCCTTCCCTGAGGACAACTGAAGTAGGAGCACTTACCGAGGAACGGCAACATCCAATCTCCTTCCAGGAAACTCACTTGTCATCACAAAGGCAACTGTGCAACAACACTGTTTCCCAGGGAGAACTGAGCCCGCAGCTCTCTAAATCCCAATGAGGAAAATAAAGTTTCCCTTCAAGCCTTAGTTTCAAAATGGACCGCAGAGCATTCACCCTGTTGTATCCGTCACTCCATGGCACGTCCAAGGTGCGCATAGAACGGAGATACTACATTCGTTTCAACTTGCCGCATCCTAGCATTTTAACAAAAGACGCCCTTCACAGCCCTTCTTTCAGCCTATAGTTGCCCTCAACTGAGCTTCGCTCACAAGGCCCAGAAAGGACGGGCAGTCCGTCGTTTACATCTTGGATCCTAGTGCAGACCCCCGTGTCCTAAGACACCAGAAACGCTTCCTAGATTTAAAGCACCGCTTTGACAAAGGCTGCCGTGAGCTTGCGGCCCGCCTATGTCTGTGATGAGAGACGTAGAACGTTGGCTTGAGGCGAGTCGTCCGGGGTTGTGGGCGTACTCACGAATGATTTTTGAGGGAGGAGGCCGTGGCAGGAATTGAAAGCCAAGTGCTCTTTCGTGGAAGATAACTAGTCCTCCCAAAGACGACTGTGCAGCAAAGAGAAGATGGGCAACAACAGTGTTTACCAGGTAACCCTGAGGCCGCAAACTCTCTACTTTGCAATGAGGAAAATCAACTTCCCAGGAAGACTCAATTCCCAGCAGGACAAAGCAGCATATTACCAAGTCGCATCGGACTCTCTTGTACATCCCGTGGACACAGTGGCTCGTGACACTAGTCACCATTGCCATGCTGGGAGTCCTTACTGTGGTGTAAGGATATCAAGGGGAGGGCTTAGTTAGGCCTAGGTGACGGTACTTCTCTAGACTATCTACCAGTTCTGGAAAACCCTGTAGGTTTTGAAGCCGGACTTAAAGTGTAGTTGCCGCTTGAGGTAGACAGACGTCGTGGAGCAGCTCCCAGGAGCAGTGGTAGGCTAATTGTATTTTCTACTGCAGCTCAGGGTTCCTCCAGAGCGCAGACACCCTTTGCATGAAGGAAGGCATGGAACGTTGATAACTGGGTTGCTTTCAAGCTATCGCAATCCAGGTGTCTAAACAACGAAGCCCTTCACTGCCCATCAGTTGGCATCTAGCTGTTCCCGACGGTAGATGGCTCAAGGCTCCCCGAAGACACAGGCAGTCCTTTCTCAGTACGTTTTGGAACCTAGCGCTGACAAGTGAGTCCAAAAGAGAGCTGATATGCTTCCTAGAGTTCAAGAACCACAGGGACTAAGGCTCTATGCAATCGGTTGTTTCGCTAAGTCTGTCATGAGAACACCTGGACGTTAGCTTGAGGCTAGAGGCCCCATGTGGTGGGCCCATTCCCTGAAGACTACTGAAGGATGACCACCTACCAAGGGATGGCAACCTCCAAGTTTCTTGCCTAGAAACTCACGTCATCACCAGGGCAATTGTGTTACGAAGAGAAGCTGTGCAGCAACAGTGTTTCTTGGGGAGAATTGAGCCCGCGGCTCTGTAAATCCCAATGAGGAAAATAAAGTTTCACTCGCAGCCTTACTTTCAAAAGGGACCACACAGAGCATTCACCCTGCTGTGTCTTTCTCTAGTTTGTACTCCCAAGGTGCGTTAGAAGGGAGATACTTGAGTTGTTTCACTTACCACATGCTAGATGTTTAGCAAAAGAAGGCCTTTACTGCCCTTCTTTTGGCATATGGTTGTCCTCAGCCGAACAGTTCTCTCAGCTCCTAGAAGCGATGGGCGGTCCCTTGTGTACATCTTGGATCCCAGTGCAGACCTGTTAGTCCTAAGACACCAGAAATGCTTCCTACACTTAAAGCACCGCTTTGACAAACGCTGCCTGGAACCTGTTGCCTGCCTATCTATCTGTGTGACGAACAAAACAGTAACTTAGCTTGGAGCCAGTCCTCCTATATTTTTGGCTTACTCACCGACGATTGCTGAGGGATGAGCACTTAGCAGGGACTGAAAGGCCACGTTTGCCTCACGGGGGGCGGGGATATGACTTGTCCTCACAAGGCAATTGTGCAATGAAGAAAAGATAGGCCACTACACTGTTCATCAGGTAACCTTGAGGCCGCGTGTCGTCATTCCAGTGTGCCAAATAAACTTCCCATCACGGTTCAGTTTCCAAGGCGAGGGCACAGCGTCTTATGCTGCAGTTTCTGACTCCCTACTGGACGTTCAGCTGACCACCTAGACCCTTTCGTGAGTCAACTTTGTGATACACTTTGTGATACGGGGTCGTGATGGTGGTGAAAGGATTAGCAAGTCATGGGTTAGTGAGGCCGGTGTGTACAATGTATCTCCAGAGTACCTGGCTTTCAAGGGAGAGCCTGAAATTTTTCAGGCTACACTGAAAGTCCAGTGGCCGCCTGGGGTAAATTGCATCACGTGCGAGTGCCCTGAAGGCGGGGTCGAATCACTGTATGTTTTGTGTGCTCTGGGTTCGGCAGAAAAGCAGACACGTTTTGCATGAAGGAATGAACAGAACGCTGATAGCTGGCTGTTTCTAAGCTATCCCAACCTAGGTGTTTCTCTGACGAAGCCCTTCGCTGCCCATGATTGCGGCATCTAGCTGCTGCCAGCGGTGCATTGCTCACAACTCCCTGAAGACACAGGAGGCCCTTTTAGTCCGTTTCGGATCCTAGTACAGCCCCGCGACTCAAGAGAGGACCTGATATGCTTCCTAGGGTTCGAGAAACCCAGGGACTAAGGCTGCATGGGGTCTGTCGCATGCCTACCTGGTTCATGAGAAAACCTGAACATTAGCTTAAGGCCAGAGGCCCCGTGTGGTTCTCCCCTTCCCTGAGGACAACTGAAGTAGGAGCACTTACCGAGGAACGGCAACATCCAATCTCCTTCCAGGAAAGTCACTTGTCATCACAAAGGCAACTGTGCAACAACACTGTTTCCCAGGGAGAACTGAGCCCGCAGCTCTCTAAATCCCAATGAGGAAAATAAAGTTTCCCTTCAAGCCTTAGTTTCAAAATGGACCGCAGAGCATTCACCCTGTTGTATCCGTCACTCCATGGCACGTCCAAGGTGCGCATAGCACGGAGATACTACATTCGTTTCAACTTGCCGCATCCTAGCATTTTAACAAAAGACGCCCTTCACAGCCCTTCTTTCAGCCTATAGTTGCCCTCAACTGAGCTTCGCTCACAAGGCCCAGAAAGGACGGGCAGTCCGTCGTTTACATCTTGGATCCTAGTGCAGACCCCCGTGTCCTAAGACACCAGAAACGCTTCCTAGATTTAAAGCACCGCTTTGACAAAGGCTGCCGTGAGCTTGCGGCCCGCCTATGTCTGTGATGAGAGGCGTAGAACGTTGGCTTGAGGCGAGTCGTCCGGGGTTGTGGGCGTACTCACGAATGATTTTTGAGGGAGGAGGACGTGGCAGGAATTGAAAGCCAAGTGCTCTTTCGTGGAAGATAACTAGTCCTCCCAAAGACGACTGTGCAGCAAAGAGAAGATGGGCAACAACAGTGTTTACCAGGTAACCCTGAGGCCGCAAACTCTCTACTTTGCAATGAGGAAAATCAACTTCCCAGGAAGACTCAATTCCCAGCAGGACAAAGCAGCATATTACCAAGTCGCATCGGACTCTCTCTTGTACATCCCGTGGACACAGTGGCTCGTGACACTAGTCACCATTGCCATGCTGGGAGTCCTTACTGTGGTGTAAGGATATCAAGGGGAGGGCTTAGTTAGGCCTAGGTGACGGTACTTCTCTAGACTATCTACCAGTTCTGGAAAACCCTGTAGGTTTTGAAGCCGGACTTAAAGTGTAGTTGCCGCTTGAGGTAGACAGACGTCGTGGAGCAGCTCCCAGG
Source organism: Orcinus orca (assembly GCF_937001465.1). Classification (NCBI taxonomy): domain Eukaryota; kingdom Metazoa; phylum Chordata; class Mammalia; order Artiodactyla; family Delphinidae; genus Orcinus; species Orcinus orca. Next base: position 58,211,277 of record NC_064568.1, on the reverse strand, counting down.
AGCAGTGGTAGGCTAATTGTATTTTCTACTGCAGCTCAGGGTTCCTCCAGAGCGCAGACACCCTTTGCATGAAGGAAGGCATGGAACGTTGATAACTGGGTTGCTTTCAAGCTATCGTATCCAGGTGTCTAAACAACGAAGCCCTTCACTGCCCATCAGTTGGCATCTAGCTGTTCCCGACGGTAGATGGCTCAAGGCTCCCCGAAGACACAGGCAGTCCTTTCTCAGTACGTTTTGGAACCTAGCGCTGACAAGTGAGTCCAAAAGAGAGCTGATATGCTTCCTAGAGTTCAAGAACCACAGGGACTAAGGCTCTATGCAATCGGTTGTTTCGCTAAGTCTGTCATGAGAACACCTGGACGTTAGCTTGAGGCTAGAGGCCCCATGTGGTGGGCCCATTCCCTGAAGACTACTGAAGGATGACCACCTACCAAGGGATGGCAACCTCCAAGTTTCTTGCCTAGAAACTCACGTCATCACCAGGGCAATTGTGTTACGAAGAGAAGCTGTGCAGCAACAGTGTTTCTTGGGGAGAATTGAGCCCGCGGCTCTGTAAATCCCAATGAGGAAAATAAAGTTTCACTCGCAGCCTTACTTTCAAAAGGGACCACACAGAGCATTCACCCTGCTGTGTCTTTCTCTAGTTTGTACTCCCAAGGTGCGTTAGAAGGGAGATACTTGAGTTGTTTCACTTACCACATGCTAGATGTTTAGCAAAAGAAGGCCTTTACTGCCCTTCTTTTGGCATATGGTTGTCCTCAGCCGAACAGTTCTCTCAGCTCCTAGAAGCGATGGGCGGTCCCTTGTGTACATCTTGGATCCCAGTGCAGACCTGTTAGTCCTAAGACACCAGAAATGCTTCCTACACTTAAAGCACCGCTTTGACAAACGCTGCCTGGAACCTGTTGCCTGCCTATCTATCTGTGTGACGAACAAAACAGTAACTTAGCTTGGAGCCAGTCCTCCTATATTTTTGGCTTACTCACCGACGATTGCTGAGGGATGAGCACTTAGCAGGGACTGAAAGGCCACGTTTGCCTCACGGGGGGCGGGGATATGACTTGTCCTCACAAGGCAATTGTGCAATGAAGAAAAGATAGGCCACTACACTGTTCATCAGGTAACCTTGAGGCCGCGTGTCGTCATTCCAGTGTGCCAAATAAACTTCCCATCACGGTTCAGTTTCCAAGGCGAGGGCACAGCGTCTTATGCTGCAGTTTCTGACTCCCTACTGGACGTTCAGCTGACCACCTAGACCCTTTCGTGAGTCAACTTTGTGATACACTTTGTGATACGGGGTCGTGATGGTGGTGAAAGGATTAGCAAGTCATGGGTTAGTGAGGCCGGTGTGTACAATGTATCTCCAGAGTACCTGGCTTTCAAGGGAGAGCCTGAAATTTTTCAGGCTACACTGAAAGTCCAGTGGCCGCCTGGGGTAAATTGCATCACGTGCGAGTGCCCTGAAGGCGGGGTCGAATCACTGTATGTTTTGTGTGCTCTGGGTTCGGCAGAAAAGCAGACACGTTTTGCATGAAGGAATGAACAGAACGCTGATAGCTGGCTGTTTCTAAGCTATCCCAACCTAGGTGTTTCTCCGACGAAGCCCTTCACTGCCCATGACTCGGCATCTAGCTGCTGCCAGCGGTGCATTACTCACAACTCCCTGAAGACACAGGAGGCTCTTTTAGTCCGATTCGGATCCTATTGCAGACCGGCGACTCAAGAGAGACCTGATACGCTTCCTAGGATTCAAGAAACACAGGGACTAAGGCTGCATGGGGTCTGTTGCATGCCTACCTCGTTCATGAGAAAACCTGAACATTAGCTTAAGGCCAGAGGCCCCGTGTGGTTCTCCCCTTCCCTGAGGACAACTGAAGTAGGAGCACTTACCGAGGAACGGCAACATCCAATCTCCTTCCAGGAAACTCACTTGTCATCACAAAGGCAACTGTGCAACAACACTGTTTCCCAGGGAGAACTGAGCCCGCAACTCTCTAAATCCCAATGAGGAAAATAAAGTTTCCCTTCAAGCCTTAGTTTCAAAATGGACCGCAGAGCATTCACCCTGTTGTATCCGTCACTCCATGGCACGTCCAAGGTGCGCATAGAACGGAGATACTACATTCGTTTCAACTTGCCGCATCCTAGCATTTTAACAAAAGACGCCCTTCACAGCCCTTCTTTCAGCCTATAGTTGCCCTCAACTGAGCTTCGCTCACAAGGCCCAGAAAGGACGGGCAGTCCGTCGTTTACATCTTGGATCCTAGTGCAGACCCCCGTGTCCTAAGACACCAGAAACGCTTCCTAGATTTAAAGCACCGCTTTGACAAAGGCTGCCGTGAGCTTGCGGCCCGCCTATGTCTGTGATGAGAGACGTAGAACGTTGGCTTGAGGCGAGTCGTCCGGGGTTGTGGGCGTACTCACGAATGATTTTTGAGGGAGGAGGCCGTGGCAGGAATTGAAAGCCAAGTGCTCTTTCGTGGAAGATAACTAGTCCTCCCAAAGACGACTGTGCAGCAAAGAGAAGATGGGCAACAACAGTGTTTACCAGGTAACCCTGAGGCCGCAAACTCTCTACTTTGCAATGAGGAAAATCAACTTCCCAGGAAGACTCAATTCCCAGCAGGACAAAGCAGCATATTACCAAGTCGCATCGGACTCTCTCTTGTACATCCCGTGGACACAGTGGCTCGTGACAGTAGTCACCATTGCCATGCTGGGAGTCCTTACTGTGGTGTAAGCATATCAAGGGGAGGGCTTAGTTAGGCCTAGGTGACGGTACTTCTCTAGACTATCTACCAGTTCTGGAAAACCCTGTAGGTTTTGAAGCCGGACTTAAAGTGTAGTTGCCGCTTGAGGTAGACAGACGTCGTGGAGCAGCTCCCAGGAGCAGTGGTAGGCTAATTGTATTTTCTACTGCAGCTCAGGGTTCCTCCAGAGCGCAGACACCCTTTGCATGAAGGAAGGCATGGAACGTTGATAACTGGGTTGCTTTCAAGCTATCGCAATCCAGGGGTCTAAACAACGAAGCCCTTCACTGCCCATCAGTTGGCATCTAGCTGTTCCCGACGGTAGATGGCTCAAGGCTCCCCGAAGACACAGGCAGTCCTTTCTCAGTACGTTTTGGAACCTAGCGCTGACAAGTGAGTCCAAAAGAGAGCTGATATGCTTCCTAGAGTTCAAGAACCACAGGGACTAAGGCTCTATGCAATCGGTTGTTTCGCTAAGTCTGTCATGAGAACACCTGGACGTTAGCTTGAGGCTAGAGGCCCCATGTGGTGGGCCCATTCCCTGAAGACTACTGAAGGATGACCACCTACCAAGGGATGGCAACCTCCAAGTTTCTTGCCTAGAAACTCACGTCATCACCAGGGCAATTGTGTTACGAAGAGAAGCTGTGCAGCAACAGTGTTTCTTGGGGAGAATTGAGCCCGCGGCTCTGTAAATCCCAATGAGGAAAATAAAGTTTCACTCGCAGCCTTACTTTCAAAAGGGACCACACAGAGCATTCACCCTGCTGTGTCTTTCTCTAGTTTGTACTCCCAAGGTGCGTTAGAAGGGAGATACTTGAGTTGTTTCACTTACCACATGCTAGATGTTTAGCAAAAGAAGGCCTTTACTGCCCTTCTTTTGGCATATGGTTGTCCTCAGCCGAACAGTTCTCTCAGCTCCTAGAAGCGATGGGCGGTCCCTTGTGTACATCTTGGATCCCAGTGCAGACCTGTTAGTCCTAAGACACCAGAAATGCTTCCTACACTTAAAGCACCGCTTTGACAAACGCTGCCTGGAACCTGTTGCCTGCCTATCTATCTGTGTGACGAACAAAACAGTAACTTAGCTTGGAGCCAGTCCTCCTATATTTTTGGCTTACTCACCGACGATTGCTGAGGGATGAGCACTTAGCAGGGACTGAAAGGCCACGTTTGCCTCACGGGGGGCGGGGATATGACTTGTCCTCACAAGGCAATTGTGCAATGAAGAAAAGATAGGCCACTACACTGTTCATCAGGTAACCTTGAGGCCGCGTGTCGTCATTCCAGTGTGCCAAATAAACTTCCCATCACGGTTCAGTTTCCAAGGCGAGGGCACAGCGTCTTATGCTGCAGTTTCTGACTCCCTACTGGACGTTCAGCTGACCACCTAGACCCTTTCGTGAGTCAACTTTGTGATACACTTTGTGATACGGGGTCGTGATGGTGGTGAAAGGATTAGCAAGTCATGGGTTAGTGAGGCCGGTGTGTACAATGTATCTCCAGAGTACCTGGCTTTCAAGGGAGAGCCTGAAATTTTTCAGGCTACACTGAAAGTCCAGTGGCCGCCTGGGGTAAATTGCATCACGTGCGAGTGCCCTGAAGGCGGGGTCGAATCACTGTATGTTTTGTGTGCTCTGGGTTCGGCAGAAAAGCAGACACGTTTTGCATGAAGGAATGAACAGAACTCTGATAGCTGGCTGTTTCTAAGCTATCCCAACCTAGGTGTTTCTCTGACGAAGCCCTTCGCTGCCCATGATTGCGGCATCTAGCTGCTGCCAGCGGTGCATTGCTCACAACTCCCTGAAGACACAGGAGGCCCTTTTAGTCCGTTTCGGATCCTAGTACAGCCCCGCGACTCAAGAGAGGACCTGATATGCTTCCTAGGGTTCGAGAAACCCAGGGACTAAGGCTGCATGGGGTCTGTCGCATGCCTACCTGGTTCATGAGAAAACCTGAACATTAGCTTAAGGCCAGAGGCGCCGTGTGGTTCTCCCCTTCCCTGAGGACAACTGAAGTAGGAGCACTTACCGAGGAACGGCAACATCCAATCTCCTTCCAGGAAACTCACTTGTCATCACAAAGGCAACTGTGCAACAACACTGTTTCCCAGGGAGAACTGAGCCCGCAGCTCTCTAAATCCCAATGAGGAAAATAAAGTTTCCCTTCAAGCCTTAGTTTCAAAATGGACCGCAGAGCATTCACCCTGTTGTATCCGTCACTCCATGGCACGTCCAAGGTGCGCATAGAACGGAGATACTACATTCGTTTCAACTTGCCGCATCCTAGCATTTTAACAAAAGACGCCCTTCACAGCCCTTCTTTCAGCCTATAGTTGCCCTCAACTGAGCTTCGCTCACAAGGCCCAGAAAGGACGGGCAGTCCGTCGTTTACATCTTGGATCCTAGTGCAGACCCCCGTGTCCTAAGACACCAGAAACGCTTCCTAGATTTAAAGCACCGCTTTGACAAAGGCTGCCGTGAGCTTGCGGCCCGCCTATGTCTGTGATGAGAGACGTAGAACGTTGGCTTGAGGCGAGTCGTCCGGGGTTGTGGGCGTACTCACGAATGATTTTTGAGGGAGGAGGCCGTGGCAGGAATTGAAAGCCAAGTGCTCTTTCGTGGAAGATAACTAGTCCTCCCAAAGACGACTGTGCAGCAAAGAGAAGATGGGCAACAACAGTGTTTACCAGGTAACCCTGAGGCCGCAAACTCTCTACTTTGCAATGAGGAAAATCAACTTCCCAGGAAGACTCAATTCCCAGCAGGACAAAGCAGCATATTACCAAGTCGCATCGGACTCTCTCTTGTACATCCCGTGGACACAGTGGCTCGTGACACTAGTCACCATTGCCATGCTGGGAGTCCTTACTGTGGTGTAAGGATATCAAGGGGAGGGCTTAGTTAGGCCTAGGTGACGGTACTTCTCTAGACTATCTACCAGTTCTGGAAAACCCTGTAGGTTTTGAAGCCGGACTTAAAGTGTAGTTGCCGCTTGAGGTAGACAGACGTCGTGGAGCAGCTCCCAGGAGCAGTGGTAGGCTAATTGTATTTTCTACTGCAGCTCAGGGTTCCTCCAGAGCGCAGACACCCTTTGCATGAAGGAAGGCATGGAACGTTGATAACTGGGTTGCTTTCAAGCTATCGCAATCCAGGTGTCTAAACAACGAAGCCCTTCACTGCCCATCAGTTGGCATCTAGCTGTTCCCGACGGTAGATGGCTCAAGGCTCCCCGAAGACACAGGCAGTCCTTTCTCAGTACGTTTTGGAACCTAGCGCTGACAAGTGAGTCCAAAAGAGAGCTGATATGCTTCCTAGAGTTCAAGAACCACAGGGACTAAGGCTCTATGCAATCGGTTGTTTCGCTAAGTCTGTCATGAGAACACCTGGACGTTAGCTTGAGGCTAGAGGCCCCATGTGGTGGGCCCATTCCCTGAAGACTACTGAAGGATGACCACCTACCAAGGGATGGCAACCTCCAAGTTTCTTGCCTAGAAACTCACGTCATCACCAGGGCAATTGTGTTACGAAGAGAAGCTGTGCAGCAACAGTGTTTCTTGGGGAGAATTGAGCCCGCGGCTCTGTAAATCCCAATGAGGAAAATAAAGTTTCACTCGCAGCCTTACTTTCAAAAGGGACCACACAGAGCATTCACCCTGCTGTGTCTTTCTCTAGTTTGTACTCCCAAGGTGCGTTAGAAGGGAGATACTTGAGTTGTTTCACTTACCACATGCTAGATGTTTAGCAAAAGAAGGCCTTTACTGCCCTTCTTTTGGCATATGGTTGTCCTCAGCCGAACAGTTCTCTCAGCTCCTAGAAGCGATGGGCGGTCCCTTGTGTACATCTTGGATCCCAGTGCAGACCTGTTAGTCCTAAGACACCAGAAATGCTTCCTACACTTAAAGCACCGCTTTGACAAACGCTGCCTGGAACCTGTTGCCTGCCTATCTATCTGTGTGACGAACAAAACAGTAACTTAGCTTGGAGCCAGTCCTCCTATATTTTTGGCTTACTCACCAACGATTGCTGAGGGATGAGCACTTAGCAGGGACTGAAAGGCCACGTTTGCCTCACGGGGGGCGGGGATATGACTTGTCCTCACAAGGCAATTGTGCAATGAAGAAAAGATAGGCCACTACACTGTTCATCAGGTAACCTTGAGGCCGCGTGTCGTCATTCCAGTGTGCCAAATAAACTTCCCATCACGGTTCAGTTTCCAAGGCGAGGGCACAGCGTCTTATGCTGCAGTTTCTGACTCCCTACTGGACGTTCAGCTGACCACCTAGACCCTTTCGTGAGTCAACTTTGTGATACACTTTGTGATACGGGGTCGTGATGGTGGTGAAAGGATTAGCAAGTCATGGGTTAGTGAGGCCGGTGTGTACAATGTATCTCCAGAGTACCTGGCTTTCAAGGGAGAGCCTGAAATTTTTCAGGCTACACTGAAAGTCCAGTGGCCGCCTGGGGTAAATTGCATCACGTGCGAGTGCCCTGAAGGCGGGGTCGAATCACTGTATGTTTTGTGTGCTCTGGGTTCGGCAGAAAAGCAGACACGTTTTGCATGAAGGAATGAACAGAACGCTGATAGCTGGCTGTTTCTAAGCTATCCCAACCTAGGTGTTTCTCCGACGAAGCCCTTCGCTGCCCATGATTGCGGCATCTAGCTGCTGCCAGCGGTGCATTGCTCACAACTCCCTGAAGACACAGGAGGCCCTTTTAGTCCGTTTCGGATCCTAGTACAGCCCCGCGACTCAAGAGAGGACCTGATATGCTTCCTAGGGTTCGAGAAACCCAGGGACTAAGGCTGCATGGGGTCTGTCGCATGCCTACCTGGTTCATGAGAAAACCTGAACATTAGCTTAAGGCCAGAGGCCCCGTGTGGTTCTCCCCTTCCCTGAGGACAACTGAAGTAGGAGCACTTACCGAGGAACGGCAACATCCAATCTCCTTCCAGGAAACTCACTTGTCATCACAAAGGCAACTGTGCAACAACACTGTTTCCCAGGGAGAACTGAGCCCGCAGCTCTCTAAATCCCAATGAGGAAAATAAAGTTTCCCTTCAAGCCTTAGTTTCAAAATGGACCGCAGAGCATTCACCCTGTTGTATCCGTCACTCCATGGCACGTCCAAGGTGCGCATAGAACGGAGATACTACATTCGTTTCAACTTGCCGCATCCTAGCATTTTAACAAAAGACGCCCTTCACAGCCCTTCTTTCAGCCTATAGTTGCCCTCAACTGAGCTTCGCTCACAAGGCCCAGAAAGGACGGGCAGTCCGTCGTTTACATCTTGGATCCTAGTGCAGACCCCCGTGTCCTAAGACACCAGAAACGCTTCCTAGATTTAAAGCACCGCTTTGACAAAGGCTGCCGTGAGCTTGCGGCCCGCCTATGTCTGTGATGAGAGACGTAGAACGTTGGCTTGAGGCGAGTCGTCCGGGGTTGTGGGCGTACTCACGAATGATTTTTGAGGGAGGAGGCCGTGGCAGGAATTGAAAGCCAAGTGCTCTTTCGTGGAAGATAACTAGTCCTCCCAAAGACGACTGTGCAGCAAAGAGAAGATGGGCAACAACAGTGTTTACCAGGTAACCCTGAGGCCGCAAACTCTCTACTTTGCAATGAGGAAAATCAACTTCCCAGGAAGACTCAATTCCCAGCAGGACAAAGCAGCATATTACCAAGTCGCATCGGACTCTCTCTTGTACATCCCGTGGACACAGTGGCTCGTGACACTAGTCACCATTGCCATGCTGGGAGTCCTTACTGTGGTGTAAGGATATCAAGGGGAGGGCTTAGTTAGGCCTAGGTGACGGTACTTCTCTAGACTATCTACCAGTTCTGGAAAACCCTGTAGGTTTTGAAGCCGGACTTAAAGTGTAGTTGCCGCTTGAGGTAGACAGACGTCGTGGAGCAGCTCCCAGGAGCAGTGGTAGGCTAATTGTATTTTCTACTGCAGCTCAGGGTTCCTCCAGAGCGCAGACACCCTTTGCATGAAGGAAGGCATGGAACGTTGATAACTGGGTTGCTTTCAAGCTATCGCAATCCAGGTGTCTAAACAACGAAGCCCTTCACTGCCCATCAGTTGGCATCTAGCTGTTCCCGACGGTAGATGGCTCAAGGCTCCCCGAAGACACAGGCAGTCCTTTCTCAGTACGTTTTGGAACCTAGCGCTGACAAGTGAGTCCAAAAGAGAGCTGATATGCTTCCTAGAGTTCAAGAACCACAGGGACTAAGGCTCTATGCAATCGGTTGTTTCGCTAAGTCTGTCATGAGAACACCTGGACGTTAGCTTGAGGCTAGAGGCCCCATGTGGTGGGCCCATTCCCTGAAGACTACTGAAGGATGACCACCTACCAAGGGATGGCAACCTCCAAGTTTCTTGCCTAGAAACTCACGTCATCACCAGGGCAATTGTGTTACGAAGAGAAGCTGTGCAGCAACAGTGTTTCTTGGGGAGAATTGAGCCCGCGGCTCTGTAAATCCCAATGAGGAAAATAAAGTTTCACTCGCAGCCTTACTTTCAAAAGGGACCACACAGAGCATTCACCCTGCTGTGTCTTTCTCTAGTTTGTACTCCCAAGGTGCGTTAGAAGGGAGATACTTGAGTTGTTTCACTTACCACATGCTAGATGTTTAGCAAAAGAAGGCCTTTACTGCCCTTCTTTTGGCATATGGTTGTCCTCAGCCGAACAGTTCTCTCAGCTCCTAGAAGCGATGGGCGGTCCCTTGTGTACATCTTGGATCCCAGTGCAGACCTGTTAGTCCTAAGACACCAGAAATGCTTCCTACACTTAAAGCACCGCTTTGACAAACGCTGCCTGGAACCTGTTGCCTGCCTATCTATCTGTGTGACGAACAAAACAGTAACTTAGCTTGGAGCCAGTCCTCCTATATGTTTGGCTTACTCACCGACGATTGCTGAGGGATGAGCACTTAGCAGGGACTGAAAGGCCACGTTTGCCTCACGGGGGGCGGGGATATGACTTGTCCTCACAAGGCAATTGTGCAATGAAGAAAAGATAGGCCACTACACTGTTCATCAGGTAAACTTGAGGCCGCGTGTCGTCATTCCAGTGTGCCAAATAAACTTCCCATCACGGTTCAGTTTCCAAGGCGAGGGCACAGCGTCTTATGCTGCAGTTTCTGACTCCCTACTGTACGTTCAGCTGACCACCTAGACCCTTTCGTGAGTCAACTTTGTGATACACTTTGTGATACGGGGTCGTGATGGTGGTGAAAGGATTAGCAAGTCATGGGTTAGTGAGGCCGGTGTGTACAATGTATCTCCAGAGTACCTGGCTTTCAAGGGAGAGCCTGAAATTTTTCAGGCTACACTGAAAGTCCAGTGGCCGCCTGGGGTAAATTGCATCACGTGCGAGTGCCCTGAAGGCGGGGTCGAATCACTGTATGTTTTGTGTGCTCTGGGTTCGGCAGAAAAGCAGACACGTTTTGCATGAAGGAATGAACAGAACGCTGATAGCTGGCTGTTTCTAAGCTATCCCAACCTAGGTGTTTCTCCGACGAAGCCCTTCGCTGCCCATGATTGCGGCATCTAGCTGCTGCCAGCGGTGCATTGCTCACAACTCCCTGAAGACACAGGAGGCCCTTTTAGTCCGTTTCGGATCCTAGTACAGCCCCGCGACTCAAGAGAGGACCTGATATGCTTCCTAGGGTTCGAGAAACCCAGGGACTAAGGCTGCATGGGGTCTGTCGCATGCCTACCTGGTTCATGAGAAAACCTGAACATTAGCTTAAGGCCAGAGGCCCCGTGTGGTTCTCCCCTTCCCTGAGGACAACTGAAGTAGGAGCACTTACCGAGGAACGGCAACATCCAATCTCCTTCCAGGAAACTCACTTGTCATCACAAAGGCAACTGTGCAACAACACTGTTTCCCAGGGAGAACTGAGCCCGCAGCTCTCTAAATCCCAATGAGGAAAATAAAGTTTCCCTTCAAGCCTTAGTTTCAAAATGGACCGCAGAGCATTCACCCTGTTGTATCCGTCACTCCATGGCACGTCCAAGGTGCGCATAGAACGGAGATACTACATTCGTTTCAACTTGCCACATCCTAGCATTTTAACAAAAGACGCCCTTCACAGCCCTTCTTTCAGCCTATAGTTGCCCTCAACTGAGCTTCGCTCACAAGGCCCAGAAAGGACGGGCAGTCCGTCGTTTACATCTTGGATCCTAGTGCAGACCCCCGTGTCCTAAGACACCAGAAACGCTTCCTAGATTTAAAGCACCGCTTTGACAAAGGCTGCCGTGAGCTTGCGGCCCGCCTATGTCTGTGATGAGAGACGTAGAACGTTGGCTTGAGGCGAGTCGTCCGGGGTTGTGGGCGTACTCACGAATGATTTTTGAGGGAGGAGGCCGTGGCAGGAATTGAAAGCCAAGTGCTCTTTCGTGGAAGATAACTAGTCCTCCCAAAGACGACTGTGCAGCAAAGAGAAGATGGGCAACAACAGTGTTTACCAGGTAACCCTGAGGCCGCAAACTCTCTACTTTGCAATGAGGAAAATCAACTTCCCAGGAAGACTCAATTCCCAGCAGGACAAAGCAGCATATTACCAAGTCGCATCGGACTCTCTCTTGTACATCCCGTGGACACAGTGGCTCGTGACACTAGTCACCATTGCCATGCTGGGAGTCCTTACTGTGGTGTAAGGATATCAAGGGGAGGGCTTAGTTAGGCCTAGGTGACGGTACTTCTCTAGACTATCTACCAGTTCTGGAAAACCCTGTAGGTTTTGAAGCCGGACTTAAAGTGTAGTTGCCGCTTGAGGTAGACAGACATCGTGGAGCAGCTCCCAGGAGCAGTGGTAGGCTAATTGTATTTTCTACTGCAGCTCAGGGTTCCTCCAGAGCGCAGACACCCTTTGCATGAAGGAAGGCATGGAACGTTGATAACTGGGTTGCTTTCAAGCTATCGCAATCCAGGTGTCTAAACAACAAAGCCCTTCACTGCCCATCAGTTGGCATCTAGCTGTTCCCGACGGTAGATGGCTCAAGGCTCCCCGAAGACACAGGCAGTCCTTTCTCAGTACGTTTTGGAACCTAGCACTGACAAGTGAGTCCAAAAGAGAGCTGATATTCTTCCTAGAGTTCAAGAACCACAGGGAATAAGGCTCTATGCAATCGGTTGTTTCGCTAAGTCTGTCATGAGAACACCTGGACGTTAGCTTGAGGCTAGAGGCCCCATGTGGTGGGCCCATTCCCTGAAGACTACTGAAGGATGACCACCTACCAAGGGATGGCAACCTCCAAGTTTCTTGCCTAGAAACTCACGTCATCACCAGGGCAATTGTGTTACGAAGAGAAGCTGTGCAGCAACAGTGTTTCTTGGGGAGAATTGAGCCCGCGGCTCTGTAAATCCCAATGAGGAAAATAAAGTTTCACTCGCAGCCTTACTTTCAAAAGGGACCACACAGAGCATTCACCCTGCTGTGTCTTTCTCTAGTTTGTACTCCCAAGGTGCGTTAGAAGGGAGATACTTGAGTTGTTTCACTTACCACATGCTAGATGTTTAGCAAAAGAAGGCCTTTACTGCCCTTCTTTTGGCATATGGTTGTCCTCAGCCGAACAGTTCTCTCAGCTCCTAGAAGCGATGGGCGGTCCCTTGTGTACATCTTGGATCCCAGTGCAGACCTGTTAGTCCTAAGACACCAGAAATGCTTCCTACACTTAAAGCACCACTTTGACAAACGCTGCCTGGAACCTGTTGCCTGCCTATCTATCTGTGTGACGAACAAAACAGTAACTTAGCTTGGAGCCAGTCCTCCTATATTTTTGGCTTACTCACCGACGATTGCTGAGGGATGAGCACTTAGCAGGGACTGAAAGGCCACGTTTGCCTCATGGGGGGCGGGGATATGACTTGTCCTCACAAGGCAATTGTGCAATGAAGAAAAGATAGGCCACTACACTGTTCATCAGGTAACCTTGAGGCCGCGTGTCGTCATTCCAGTGTGCCAAATAAACTTCCCATCACGGTTCAGTTTCCAAGGCGAGGGCACAGCGTCTTATGCTGCAGTTTCTGACTCCCTACTGGACGTTCAGCTGACCACCTAGACCCTTTCGTGAGTCAACTTTGTGATACACTTTGTGATACGGGGTCGTGATGGTGGTGAAAGGATTAGCAAGTCATGGGTTAGTGAGGCCGGTGTGTACAATGTATCTCCAGAGTACCTGGCTTTCAAGGGAGACCCTGAAAATTTTTCAGGCTACACTGAAAGTCCAGTGGCCGCCTGGGGTAAATTGCATCACGTGCGAGTGCCCTGAAGGCGGGGTCGAATCACTGTATGTTTTGTGTGCTCTGGGTTCGGCAGAAAAGCAGACACGTTTTGCATGAAGGAATGAACAGAACGCTGATAGCTGGCTGTTTCTAAGCTATCCCAACCTAGGTGTTTCTCTGACGAAGCCCTTCGCTGCCCATGATTGCGGCATCTAGCTGCTGCCAGCGGTGCATTGCTCACAACTCCCTGAAGACACAGGAGGCCCTTTTAGTCCGTTTCGGATCCTAGTACAGCCCCGCGACTCAAGAGAGGACCTGATATGCTTCCTAGGGTTCGAGAAACCCAGGGACTAAGGCTGCATGGGGTCTGTCGCATGCCTACCTGGTTCATGAGAAAACCTGAACATTAGCTTAAGGCCAGAGGCCCCGTGTGGTTCTCCCCTTCCCTGAGGACAACTGAAGTAGGAGCACTTACCGAGGAACGGCAACATCCAATCTCCTTCCAGGAAACTCACTTGTCATCACAAAGGCAACTGTGCAACAACACTGTTTCCCAGGGAGAACTGAGCCCGCAGCTCTCTAAATCCCAATGAGGAAAATAAAGTTTCCCTTCAAGCCTTAGTTTCAAAATGGACCGCAGAGCATTCACCCTGTTGTATCCGTCACTCCATGGCACGTCCAAGGTGCGCATAGAACGGAGATACTACATTCGTTTCAACTTGCCGCATCCTAGCATTTTAACAAAAGACGCCCTTCACAGCCCTTCTTTCAGCCTATAGTTGCCCTCAACTGAGCTTCGCTCACAAGGCCCAGAAAGGACGGGCAGTCCGTCGTTTACATCTTGGATCCTAGTGCAGACCCCCGTGTCCTAAGACACCAGAAACGCTTCCTAGATTTAAAGCACCGCTTTGACAAAGGCTGCCGTGAGCTTGCGGCCCGCCTATGTCTGTGATGAGAGACGTAGAACGTTGGCTTGAGGCGAGTCGTCCGGGGTTGTGGGCGTACTCACGAATGATTTTTGAGGGAGGAGGCCGTGGCAGGAATTGAAAGCCAAGTGCTCTTTCGTGGAAGATAACTAGTCCTCCCAAAGACGACTGTGCAGCAAAGAGAAGATGGGCAACAACAGTGTTTACCAGGTAACCCTGAGGCCGCAAACTCTCTACTTTGCAATGAGGAAAATCAACTTCCCAGGAAGACTCAATTCCCAGCAGGACAAAGCAGCATATTACCAAGTCGCATCGGACTCTCTCTTGTACATCCCGTGGACACAGTGGCTCGTGACACTAGTCACCATTGCCATGCTGGGAGTCCTGACTGTGGTGTAAGGATATCAAGGGGAGGGCTTAGTTAGGCCTAGGTGACGGTACTTCTCTAGACTATCTACCAGTTCTGGAAAACCCTGTAGGTTTTGAAGCCGGACTTAAAGTGTAGTTGCCGCTTGAGGTAGACAGACGTCGTGGAGCAGCTCCCAGGAGCAGTGGTAGGCTAATTGTATTTTCTACTGCAGCTCAGGTTCCTCCAGAGCGCAGACACCCTTTGCATGAAGGAAAGCATGGAACGTTGATAACTGGGTTGCTTTCAAGCTATCGCAATCCAGGTGTCTAAACAACGAAGCCCTTCACTGCCCACCAGTCGGCACCTAGCTTTTCCCGACGGTAGATGGCTCACGGCTCTCCGAAGACACAGGCAGTCCTTTCTCACTATGTTTCGGGACCTAGCGCCGACCCGCGTGTCCAAAAGAGAGCTGATATGCTTCCTAGAGTTCAAGAACCACAGGGACTAAGGCTCTATGCAATCGGTTGTTTCGCTAAGTCTGTCATGAGAACACCTGGACGTTAGCTTGAGGCTAGAGGCCCCATGTGGTGGGCCCATTCCCTGAAGACTACTGAAGGATGACCACCTACCAAGGGATGGCAACCTCCAAGTTTCTTGCCTAGAAACTCACGTCATCACCAGGGCAATTGTGTTACGAAGAGAAGCTGTGCAGCAACAGTGTTTCTTGGGGAGAATTGAGCCCGCGGCTCTGTAAATCCCAATGAGGAAAATAAAGTTTCACTCGCAGCCTTACTTTCAAAAGGGACCACACAGAGCATTCACCCTGCTGTGTCTTTCTCTAGTTTGTACTCCCAAGGTGCGTTAGAAGGGAGATACTTGAGTTGTTTCACTTACCACATGCTAGATGTTTAGCAAAAGAAGGCCTTTACTGCCCTTCTTTTGGCATATGGTTGTCCTCAGCCGAACAGTTCTCTCAGCTCCTAGAAGCGATGGGCAGTCCCTTGTGTACATCTTGGATCCCAGTGCAGACCTGTTAGTCCTAAGACACCAGAAATGCTTCCTATACTTAAAGCACCGCTTTGACAAACGCTGCCTGGAACCTGTTGCCTGCCTATCTATCTGTGTGACGAACAAAACAGTAACTTAGCTTGGAGCCAGTCCTCCTATATTTTTGGCTTACTCACCGACGATTGCTGAGGGATGAGCACTTAGCAGGGACTGAAAGGCCACGTTTGCCTCACGGGGGGCGGGGATATGACTTGTCCTCACAAGGCAATTGTGCAATGAAGAAAAGATAGGCCACTACACTGTTCATCAGGTAACCTTGAGGCCGCGTGTCGTCATTCCAGTGTGCCAAAGAAACTTCCCATCACGGTTCAGTTTCCAAGGCGAGGGCACAGCGTCTTATGCTACAGTTTCTGACTCCCTACTGGACGTTCAGCTGACCACCTAGACCCTTTCGTGAGTCAACTTTGTGATACACTTTGTGATACGGGGTCGTGATGGTGGTGAAAGGATTAGCAAGTCATGGGTTAGTGAGGCCGGTGTGTACAATGTATCTCCAGAGTACCTGGCTTTCAAGGGAGAGCCTGAAATTTTTCAGGCTACACTGAAAGTCCAGTGGCCGCCTGGGGTAAATTGCATCACGTGCGAGTGCCCTGAAGGCGGGGTCGAATCACTGTATGTTTTGTGTGCTCTGGGTTCGGCAGAAAAGCAGACACGTTTTGCATGAAGGAATGAACAGAACGCTGATAGCTGGCTGTTTCTAAGCTATCCCAACCTAGGTGTTTCTCCGACGAAGCCCTTCGCTGCCCATGATTGCGGCATCTAGCTGCTGCCAGCGGTGCATTGCTCACAACTCCCTGAAGACACAGGAGGCTCTTTTAGTCCGATTCGGATCCTATTGCAGACCGGCGACTCAAGAGAGACCTGATACGCTTCCTAGGATTCAAGAAACACAGAGACTAAGGCTGCATGGGGTCTGTTGCATGCCTACCTCGTTCATGAGAAAACCTGAACATTAGCTTAAGGCCAGAGGCCCCGTGTGGTTCTCCCCTTCCCTGAGGACAACCGAAGTAGGAGCACTTACCGAGGAACGGCAACATCCAATCTCCTTCCAGGAAACTCACTTGTCATCACAAAGGCAACTGTGCAACAACACTGTTTCCCAGGGAGAACTGAGCCCGCAACTCTCTAAATCCCAATGAGGAAAATAAAGTTTCCCTTCAAACCTTAGTTTCAAAATGGACCGCAGAGCATTCACCCTGTTGTTTCCATCTCTCCATGGCACGTCCAGGGTGCGCATAGCACGGAGATACTACAGTCGTTTCAACTTGCCGCATCCTAGCATTTTAACAAAAGACGCCCTTCACAGCCCTTCTTTCGGCCTATAGTTGCCCTCAACTGAGCATTGTTCACAAGGCCCGGAAAGGACGGGCAGTCCGTCGTTTACATCTTGGATCCTAGTGCAGAACCCCGTGTCCTCAGACGCCAGAAACGCTTCCTAGATTTAAAGCACCGCTTTGACAAACGCTGCCGTGAGCCTGCGGCCCGCCTATGTCTGTGACGAGAGAAGTAAGTAGAACGTTGGACTGAGGCGAGTCGTCCAGGGTTGTGGGCGTACTCACGAACAATTATGGAGGGAGGAGGACGTGGCAGGAATTGAAAGCCAAGTGCTCCTTCGTGGAAGATAACTAGTCCTCCCAAAGACGACTGTGCAGCAAAGAGAAGATGGGCAACAACAGTGTTTACCAGGTAACCCTGAGGCCGCAAACTCTCTACTTTGCAATGAGGAAAATCAACTTCCCAGGAAGACTCAATTCCCAGCAGGACAAAGCAGCATATTACCAAGTCGCATCGGACTCTCTCTTGTACATCCCGTGGACACAGTGGCTCGTGACACTAGTCACCATTGCCATGCTGGGAGTCCTTACTGTGGTGTAAGGATATCAAGGGGAGGGCTTAGTTAGGCCTAGGTGACGGTACTTCTCTAGACTATCTACCAGTTCTGGAAAACCCTGTAGGTTTTGAAGCCGGACTTAAAGTGTAGTTGCCGCTTGAGGTAGACAGACATCGTGGAGCAGCTCCCAGGAGCAGTGGTAGGCTAATTGTATTTTCTACTGCAGCTCAGGGTTCCTCCAGAGCGCAGACACCCTTTGCATGAAGGAAGGCATGGAACGTTGATAACTGGGTTGCTTTCAAGCTATCGCAATCCAGGTGTCTAAACAACAAAGCCCTTCACTGCCCATCAGTTGGCATCTAGCTGTTCCCGACGGTAGATGGCTCAAGGCTCCCCGAAGACACAGGCAGTCCTTTCTCAGTACGTTTTGGAACCTAGCACTGACAAGTGAGTCCAAAAGAGAGCTGATATTCTTCCTAGAGTTCAAGAACCACAGGGACTAAGGCTCTATGCAATCGGTTGTTTCGCTAAGTCTGTCATGAGAACACCTGGACGTTAGCTTGAGGCTAGAGGCCCCATGTGGTGGGCCCATTCCCTGAAGACTACTGAAGGATGACCACCTACCAAGGGATGGCAACCTCCAAGTTTCTTGCCTAGAAACTCACGTCATCACCAGGGCAATTGTGTTACGAAGAGAAGCTGTGCAGCAACAGTGTTTCTTGGGGAGAATTGAGCCCGCGGCTCTGTAAATCCCAATGAGGAAAATAAAGTTTCACTCGCAGCCTTACTTTCAAAAGGGACCACACAGAGCATTCACCCTGCTGTGTCTTTCTCTAGTTTGTACTCCCAAGGTGCGTTAGAAGGGAGATACTTGAGTTGTTTCACTTACCACATGCTAGATGTTTAGCAAAAGAAGGCCTTTACTGCCCTTCTTTTGGCATATGGTTGTCCTCAGCCGAACAGTTCTCTCAGCTCCTAGAAGCGATGGGCGGTCCCTTGTGTACATCTTGGATCCCAGTGCAGACCTGTTAGTCCTAAGACACCAGAAATGCTTCCTACACTTAAAGCACCACTTTGACAAACGCTGCCTGGAACCTGTTGCCTGCCTATCTATCTGTGTGACGAACAAAACAGTAACTTAGCTTGGAGCCAGTCCTCCTATATTTTTGGCTTACTCACCGACGATTGCTGAGGGATGAGCACTTAGCAGGGACTGAAAGGCCACGTTTGCCTCACGGGGGGCGGGGATATGACTTGTCCTCACAAGGCAATTGTGCAATGAAGAAAAGATAGGCCACTACACTGTTCATCAGGTAACCTTGAGGCCGCGTGTCGTCATTCCAGTGTGCCAAATAAACTTCCCATCACGGTTCAGTTTCCAAGGCGAGGGCACAGCGTCTTATGCTGCAGTTTCTGACTCCCTACTGGACGTTCAGCTGACCACCTAGACCCTTTCGTGAGTCAACTTTGTGATACACTTTGTGATACGGGGTCGTGATGGTGGTGAAAGGATTAGCAAGTCATGGGTTAGTGAGGCCGGTGTGTACAATGTATCTCCAGAGTACCTGGCTTTCAAGGGAGACCCTGAAAATTTTTCAGGCTACACTGAAAGTCCAGTGGCCGCCTGGGGTAAATTGCATCACGTGCGAGTGCCCTGAAGGCGGGGTCGAATCACTGTATGTTTTGTGTGCTCTGGGTTCGGCAGAAAAGCAGACACGTTTTGCATGAAGGAATGAACAGAACGCTGATAGCTGGCTGTTTCTAAGCTATCCCAACCTAGGTGTTTCTCTGACGAAGCCCTTCGCTGCCCATGATTGCGGCATCTAGCTGCTGCCAGCGGTGCATTGCTCACAACTCCCTGAAGACACAGGAGGCCCTTTTAGTCCGTTTCGGATCCTAGTACAGCCCCGTGACTCAAGAGAGGACCTGATATGCTTCCTAGGGTTCGAGAAACCCAGGGACTAAGGCTGCATGGGGTCTGTCGCATGCCTACCTGGTTCATGAGAAAACCTGAACATTAGCTTAAGGCCAGAGGCCCCGTGTGGTTCTCCCCTTCCCTGAGGACAACTGAAGTAGGAGCACTTACCGAGGAACGGCAACATCCAATCTCCTTCCAGGAAACTCACTTGTCATCACAAAGGCAACTGTGCAACAACACTGTTTCCCAGGGAGAACTGAGCCCGCAGCTCTCTAAATCCCAATGAGGAAAATAAAGTTTCCCTTCAAGCCTTAGTTTCAAAATGGACCGCAGAGCATTCACCCTGTTGTATCCGTCACTCCATGGCACGTCCAAGGTGCGCATAGAACGGAGATACTACATTCGTTTCAACTTGCCGCATCCTAGCATTTTAACAAAAGACGCCCTTCACAGCCCTTCTTTCAGCCTATAGTTGCCCTCAACTGAGCTTCGCTCACAAGGCCCAGAAAGGACGGGCAGTCCGTCGTTTACATCTTGGATCCTAGTGCAGACCCCCGTGTCCTAAGACACCAGAAACGCTTCCTAGATTTAAAGCACCGCTTTGACAAAGGCTGCCGTGAGCTTGCGGCCCGCCTATGTCTGTGATGAGAGACGTAGAACGTTGGCTTGAGGCGAGTCGTCCGGGGTTGTGGGCGTACTCACGAATGATTTTTGAGGGAGGAGGCCGTGGCAGGAATTGAAAGCCAAGTGCTCTTTCGTGGAAGATAACTAGTCCTCCCAAAGACGACTGGGCAGCAAAGAGAAGATGGGCAACAACAGTGTTTACCAGGTAACCCTGAGGCCGCAAACTCTCTACTTTGCAATGAGGAAAATCAACTTCCCAGGAAGACTCAATTCCCAGCAGGACAAAGCAGCATATTACCAAGTCGCATCGGACTCTCTCTTGTACATCCCGTGGACACAGTGGCTCGTGACACTAGTCACCATTGCCATGCTGGGAGTCCTGACTGTGGTGTAAGGATATCAAGGGGAGGGCTTAGTTAGGCCTAGGTGACGGTACTTCTCTAGACTATCTACCAGTTCTGGAAAACCCTGTAGGTTTTGAAGCCGGACTTAAAGTGTAGTTGCCGCTTGAGGTAGACAGACGTCGTGGAGCAGCTCCCAGGAGCAGTGGTAGGCTAATTGTATTTTCTACTGCAGCTCAGGTTCCTCCAGAGCGCAGACACCCTTTGCATGAAGGAAAGCATGGAACGTTGATAACTGGGTTGCTTTCAAGCTATCGCAATCCAGGTGTCTAAACAACGAAGCCCTTCACTGCCCACCAGTCGGCACCTAGCTGTTCCCCACGGTAGATGGCTCACGGCTCTCCGAAGACACAGGCAGTCCTTTCTCACTATGTTTCGGGACCTAGCGCCGACCCGCGTGTCCAAAAGAGAGCTGATATGCTTCCTAGAGTTCAAGAACCACAGGGACTAAGGCTCTATGCAATCGGTTGTTTCGCTAAGTCTGTCATGAGAACACCTGGACGTTAGCTTGAGGCTAGAGGCCCCATGTGGTGGGCCCATTCCCTGAAGACTACTGAAGGATGACCACCTACCAAGGGATGGCAACCTCCAAGTTTCTTGCCTAGAAACTCACGTCATCACCAGGGCAATTGTGTTACGAAGAGAAGCTGTGCAGCAACAGTGTTTCTTGGGGAGAATTGAGCCCGCGGCTCTGTAAATCCCAATGAGGAAAATAAAGTTTCACTCGCAGCCTTACTTTCAAAAGGGACCACACAGAGCATTCACCCTGCTGTGTCTTTCTCTAGTTTGTACTCCCAAGGTGCGTTAGAAGGGAGATACTTGAGTTGTTTCACTTACCACATGCTAGATGTTTAGCAAAAGAAGGCCTTTACTGCCCTTCTTTTGGCATATGGTTGTCCTCAGCCGAACAGTTCTCTCAGCTCCTAGAAGCGATGGGCAGTCCCTTGTGTACATCTTGGATCCCAGTGCAGACCTGTTAGTCCTAAGACACCAGAAATGCTTCCTATACTTAAAGCACCGCTTTGACAAACGCTGCCTGGAACCTGTTGCCTGCCTATCTATCTGTGTGACGAACAAAACAGTAACTTAGCTTGGAGCCAGTCCTCCTATATTTTTGGCTTACTCACCGACGATTGCTGAGGGATGAGCACTTAGCAGGGACTGAAAGGCCACGTTTGCCTCATGGGGGGCGGGGATATGACTTGTCCTCACAAGGCAATTGTGCAATGAAGAAAAGATAGGCCACTACACTGTTCATCAGGTAACCTTGAGGCCGCGTGTCGTCATTCCAGTGTGCCAAATAAACTTCCCATCACGGTTCAGTTTCCAAGGCGAGGGCACAGCGTCTTATGCTGCAGTTTCTGACTCCCTACTGGACGTTCAGCTGACCACCTAGACCCTTTCGTGAGTCAACTTTGTGATACACTTTGTGATACGGGGTCGTGATGGTGGTGAAAGGATTAGCAAGTCATGGGTTAGTGAGGCCGGTGTGTACAATGTATCTCCAGAGTACCTGGCTTTCAAGGGAGAGCCTGAAATTTTTCAGGCTACACTGAAAGTCCAGTGGCCGCCTGGGGTAAATTGCATCACGTGCGAGTGCCCTGAAGGCGGGGTCGAATCACTGTATGTTTTGTGTGCTCTGGGTTCGGCAGAAAAGCAGACACGTTTTGCATGAAGGAATGAACAGAACGCTGATAGCTGGCTGTTTCTAAGCTATCCCAACCTAGGTGTTTCTCCGACGAAGCCCTTCGCTGCCCATGATTGCGGCATCTAGCTGCTGCCAGCGGTGCATTGCTCACAACTCCCTGAAGACACAGGAGGCTCTTTTAGTCCGATTCGGATCCTATTGCAGACCGGCGACTCAAGAGAGACCTGATACGCTTCCTAGGATTCAAGAAACACAGGGACTAAGGCTGCATGGGGTCTGTTGCATGCCTACCTCGTTCATGAGAAAACCTGAACATTAGCTTAAGGCCAGAGGCCCCGTGTGGTTCTCCCCTTCCCTGAGGACAACCGAAGTAGGAGCACTTACCGAGGAACGGCAACATCCAATCTCCTTCCAGGAAACTCACTTGTCATCACAAAGGCAACTGTGCAACAACACTGTTTCCCAGGGAGAACTGAGCCCGCAACTCTCTAAATCCCAATGAGGAAAATAAAGTTTCCCTTCAAACCTTAGTTTCAAAATGGACCGCAGAGCATTCACCCTGTTGTTTCCATCTCTCCATGGCACGTCCAGGGTGCGCATAGCACGGAGATACTACAGTCGTTTCAACTTGCCGCATCCTAGCATTTTAACAAAAGACGCCCTTCACAGCCCTTCTTTCGGCCTATAGTTGCCCTCAACTGAGCATTGTTCACAAGGCCCGGAAAGGACGGGCAGTCCGTCGTTTACATCTTGGATCCTAGTGCAGAACCCCGTGTCCTCAGACGCCAGAAACGCTTCCTAGATTTAAAGCACCGCTTTGACAAACGCTGCCGTGAGCCTGCGGCCCGCCTATGTCTGTGACGAGAGAAGTAAGTAGAACGTTGGACTGAGGCGAGTCGTCCAGGGTTGTGGGCGTACTCACGAACAATTATGGAGGGAGGAGGACGTGGCAGGAATTGAAAGCCAAGTGCTCCTTCGTGGAAGATAACTAGTCCTCCCAAAGACGACTGTGCAGCAAAGAGAAGATGGGCAACAACAGTGTTTACCAGGTAACCCTGAGGCCGCAAACTCTCTACTTTGCAATGAGGAAAATCAACTTCCCAGGAAGACTCAATTCCCAGCAGGACAAAGCAGCATATTACCAAGTCGCATCGGACTCTCTCTTGTACATCCCGTGGACACAGTGGCTCGTGACCCTAGTCACCATTGCCATGACGGGAGTCCTGACTGTGTTGTAAGGATATCAAGGGGAGGGCTTAGTTAGGCCTAGGTGACGGTACTTCTCTAGACTATCTACCAGTTCTGGAAAACCCTGTAGGTTTTGAAGCCGGACTTAAAGTGTAGTTGCCGCTTGAGGTAGACAGACGTCGTGGAGCAGCTCCCAGGAGCAGTGGTAGGCTAATTGTATTTTCTACTGCAGCTCAGGGTTCCTCCAGAGCGCAGACACCCTTTGCATGAAGGAAGGCATGGAACGTTGATAACTGGGTTGCTTTCAAGCTATCGCAATCCAGGTGTCTAAACAACGAAGCCCTTCACTGCCCATCAGTTGGCATCTAGCTGTTCCCGACGGTAGATGGCTCAAGGCTCCCCGAAGACACAGGCAGTCCTTTCTCAGTACGTTTTGGAACCTAGCGCTGACAAGTGAGTCCAAAAGAGAGCTGATATGCTTCCTAGAGTTCAAGAACCACAGGGACTAAGGCTCTATGCAATCGGTTGTTTCGCTAAGTCTGTCATGAGAACACCTGGACGTTAGCTTGAGGCTAGAGGCCCCATGTGGTGGGCCCATTCCCTGAAGACTACTGAAGGATGACCACCTACCAAGGGATGGCAACCTCCAAGTTTCTTGCCTAGAAACTCACGTCATCACCAGGGCAATTGTGTTACGAAGAGAAGCTGTGCAGCAACAGTGTTTCTTGGGGAGAATTGAGCCCGCGGCTCTGTAAATCCCAATGAGGAAAATAAAGTTTCACTCGCAGCCTTACTTTCAAAAGGGACCACACAGAGCATTCACCCTGCTGTGTCTTTCTCTAGTTTGTACTCCCAAGGTGCGTTAGAAGGGAGATACTTGAGTTGTTTCACTTACCACATGCTAGATGTTTAGCAAAAGAAGGCCTTTACTGCCCTTCTTTTGGCATATGGTTGTCCTCAGCCGAACAGTTCTCTCAGCTCCTAGAAGCGATGGGCGGTCCCTTGTGTACATCTTGGATCCCAGTGCAGACCTGTTAGTCCTAAGACACCAGAAATGCTTCCTACACTTAAAGCACCGCTTTGACAAACGCTGCCTGGAACGTGTTGCCTGCCTATCTATCTGTGTGACGAACAAAACAGTAACTTAGCTTGGAGCCAGTCCTCCTATATTTTTGGCTTACTCACCGACAATTGCTGAGGGATGAGCACTTAGCAGGGACTGAAAGGCCACGTTTGCCTCACGGGGGGCGGGGATATGACTTGTCCTCACAAGGCAATTGTGCAATGAAGAAAAGATAGGCCACTACACTGTTCATCAGGTAACCTTGAGGCCGCGTGTCGTCATTCCAGTGTGCCAAATAAACTTCCCATCACGGTTCAGTTTCCAAGGCGAGGGCACAGCGTCTTATGCTGCAGTTTCTGACTCCCTACTGGACGTTCAGCTGACCACCTAGACCCTTTCGTGAGTCAACTTTGTGATACACTTTGTGATACGGGGTCGTGATGGTGGTGAAAGGATTAGCAAGTCATGGGTTAGTGAGGCCGGTGTGTACAATGTATCTCCAGAGTACCTGGCTTTCAAGGGAGAGCCTGAAAATTTTTCAGGCTACACTGAAAGTCCAGTGGCCGCCTGGGGTAAATTGCATCACGTGCGAGTGCCCTGAAGGCGGGGTCGAATCACTGTATGTTTTGTGTGCTCTGGGTTCGGCAGAAAAGCAGACACGTTTTGCATGAAGGAATGAACAGAACGCTGATAGCTGGCTGTTTCTAAGCTATCCCAACCTAGGTGTTTCTCTGACGAAGCCCTTCGCTGCCCATGATTGCGGCATCTAGCTGCTGCCAGCGGTGCATTGCTCACAACTCCCTGAAGACACAGGAGGCCCTTTTAGTCCGTTTCGGATCCTAGTACAGCCCCGCGACTCAAGAGAGGACCTGATATGCTTCCTAGGGTTCGAGAAACCCAGGGACTAAGGCTGCATGGGGTCTGTCGCATGCCTACCTGGTTCATGAGAAAACCTGAACATTAGCTTAAGGCCAGAGGCCCCGTGTGGTTCTCCCCTTCCCTGAGGACAACTGAAGTAGGAGCACTTACCGAGGAACGGCAACATCCAATCTCCTTCCAGGAAACTCACTTGTCATCACAAAGGCAACTGTGCAACAACACTGTTTCCCAGGGAGAACTGAGCCCGCAGCTCTCTAAATCCCAATGAGGAAAATAAAGTTTCCCTTCAAGCCTTAGTTTCAAAATGGACCGCAGAGCATTCACCCTGTTGTATCCGTCACTCCATGGCACGTCCAAGGTGCGCATAGAACGGAGATACTACATTCGTTTCAACTTGCCGCATCCTAGCATTTTAACAAAAGACGCCCTTCACAGCCCTTCTTTCAGCCTATAGTTGCCCTCAACTGAGCTTCGCTCACAAGGCCCAGAAAGGACGGGCAGTCCGTCGTTTACATCTTGGATCCTAGTGCAGACCCCCGTGTCCTAAGACACCAGAAACGCTTCCTAGATTTAAAGCACCGCTTTGACAAAGGCTGCCGTGAGCTTGCGGCCCGCCTATGTCTGTGATGAGAGACGTAGAACGTTGGCTTGAGGCGAGTCGTCCGGGGTTGTGGGCGTACTCACGAATGATTTTTGAGGGAGGAGGCCGTGGCAGGAATTGAAAGCCAAGTGCTCTTTCGTGGAAGATAACTAGTCCTCCCAAAGACGACTGTGCAGCAAAGAGAAGATGGGCAACAACAGTGTTTACCAGGTAACCCTGAGGCCGCAAACTCTCTACTTTGCAATGAGGAAAATCAACTTCCCAGGAAGACTCAATTCCCAGCAGGACAAAGCAGCATATTACCAAGTCGCATCGGACTCTCTCTTGTACATCCCGTGGACACAGTGGCTCGTGACACTAGTCACCATTGCCATGCTGGGAGTCCTTACTGTGGTGTAAGGATATCAAGGGGAGGGCTTAGTTAGGCCTAGGTGACGGTACTTCTCTAGACTATCTACCAGTTCTGGAAAACCCTGTAGGTTTTGAAGCCGGACTTAAAGTGTAGTTGCCGCTTGAGGTAGACAGACGTCGTGGAGCAGCTCCCAGGAGCAGTGGTAGGCTAATTGTATTTTCTACTGCAGCTCAGGGTTCCTCCAGAGCGCAGACACCCTTTGCATGAAGGAAGGCATGGAACGTTGATAACTGGGTTGCTTTCAAGCTATCGCAATCCAGGTGTCTAAACAACGAAGCCCTTCACTGCCCATCAGTTGGCATCTAGCTGTTCCCGACGGTAGATGGCTCAAGGCTCCCCGAAGACACAGGCAGTCCTTTCTCAGTACGTTTTGGAACCTAGCGCTGACAAGTGAGTCCAAAAGAGAGCTGATATGCTTCCTAGAGTTCAAGAACCACAGGGACTAAGGCTCTATGCAATCGGTTGTTTCGCTAAGTCTGTCATGAGAACACCTGGACGTTAGCTTGAGGCTAGAGGCCCCATGTGGTGGGCCCATTCCCTGAAGACTACTGAAGGATGACCACCTACCAAGGGATGGCAACCTCCAAGTTTCTTGCCTAGAAACTCACGTCATCACCAGGGCAATTGTGTTACGAAGAGAAGCTGTGCAGCAACAGTGTTTCTTGGGGAGAATTGAGCCCGCGGCTCTGTAAATCCCAATGAGGAAAATAAAGTTTCACTCGCAGCCTTACTTTCAAAAGGGACCACACAGAGCATTCACCCTGCTGTGTCTTTCTCTAGTTTGTACTCCCAAGGTGCGTTAGAAGGGAGATACTTGAGTTGTTTCACTTACCACATGCTAGATGTTTAGCAAAAGAAGGCCTTTACTGCCCTTCTTTTGGCATATGGTTGTCCTCAGCCGAACAGTTCTCTCAGCTCCTAGAAGCGATGGGCGGTCCCTTGTGTACATCTTGGATCCCAGTGCAGACCTGTTAGTCCTAAGACACCAGAAATGCTTCCTACACTTAAAGCACCGCTTTGACAAACGCTGCCTGGAACCTGTTGCCTGCCTATCTATCTGTGTGACGAACAAAACAGTAACTTAGCTTGGAGCCAGTCCTATATTTTTGGCTTACTCACCGACGATTGCTGAGGGATGAGCACTTAGCAGGGACTGAAAGGCCACGTTTGCCTCACGGGGGGCGGGGATATGACTTGTCCTCACAAGGCAATTGTGCAATGAAGAAAAGATAGGCCACTACACTGTTCATCAGGTAACCTTGAGGCCGCGTGTCGTCATTCCAGTGTGCCAAATAAACTTCCCATCACGGTTCAGTTTCCAAGGCGAGGGCACAGCGTCTTATGCTGCAGTTTCTGACTCCCTACTGGACGTTCAGCTGACCACCTAGACCCTTTCGTGAGTCAACTTTGTGATACACTTTGTGATACGGGGTCGTGATGGTGGTGAAAGGATTAGCAAGTCATGGGTTAGTGAGGCCGGTGTGTACAATGTATCTCCAGAGTACCTGGCTTTCAAGGGAGAGCCTGAAATTTTTCAGGCTACACTGAAAGTCCAGTGGCCGCCTGGGGTAAATTGCATCACGTGCGAGTGCCCTGAAGGCGGGGTCGAATCACTGTATGTTTTGTGTGCTCTGGGTTCGGCAGAAAAGCAGACACGTTTTGCATGAAGGAATGAACAGAACGCTGATAGCTGGCTGTTTCTAAGCTATCCCAACCTAGGTGTTTCTCTGACGAAGCCCTTCGCTGCCCATGATTGCGGCATCTAGCTGCTGCCAGCGGTGCATTGCTCACAACTCCCTGAAGACACAGGAGGCCCTTTTAGTCCGTTTCGGATCCTAGTACAGCCCCGCGACTCAAGAGAGGACCTGATATGCTTCCTAGGGTTCGAGAAACCCAGGGACTAAGGCTGCATGGGGTCTGTCGCATGCCTACCTGGTTCATGAGAAAACCTGAACATTAGCTTAAGGCCAGAGGCGCCGTGTGGTTCTCCCCTTCCCTGAGGACAACTGAAGTAGGAGCACTTACCGAGGAACGGCAACATCCAATCTCCTTCCAGGAAACTCACTTGTCATCACAAAGGCAACTGTGCAACAACACTGTTTCCCAGGGAGAACTGAGCCCGCAGCTCTCTAAATCCCAATGAGGAAAATAAAGTTTCCCTTCAAGCCTTAGTTTCAAAATGGACCGCAGAGCATTCACCCTGTTGTATCCGTCACTCCATGGCACGTCCAAGGTGCGCATAGAACGGAGATACTACATTCGTTTCAACTTGCCGCATCCTAGCATTTTAACAAAAGACGCCCTTCACAGCCCTTCTTTCAGCCTATAGTTGCCCTCAACTGAGCTTCGCTCACAAGGCCCAGAAAGGACGGGCAGTCTGTCGTTTACATCTTGGATCCTAGTGCAGACCCCCGTGTCCTAAGACACCAGAAACGCTTCCTAGATTTAAAGCACCGCTTTGACAAAGGCTGCCGTGAGCTTGCGGCCCGCCTATGTCTGTGATGAGAGACGTAGAACGTTGGCTTGAGGCGAGTCGTCCGGGGTTGTGGGCGTACTCACGAATGATTTTTGAGGGAGGAGGCCGTGGCAGGAATTGAAAGCCAAGTGCTCTTTCGTGGAAGATAACTAGTCCTCCCAAAGACGACTGTGCAGCAAAGAGAAGATGGGCAACAACAGTGTTTACCAGGTAACCCTGAGGCCGCAAACTCTCTACTTTGCAATGAGGAAAATCAACTTCCCAGGAAGACTCAATTCCCAGCAGGACAAAGCAGCATATTACCAAGTCGCATCGGACTCTCTCTTGTACATCCCGTGGACACAGTGGCTCGTGACCCTAGTCACCATTGCCATGCTGGGAGTCCTTACTGTGGTGTAAGGATATCAAGGGGAGGGCTTAGTTAGGCCTAGGTGACGGTACTTCTCTAGACTATCTACCAGTTCTGGAAAACCCTGTAGGTTTTGAAGCCGGACTTAAAGTGTAGTTGCCGCTTGAGGTAGACAGACGTCGTGGAGCAGCTCCCAGGAGCAGTGGTAGGCTAATTGTATTTTCTACTGCAGCTCAGGGTTCCTCCAGAGCGCAGACACCCTTTGCATGAAGGAAGGCATGGAACGTTGATAACTGGGTTGCTTTCAAGCTATCGCAATCCAGGTGTCTAAACAACGAAGCCCTTCACTGCCCATCAGTTGGCATCTAGCTGTTCCCGACGGTAGATGGCTCAAGGCTCCCCGAAGACACAGGCAGTCCTTTCTCAGTACGTTTTGGAACCTAGCGCTGACAAGTGAGTCCAAAAGAGAGCTGATATGCTTCCTAGAGTTCAAGAACCACAGGGACTAAGGCTCTATGCAATCGGTTGTTTCGCTAAGTCTGTCATGAGAACACCTGGACGTTAGCTTGAGGCTAGAGGCCCCATGTGGTGGGCCCATTCCCTGAAGACTACTGAAGGATGACCACCTACCAAGGGATGGCAACCTCCAAGTTTCTTGCCTAGAAACTCACGTCATCACCAGGGCAATTGTGTTACGAAGAGAAGCTGTGCAGCAACAGTGTTTCTTGGGGAGAATTGAGCCCGCGGCTCTGTAAATCCCAATGAGGAAAATAAAGTTTCACTCGCAGCCTTACTTTCAAAAGGGACCACACAGAGCATTCACCCTGCTGTGTCTTTCTCTAGTTTGTACTCCCAAGGTGTGTTAGAAGGGAGATACTTGAGTTGTTTCACTTACCACATGCTAGATGTTTAGCAAAAGAAGGCCTTTACTGCCCTTCTTTTGGCATATGGTTGTCCTCAGCCGAACAGTTCTCTCAGCTCCTAGAAGCGATGGGCGGTCCCTTGTGTACATCTTGGATCCCAGTGCAGACCTGTTAGTCCTAAGACACCAGAAATGCTTCCTACACTTAAAGCACCGCTTTGACAAATGCTGCCTGGAACCTGTTGCCTGCCTATCTATCTGTGTGACGAACAAAACAGTAACTTAGCTTGGAGCCAGTCCTCCTATATTTTTGGCTTACTCACCGACGATTGCTGAGGGATGAGCACTTAGCAGGGACTGAAAGGCCACGTTTGCCTCACGGGGGGCGGGGATATGACTTGTCCTCACAAGGCAATTGTGCAATGAAGAAAAGATAGGCCACTACACTGTTCATCAGGTAACCTTGAGGCCGCGTGTCGTCATTCCAGTGTGCCAAATAAACTTCCCATCACGGTTCAGTTTCCAAGGCGAGGGCACAGCGTCTTATGCTGCAGTTTCTGACTCCCTACTGGACGTTCAGCTGACCACCTAGACCCTTTCGTGAGTCAACTTTGTGATACACTTTGTGATACGGGGTCGTGATGGTGGTGAAAGGATTAGCAAGTCATGGGTTAGTGAGGCCGGTGTGTACAATGTATCTCCAGAGTACCTGGCTTTCAAGGGAGAGCCTGAAAATTTTTCAGGCTACACTGAAAGTCCAGTGGCCGCCTGGGGTAAATTGCATCACGTGCGAGTGCCCTGAAGGCGGGGTCGAATCACTGTATGTTTTGTGTGCTCTGGGTTCGGCAGAAAAGCAGACACGTTTTGCATGAAGGAATGAACAGAACGCTGATAGCTGGCTGTTTCTAAGCTATCCCAACCTAGGTGTTTCTCTGACGAAGCCCTTCACTGCCCATGATTGCGGCATCTAGCTGCTGCCAGCGGTGCATTGCTCACAACTCCCTGAAGACACAGGAGGCCCTTTTAGTCCGTTTCGGATCCTAGTACAGCCCCGCGACTCAAGAGAGGACCTGATATGCTTCCTAGGGTTCGAGAAACCCAGGGACTAAGGCTGCATGGGGTCTGTCGCATGCCTACCTGGTTCATGAGAAAACCTGAACATTAGCTTAAGGCCAGAGGCGCCGTGTGGTTCTCCCCTTCCCTGAGGACAACTGAAGTAGGAGCACTTACCGAGGAACGGCAACATCCAATCTCCTTCCAGGAAACTCACTTGTCATCACAAAGGCAACTGTGCAACAACACTGTTTCCCAGGGAGAACTGAGCCCGCAGCTCTCTAAATCCCAATGAGGAAAATAAAGTTTCCCTTCAAGCCTTAGTTTCAAAATGGACCGCAGAGCATTCACCCTGTTGTATCCGTCACTCCATGGCACGTCCAAGGTGCGCATAGAACGGAGATACTACATTCGTTTCAACTTGCCGCATCCTAGCATTTTAACAAAAGACGCCCTTCACAGCCCTTCTTTCAGCCTATAGTTGCCCTCAACTGAGCTTCGCTCACAAGGCCCAGAAAGGACGGGCAGTCCGTCGTTTACATCTTGGATCCTAGTGCAGACCCCCGTGTCCTAAGACACCAGAAACGCTTCCTAGATTTAAAGCACCGCTTTGACAAAGGCTGCCGTGAGCTTGCGGCCCGCCTATGTCTGTGATGAGAGACGTAGAACGTTGGCTTGAGGCGAGTCGTCCGGGGTTGTGGGCGTACTCACGAATGATTTTTGAGGGAGGAGGCCGTGGCAGGAATTGAAAGCCAAGTGCTCTTTCGTGGAAGATAACTAGTCCTCCCAAAGACGACTGTGCAGCAAAGAGAAGATGGGCAACAACAGTGTTTACCAGGTAACCCTGAGGCCGCAAACTCTCTACTTTGCAATGAGGAAAATCAACTTCCCAGGAAGACTCAATTCCCAGCAGGACAAAGCAGCATATTACCAAGTCGCATCGGACTCTCTCTTGTACATCCCGTGGACACAGTGGCTCGTGACCCTAGTCACCATTGCCATGCTGGGAGTCCTGACTGTGGTGTCAGGATATCAAGGGGAGGGCTTAGTTAGGCCTAGGTGACGGTACTTCTCTAGACTATCTACCAGTTCTGGAAAACCCTGTAGGTTTTGAAGCCGGACTTAAAGTGTAGTTGCCGCTTGAGGTAGACAGACGTCGTGGAGCAGCTCCCAGGAGCAGTGGTAGGCTAATTGTATTTTCTACTGCAGCTCAGGGTTCCTCCAGAGCGCAGACACCCTTTGCATGAAGGAAGGCATGGAACGTTGATAACTGGGTTGCTTTCAAGCTATCGCAATCCAGGTGTCTAAACAACAAAGCCCTTCACTGCCCATCAGTTGGCATCTAGCTGTTCCCGACGGTAGATGGCTCAAGGCTCCCCGAAGACACAGGCAGTCCTTTCTCAGTACGTTTTGGAACCTAGCGCTGACAAGTGAGTCCAAAAGAGAGCTGATATGCTTCCTAGAGTTCAAGAACCACAGGGACTAAGGCTCTATGCAATCGGTTGTTTCGCTAAGTCTGTCATGAGAACACCTGGACGTTAGCTTGAGGCTAGAGGCCCCATGTGGTGGGCCCATTCCCTGAAGACTACTGAAGGATGACCACCTACCAAGGGATGGCAACCTCCAAGTTTCTTGCCTAGAAACTCACGTCATCACCAGGGCAATTGTGTTACGAAGAGAAGCTGTGCAGCAACAGTGTTTCTTGGGGAGAATTGAGCCCGCGGCTCTGTAAATCCCAATGAGGAAAATAAAGTTTCACTCGCAGCCTTACTTTCAAAAGGGACCACACAGAGCATTCACCCTGCTGTGTCTTTCTCTAGTTTGTACTCCCAAGGTGCGTTAGAAGGGAGATACTTGAGTTGTTTCACTTACCACATGCTAGATGTTTAGCAAAAGAAGGCCTTTACTGCCCTTCTTTTGGCATATGGTTGTCCTTAGCCGAACAGTTCTCTCAGCTCCTAGAAGCGATGGGCGGTCCCTTGTGTACATCTTGGATCCCAGTGCAGACCTGTTAGTCCTAAGACACCAGAAATGCTTCCTACACTTAAAGCACCGCTTTGACAAACGCTGCCTGGAACCTGTTGCCTGCCTATCTATCTGTGTGACGAACAAAACAGTAACTTAGCTTGGAGCCAGTCCTCCTATATTTTTGGCTTACTCACCGACGATTGCTGAGGGATGAGCACTTAGCAGGGACTGAAAGGCCACGTTTGCCTCACGGGGGGCGGGGATATGACTTGTCCTCACAAGGCAATTGTGCAATGAAGAAAAGATAGGCCACTACACTGTTCATCAGGTAACCTTGAGGCCGCGTGTCGTCATTCCAGTGTGCCAAATAAACTTCCCATCACGGTTCAGTTTCCAAGGCGAGGGCACAGCGTCTTATGCTGCAGTTTCTGACTCCCTACTGGACGTTCAGCTGACCACCTAGACCCTTTCGTGAGTCAACTTTGTGATACACTTTGTGATACGGGGTCGTGATGGTGGTGAAAGGATTAGCAAGTCATGGGTTAGTGAGGCCGGTGTGTACAATGTATCTCCAGAGTACCTGGCTTTCAAGGGAGAGCCTGAAATTTTTCAGGCTACACTGAAAGTCCAGTGGCCGCCTGGGGTAAATTGCATCACGTGCGAGTGCCCTGAAGGCGGGGTCGAATCACTGTATGTTTTGTGTGCTCTGGGTTCGGCAGAAAAGCAGACACGTTTTGCATGAAGGAATGAACAGAACGCTGATAGCTGGCTGTTTCTAAGCTATCCCAACCTAGGTGTTTCTCTGACGAAGCCCTTCACTGCCCATGATTCGGCATCTAGCTGCTGCCAGCGGTGCATTGCTCACAACTCCCTGAAGACACAGGAGGCCCTTTTAGTCCGTTTCGGATCCTAGTACAGCCCCGCGACTCAAGAGAGGACCTGATATGCTTCCTAGGGTTCGAGAAACCCAGGGACTAAGGCTGCATGGGGTCTGTCGCATGCCTACCTCGTTCATGAGAAAACCTGAACATTAGCTTAAGGCCAGAGGCCCCGTGTGGTTCTCCCCTTCCCTGAGGACAACTGAAGTAGGAGCACTTACCGAGGAACGGCAACATCCAATCTCCTTCCAGGAAACTCACTTGTCATCACAAAGGCAACTGTGCAACAACAATTGTTTCCCAGGGAGAACTGAGCCCGCAGCTCTCTAAATCCCAATGAGGAAAATAAAGTTTCCCTTCAAGCCTTAGTTTCAAAATGGACCGCAGAGCATTCACCCTGTTGTATCCGTCACTCCGTGGCACGTCCAAGGTGCGCATAGCACGGAGATACTACATTCGTTTCAACTTGCCGCATCCTAGCATTTTAACAAAAGACGCCCTTCACAGCCCTTCTTTCAGCCTATAGTTGCCCTCAACTGAGCTTCGCTCACAAGGCCCAGAAAGGACGGGCAGTCCATCGTTTACATCTTGGATCCTAGTGCAGAACCCCGTGTCCTAAGACACCAGAAACGCTTCATAGATTTAAAGCACCGCTTTGACTAACGCTGCCGTGAGCCTGTGGTCCGCCTATGTCTGTGACGAGAGAAGTAAGTAGAACGTTGGACTGAGGCGAGTCGTCCAGGGTTGTGGGCGTACTCACGAACAATTATGGAGGGATGAGGACGTGGCAGGAATTGAAAGCCAAGTGCTCTTTCGTGGAAGCTAACTAGTCCTCCCAAACACGACTGTGCAGCAAAGAGAAGATGGGCAACAACAGTGTTTACCAGGTAACCCTGAGGCCGCAAACTCTCTATTTTGCAATGAGGAAAATCAACTTCCCAGGAAGACTCAATTCCCAGCAGGACAAAGCAGCATATTACCAAGTCGCATCGGACTCTCTCTTGTACATCCCGTGGACACAGTGGCTCGTGACACTAGTAACCATTGCCATGCTGGGAGTCCTTACTGTGGTGTAAGGATATCAAGGGGAGGGCTTAGTTAGGCCTAGGTGACGGTACTTCTCTAGACTATCTACCAGTTCTGTAAAAACCCCTGTAGGTTTTGAAGCCGGACTTAAAGTGTAGTTGCCGCTTGAGGTAGACAGACGTCGTGGAGCAGCTCCCAGGAGCAGTGGTAGGCTAATTGTATTTTCTACTGCAGCTCAGGGTTCCTCCAGAGCGCAGACACCCTTTGCATGAAGGAAGGCATGGAACGTTGATAACTGGGTTGCTTTCAAGCTATCGCAATCCAGGTGTCTAAACAACGAAGCCCTTCACTGCCCATCAGTTGGCATCTAGCTGTTCCCGACGGTAGATGGCTCAAGGCTCCCCGAAGACACAGGCAGTCCTTTCTCAGTACGTTTTGGAACCTAGCGCTGACAAGTGAGTCCAAAAGAGAGCTGATATGCTTCCTAGAGTTCAAGAACCACAGGGACTAAGGCTCTATGCAATCTGTTGTTTCGCTAAGTCTGTCATGAGAACACCTGGACGTTAGCTTGAGGCTAGAGGCCCCATGTGGTGGGCCCCTTCCCTGAAGACTACTGAAGGATGACCACCTACCAAGGGATGGCAACCTCCAAGTTTCTTGCCTAGAAACTCACGTCATCACCAGGGCAATTGTGTTACGAAGAGAAGCTGTGCAGCAACAGTGTTTCTTGGGGAGAATTGAGCCCGCGGCTCTGTAAATCCCAATGAGGAAAATAAAGTTTCACTCGCAGCCTTACTTTCAAAAGGGACCACACAGAGCATTCACCCTGCTGTGTCTTTCTCTAGTTTGTACTCCCAAGGTGCGTTAGAAGGGAGATACTTGAGTTGTTTCACTTACCACATGCTAGATGTTTAGCAAAAGAAGGCCTTTACTGCCCTTCTTTTGGCATATGGTTGTCCTCAGCCGAACAGTTCTCTCAGCTCCTAGAAGCGATGGGCGGTCCCTTGTGTACATCTTGGATCCCAGTGCAGACCTGTTAGTCCTAAGACACCAGAAATGCTTCCTACACTTAAAGCACCGCTTTGACAAACGCTGCCTGGAACCTGTTGCCTGCCTATCTATCTGTGTGACGAACAAAACAGTAACTTAGCTTGGAGCCAGTCCTCCTATATTTTTGGCTTACTCACCGACGATTGCTGAGGGATGAGCACTTAGCAGGGACTGAAAGGCCACGTTTGCCTCACGGGGGGCGGGGATATGACTTGTCCTCACAAGGCAATTGTGCAATGAAGAAAAGATAGGCCACTACACTGTTCATCAGGTAACCTTGAGGCCACATGTCGTCATTCCAGTGTGCCAAATAAACTTCCCATCACGGTTCAGTTTCCAAGGCGAGGGCACAGCGTCTTATGCTGCAGTTTCTGACTCCCTACTGGACGTTCAGCTGACCACCTAGACCCTTTCGTGAGTCAACTTTGTGATACACTTTGTGATACGGGGTCGTGATTGTGGTGAAAGGATTAGCAAGTCATGGGTTAGTGAGGCCGGTGTGTACAATGTATCTCCAGAGTACCTGGCTTTCAAGGGAGAGCCTGAAATTTTTCAGGCTACACTGAAAGTCCAGTGGCCGCCTGGGGTAAATTGCATCACGTGCGAGTGCCCTGAAGGCGGGGTCGAATCACTGTATGTTTTGTGTGCTCTGGGTTCGGCAGAAAAGCAGACACGTTTTGCATGAAGGAATGAACAGAACGCTGATAGCTGGCTGTTTCTAAGCTATCCCAACCTAGGTGTTTCTCTGATGAAGCCCTTCACTGCCCATGATTCGGCATCTAGCTGCTGCCAGCGGTGCATTGCTCACAACTCCCTGAAGACACAGGAGGCCCTTTTAGTCCGTTTCGGATCCTAGTACAGCCCCGCAACTCAAGAGAGGACCTGATATGCTTCCTAGGGTTCGAGAAACCCAGGGACTAAGGCTGCATGGGGTCTGTCGCATGCCTACCTGGTTCATGAGAAAACCTGAACATTAGCTTAAGGCCAGAGGCCCCGTGTGGTTCTCCCCTTCCCTGAGGACAACTGAAGTAGGAGCACTTACCGAGGAACGGCAACATCCAATCTCCTTCCAGGAAACTCACTTGTCATCACAAAGGCAACTGTGCAACAACAATTGTTTCCCAGGGAGAACTGAGCCCGCAGCTCTCTAAATCCCAATGAGGAAAATAAAGTTTCCCTTCAAGCCTTAGTTTCAAAATGGACCGCAGAGCATTCACCCTGTTGTATCCGTCACTCCATGGCACGTCCAAGGTGCGCATAGCACGGAGATACTACATTCGTTTCAACTTGCCGCATCCTAGCATTTTAACAAAAGACGCCCTTCACAGCCCTTCTTTCAGCCTATAGTTGCCCTCAACTGAGCTTCGCTCACAAGGCCCAGAAAGGACGGGCAGTCCGTCGTTTACATCTTGGATCCTAGTGCAGACCCCCGTGTCCTAAGACACCAGAAACGCTTCCTAGATTTAAAGCACCGCTTTGACTAACGCTGCCGTGAGCCTGTGGCCCGCCTATGTCTGTGACGAGAGAAGTAAGTAGAACGTTGGACTGAGGCGAGTCGTCCAGGGTTGTGGGCGTACTCACGAACAATTATGGAGGGATGAGGACGTGGCAGGAATTGAAAGCCAAGTGCTCTTTCGTGGAAGCTAACTAGTCCACCCAAACACGACTGTGCAGCAAAGAGAAGATGGGCAATAACAGTGTTTACCAGGTAACCCTGAGGCCGCAAACTCTCTACTTTGCAATGAGGAAAATCAACTTCCCAGAAAGACTCAATTCCCAGCAGGACAAAGCAGCATATTACCAAGTCGCATCGGACTCTCTCTTGTACATCCCGTGGACACAGTGGCTCGTGACACTAGTAACCATTGCCATGCTGGGAGTCCTTACTGTGGTGTAAGGATATCAAGGGGAGGGCTTAGTTAGGCCTAGGTGACGGTACTTCTCTAGACTATCTACCAGTTCTGGAAAACCCTGTAGGTTTTGAAGCCGGACTTAAAGTGTAGTTGCCGCTTGAGGTAGACAGACGTCGTGGAGCAGCTCCCAGGAGCAGTGGTAGGCTAATTGTATTTTCTACTGCAGCTCAGGGTTCCTCCAGAGCGCAGACACCCTTTGCATGAAGGAAGGCATGGAACGTTGATAACTGGGTTGCTTTCAAGCTATCGCAATCCAGGTGTCTAAACAACGAAGCCCTTCACTGCCCATCAGTTGGCATCTAGCTGTTCCCGACGGTAGATGGCTCAAGGCTCCCCGAAGACACAGGCAGTCCTTTCTCAGTACGTTTTGGAACCTAGCGCTGACAAGTGAGTCCAAAAGAGAGCTGATATGCTTCCTAGAGTTCAAGAACCACAGGGACTAAGGCTCTATGCAATCTGTTGTTTCGCTAAGTCTGTCATGAGAACACCTGGACGTTAGCTTGAGGCTAGAGGCCCCATGTGGTGGGCCCATTCCCTGAAGACTACTGAAGGATGACCACCTACCAAGGGATGGCAACCTCCAAGTTTCTTGCCTAGAAACTCACGTCATCACCAGGGCAATTGTGTTACGAAGAGAAGCTGTGCAGCAACAGTGTTTCTTGGGGAGAATTGAGCCCGCGGCTCTGTAAATCCCAATGAGGAAAATAAAGTTTCACTCGCAGCCTTACTTTCAAAAGGGACCACACAGAGCATTCACCCTGCTGTGTCTTTCTCTAGTTTGTACTCCCAAGGTGCGTTAGAAGGGAGATACTTGAGTTGTTTCACTTACCACATGCTAGATGTTTAGCAAAAGAAGGCCTTTACTGCCCTTCTTTTGGCATATGGTTGTCCTCAGCCGAACAGTTCTCTCAGCTCCTAGAAGCGATGGGCGGTCCCTTGTGTACATCTTGGATCCCAGTGCAGACCTGTTAGTCCTAAGACACCAGAAATGCTTCCTACACTTAAAGCACCACTTTGACAAACGCTGCCTGGAACCTGTTGCCTGCCTATCTATCTGTGTGACGAACAAAACAGTAACTTAGCTTGGAGCCAGTCCTCCTATATTTTTGGCTTACTCACCGACGATTGCTGAGGGATGAGTACTTAGCAGGGACTGAAAGGCCACGTTTGCCTCACGGGGGGCGGGGATATGACTTGTCCTCACAAGGCAATTGTGCAATGAAGAAAAGATAGGCCACTACACTGTTCATCAGGTAACCTTGAGGCCGCATGTCATCATTCCAGTGTGCCAAATAAACTTCCCATCACGGTTCAGTTTCCAAGGCGAGGGCACAGCGTCTTATGCTGCAGTTTCTGACTCCCTACTGGACGTTCAGCTGACCACCTAGACCCTTTCGTGAGTAAACTTTGTGATACACTTTGTGATACGGGGTCGTGATTGTGGTGAAAGGATTAGCAAGTCATGGGTTAGTGAGGCCGGTGTGTACAATGTATCTCCAGAATACCTGGCTTTCAAGGGAGAGCCTGAAATTTTTCAGGCTACACTGAAAGTCCAGTGGCCGCCTGGGGTAAATTGCATCACGTGCGAGTGCCCTGAAGGCGGGGTCGAATCACTGTATGTTTTGTGTGCTCTGGGTTCGGCAGAAAAGCAGACACGTTTTGCATGAAGGAATGAACAGAACGCTGATAGCTGGCTGTTTCTAAGCTATCCCAACCTAGGTGTTTCTCTGACGAAGCCCTTCACTGCCCATGATTCGGCATCTAGCTGCTGCCAGCGGTGCATTGCTCACAACTCCCTGAAGACACAGGAGGCCCTTTTAGTCCGTTTCGGATCCTAGTACAGCCCCGCGACTCAAGAGAGGACCTGATATGCTTCCTAGGGTTCGAGAAACCCAGGGACTAAGGCTGCATGGGGTCTGTCGCATGCCTACCTGGTTCATGAGAAAACCTGAACATTAGCTTAAGGCCAGAGGCCCCGTGTGGTTCTCCCCTTCCCTGAGGACAACTGAAGTAGGAGCACTTACCGAGGAACGGCAACATCCAATCTCCTTCCAGGAAACTCACTTGTCATCACAAAGGCAACTGTGCAACAACAATTGTTTCCCAGGGAGAACTGAGCCCGCAGCTCTCTAAATCCCAATGAGGAAAATAAAGTTTCCCTTCAAGCCTTAGTTTCAAAATGGACCGCAGAGCATTCACCCTGTTGTATCCGTCACTCCATGGCACGTCCAAGGTGCGCATAGCACGGAGATACTACATTCGTTTCAACTTGCCGCATCCTAGCATTTTAACAAAAGACGCCCTTCACAGCCCTTCTTTCAGCCTATAGTTGCCCTCAACTGAGCTTCGCTCACAAGGCCCAGAAAGGACGGGCAGTCCGTCGTTTACATCTTGGATCCTAGTGCAGACCCCCGTGTCCTAAGACACCAGAAACGCTTCCTAGATTTAAAGCACCGCTTTGACTAACGCTGCCGTGAGCCTGTGGCCCGCCTATGTCTGTGACGAGAGAAGTAAGTAGAACGTTGGACTGAGGCGAGTCGTCCAGGGTTGTGGGCGTACTCACGAACAATTATGGAGGGATGAGGACGTGGCAGGAATTGAAAGCCAAGTGCTCTTTCGTGGAAGCTAACTAGTCCTCCCAAACACGACTGTGCAGCAAAGAGAAGATGGGCAACAACAGTGTTTACCAGGTAACCCTGAGGCCGCAAACTCTCTACTTTGCAATGAGGAAAATCAACTTCCCAGGAAGACTCAATTCCCAGCAGGACAAAGCAGCATATTACCAAGTCGCATCGGACTCTCTCTCTTGTACATCCCGTGGACACAGTGGCTCGTGACACTAGTAACCATTGCCATGCTGGGAGTCCTTACTGTGGTGTAAGGATATCAAGGTGAGGGCTCAGTTAGGCCTAGGTGACGGTACTTCTCTAGACTATCTACCAGTTCTGGAAAACCCTGTAGTTTTTGAAGCCGGACTTAAAGTGTAGTTGCCGCTTGAGGTAGACAGACGTCGTGGAGCAGCTCCCAGGAGCAGTGGTAGGCTAATTGTATTTTCTACTGCAGCTCAGGGTTCCTCCAGAGCGCAGACACCCTTTGCATGAAGGAAGGCATGGAACGTTGATAACTGGGTTGCTTTCAAGCTATCGCAATCCAGGTGTCTAAACAACGAAGCCCTTCACTGCCCATCAGTTGGCATCTAGCTGTTCCCGACGGTAGATGGCTCAAGGCTCCCCGAAGACACAGGCAGTCCTTTCTCAGTACGTTTTGGAACCTAGCGCTGACAAGTGAGTCCAAAAGAGAGCTGATATGCTTCCTAGAGTTCAAGAACCACAGGGACTAAGGCTCTATGCAATCGGTTGTTTCGCTAAGTCTGTCATGAGAACACCTGGACGTTAGCTTGAGGCTAGAGGCCCCATGTGGTGGGCCCATTCCCTGAAGACTACTGAAGGATGACCACCTACCAAGGGATGGCAACCTCCAAGTTTCTTGCCTAGAAACTCACGTCATCACCAGGGCAATTGTGTTACGAAGAGAAGCTGTGCAGCAACAGTGTTTCTTGGGGAGAATTGAGCCTGCGGCTCTGTAAATCCCAATGAGGAAAATAAAGTTTCACTCGCAGCCTTACTTTCAAAAGGGACCACACAGAGCATTCACCCTGCTGTGTCTTTCTCTAGTTTGTACTCCCAAGGTGCGTTAGAAGGGAGATACTTGAGTTGTTTCACTTACCACATGCTAGATGTTTAGCAAAAGAAGGCCTTTACTGCCCTTCTTTTGGCATATGGTTGTCCTCAGCCGAACAGTTCTCTCAGCTCCTAGAAGCGATGGGCGGTCCCTTGTGTACATCTTGGATCCCAGTGCAGACCTGTTAGTCCTAAGACACCAGAAATGCTTCCTACACTTAAAGCACCGCTTTGACAAACGCTGCCTGGAACCTGTTGCCTGCCTATCTATCTGTGTGACGAACAAAACAGTAACTTAGCTTAGAGCCAGTCCTCCTATATTTTTGGCTTACTCACCGACGATTGCTGAGGGATGAGCACTTAGCAGGGACTGAAAGGCCACGTTTGCCTCACGGGGGGCGGGGATATGACTTGTCCTCACAAGGCAATTGTGCAATGAAGAAAAGATAGGCCACTACACTGTTCATCAGGTAACCTTGAGGCCGCATGTCGTCATTCCAGTGTGCCAAATAAACTTCCCATCACGGTTCAGTTTCCAAGGCGAGGGCACAGCGTCTTATGCTGCAGTTTCTGACTCCCTACTGGACGTTCAGCTGACCACCTAGACCCTTTCGTGAGTAAACTTTGTGATACACTTTGTGATACGGGGTCGTGATTGTGGTGAAAGGATTAGCAAGTCATGGGTTAGTGAGGCCGGTGTGTACAATGTATCTCCAGAGTACCTGGCTTTCAAGGGAGAGCCTGAAATTTTTCAGTCTACACTGAAAGTCCAGTGGCCGCCTGGGGTAAATTGCATCACGTGCGAGTGCCCTGAAGGCGGGGTCGAATCACTGTATGTTTTGTGTGCTCTGGGTTCGGCAGAAAAGCAGACACGTTTTGCATGAAGGAATGAACAGAACGCTGATAGCTGGCTGTTTCTAAGCTATCCCAACCTAGGTGTTTCTCTGACGAAGCCCTTCACTGCCCATGATTCGGCATCTAGCTGCTGCCAGCGGTGCATTGCTCACAACTCCCTGAAGACACAGGAGGCCCTTTTAGTCCGATTCGGATCCTAGTACAGCCCCGCGACTCAAGAGAGGACCTGATATGCTTCCTAGGGTTCGAGAAACCCAGGGACTAAGGCTGCATGGGGTCTGTCGCATGCCTACCTGGTTCATGAGAAAACCTGAACATTAGCTTAAGGCCAGAGGCCCCGTGTGGTTCTCCCCTTCCCTGAGGACAACTGAAGTAGGAGCACTTACCGAGGAACGGCAACATCCAATCTCCTTCCAGGAAACTCACTTGTCATCACAAAGGCAACTGTGCAACAACAATTGTTTCCCAGGGAGAACTGAGCCCGCAGCTCTCTAAATCCCAATGAGGAAAATAAAGTTTCCCTTCAAGCCTTAGTTTCAAAATGGACCGCAGAGCATTCACCCTGTTGTATCCGTCACTCCATGGCACGTCCAAGGTGCGCATAGCACGGAGATACTACATTCGTTTCAACTTGCCGCATCCTAGCATTTTAACAAAAGACGCCCTTCACAGCCCTTCTTTCAGCCTATAGTTGCCCTCAACTGAGCTTCGCTCACAAGGCCCAGAAAGGACGGGCAGTCCGTCGTTTACATCTTGGATCCTAGTGCAGACCCCCGTGTCCTAA
Organism: Orcinus orca; assembly: GCF_937001465.1. Lineage (NCBI taxonomy): Eukaryota > Metazoa > Chordata > Mammalia > Artiodactyla > Delphinidae > Orcinus > Orcinus orca. Next base: position 58,168,495 of record NC_064568.1, on the reverse strand, counting down.
GACACCAGAAACGCTTCCTAGATTTAAAGCACCGCTTTGACTAACGCTGCCGTGAGCCTGTGGCCCGCCTATGTCTGTGACGAGAGAAGTAAGTAGAACGTTGGCCTGAGGCGAGTCGTCCAGGGTTGTGGGCGTACTCACGAACAATTATGGAGGGATGAGGACGTGGCAGGAATTGAAAGCCAAGTGCTCTTTCGTGGAAGCTAACTAGTCCTCCCAAACACGACTGTGCAGCAAAGAGAAGATGGGCAACAACAGTGTTTTCCAGGTAACCCTGAGGCCGCAAACTCTCTACTTTGCAATGAGGAAAATCAACTTCCCAGGAAGACTCAATTCCCAGCAGGACAAAGCAGAATATTACCAAGTCGCATCGGACTCTCTCTTGTACATCCCGTGGACACAGTGGCTCGTGACACTAGTAACCATTGCCATGCTGGGAGTCCTTACTGTGGTGTAAGGATATCAAGGGGAGGGCTTAGTTAGGCCTAGGTGACGGTACTTCTCTAGACTATCTACCAGTTCTGGAAAACCCTGTAGGTTTTGAAGCCGGACTTAAAGTGTAGTTGCCGCTTGAGGTAGACAGACGTCGTGGAGCAGCTCCCAGGAGCAGTGGTAGGCTAATTGTATCTTCTACTGCAGCTCAGGGTTCCTCCAGAGCGCAGACACCCTTTGCATGAAGGAAGGCATGGAACGTTGATAACTGGGTTGCTTTCAAGCTATCGCAATCCAGGTGTCTAAACAACGAAGCCCTTCACTGCCCATCAGTTGGCATCTAGCTGTTCCCGACGGTAGATGGCTCAAGGCTCCCTGAAGACACAGGCAGTCCTTTCTCAGTACGTTTTGGAACCTAGCGCTGACAAGTGAGTCCAAAAGAGAGCTGATATGCTTCCTAGAGTTCAAGAACCACAGGGACTAAGGCTCTATGCAATCTGTTGTTTCGCTAAGTCTGTCATGAGAACACCTGGACGTTAGCTTGAGGCTAGAGGCCCCATGTGGTGGGCCCATTCCCTGAAGACTACTGAAGGATGACCACCTACCAAGGGATGGCAACCTCCAAGTTTCTTGCCTAGAAACTCACGTCATCACCAGGGCAATTGTGTTACGAAGAGAAGCTGTGCAGCAACAGTGTTTCTTGGGGAGAATTGAGCCCGCGGCTCTGTAAATCCCAATGAGGAAAATAAAGTTTCACTCGCAGCCTTACTTTCAAAAGGGACCACACAGAGCATTCACCCTGCTGTGTCTTTCTCTAGTTTGTACTCCCAAGGTGCGTTAGAAGGGAGATACTTGAGTTGTTTCACTTACCACATGCTAGATGTTTAGCAAAAGAAGGCCTTTACTGCCCTTCTTTTGGCATATGGTTGTCCTCAGCCGAACAGTTCTCTCAGCTCCTAGAAGCGATGGGCGGTCCCTTGTGTACATCTTGGATCCCAGTGCAGACCTGTTAGTCCTAAGACACCAGAAATGCTTCCTACACTTAAAGCACCGCTTTGACAAACGCTGCCTGGAACCTGTTGCCTGCCTATCTATCTGTGTGACGAACAAAACAGTAACTTAGCTTGGAGCCAGTCCTCCTATATTTTTGGCTTACTCACCGACGATTGCTGAGGGATGAGCACTTAGCAGGGACTGAAAGGCCACGTTTGCCTCACGGGGGGCGGGGATATGACTTGTCCTCACAAGGCAATTGTGCAATGAAGAAAAGATAGGCCACTACACTGTTCATCAGGTAACCTTGAGGCCGCATGTCGTCATTCCAGTGTGCCAAATAAACTTCCCATCACGGTTCAGTTTCCAAGGCGAGGGCACAGCGTCTTATGCTGCAGTTTCTGACTCCCTACTGGACGTTCAGCTGACCACCTAGACCCTTTCGTGAGTCAACTTTGTGATACACTTTGTGATACGGGGTCGTGATTGTGGTGAAAGGATTAGCAAGTCATGGGTTAGTGAGGCCGGTGTGTACAATGTATCTCCAGAGTACCTGGCTTTCAAGGGAGAGCCTGAAATTTTTCAGGCTACACTGAAAGTCCAGTGGCCGCCTGGGGTAAATTGCATCACGTGCGAGTGCCCTGAAGGCGGGGTCAAATCACTGTATGTTTTGTGTGCTCTGGGTTCGGCAGAAAAGCAGACACGTTTTGCATGAAGGAATGAACAGAACGCTGATAGCTGGCTGTTTCTAAGCTATCCCAACCTAGGTGTTTCTCTGACGAAGCCCTTCACTGCCCATGATTCGGCATCTAGCTGCTGCCAGCGGTGCATTGCTCACAACTCCCTGAAGACACAGGAGGCCCTTTTAGTCCGTTTCGGATCCTAGTACAGCCCCGCGACTCAAGAGAGGACCTGATATGCTTCCTAGGGTTCGAGAAACCCAGGGACTAAGGCTGCATGGGGTCTGTCGCATGCCTACCTGGTTCATGAGAAAACCTGAACATTAGCTTAAGGCCAGAGGCCCCGTGTGGTTCTCCCCTTCCCTGAGGACAACTGAAGTAGGAGCACTTACCGAGGAACGGCAACATCCAATCTCCTTCCAGGAAACTCACTTGTCATCACAAAGGCAACTGTGCAACAACAATTGTTTCCCAGGGAGAACTGAGCCCGCAGCTCTCTAAATCCCAATGAGGAAAATAAAGTTTCCCTTCAAGCCTTAGTTTCAAAATGGACCGCAGAGCATTCACCCTGTTGTATCCGTCACTCCATGGCACGTCCAAGGTGCGCATAGCACGGAGATACTACATTCGTTTCAACTTGCCGCATCCTAGCATTTTAACAAAAGACGCCCTTCACAGCCCTTCTTTCAGCCTATAGTTGCCCTCAACTGAGCTTCGCTCACAAGGCCCAGAAAGGACGGGCAGTCCGTCGTTTACATCTTGGATCCTAGTGCAGACCCCCGTGTCCTAAGACACCAGAAACGCTTCCTAGATTTAAAGCACCGCTTTGACTAACGCTGCCGTGAGCCTGTGGCCCGCCTATGTCTGTGACGAGAGAAGTAAGTAGAACGTTGGACTGAGGCGAGTCGTCCAGGGCTGTGGGCGTACTCACGAACAATTATGGAGGGATGAGGACGTGGCAGGAATTGAAAGCCAAGTGCTCTTTCGTGGAAGCTAACTAGTCCTCCCAAACACGACTGTGCAGCAAAGAGAAGATGGGCAACAACAGTGTTTACCAGGTAACCCTGAGGCCGCAAACTCTCTACTTTGCAATGAGGAAAATCAACTTCCCAGGAAGACTCAATTCCCAGCAGGACAAAGCAGCATATTACCAAGTCGCATCGGACTCTCTCTCTTGTACATCCCGTGGACACAGTGGCTCGTGACACTAGTAACCATTGCCATGCTGGGAGTCCTTACTGTGGTGTAAGGATATCAAGGTGAGGGCTCAGTTAGGCCTAGGTGACGGTACTTCTCTAGACTATCTACCAGTTCTGGAAAACCCTGTAGTTTTTGAAGCCGGACTTAAAGTGTAGTTGCCGCTTGAGGTAGACAGACGTCGTGGAGCAGCTCCCAGGAGCAGTGGTAGGCTAATTGTATTTTCTACTGCAGCTCAGGGTTCCTCCAGAGCGCAGACACCCTTTGCATGAAGGAAGGCATGGAACGTTGATAACTGGGTTGCTTTCAAGCTATCGCAATCCAGGTGTCTAAACAACGAAGCCCTTCACTGCCCATCAGTTGGCATCTAGCTGTTCCCGACGGTAGATGGCTCAAGGCTCCCCGAAGACACAGGCAGTCCTTTCTCAGTACGTTTTGGAACCTAGCGCTGACAAGTGAGTCCAAAAGAGAGCTGATATGCTTCCTAGAGTTCAAGAACCACAGGGACTAAGGCTCTATGCAATCGGTTGTTTCGCTAAGTCTGTCATGAGAACACCTGGACGTTAGCTTGAGGCTAGAGGCCCCATGTGGTGGGCCCATTCCCTGAAGACTACTGAAGGATGACCACCTACCAAGGGATGGCAACCTCCAAGTTTCTTGCCTAGAAACTCACGTCATCACCAGGGCAATTGTGTTACGAAGAGAAGCTGTGCAGCAACAGTGTTTCTTGGGGAGAATTGAGCCTGCGGCTCTGTAAATCCCAATGAGGAAAATAAAGTTTCACTCGCAGCCTTACTTTCAAAAGGGACCACACAGAGCATTCACCCTGCTGTGTCTTTCTCTAGTTTGTACTCCCAAGGTGCGTTAGAAGGGAGATACTTGAGTTGTTTCACTTACCACATGCTAGATGTTTAGCAAAAGAAGGCCTTTACTGCCCTTCTTTTGGCATATGGTTGTCCTCAGCCGAACAGTTCTCTCAGCTCCTAGAAGCGATGGGCGGTCCCTTGTGTACATCTTGGATCCCAGTGCAGACCTGTTAGTCCTAAGACACCAGAAATGCTTCCTACACTTAAAGCACCGCTTTGACAAACGCTGCCTGGAACCTGTTGCCTGCCTATCTATCTGTGTGACGAACAAAACAGTAACTTAGCTTGGAGCCAGTCCTCCTATATTTTTGGCTTACTCACCGACGATTGCTGAGGGATGAGCACTTAGCAGGGACTGAAAGGCCACGTTTGCCTCACGGGGGGCGGGGATATGACTTGTCCTCACAAGGCAATTGTGCAATGAAGAAAAGATAGGCCACTACACTGTTCATCAGGTAACCTTGAGGCCGCATGTCGTCATTCCAGTGTGCCAAATAAACTTCCCATCACGGTTCAGTTTCCAAGGCGAGGGCACAGCGTCTTATGCTGCAGTTTCTGACTCCCTACTGGACGTTCAGCTGACCACCTAGACCCTTTCGTGAGTAAACTTTGTGATACACTTTGTGATACGGGGTCGTGATTGTGGTGAAAGGATTAGCAAGTCATGGGTTAGTGAGGCCGGTGTGTACAATGTATCTCCAGAGTACCTGGCTTTCAAGGGAGAGCCTGAAATTTTTCAGTCTACACTGAAAGTCCAGTGGCCGCCTGGGGTAAATTGCATCACGTGCGAGTGCCCTGAAGGCGGGGTCGAATCACTGTATGTTTTGTGTGCTCTGGGTTCGGCAGAAAAGCAGACACGTTTTGCATGAAGGAATGAACAGAACGCTGATAGCTGGCTGTTTCTAAGCTATCCCAACCTAGGTGTTTCTCTGACGAAGCCCTTCACTGCCCATGATTCGGCATCTAGCTGCTGCCAGCGGTGCATTGCTCACAACTCCCTGAAGACACAGGAGGCCCTTTTAGTCCGATTCGGATCCTAGTACAGCCCCGCGACTCAAGAGAGGACCTGATATGCTTCCTAGGGTTCGAGAAACCCAGGGACTAAGGCTGCATGGGGTCTGTCGCATGCCTACCTGGTTCATGAGAAAACCTGAACATTAGCTTAAGGCCAGAGGCCCCGTGTGGTTCTCCCCTTCCCTGAGGACAACTGAAGTAGGAGCACTTACCGAGGAACGGCAACATCCAATCTCCTTCCAGGAAACTCACTTGTCATCACAAAGGCAACTGTGCAACAACAATTGTTTCCCAGGGAGAACTGAGCCCGCAGCTCTCTAAATCCCAATGAGGAAAATAAAGTTTCCCTTCAAGCCTTAGTTTCAAAATGGACCGCAGAGCATTCACCCTGTTGTATCCGTCACTCCATGGCACGTCCAAGGTGCGCATAGCACGGAGATACTACATTCGTTTCAACTTGCCGCATCCTAGCATTTTAACAAAAGACGCCCTTCACAGCCCTTCTTTCAGCCTATAGTTGCCCTCAACTGAGCTTCGCTCACAAGGCCCAGAAAGGACGGGCAGTCCGTCGTTTACATCTTGGATCCTAGTGCAGACCCCCGTGTCCTAAGACACCAGAAACGCTTCCTAGATTTAAAGCACCGCTTTGACTAACGCTGCCGTGAGCCTGTGGCCCGCCTATGTCTGTGACGAGAGAAGTAAGTAGAACGTTGGCCTGAGGCGAGTCGTCCAGGGTTGTGGGCGTACTCACGAACAATTATGGAGGGATGAGGACGTGGCAGGAATTGAAAGCCAAGTGCTCTTTCGTGGAAGCTAACTAGTCCTCCCAAACACGACTGTGCAGCAAAGAGAAGATGGGCAACAACAGTGTTTTCCAGGTAACCCTGAGGCCGCAAACTCTCTACTTTGCAATGAGGAAAATCAACTTCCCAGGAAGACTCAATTCCCAGCAGGACAAAGCAGAATATTACCAAGTCGCATCGGACTCTCTCTTGTACATCCCGTGGACACAGTGGCTCGTGACACTAGTAACCATTGCCATGCTGGGAGTCCTTACTGTGGTGTAAGGATATCAAGGGGAGGGCTTAGTTAGGCCTAGGTGACGGTACTTCTCTAGACTATCTACCAGTTCTGGAAAACCCTGTAGGTTTTGAAGCCGGACTTAAAGTGTAGTTGCCGCTTGAGGTAGACAGACGTCGTGGAGCAGCTCCCAGGAGCAGTGGTAGGCTAATTGTATCTTCTACTGCAGCTCAGGGTTCCTCCAGAGCGCAGACACCCTTTGCATGAAGGAAGGCATGGAACGTTGATAACTGGGTTGCTTTCAAGCTATCGCAATCCAGGTGTCTAAACAACGAAGCCCTTCACTGCCCATCAGTTGGCATCTAGCTGTTCCCGACGGTAGATGGCTCAAGGCTCCCTGAAGACACAGGCAGTCCTTTCTCAGTACGTTTTGGAACCTAGCGCTGACAAGTGAGTCCAAAAGAGAGCTGATATGCTTCCTAGAGTTCAAGAACCACAGGGACTAAGGCTCTATGCAATCTGTTGTTTCGCTAAGTCTGTCATGAGAACACCTGGACGTTAGCTTGAGGCTAGAGGCCCCATGTGGTGGGCCCATTCCCTGAAGACTACTGAAGGATGACCACCTACCAAGGGATGGCAACCTCCAAGTTTCTTGCCTAGAAACTCACGTCATCACCAGGGCAATTGTGTTACGAAGAGAAGCTGTGCAGCAACAGTGTTTCTTGGGGAGAATTGAGCCCGCGGCTCTGTAAATCCCAATGAGGAAAATAAAGTTTCACTCGCAGCCTTACTTTCAAAAGGGACCACACAGAGCATTCACCCTGCTGTGTCTTTCTCTAGTTTGTACTCCCAAGGTGCGTTAGAAGGGAGATACTTGAGTTGTTTCACTTACCACATGCTAGATGTTTAGCAAAAGAAGGCCTTTACTGCCCTTCTTTTGGCATATGGTTGTCCTCAGCCGAACAGTTCTCTCAGCTCCTAGAAGCGATGGGCGGTCCCTTGTGTACATCTTGGATCCCAGTGCAGACCTGTTAGTCCTAAGACACCAGAAATGCTTCCTACACTTAAAGCACCGCTTTGACAAACGCTGCCTGGAACCTGTTGCCTGCCTATCTATCTGTGTGACGAACAAAACAGTAACTTAGCTTGGAGCCAGTCCTCCTATATTTTTGGCTTACTCACCGACGATTGCTGAGGGATGAGCACTTAGCAGGGACTGAAAGGCCACGTTTGCCTCACGGGGGGCGGGGATATGACTTGTCCTCACAAGGCAATTGTGCAATGAAGAAAAGATAGGCCACTACACTGTTCATCAGGTAACCTTGAGGCCGCATGTCGTCATTCCAGTGTGCCAAATAAACTTCCCATCACGGTTCAGTTTCCAAGGCGAGGGCACAGCGTCTTATGCTGCAGTTTCTGACTCCCTACTGGACGTTCAGCTGACCACCTAGACCCTTTCGTGAGTAAACTTTGTGATACACTTTGTGATACGGGGTCGTGATTGTGGTGAAAGGATTAGCAAGTCATGGGTTAGTGAGGCCGGTGTGTACAATGTATCTCCAGAGTACCTGGCTTTCAAGGGAGAGCCTGAAATTTTTCAGGCTACACTGAAAGTCCAGTGGCCGCCTGGGGTAAATTGCATCACGTGCGAGTGCCCTGAAGGTGGGGTCGAATCACTGTATGTTTTGTGTGCTCTGGGTTCGGCAGAAAAGCAGACACGTTTTGCATGAAGGAATGAACAGAACGCTGATAGCTGGCTGTTTCTAAGCTATCCCAACCTAGGTGTTTCTCTGACGAAGCCCTTCACTGCCCATGATTCGGCATCTAGCTGCTGCCAGCGGTGCATTGCTCACAACTCCCTGAAGACACAGGAGGCCCTTTTAGTCCGTTTCGGATCCTAGTACAGCCCCGCGACTCAAGAGAGGGCCTGATATGCTTCCTAGGGTTCGAGAAACCCAGGGACTAAGGCTGCATGGGGTCTGTCGCATGCCTACCTCGTTCATGAGAAAACCTGAACATTAGCTTAAGGCCAGAGGCCCCGTGTGGTTCTCCCCTTCCCTGAGGACAACTGAAGTAGGAGCACTTACCGAGGAACGGCAACATCCAATCTCCTTCCAGGAAACTCACTTGTCATCACAAAGGCAACTGTGCAACAACAATTGTTTCCCAGGGAGAACTGAGCCCGCAGCTCTCTAAATCCCAATGAGGAAAATAAAGTTTCCCTTCAAGCCTTAGTTTCAAAATGGACCGCAGAGCATTCACCCTGTTGTATCCGTCACTCCATGGCACGTCCAAGGTGCGCATAGCACGGAGATACTACATTCGTTTCAACTTGCCGCATCCTAGCATTTTAACAAAAGACGCCCTTCACAGCCCTTCTTTCAGCCTATAGTTGCCCTCAACTGAGCTTCGCTCACAAGGCCCAGAAAGGACGGGCAGTCCGTCGTTTATATCTTGGATCCTAGTGCAGACACCCGTGTCCTAAGACACCAGAAACGCTTCCTAGATTTAAAGCACCGCTTTGACAAAGGCTGCCGTGAGCTTGCGGCCCGCCTATGTCTGTGATGAGAGAAGTAGAACGTGGCTTGAGGCGAGTCGTCCGGGGTTGTGGGCGTATTCACGAGTGATTTTTGAGGGGGGAGGACATGGCAGGAATTAAAATCCAAGTGCTCTTTCGTGGAAGATAACTAGTCCTCCCAAAGACGACTGTGCAACAAAGAGAAGATGGGCAACAACAGTGTTTACCAGGTAACCCTGAGGCCGCAAACTCTCTACTTTGCAATGAGGAAAATCAACTTCCCAGGAAGACTCAATTCCCAGCAGGACAAAGCAGCATATTACCAAGTCGCATCGGACTCTCTCTTGTACATCCCGTGGACACAGTGGCTCGTGACACTAGTAACCATTGCCATGCTGGGAGTCCTTACTGTGGTGTAAGGATATCAAGGGGAGGGCTTAGTTAGGCCTAGGTGACGGTACTTCTCTAGACTATCTACCAGTTCTGGAAAACCCTGTAGGTTTTGAAGCCGGACTTAAAGTGTAGTTGCCGCTTGAGGTAGACAGACGTCGTGGAGCAGCTCCCAGGAGCAGTGGTAGGCTAATTGTATTTTCTACTGCAGCTCAGGGTTCATCCAGAGCACAGACACCCTTTGCATGAAGGAAGGCATGGAACGTTGATAACTGGGTTGCTTTCAAGCTATCACAATCCAGGTGTCTAAACAACGAAGCCCTTCACTGCCCATCAGTTGGCATCTAGCTGTTCCCGACGGTAGATGGCTCAAGGCTCCCCGAAGACACAGGCAGTCCTTTCTCAGTACGTTTTGGAACCTAGCGCTGACAAGTGAGTCCAAAAGAGAGCTGATATGCTTCCTAGAGTTCAAGAACCACAGGGACTAAGGCTCTATGCAATCTGTTGTTTCGCTAAGTCTGTCATGAGAACACCTGGACGTTAGCTTGAGGCTAGAGGCCCCATGTGGTGGGCCCATTCCCTGAAGACTACTGAAGGATGACCACGTACCAAGGGATGGCAACCTCTAAGTTTCTTGCCTAGAAACTCATGTCATCACCAGGGCAATTGTGTTATGAAGAGAAGCTGTGCAGCAACAGTGTTTCTTGGGGAGAATTGAGCCCGCGGCTCTGTAAATCCCAATGAGGAAAATAAAGTTTCACTCGCAGCCTTACTTTCAAAAGGGACCACACAGAGCATTCACCCTGCTGTGTCTTTCTCTAGTTTGTACTCCCAAGGTGCGTTAGAAGGGAGATACTTGAGTTGTTTCACTTACCACATGCTAGATGTTTAGCAAAAGAAGGCCTTTACTGCCCTTCTTTTGGCATATGGTTGTCCTCAGCCGAACAGTTCTCTCAGCTCCTAGAAGCGATGGGCGGTCCCTTGTGTACATCTTGGATCCCAGTGCAGACCTGTTAGTCCTAAGACACCAGAAATGCTTCCTACACTTAAAGCACCGCTTTGACAAACGCTGCCTGGAACCTGTTGCCTG